>NC_140448.1:7406002-8021002 GCF_963576455.1 Neolamprologus multifasciatus | reverse complement strand
TTTTTTTTTTTTTTTTGCAAAAGTCAGTAAAGAATATTATTGTTGAATAAGAACTAATGCATAATTTATTATTTTTGGAGATTCATAAGAAGTGGGTCAGATGTGATATCGTGCACACTTTTGGAAGATAAACAAACAACATAATTCTTGCGCTAATTAGGGAGCAAATTCACCTTCATGCAACAGTCTTCAGTCTTTTTTAGAAACTGATCTGTGATATTTCTTTCCATAGAACTGAATAGATTTAAACTAATGTTTTATTATAATCTTTGAAAAAAATATCATCTCTGTGTAGTTATTATCTGCTTAGTTATTGGGTTTGGAATGCAAATTATGCATCACTCTGGAGCTGCTTGAAACACTGCATTACTTCATAAGATTAGAGAGAATGGAGTCATACTGAGTAGGGAAGATGTAATGGGGAAAAATATGGAGTCATGGGACAGAGACACACTCACAGCAGTCTCTTAAAAAAAGCTCCTCTGACAGCCAGTCTTATCCCACCTTTGTCTGTCCCATGCAGGCTGTGGCCCACCCTCACAGCATGTCATAGTAATGAGTCAAAACTGTTATTTTTGCTAATGGAGTCTATCCCCTTATCCCCTCTGGCACTTTACCAACTGTGCCATGCTGTTAGACAACGGGTTAAAACCCAGCCTCATCCTGATGACTTATTTAAAACTCCTAATCAATAATTCAGTAAAGCTTTCACTCAGAGGAGTCCCTGTGGAGTGAGTAAGAACAGGGGAGATGAAGCTGCCCTGCTCTATAAATAACAAGCATGTTCGGGACTGAAAATGCATAACTTTATAAATGGGAGCATCTAAGGATCATAGCTTTCTTTCACATCTGTGCAACCGGTGCGTTCACTCTGGTCACTGATGTGATCAGAGTTCTTGTGTAGTTAGGGTTTTTTTTTTTTTTTTAAATATCCGATTATTGTAATCTAATATTTATTATGATATTTTGTAATATTAATATTATTATTAGACAAAATTCACATTGCTTTATTCCTGGATTTATCCACCTTAATTGATCCTTTATTGATCATGTCACGTGATGTTTAGTGGTTATACCAGTGAGAGAGAGTGAGCAACGCTGACTTTATAAGTAGCAATGGCTGTCATAAGATGTTATCTCTTATTAATATAATAATGTCATATAGATTTGTTGTATAAATAGGTTTGAGATGTGCTGTAGTCATAGTACATGCATATATGATGCTTTCTTATACATTTTTTATCTAATATATCTAATTGTCATCATGTGTTACACCTGCGACAATGTGCCAGCCAATATCATAGATTTCTTATATAAATTGATTTGAGCTGAATTGTATTGTAAAAGTGCAAGACTTTGTCATCATATCATATTATTGCCGTATTTGATCTCATATCGGATCGTATCTCATTCTTACTCCCTTTGTGTAGATTTTGTAGGCTGTGTCGCTTTTTACATAAAGGTTGACGACTCCAACCAACATGACGAGTTTTTGAGAGCAGGACATTTTTAAGTACAGACACCTTAATGTGTTTTGTGTTTCTTCTGCAATTCTCCTAATGACATGTCAGTGCAGTGCTTTCCCAGTGTAACTATACTATACTGACAAGCTGTCTCATAGAGGGAGGATATTTTTATAGGTGGGCTATGCAAAGGTTATTGGTGTGATGATCAGCACTAGTCGAGGAATACTATTTAGGTGGAGGCAGATGATTTACAAGAGGCAAGTTTTCATTATTAGTGTGAATACTATAGTTATTCATTAACATCCAGTGTCTTCTTTGTGAACTTGCCTGTCATACAGTGATGGAGTTGAGGTTGGCTGGCTAAACCTGATAGTTTGACTTTGTTTTCTATTAATGAGTTTATAGCTTGTGTCATTTTTCTAATAGTGCCTGTATTCACTGTCTGAAGAAAAAGAAGATGTCAGATAATGGTTAAGGGTCAATGATCTGCAGAGCCAGGAGACAGAGGTGTGCTTCAGGTACTATGGACCCCATACTGTCTGTAAATTTTACTATGCACAACCCAGACACCACACTCAGCCAGCACATGGTCCCAGCAGGGCCCTGTCTGCTTGCGTCAGGCAGGAGGAAAACTGGTATGGTCCTAGAGCTCCTCATACAGTATCTGTCAGATAAATTAATCAAATGTGTTACAGTCCACTGAAACACCTCGGCCAGCATAAGCAGTCAGCCATAGCAAACAGACACACAATGAAAAGCCGTGAGACATACAGTGCAGTGAAAAAGTATTTGCACTCTTCCTGATTCCTTAATGGGGTTTTTTTTTTTTTTTTTTTGGGTATTTGTCACACTTACATGTTTTGGATCATCAAACCGTAATTAATAATACACAAAGATAACCTGAAATACAAAAGGCAAGATATGATATGAATATGGCAATAATATGATATGATGACACAGTTTTGCACCTTTACAATATAATTCAGTGTTTACATGGCTCAAATCAATTTATTTATATAAGAAATCTCCTATGATGATTTCATTCAATAAAGGAAAAAGCTATCTAAATCTGCCTGCCCCTATGTGAAAAAGTAATTGGCTCCTATACCTCAAAACTGGTTGTGCTACTCCTATCAGCAATACCTGTAAATCAAGTATTTGTGATAACTTCCAGTGAGTCATTCATGTCAATGTGGAGGAATTTTGATCCACCCTTCTTGTTGTGCAGAGGGGTTTTTTTTTTTTTTTTGTTGTTGTTTTTTTGTTTGTTTGTTTTTAACATGAATGGCCTGTGCAAACTCATGCAGAAGCAACATTTGACCAAGTCGTTCCAAAAATCTTAATTTTTCTGGGGGGGTTAGCCATGCAGAGGCGGACGTGCTGATGTGTTTCAGATTGTCCTGCTACATAACCCAAGCTTCAGGGCACAAACTGATGACTGAACACTCTCCATCAGGGTTATAGAGTGAATTATAACCCTGCAATTATAATTATATACAGAATTATAGATTCCATCAATTATAACAAGTCATCCATGTCCCGAAGCAGTGAGGCATCCCCAGACCATCACACTACCACCACCATGTTTGACTGTTTGTATGATGTTCTTTTTATAATATTTAGTGTTAGATTTACATGGGTGCTGTTTTTTCAAGGCAATATGTATGACATGTGCCCTTGATGTAATTTTGGTAGTGCAGTCACTCCAAGGAAAGTTCATCACTGTTCCACGGTTTCTCCATTTGTAGATGGATGTAGATGGATTTCACTGTGGTTCACTTCATTTCCATATTGATACATGTCAGTGACTTTGTTTCCTTTTCTTTAGTTTGTAGCAAGATGTGTTGCTTTTTGAGATCTTTTACCCTGCTTCACTTTGTCAGACAGGTTCTATTTAAGGGATTCTTTGATTAAATGAGTTTTCAGTAATCAGGTGTGGATGCTGAAATTTAACTTGTATAAATAAAAGTGTGTTTATTTATAATTAATTTGTGATTCAAGAAATGCAGTAAATTCTGAATAGTTTTTGTCCCCTAATAAATGAAATTATTATCCAAAAATCAAATTTGGTATTTACGCAGGTTAATCTTGTCTAATATCTGAACATGATCTGATGATGATCTGTGTGAGAAATATGCGTAAAACATAAGACATGAGGCTGATACTTTTTCACAGGACTGTATATGCTATCTACAGAGAGTATTAAAAAAAAGTAGCATTACTGTTTATCTCTTCCTTTTGTCTCCCATAATGATCATAAAACAGTATGATTGTGTTCTCTATTTATTTTGCATACAGTGGAAAAGAAGTTTACGTTTAGCAGTTATAGCTTTGCTCTTGTATCTGGGATCAACTCAGGCTAAATGCATTTTGAGCTTTTTAGGTTTGCTTGCCAGAGTTTTGGCTCAAAGTTTGAAATTCCTCTGTGTAGAAGCCCGTGACCCCAGCGAGTCACCGAAAGACACTACACAAAGAGCAGGGGTCTTGCCAAATTTTGAAATGGGTCTCTTGGACCCGCAGAGATGAACATCCTGCAGTGAGGAGAACATTCTTAGCTGGATTAGAGGCATGTTTGTTTACCAAGGTGGATGTACAGCTCCAAGAGGAGGAGAGAAGAAAATATTAGGAAAGGAAGAGGAAGCTGTATATAAGCAGTTTATGCAACAATCATATGATATGAAAAGACCCGTACAGTGTTGTATCAAAGGGCTGAATATTCAGGCTGACGTGGGCAGAATCGTGTAGCAAACTAGACCTTCCTTGCAGCTACTAGAGAATTTTTAAATGGCTTCTCTGTTAATAATATTTTCTAATTCAAAGTTATATTTAACTAAAAATGCACAACTATAAATGACCTTTGCATTATTATTCTGCTTATCGTTACATTTCTACAGTCCTTTTGAGCAGAAAGAAAATAATCCAGCAGCTCTGAGCTTATGCAACAGAGACTCTCATACTCCTAAAAATATCAGTGCTTATCTGTGTCACGTGTAGCTTAAAAAAAATATAGTGCAGCAAAAATGAATGTTAATTTTGAATAAATATATCCATGTGCATTTGATGTTTTGAGGTCTCAGAGTCAGACCTTACATATTAGAGTACAGGCTATTTTGACACATAGGTATATTCTAATCTAGTCAACATTTAGAGCCTAAAAAAAGAGGCTGCTATAGTTGATCATACTTTATTCTCCTTTACAGTTTTGTACTTATATTGTGAATGAGAGAAGACAGAACAAACACCAAAGCTAGACCATCACCCCCTCCCAGCTTTTTACACATGTAGGTGAACCCACATACATGCACATGCTATTGTTCCCTGCTGGGTGCACTGTAGGGAAAATGCTAGTGAAAGCTTGTGGTGGCCCCTGACACACACTCCTCACACCCGCATCTCCTTTTCCCATTTTTGAAGACTTTTCTCTTCTTTATATTTTTATAAATCTGTATGTAGGAGCAGGCATGGAAGAAAGTTTGAAAAGACAAGCTGCCACCATCTGCCAAAAATTACAAATGTTGCCTGTCCTTTGCTCCTGCTTCTCTTTCCTTCCTACTTCCCTCCACCCTCTTCTTTGGCTCATACTTGTCCTTTTTTGTACCACTGAGGGACAGATCATCTCTCCATTGTTCAGCTGGTACTAGTGAGAGTAAACTGACTGGCAGCAGAGAGAGGAGGTGTGTTAAAGTGTGTGTTTCTGCGGGGGTTTTTGTGTCTGGCTGAGGAAGCCACGCCTCCTCTGAGCTGATTCCAGTCATCAGAGCTATAATGAGGTGCACACGACGCTCCCTGCCTGCCTGCCCGCCTGCCAGTGTGACAAACTGTCACCATCCTGGAGGACAAACTCACACGCTTTCACGTACACTCACTCATTGATGGGACAGCAGCCCGTCTCCTCACACATGCTCATGCAGACACACACACTCGTATAGTCCTGGCAAAGAGAGGAGAAAAGAAGGAAGAATAAGAAGGATTTTACATCTCTTATTGCGTCCTCTCTATGTGGTGCTGATTTTGGGCGCTGAACAGAAGAAACAAGCCCACCACTCGTGCGCGCGCGCACACACCTCTACCCCCGCAGCCACGGACTCTTGGATTAGTCTGCCCTGGTGTGGAGTGTGGGAGCGGCGGAGCGGACCAACATGGGGAACCAAGCAGGGAGGCAGGAGGAAACGGAGTCAGGTCTGCTTCTTGTATCGTGGTTTGCCTCAGCATCCCATCTTTGTGTTTCATTTGTCTTCTCAGTTAAAAAAAACAAACAAACCAAGAAAGATGGACATTTTCTAAATACTATTTGCAATATGTAAGTACATTTAACTGACAAGTCCTGATTAATGAGTGCTGACTGTAGCGCTGGCTGAATGTGACCTGGAGCTACAGAAGCTGTTTAAGCGTGTTACAAGTTTGTTGCTGCTTTCTTCTTCTACGTTATGTCTGTGTGGTTTTGGATCTGGTGTGTTTCTGCATTTAGTCAAACAGCACAGATCTGTATTTGTATATATGTGAAGGGCAAGTACCAAGTTAGGTTTGCCTGACAGTAAGCATGAGGGAACCTGCCAGAGAAGATCATTACGCTCACATCCCCGAGTTCATTGTGCCACTGTAAGATTCCTATTTCAGTCCCTCTGAACTGCTCTCAGCAGCAGACAACCAGAACATTTCACATCTTAAGCTTTCAACATTTCTGTAACAAAATTAGCATAGCATCTTATGTGCAGAGCCTCTTAATATAAAATATTAAACAAAGACATTAATCACATCTTTATTCGCTTATGTGATTATATTTGCATGTTTAGACATGGCTCTGCAAAGACCAGACCCAAGTCATTGACACACACACACACACACACACACACACACACAGTATTTTATCAGTCGTGGGCGTAAGCTGCATCGTTTCATAGCAGTGGCATGTGTTGTTGGATGATAAAGCACAGAAGGCTCAGATTGGAAGGCAGTGGTTGCAGGCTGCAGCTTGCTTGACAAGATTAGGTCTTTCCAGTGTACATACCGCATGGAGCACACAGTTAATGCATTATACACAAAATGATACTGAATTTAAAAGCAGAACTAAGAAAGTTGATGTTACCTTTGATCTCACAAAATTTTACCTGTTTACTAAGCAACATGTGGGTGCAAAGTACAGTTTTACAGGTAGTGCAGAAGTATGCGTGGTGGAAATGAATTAGAGTGAACTGGTAATATGGAGTAATAATCAATTATTCTCTTTTAGTTATGAGAAGTGCTTAAACGATGCAGTTACTAAATGCAGTATGTACTCGATGATGATTGGTCCAGCGTCCCACATGAACCTACATTATGAAGTTAAACATTCCTTCAGCTATATTACCTATTGAAGGGCCTATTTTTATTAACTACCCACACTGAGCTATTATAACAAAAAAAATTGATCATCAAATGGCTTGAAATATTTTTATTATGCCTTTACTTGACATCAAGATTTGCCAAGAGGTATAAGGCCAATGATGCACAGAAAAAAAGATACTTAGGCCTTAATAAAGTCACCAGTCACCATCTGCTAAACAACAATATGTTGATGGACAAAAACAGTGAAGTTTGTAATTCCTCCATTAGCTTTCTGATACACCCTGACAGTTAGGCCAGATGAGGTTTGTCAGACTGGGATTTAAAAAGAGAATAACCGCTCTGGTGCCTGAAGAATGGAAATAAATGTGGGAACAGGAGGAACTTGTTCTGATTTGATTGATGGTGTTATCTCTTAAGTGGAAGTCTAAGGAGTGAGCTGTCTGCTGCAGTGATAAGCGGGTCGTTATCACAAGCAAACCACACTGATGGCTACTGCTGCAAAAGGCTTCCTCTCTCCTGACCAGGAGAGCAGCCAAACCTGTGGTCAGCGAGCTGTCGGCTGTTGATGAATCATCTGTGAAATATGGTCCAATAACAGTGGGTCTATTTTCGGGCCTACAACTCAATAAATTATACATGTTTGGGGCTCAGGAATTGTTTTAAAAAAAAGGTTAAAACATGTTTGTGTAATGAGGTCAAATAGATTGTTGTGATTTTCATATGGTCAAAAATGGGAATTTCACACATTTATGGTCTCTGCAGAATTTTGATTGGAATGCTTGGAGGTAGCTGTAATGTGTGAGGACATGGCCAAAAATGTAGAGGAGCCTAATATTTATATGGCAGTTGGCATGTTGTCATTACAATAACATTATTCTTTCTGTCCACACTCAGTGTATTAGTGGTACAGCAGCATCAGGGCTCTTATGTTTAATTTGGAATGACCTAAAACACCAATCAAAATGCCGTTACCTTTAGCTGTCTACTGTGTATGTGTGGATAAGACTTGTTTCAGTATTGAAAATTTCTTTCTTCTTTCTTTCTTGTTTTCACACATTTGTTTTGTATGTTTGTGTATGAGTCTTTGTGAACTGACACAGAAGATTTATTGTCGTATATTTAAGTAGAAGAACGCTCCATGGACTCTAATTTTTAGGATTCGCACAGCTTTACTCGGCTTGGTTTCATTTCAGACTTTTGCTCCAAGTGAAAGAATGTGGAAGGGCACGGAATAACGTGCCAAGTGAATGGCATATCAGAGTAAATTGACGCAGAGCAGGGATTTACGATGAGGAAGCACATTTATCCAACTTCTGATAGTCAGGACACCATGAGGAAGTTACACTGTGAGGAAGTTACACCAGTCCCATTTTCCGTGGCAGCTGGCATTGGTACAGTAAATACACCGTCCATGCTGTAGTGCTTTGTGTTTGCAACGGGACGTGTGTGCTGTCTAAATGTCCTGTTTGTGTAACAGAGGCTGTAGCCTGGACATCAAAGTTGATACTTTTTTGTTGTTGTTCTTTTTGCCTTCATCCCTGAGCTTATAAAACTCTGAAATTTATGATAGAGCAACTAACAATACATATATGACACGGACACCATTACAAGAATGCTGGATCTGACATGCAAGCCACTAAGCCTGTGATTGTGTGTTCAATGCATACCAAATCAAACTTGACTTGATGTGGTTTGTATATCTGTCAGCAGCTGGCTGTGGTTCATCCTCAGTCTGGGAATGATAATCCTGGCCTTTCTGTCAATGTTAGCCCAGTTTTTGTCTTGAGAACAACAGGCCAAAGAAAGCTCACACAACTGTCACTTTGTACTGGGTGTCATCTTGTTAATAATCTCTGCCCTAGTGTCCGGTCATACTAGAAAATGGAACAACAAGGATCACTCACTCGGTACCCTCAGTGGTGCTGAGAACATGGTGAGTTTGTGAGTGATTGTACGTTGTGATCCATGGCTAATATTGTTGTCCTTTCCGTCCCCTGGAAAATCAGCAGACTTGGTTAGAGCTAGCTCATATTTTGAATTTGCATTAATGGTTCATTAAAGCTGAACTGTGCATAGATGTATTGCATTATTATATAAAATCAGTTTCCTTTCTTTTGATTATCCATTTAATTCTGGCCAGCCGAAAATGCCAAAGTTCCTCTGTGTAATTTAAGATTAGAAGTTGTAAAGTTGCTAATTCAGTTTCTATTTTTTCCATAATAATTCCAGGATATGTTGCTTTATTGCCTTGTTGTGATTACTCCAGGAGAGCAAATCACAGATGATTAATTCAGCCAAGTCTTGTAGTAGTCATTCTAAAGGACTAACGCTCAGATGGAAATCATCAGAAGCTTAAATCAAGTAATACTCATGACAACCTATTACCCATCACACTGGCTGATCCCTTAAACTCATTAGCATGTAAAATGCCATATGATCCTTCTATGAGTCCAGTGTTAAACTATTTTCCATGTGGAGCATAGAGAAATCCTCCCTCTCAGTTGGCCTGCTCATGGCTTGTGCTATTGGATTTCTTTGTAGGGTATTGGCTCTATAAGTAATGTACAGCTGAGTGGATCAGCATAAGGGCGCTGTGTTAAAAGTCTTCGCATGCAGGCCAGTTGCAACGATTCAATCAAGATGATTAAAGGAGCCAAAGAACTCAGGCCAAGTGTCCCTCTTTGGCTTGCCAGCTCTCACGGTGCACCTCCCTGCTGAGTTGCAGAGGAAGCACAGAGCTGCACACTTTTCGGGCAGAAACGAGTATCTCAGCTCAGTCTGGCACACATTATGTCTTCTTCAAAGACTGGGTGGAAGGTCTGCCCGGTCAGTTGCTGGCACAGTTGATTAACATGTCACCTGCTGGCAGGTTACACCAAGGGCGTCAGATTAATGGGGTATTTTTCTGCACTTCTGCTTACAGAGGAGACTAGGGAGGCTTGATGCTTTCCAGGAGGCTCTGTGTCTATGAGTAAATGAGCAGTTCATTGCCTTCATTTCAGCCTAGTAATAAAAGTTTGAATGGAGTCTACTTTTTACAATTGCACTGCCATAAACCTGATGGCAGAGCAGCTCGCCAACCAGTTAGAAGCATTTTCTGATATTGGTAAACCAAAAAAAAAACCTAGCTAAAAATCTGGTGTTACAAAGATATTAAATTATTAGATTTTAAAAAATGGGTAAATATCTATTTATTGGTGTTCAAAGTAACAGTAAAAGTAACATGAACAAAGTGTTATGTTGTGTTTTGTTTTCTGGGGGGGTATCCCAAATGCAGATAACAATTCAAATTGTCTTTGTACTTAAATGCTTTTTAAGACAGGTGTTAGACTGTAGTGAGACTTGCTTGAAGGAGCTTCAATTATTTGGATATTATCAATTGTCTTATTGCATTAAATATGCTCCTTGAATGAGAGCAAGTTTAAAAAAGGAATTTTTAGGAATTGTTGTGAAACACGTGTTTGTGCTATATTCCAAAGCATGTTTATGCTTTTAAAAAAAGTATTTTAATGGTTTTTAGTGGTTGACTGGCTGTTATAACACATTTCAGCATCCACACTAATCTCTGCTCAGTCAGTGTGGCAGTCATGGAGCCTCAGTTTTGTCTATCTTCCTCTTTGGTAAGAAGAAAGGAATGCCTGAGTCCTGGTAGCTGACTGAAGGGCGCCTGTTGACCTATTTCATGTCCTGTCAGTGGGACAACAGGAAGTCCAAACACACAGACTGTGTTTCTGTCTCTCCTTTCTTCTTCCACCTGACTGGAAAACTGCACATCACATTTCCTCAAAGCCAGAGGAGAAGACAGCTGGGTGGCAGTAAGAGATTCTCTTCCAAAGCTTGTTTATTATGGTGACTGTGCCAATGCGTAATTTCAGGTGCCAACTGTCTGACACTTGACCACCTGCAGTCATTATTTCACCATGACTCTTCACCCATGATCCTGCTGCTCTGTAAATTGAAGGCTTTGTGCATTCTGCTCACTGTGCACTCTGTCACCTCTTAGCTGGCTGGCTGTCAGGCGAGCTGCAGTTGACTGGTCAGTGCTGGACTGTGTCCATCCACACGGCTCCTACTGTGATTTGAAAGCTTATCTTCATTAGCAAAAAAAAAAAAAAAAGCCTGCACTCTGCATTAATGTGATGACTTTCCTTTTTTTTTTTTTTTTTTTTTTTTTTAAGTTTGCACTACTGGAAGTCATTCTGTTTGAGTCAGTTAGATAATTAGTTAATGTAAACAACACATTTATTTCATATGGGCAGTCTCCACAATAACATGCATGCTGTTTTTGTAGTTGCTGTATAAACAGTGGTGGTACAGCTTGTATATGAAAATTCCAGGGCACCTATAATCAACACATTAATATTTGTGACAAGAGGGCTAAAACGGTTCCTGATACACTGAATATAACAGTGAAAGTGCTCTGGGAAAGATTCCCTCCTTTTTGTTCAAAGCTGGCTTTTCCCAGTAGTTTTATCTCCCTATTAATAAGAGTTGGTCTCATTGGCTGCATGCAGATTTATTCCTTTCTAGAGGAGGTACAGTTGTCAGTATGTCATTTACCCGCCCATTCCACTCCTTTTTATCAATTTAGTAGTTCTTCTCAGATGTAGCTATAAAAGATTCTGGATCTGAGCCAACCTACATCAAAGACTTTACTAAATCAAGGGGAAAATAACCGCTAACTATCTCTGCTTTAACTTTGATTTGTGAAAGGTTTGCACTTGCACACACACAGTGGAAATGTTATTCTTTGAAGACCCTAAAGTAAATGTAGTTCTTGCACATTAATAGATTAATTAGAAATACAAGTTTTTAATGTGCACTGAAAACTATAAAGTCTGTGTTGTGCTTTCTCTGCATCTCATGCCCTCAGTTAATATTACCGCTTTGACTGAACAGTCAAATTGCTGTAATGTGGTGTGTGAATTTAGTGATGGGAGGGACACCTAATTAGTGATGTTAACACACCTACTTTCTCTCTTTCATTAGTCTGTAATCAAAGTGGTATGTTTTACTCTCAGAAAACGTGATGGTTAATTCTTTTTAATAGTTCTTTTGTTTACTTTCTTGGTTTTCGGACATTTGTGAAACCCCTGTTATTTATAAGGAAATAATATTATAAGTGCCTTTTCATGTCCATGTGAACTGTATTGTCTCAGTAAAAACTCTTCTGATTTGCACTCTTTAATCAGCTATTATATAAAATATGATAGCTGATTAAAGAGTATTAGCCATATCATATTTTATATCACACTCTAATTTAGACTCTTTCTTCTCAGGGAGTCCTTCCACATTTAGCCAAATAGGATGGTAGTTTGAGTATAAAATAATAAATATTCTCCAGCTAGTGTCATGGAAACAAACTAACTGGAGTAGTAAATGTTAAAAAAAAAAATACTGTCACCTGTCAGCAGTAATACCAAATGCTCAGTAACCTTAAGGAAGTTAAACCTGTTCTGTGCCGGCCATAAATCCCAGACAATAAGCTGATCTCAATGCCAATCAGTAGTCTGCTACTCATCCAATTATCAAATCTCATATTGAGCATTAAAAGAGCAGCTATTAAAACTCTATCAGCATGTATTTCCAAGCCACTTTGTAACCACTGCCACCCCAGCTCTTACTTTCCTGAGGTCCTGGATCCTGGAGAGGTCCTGTTTCTGCTCTCCCTGCCTCTGAATTTCCATTTATGCACATAGCAGAATAGATAGCTTGTGGAACAAAACCATCACCACATATAAATTATTGCAGATGTAAATATCAGTCTTTTGTTGACTGTAATGTTTCTAACTGAAACATACTATAAGTGGTTTTAATTCATGGTAATTGGTAGAATTTGGATACATTGGAGTGCAAAGCACCTCTGATATGGAGCCTTGCATCCAAGGCTTGGTTCTGTAACTACCGGACTCTGTATATTAGTGGCTATTTAGTGTCTCTTTTTGCATGTGCTAACTACTGGCATTGAGACTGGTGTCATTTCTCTGTGCACATGAAGCAGCTGTGGTGATGTCATGGTTAAAGAGGTGGGTGATCTAAAGATGAGTGAGTCCATGTGCTCCATCTGGGTTTTATTCACTAAGAGCAAGAAGAAAACAGAAGATGAAGGGACAGCAAATGGAAGGCTGGCCCACAGTCCCATTCTTGGCATCAGTCATTCTCAAGAAAATAGCCTGATCTTAATCACTCCAGACTATCTCTCACATAGACCTATTTAGCCTCTCTTTATTAGCACCCATCATTAGAATATGAGTTGGTAGGTGTTTCTTTGCCTCCCACGTGTGGATGGTGCTTCGAGAAGTGCATAGTAAAATGTAGTAAAGATACAGGGTTTATTTTATGTTAACATCTTTCATGGGACTTTAGGAGTGCTTTCTGTCCTCATTCTGTCAGTCATGGGTTCATCATCTGTGAAATACAGACATGTAACTGTGAATGTTGATGCAGTTCTTTGGATCTTTGTGAAGATCTGGGTCTCAGTTTACCTGACAGGATAAGAAGTTCTGCATTTATAAACTGTAGCATCTAAGGAGCTTGGAAAGAAAACCGTAGCATCCCTTCATTTGAGGCACGTGGCAGATCTTTTAAGGAGTGACAACGCAGTGTCCAGAGCCCATGCTACTATTCTTCATTTGCATAGTCTACAATTGTCTTTCAAATCTGATTGTTTAAGGATTTTAGGTCATCACTGAAAACTTTGACACAGTTGATATGATTTTACCACTCTGCTTTTGAAGCAAAGCTTCTCACTGCAGGAATCTTAAACAGCTTTGTACCCCAGAAATTGTGCCAGTGTTGGCAGCTTCTGCCTACCTACCTAATTGAATGAGGGGGTAGTCTGTGCACAGAGCCTATCAATGGCACAGTATTTAAAAAACCCATGGAGGTATAGGATTTCCATTCAAAACGAGTCCATTTGTTTTTTCCATTTTGTATGTGTCTATGCTTGAAGTGTGTGCGCATGTTGCTCTGGGTGATGATCCGTCTCCTCTCACAGGATGCCTGTCTAGCCTTTGCTTTGGGGGCTTGACGATGAAGCTGCATGTATGAGAGAGAGAGACAGTGCTGTCTCTGTCTGTGCTCTGCTTAAACTGTTCTGTGCCTGATTGCTGCACGTGCACAGGGACCTTTGTCATCCTTTGAAACAAGCAGGCCCCTTGTGTCCGTTTCGCTGTTTGCTGATGATCTGAAAACAAACAATACAGCGTTTTCAGGCGGCACACAACTCATGCGAGGCATCAGTAAATACTCTTCATATTTGAGAGGGGTCTGGAAAGGCCTCGCGGCTGCGGCCCACATTGATGCAGTTAAGCTCTGCTGCAGTCATGAATGGTTACAGCGAGCAACAGACAGTGTCAGGCAAATGTACTGTTGTCCAAACAGAGAACAATATGTGAATAGGGTATAGTGACCATGTGCTGAATAATACAAGTATGAATGTAATGCACTGTCTGTTCAGTTAGTGTCATCACATGATGTTAACAAATTCCTGGTTCTAGCATGGGGGTATGTTGATTCTGTTAACCTCCACTTGTCAGTGTGAAGCCTGCTACATGATAATATTACAAAGAACAAGTTTATTGATGCATGAATCACAAATTATAAATCTGGACTCTGTATCATCACAGGATTTACATTTGTAGTCCAAGTGGACTCTTTTGTTTCTTTGTATTTTTCAGTTTCAAATTAAATGAGTATTTGATCCACTTTAGCTATTAAACACAATTAACAAGTTTGATCCTTGTAAATAATATTGTTTGTATTGGTTTTTCAGTGGTTTTACTTATGTAGCCACTCAGTTTTGTTTGAAGGTTATGATTTTAGCAGCTATCAGATGTAGAGGCTTAGATTTGTTTTTGCATGTGAGAAGTCTTTATAACAATTGGTCCCCAACACAGTCTGTTAAAGTGGCCTTTTAGCTGACAAAGCGAAGGGAAAAAATTGTTTACACTTATAAATCAGTTTTGCCACTGGATAATTAAACACCGTTTCATTATATACTTCTTTGTGTGTTTTTCAGGTGCACAAACTGTCAAGAAGTCTGGAATCCCTGCTCCTAGAGAAATACCCTCTGCCATAACAAGAGACCGCAGCTCTCTAAGGGACCAGCTGAAGAGCAATTCCACAAAGAGACTGGTTTCCAGTGCCAGCACTTCCAGCCTCTCGACCATGACAAGACAGACCCGTAATTCAGCCAAATCTCGTGCAGATGCAGAGGGCCAAGAAAAGAGTCTTCTGGAAAGCCAGGTGAAGGAGCTTCTTGCCGAGGCAAAGGCTAAAGAACTAGAGATCAGCAATCTCAGGATGGAGTTGCAACGCTGTAAGGGTAAAGCCTCTTCTGCTTCCTCCTCACCCTCATCCAATTCTGTTTCACCTCAAGAATCTGCAGCCGATTGCGAGCAAGGACAGGTGGGGGAGGCCCTTGTGCTGGTTGGAGAGCTGAGGGAGAAGAATGGGAAGTTTCAGAGGGAGCTGGCAGCCCTCAGAGAGGAGAATCAGGCACTGAAGGAGAAGCTGCTTAGCTTGGAGACATCTTCTATCTGTAGTACAAACACAAGCACCTCCTCCAAGCCTCTGGTGAATGGCCTGTCCTCAGACTCTTCAGCTCCACAACAGCATAGTCTCCCCTCTACTGCCAGCCCACTCAAAACCTTTGGATCTTCCAGTTCTGACATCACCAAGGGGTCACCGTCACCTGACTCCTCAGAGTTTGAGAAGATCCCATCACGCTCAGAATCAGCAAGCAGTGGTGTCAGTGGGAGCACTGATCAAGCAGGGGCAGTTAACAGTGCCAGAGGTCAGGACATCTCCTTGCAGAGCCTAACCGAACAGATTCACAAGATGGAGGAGAGCCACCACAGCACATCGGAGGAACTGCAGGCAACAATACAGGAGCTGGCTGACCAGCAGCAAGTGGTGCAGGAGCTGACAGCTGAGAACGAGCGTCTGGTTGAGGAGAAACGACTCCTGCAGACCTCACTTCAACAGCAGAGAGAGCGTCTAGAGGTATTGGCCCAAAAGAATGAAACGTTCTCTGTCCGGCTTCAGGAGCAGGCTCAGGCTCAGGCCCAGAGGGAGGAGGAGCTGGGTAGCCAGAGGCCTAGACTGGTCGAACTGGAGCAGAGGTATGCTGAGCTGGTAGAGAGTTCACGCTTTGAACGGGAGAAGCTAGTAGACATCCAGCAGCAACTAACGGGCAGCTTGCGGGCCCTAGAGGAAGAGCACCAGGAGGCTCAGAGCCAGGTGCGCTGCCTCAGAGAGGAGTTAGACAGGTTGCAAGCCCAGTTGGACAGAGAGCTGGAAGCCGGAGGTCAGGCAGCTCAAGCTGCAGAAGACCAGAGGGCAACAGCTGAGGGTCTGAGACTGGAAAACAACAGGCTGAAGGCACAGGTGGACATTGGGAGGCAAAAAGTGACTGAGTTGAAGGCTATGCAAAGTGCCAGTGACAACACTGAGCTGCAGACTCTGCTGAAGACAGCCCACACTGAGAGAGACAAGCTGGGAGTGGAGCTGACAGAACTAAGACAGGAGCTGCTTCAGGCGCAGGCTGACACTGAGCATGTGCAAGCCTCCGTGTCTAAGGTAAGAGACGGGCAAAATTGATAACATATTTTCCGTCTTGGCATTCATAATATATTTATTGCACCTTCACCAGGTCAGTTGATTAAACACATAAATGCACTATAAAGAAAATGCTTTACATTTTGGAAACTATTCATATTCATATCTTGGCTCTCTGTAGTTAGTACACTCAGTGGAAGCAACCGAGTGGCATGTGAGCAGTAAGAACTTCATTTATGATGTTTCCTTATGAACACATTTGACCGAGAAATAGGTGTATGCTAATTCCTAAACAAAAATAATAGTTTATAAAAACAAATTGGAAGACTCTGTGTGAATGAATACTCTGATCTGATGCATACATGCATGTTTGTAGACTGGGGAAACTGCTTACATAGATGTAATAATGTAAATAAAATGACAAACCACGTAATGTCAAACATGCCATCTTCCACAGCTGTAGCTGCTTATGTCGTGGTTGCCAGGTAACAGAAACCACGCGTCGTAGGCTAGACCATCCAATTTAACAGCCTTGCCCTTCCAACCTACGCGGCCTACATAGACCGGGAAGGCCAGGTCCTTCGAAGGATGTAGCCCCTGAATTTGGGCACCGTCTATGATCCAGTTCACAAATTTAATTTCACTTTATATAACATGTTACAGATGTTTTAAAAAATATATATACAAGTAATCAACCAAGTGTTTTTAATTATGTTTGATTTATTAAGCCGTAACCACTCTGAAGAATTGCAGTTGTATAACAAGTTCTCCTTAATAAACGTATTCAAATTCAACACTGATCATTTCAACCACCATACAGTTTTAGTATGGATCCTGTGGACTGTTTTTAAAGTGGTCCTGTGATGTAAATTATATGACTTGCTGTGACCAAAACAGCAATTTGTTCATCCGCTCTTACTGTAAGTTGTGTATAGAATTGCAAAACACAGCAGCCATAGTTGTCCGTAATATCTTATAATCTTGTGCATATATTGTACTTGAGAAGTACAGAACTTCTTATTGCTATAAATTTGTTTTGCTTTTATAATTAAGAGTCTTGAATCTTAATGATTAAAATTTTGACTGAAAGGAAAAGCCATGTGATTTTCCTCTTGAGTGTGACTGAGGACAAACTTCTCTCACACTGGTGTGAACATGACTGTTAAATTGGTACCTCACCACTGCAATGCATGAACTCAATGCCACTTAAATGATTTTCATATGTTTCCTCAGTATTCATTTTGGTTTTCCCCTACAACACCACACGTCCGAGAACCTCTGAGGCAGTATGAGAAGGGTCATGTTGGCGGTTGTTGTTCCAAAGTGAAATGTGTCACCATCAGCTTAGTGATGTCGTCATTACTGGGCTGTGACTGTGGTGCCAACAGTAGGGTGGACCCTCAGAGTCGCATAACTCTCCTCAGGCACGTGGGTGTCAGGGTGTGACCACTCCATAAGTTCACTTACAAACATCTTGATCTATTAGAGCCACATGGTGTCAGTTGGAGGGTGTCCTGCGTGACTACATCACTGTCTCGTTTTAGTATCTAGTTCTGTCAAAGACTGACTTTACAAAGTCATTTCTCAAAGCAGCAATCATAGTAGAACTTTGACTAAAGCTTTCAGTGGAGCAAAAAACACCATGATGTAGTCAGAACTAGTCAGAGTTGGTGCCATCTTTCATGTCACTCATTTCGCTGAATGCCAAATTATTGATGTCAGACACAACTTTGTTGTTTGTTTTATTAATCACAACGATTGAGGAGTTGTGGTAAAAAATGAAGCAAGTACATTTTATTTAATATCCTGAGATATATACAGAGAAATCCATTATTATTCTTTCTTTAACCAAAGGCAACTTAACCACATGTCTGTTTTGCACAATGATATCTTAAAGTCACTGTAAGCTCTTGTATGTTTACATGTATACAGGTGGAGGCAAAATGCCAGCAGCTTCAGGAGCGGGCTGAAAAGAGAGAACTGGAGCTATGTAACCAAGTGGCTTCCCTGGAGGAAGGGGGAATCCAGGCTGAGAACCAGGTGAAGGAGATGAAGGAGACCATATTTGAGCTGGAGGACCAGGTGGAGCAGCAGAGAGCTGTTAACTGTCACACCAACCAGGCTGTCCTGGACATGGAAAGTAAGTTAATATAAATAGGGGTTCAGGTCCCTGCTATTCTCTAATGTTTTGTGGAGTCATAACGTGGAGTCATAACTTGAAGTCCTCATAAATGCTCATAAAATATTAGAAACGTGTCCACAGTGGTGAAACATCACATCTTTAAACAGTTTTAATAAACACTGAGCTTTAGATTCATAAAGGTAAGATTTATTGAATGAGTGCTGGAATAGACTGCATTAATGAAAGCTCATAAACTAGCAACAGAGCGTATAAAAGCGCCATGCAATGTGAGTTCATGCTGTAACTCATCTGTCATTGACTTTGCATTACTGCAGCTGGCTGATTCCATATGGCTGGACACACTGTGTTTTGACAGACTTTTACAAATTCTGGACTTAGTCTGATATTGCTATTGCTAGACACTACTACTTATATAATAGATGTTAAGCTGTAAGTTGGTTGCGCTCCACAATACTGAAAACTGTGCCGCTCATAGTGAATGCTTATTTATTAAACCTACGGTAAGCTAGACCTCAGCGATGGTAGTGTTTAGGCAGAAGTTCTCAAAGACCTTGAATTTACCATTGCAGATCTGGTCAAAAAGCTGGAGGAGCAGAAGGCTGAAGCAGAGCGGCAACTGAAAGTTATGAGTAGACAAATGAAGGTAAGAAGTGTGCAGACCTGATGTACTGAGTTTTAAAAGTTCACATCTTGGTAGCTCTCTAATTATGTGGCATGTAATGTGACACGCTCAGAGCACAGCCCTTTTGTTTAGTGTATACCATATAACATCTTTCATTTACCAGTATGTTGTTTCTCTTTCATTTGTCAGCCATGCAAGCATCCATATTATCATGATAATTGTCACAGAGTTATGCACTTACAGCTTAGTTCACATAACCGTAGCCATTCTTTTACAGTTGTCCTTGAATTCCTACAAGGAAGAAATTTTGGGTGGAGTGACACATTAAGTTCATGGTGATGTTTTCAGTTTTTCCTTGTGGTTTTTTTTTTTTTTTTTTTGCCAAAGAGACCAATAAGTCTTCTTTCCACTAAACATTGTTCCAGTAGCATTTTAGAATATGCAGATGGAGTCCTGAGACAGGCAGCTTCTTCCATCAGTTTAGTTTTAATGAACTGGTTCTTATATAGTACAGCATTTCTACTGTAGTTGAGCACTCAGTGCACTTTCTACAACATGTCTTATTGACATGCTTTCACACAAATTCATGAAAACTTCCAATTAGCAGACCTGTACTGTCTCCTGAGCTACAGCCACCAACGCTTTAAAATGGACATTTATAGATTTAAAAAAGACATCATCAAGTGTGGCAGATCAAGACTTGGTGGATCTAATGGTGATAATCATTATCATAATCTTCAGCTTGTGCTGTGTGGTTGCTGATTGTTGGGTGTCTTACAAAATACTAAAACTGTTGAAATTTTTATCAAATCCGGAGGAAAGACGGTGTTCTAGTAGAAAACAAAATATGGTGTAATGCAGAGACTACATAAACATAAAAAACCCAAAATCTATAAAGTACAAATTTGATTGATGTTGATGATGATAATAATGATAATGATCATAATAATAATAATAACAATAACAATGCTAATGGTGATGATAATAATGATAACAATGATAATGATAAGAAATAATAACAACAATACATTTTTCTATAAAAGCGCCTTTCAAGACACCCATGGACACTTAACAATAGAATAAAACGCATAGTAGAACAATGACAAAACGAAGAACAATTAAAAAAATAAAAAAACCCAGAAAAAACACATGATAAAATAAACAGTAAGTTCACAGTGAATATGCGGGTGGTTGTAGCTCAGGTGGTAGAGCAGGTCATCTACTGATCGGAAGGTTGGTGGTTCGATTCCTGGCTTCCCCTAGTCTGCATGCCAAATATCCTTGGGCAAGATACTAACTCCAAATTGCTCTCCGATGCATCCATCGGAGTATGAATGTGTGTGAATGTTATCTAGAAAGCACCTTGTGACCACCCATTCGCTTGTGCGAATGGGTGTGAATGGGTGAATGCACAAGTTGTCTAAAGCGCTTTGAGCGCTCAGAAGAGTAGAAAAGCGCTATATAAGAACCAGTCCATTTACCATTTACCATTTATGCAGATTTGAAAAAATAGGTTTTGAGTTGGGATTTAAACTGGGGGAGAGAACCAGTGTTTCTTATATTTGGGGGTAGAGAGTTCCACAGGCTGGGAGCAGAGCAACTGAAAGCTCTGCTTCCCATGGTGCAGAGGCAGAAAGAAGGCACAGCAAGCTGAATAGAAGAAGATCGAAGTGAGCAGGCAGAAGAGGTAGTGCTTAACAGCTCAGAAAGGTAAGTAGGAGCAAGGTTATGAAGGGCCTTGAAGGTAAGCAGAAGAAGATTGTATACTATTCGGAATTTCAGAGGGAGCCAGTGAAGTTCCTGAAGGTTAGGGTTTGTGTGCTGGTCGGAGGGGGGTTCTGTGTTCTGGTCCAGAGTTTTGAACCAGTTGAAGCTTATGGAAGGATTTTTGGGGGAGACCATCCAAGAGAGAATTACAATAGTCAATGCCAGAGGTAACGAGATTGTGGGCAAGACGCAGACTATGGACGCAGACTGGGTGGAAAGAGAAGGACGTAACCGGTTAATGTTGCGTAGACAAAAATAGGCAGAACGGGTGAGATCATTGATGTGAGATTTAGTGGATAGTGAGCTGTGTAAGATGACACAAAGGCTCTTAACCTGAAGTGAAGGGAAAACTGTGGAGTTATCAATAGTGAGAGTGAAATAATATGCTTTTAGTAGGGTTGGATTTAGTGTCGATAAGGATTACAGTTTTATCCTCATTGAGCTCAAGAAAATTAGAGTGGAGCCAGGATTTTAACTCTGATAAGCATTCTGTAAGAGAAGAAGGTGGAAAGGAGGAATCAGGCCTGCAGAAGAGATATAACTGGGTGTCATCAACTGGGTGCTTAGATGTTTTTGATTTCTACCTCAGTGGTAAGGGAAGTCCTTTTTTTTTTCTTCAGTGTTTGTTCCCGGGAGGAAGCCAAAAAGTTGCTGTGTCTACCTTTTGATGTTGAGATCAGAGATCAGATTTTTTTTTTCTTTTTTTTATGTCTTGAAGTGAATTTTCATAGTCAATTCTAGTTTGAAATAACTAAGCAAAATTTCACTGATGCGTTGTTAGTTTTTCCAGTAATTGCTGGATTGAATATTCACAAGAACATAAAAAATGCATGTAGTATCTCTTGTTTCCTTTATATAAGGACCAGTCATTCTTCAATTTCAACTAAATTCAAATGTCTTTGAGTCATTTTCTGTCAGAATGAATAACATGTATATGATTCTGCATGTTTGTGCCTTCAGGATGAAAAGGAGGAGTGGCGTCGTTTTCAGGCAGACCTCCAGACGGCTGTGGTCGTAGCGAATGATATCAAGGTGGAAGCTCAACAGGAGCTGCGCACACTCAGGAGGCAGCTGCAGGAGCAGGAGGATCGTAATGCAAAGCTTTCTGCAGACCTTGAGGCCCTGCAGGGAGTCAGGTACTATCTTCCCCATATTTTTCAGTTCCTCTCCCTCCACCAGTCTCCCCTTTTTTAGCATTGGGCTGCAGTTCTTTTCTCCCTGTACAAATGTAGTTATGATATACCTGCCAGAGTCCTGCCATATCTCTTATTACCTGTGTTTTATACATGCTTAATGAATAAGAATACCACCCAATAATCTATTTAGACATATCTACATTTAGTATAGATACAATTTAGTTTATATCTTGATGTTTCACAAGATCCAAACCTTGGTGCTTTTGAGTCTAGGTTCCTGGGATTTGGCAGACTCTGTTGGTAAATGAGCCGTCTCCTGTGGTATTTCCCTCTGTGTATTCTATTCCTTTTAAGCTGCTGCCCTCTCCGTCTCCCTCTTCCACACTTACCCTCTTGTAACATTTATTCCTGACACTCAAAATGCAGCAAACTTCAGCAGTATTGATAGGATAATATGAATAATATAAAATTTATTTATTTTTTAATAAATGGTGGCGGATTTGCTTCATGGTCAGAGCAGAATCTGTGATTTGTTTTTTACAGCAAATATCCCACACCAATCTGTCACACTATTCAAGACTTCACATAGTGCGATCGGAATATGTCAGTGCAGCATTGTTGTTGATAAGCATTGCGTTGGATCGTGTGTTATTATATAAGTGTGTTTTAGTGTGCATATACCATAGTGTTTTTGACAGTCTTGTCTTCTTTCATTATCAAGCCAGGTCAAATACTTCTGTGGAAAAGTCTGCTTAGATTTGTGACTGTACAGCGCTCTCTTTATATTTGTGGCTGGCCATGGTATAATCCTTTCAGGTAGCAAAACAAATTTTTATTAATTAAATTAATTTATTTAAATAAAAAAAATATTTTTATTCCTATTAATTATTAAACTGCTCACCAGTAATTTTACCACTTAAGAAACCGTAATATTTGGTTTAAAAACCAGATATGTCTTTTCTTCAGATTTCATGCAGTACTTGAGAATATAGTAGTGGCTTTAGACCACGGCTAAATCAGCAAACTCTCCCCAAGATTAGCTGTTACGCTGCGTCCGCTCCCCACCTCCAGCAGCTCCCTGTGATGACTCTATCAAAGAAGTCCCTCTGACAAGCCTCCCTGTGTAAAGCCCAGGTGAGTTTTCTGCCCTGCAGTGCTCTCTCAGCCAGCCTGCCTCTCCCTGCCCTGTGTGCTGCTGATGCTCACTGACCTTCCTATCTATGTTTGGCTTCGTGTTGCCGCTTAAGCCTGTCTGACTCTGTCTGTCTTTCTGTGTGCTGGCTGACTGCACCCTTAGGGGTATCATACCCTTTTTGGTTTGCTTTGCCTGATTTCTTTTTTTCTTTTTTCAACCTTTGGTTCAAGTAGATGTATCTGGTGCCACCTGCTGTCCTTTAAATGAATAACACTCTTAATTGTTTTTTGGTTGTATAGCAGGATGGTCTGCACGGCATGACTGGATTAAACTCATGCAATGCATCATCTGCTGCAGATACATTTCATCACAGGGTGATTTTATTGAAATTTGATTCTGAGTGACTGTATTAATCCTTTGAGGTATGCATGGAGCAGAGATTTTAGAAGTCTGCAAGCGCCCACAGGTCTGGCTTTGAAAATAATAATGCTGAGAAGAAAACAAGGTCATTGTGTAAGCATTAGCTGTTACACTGCAGTTCATGTCCTTTCTTCTTTTCTCTCCAGAATAAGTTCCGGGGCCACTTTTGAGACCAAGACGGCAGTAGAAGGGCACTAAAGAAGCGTCTCTCACCTCAGCACCACGTGAAAACAGTGTTATTGTTGCACTTAATATGACATTAAACATGTAATGTGGAAAATAGTTTAATTGTAAGCCACTGTGACCTCTGTAACCACAGACGAATTCTTGTGACACAGACCGGCTTCTATCTCTCTTCATGTCTTCATGACCTTTTAAAAATACTGTATTTTTGTTTCTCAATGAATGTACCCTTTATTTTTGTGATTCTCTTGTGTTTGAGATTCCAGGAGTGAGAGACTTGTATTTTTTGTTTGTTTGTTTATTATAATGTGTGAAGCTGCTTTGTGCCTTTCAGAAAGTTGAACAGATGAAGTGTTACACAAAGAACACTGAAAAAACTGGTAGCGGTATGAAAATATGGGTAAATGTTCAGAGAGTAGCAAAGCTCAGAGACTTGCATTTCCCAAACACTGCCAGAACAAAGACAAACTCATAACATCAGAAAATACACATCGCAAGGCCAAAGCAACAAAACAGAAAGAAAGTCCAGTGATATTCATACAGTATATAGTTCTGGACCTAATATATTCTGCTTAATAGCTCTATATTAGTCAGATTGTTGTCACTTGTTTACTTGACTCTTGATTCCTCTGATTGGTCTAAAATGCAGTTTCCTATTTAGCCATTTGATGGCACTATAGAACACATAATAACTTTAAATCTCTGATATCTCAGCAGGTATCCTCTGCACTGTTTCTATTTGCCTGTTTTTAATGATTGCGATATTTCTTCTAAATGTCTTCTTAATATTATACTGCCAACATTGCAACTGCCACAAACACAAACAGCTGTTCCTCCAAGCCACTTTTTGCTCTACTGAAACATGCCATTTTAACCCTTAGACCAAGAAGACTGTGTTACATGTTCCTAAAACGATTGTTTTATTTCACACAAGACACGACTTTTAAATTATGAGCTGAACTCATTTTCTTTAATTCAACTTTTTAGCTGCATAAGATGATGTAGAATTAAACACACTTTTTATCTGAGCCTCTGAGGTTACTCTAAAAAAAATCATGTTATAATGGGACTCTGAGATTTCTTTAACATCCTTCTTAATGTGTCACTCAAGTACTGTGATATAATTTTGAAAGGTTTATTTCATTGTTCAACAAAAACTTCAATAGAATATTGCATACTGTGGTAGTATACAGTCATACGGTTGCAGGATCTCAGGTTACAATTTTTAAAAGCCATATTTTAATCCCAAGGTAAAGGTACTGGTGCTCAAAATGTAAGCATTTGGATTCACTCAAAAAAAAAACTACCTTCTAAAGAAAGATGAGCTACTAACAATGTGATGGATCATTTTCTTTTGATGAACAATTCATGAATGTCCTGTTAATTTATTCTGCCTAGAAAGACTCGTGACTGGTTTTATGCTTGTGAACTTAGACGTGTGTTATTATATGTCTGACTGCTGTTCATCAGGCAAATGAATAAATGAAATGACACCAGTCTAACTGCAGTCGTCTTTCTCTGTCAGTCTACTTTTTTTTTTCTTTTTGAAAGTGAGTTAAGAACTTGTTTGTCATTTCTGTCTCCTCTTGTCTGACCCTTGACCCTCACGCTGTAGCCTTTGGTCCAATGTTCACCAGGTACAACGGCAGAAAGAGTCTCTACTGCTCAGATTAAGGTTTTCCAAACTGTTTTTGTCTCCAGCTAGTCATCAGTTATTGACTATTCTTCAGTTCAAGCTGATCACATGATATTGTTGATACACTGAGCAAACACCCTATTTTTAAAACGTGCAGTCTCCCCTTTCTCACTGGTCAATGGGTTATCTCATAAGATAAGTTCTAAATTCAGGGTTTTGAAATTCACCAGGTGACAATTTGCAGTTTCTCCTCCCTCTAGTGTTTGTGCTACATGTGTGTCCACACAGCAATCCTGTTCATTGTGTCTGCCAGGTCCCAAGGTGAAGAGGTGAGAGTGTCTGACTCAGATAACGGGCGTCACTGGTGCGGCATCTCCATGATCCCAGCCACGCCCGCCGACGCCAGCGGAGATTCCAACACAGAGCCTGGAGCTACTGTCAAATCCCTCATTAAGTCCTTTGATACTGTTGGACAAAGTGAGCACGAGCACCTCAGCACACAGACACACACTTTCAGGGCATCCCATTACACAGTATAACTGTAGAGCAGAACAGCTGCTGAGAGGTCTATGAATATTTGGCTTTTCTCTGCAACTTGTGCGATTGGGCTGGACAGTCCTGGCTAAGCTGGCCTCAGACAGGTCGGAGGGTTTCCTTGTGTGTCTCAGTAAAATCAAAAATGACATGCTGGATATATCTTCTACTGATAGGAGGCATTTTCATTTAGAAACTTTGGTCATGGCTGCATTATGGAGATGGTGCCTCTTGTTTCATTTATTAAGCAGCTTGACATGAACATTATGTAGAGCTGAATACATTAGGACAGTTTTACTGGTTTTATTTAATCTTTCAACCAAGGCTATTCTTTTTTTTTTTCTTTTTTCTTTTTTTTATGAAACAAGCAAAACTTAAAATAATTTGTTGGGGGAAATGTACCAAAAACTGAGTAAAATATACTATTAATTTCTCAAATATCAAAAATGAAAAGAAGACTAGAAGTCCAACTGTTTAAAACTGTTTTTTTTTTTTTAAAAAAGTGGACAGTGGGCTGTGACATTTGTTTAATCTTTATAAATACTTCAGTATTCGATTTCTGATGTTCATGGTGACTCAACCTTTACTTTTTGGATTTCTGCCATTTTTTTCCCCATATTTACATTGGTGCTGACATTATTTTATCCTCTACTAACATGAAAAAGGTTATTCTTTGCTTTTATAAATGCAGGCTTTACAGAGCACTTTTGAACTCAGTGGTTACATGACTTGGTATTTCAGATGGGCCAGGTCACACGGTTCAAATGCATTCCTCCTCAAGAAGCCCACTGAGTGGGATCCCTGTGCGCACTGCACCTGCTGCTGCTGTATCCCCCATCCAGGTATACACCCTGTTTCCCTTTAAAATTCCCTTTAAATACAGACTTCCTGTGAGTGGAACTGTTTCAGATGACTGTTTCATTCTCTTTTTAGAGACACTCGCACATAAAGCCACTATCAAAGACACTGGAAAAAAGAATTAATCACGGAGAATTCTCCCATCCTCATGGTATGTAACACAGAAGAGATTTGGGCATGTTGTAATGGTATAAATTTGCTATCAAATATCCATACTTCCTTTAACTGTCACACAGGAACAAATGGTGGCTTTTAGGTCAACAGACTGACAGCCAAAGTCCACTATGAGTCTTCAATGAGGACTAAATGAATGGTATTAAAGACATGCAAACATCCGACTTCTGCCAGTTTGGTGGAAAATTTTATGATTTTTCTCCTTGGCAACCAAATGCTGTAAATTTTGTGCATGGCTCTTAAAATGTCAGAATCTACATTCAGTAAGTCTTCTTGCTCCATCTCTGAGGAGTCATTTGAAAAACACAGTGACTTTAGAATCACAGGATTACTTTAATTGGATAACGGATTTTTTTTTAAAAAAGTTATATTGCAGTAAATCCAGATTATTTAGATTTTACTGCTTATTAGAATTCAAGTATTATTTTGTACACAGTGGGTACATCAGTAGTTTAGCAACATAGACACCTTGGAGGATAATGTGACTTTCCATAACTGCAGAACGCTAGAAGTCTTAAAGCAGAATACAATTAATTTCTATTTGTCCCATTGCCTTTCATGCCCTGTTATATTTTCCTGCTTCACAACTGCACATGTGATTTGTCAAATGTACTTTATATTTTGATCCCTCCATTTCTAACTTTCTTTTCATTCTCCTGTGTGTTGTTTTAATTCCCACAGACAAATTGGCAAGCTGCAGGGAAGACCTGAAACCTAACAGCCTTATGAGGAAAAGCCCGTCACTGGAGTCTGTAATCAAAACCTCTGCCTCCCTCAGCAGCCGCACGCCATCCTTCAGCTACAACCGAGGAAGCAGCAAGCTCAGGTGAGTTTGTTTGTTTATTTATTTTTAAATAGCACTTCACTCTGATACAAACCTGCTACTTTGAACTGGAGCTGGTGATTTAATCATAGCTGAAAAAATGCATTATTTTTTTTAGCTTAGGAGGAGCTAACATATTGGACTATGATTTCACCACATGAAAACTACATGTCTAGATTTGTTCTGGGTTTATGCTTCCCAATACTTAATAATGCAAATATTGTCTACTGTGACAAAGCAAAAATGTGAATAAGTTGATCTCTCACTGAAGCTTTAAAGCTGATTTTGTTTTTAAAGAAGGCCATTGCTGTGATGACAAATCTTCACAAGCAGTTAACAAAACAAAGTTTATTTATTTTTAAATGTAGCTTTAAAATAGGCTGCATGACTCTAAAACTGGTGGTGGTTACAGATATAATGGGTGCTGTTGTATTTCTGCTTTTTAAACTTGCATACTCCCTCTTGATATTGCTAGTTAAAGCTTTCTCTGCTAGTTTCCCAAATTCTATGTCCAGCATTCCTGATTGGACACTGATGGCCTGCACACAGTAGATGGAGTGTTGGCTTAACAGAATGGGAACAAACATGTTTGTATACTCTTCTTGCTAGTGATCGTTTTCATGCACAGACAGCTCGTGTCTGTGTACACTCGTGATTGCATCTGATGTAAATGGTGGCAACTTCGAAACAGCAAAGTTAGTTAAAGCAATGAAATAAATGGTAAATGGCCTGTATTTGTATAGCACTTTTACTAGTCCCTAAGGACCCCAAAGCGCTTTACACAACCAGTTATCCACCCATTCACACACACATTCACACACTGGTGATGGCAAGCTACATTGTAGCCACAGCCGCCCTGGGGCGCACTGACAGAGGCGAAATACTTGGCCAGCACACTGGACAACACCCTTAGCTTCAGTCAGCATACAGTTGACATTAATAAACAGCACTCATCGTTTATGTTGAAACTCAGAAACCTGTCAGTCCAGCCTCTCCACATCCTTGTCTGCTGTCATGACTGTTCAGCTCTCTGCACTTTGCACACAGCTGTATTTTTACAGTATTGTTTGTGCTACCAAGAATAAATTTTCCACACAGCCACACAGATAATTGGCCTTCCTTTTCCCTAGTTCAGTCTATCTTTTCTTACCATCTATTCACTCTTGACATTATTAATGTAAATGTGTGTGAAGGAGTTGTAGACTTTCTGGGAGAGGAGATTAGGGGGCTGTCTCCTTCCATATTTGGTATTTTAAAGGCTCATGTTAAAGCTGCTGTATCACTGATGATAAATGCAGATACACTCCGCACTGCAATATATGTTTGGATAGCATCTTGCTCCTTCTGGATTTTTGGTGCCTCAAACGGAGAAATAATGAATTCAGCAGCAGAGCAGCGATGACGTGTGAAATATTTACTATGCTCACAGCAATGACCGTGTCTCATGGTCTTCCCATGGCCTCAGCTCCAGCACAAACCCTTGGGAGAAGCCCCTTTGAATAATACTGCAGATAGGCATTTATCCAATCTGTTGGACAATTTTGGGGGGGTTTAGAGAAATGCATTGAGTGTATTGTTTGCCAATATTTGATGGATGAAAAGTAAAACAGATGCCACTAAAAAAACTTTGCTAAAGGTTTACATCCCAACACTTAAAGTCAGAGTGGATGCTGGATTCACGCCAAAATAATCTTGAGCCAACTCTTAACTCCAACACAAATACACAAGCAAACCAAAGAAGCTTCAGTCTTGTAATGATAATTCGAAGCCCTGGAATTCAGAAGGGAGTTTTCAAACAGGGAACATTTGGAAAAGCTATGTAGGAATAGAGAGTATTATATTTTATTTTTAAAGTTTGTTTTTGTTTTTTTAAAAGGGTTTATTCAAATTTTTCAGGACTGAAATGGATCTAGTTTTTCAATAATGGTATGTTGTGCAGGTCATTGTACACTGTGATCATGGAGGCAGGCTCATTTTTAGCTCTAAAGTTAATATTTATGAGCCCTTTATGTTATTTAAAGATGGCCAACCTTTGTAACCTTCCTGAACTAAAACACCAGAGTCTAAAGAAGAAAAAAAAGAGGAATGGAAGTTTTTAGCTTCCGAAAGCATACATGTGAGAAATCAGAAATAAGTTGTGTGTTATTAGATCAGGACCATTGAATTACCTTTTAAATAGAAAGTTTGGGGGGACTGAAATAATTGAACATAGCCTTTTGCTGTGATCACCATATGCAATCAAGTTTGCATGGTTACTTATCCCCTCGATGACTTACTGCAAATTTGCTCCCCCCTTCCACCCAAAAAATGTCTATGTGATTGTGGTTCGTGTTTCCCTTGTGACAGTGTGGAAAGAAAGGACCCCTTGGCTGCACTGGCGCGGGAGTACGGAGGATCTAAGAGAAATGCTCTACTGAAGTGGTGCCAGAAGAAAACAGAAGGCTATCCGGTAGGGATCACAGGCCGGAGACCTCTCTCAGACACAAGACGAGCCCCACTCACTTTCACACCCTGCTCTTCTCTGCATCTTTGTCTGACGGTTTCATTTGAGTGTTTCACTCCTCCGTTTTTTATTTAAAGGCGAGATGACAGCCCCCCCCCACCCCCGTCCCCCTCTTTCATATTACATGTATGCAGTATTGGTTAGTCTGCCCTCAGGTTTGGTAGCTATTTCTTTTCTTTTTTTTGTTTTATTTTCCTGCCATGAGTGATGTGCCGGACTGTAATGGCACATTACTCCTCCTGTCATCTCAGTGGGGATATGAAATCACTGTGGCACAGCAGTAATGGAAGCAATGAAGCAAAGCACCCAGTCTTACAGACACACTGGATTTATACCTGTATGTATTTTCACAGCCTGCACTGTTTTTATGCTTGCCCATTCATTTTTTTATTTTTATGTTGTTGTGCTCCCAGTGGCTTTACCTGGTTCCAGGAAGCCTAGTGCTAACACGCTCCCTTAATACCTAGTTTAAGGAGCCTGTTAACCCCAGTGGGATTAGAGATTTACCACTGTAATCACTGTGTTTGTGTGCCAGTATGCTAAAGCTATACAGGGGGACTGGCTGCAGCCTCCAAAAAAGCAGTTCTTTTATCACTCGCAGCCTTCTGATAGGAATTACAGTTACAGATGTAACTGACTGTGCGTCTCTGGGGTTTGGGGGTGAGTCTAATAGCACGTAACTCTGGCTTGACCAAGTATGAGAAAGCACAGGTGATAATAACTGCTAAAAATAAACCCAGCTGTCACAGTGATAAATAGTGAATTATTGGATGAGCTGTCAGATCAATAGTTCTATTTCACAAGGACAGTGGTGCTCAGTGAACTTTGATTCCCCCACCCCACCCCACACTGCCTCTTCTTTTCTTATGAGAACTGGTGCTTGACGGCCTCATGGTGCGTATGTTGGTGAAACACGCTCAGCAGATCTTCTTGTGGTGGAAACAGCTGACTTAATGAGATAAAACTGACAATCTGTCTGATAAAATGCTGCTCCTGAACACAGGCTGCCCGGCTCAAATTGTTTAGACTGTTTTGACATCTTCGGGCAGCGGGGAACATGTTTAAAGACGCTCTCTTGTAGTGGAAGGTCACTGCTGTAGCATTCGTTGATGCCACAGTTTTCTCGCTCATTGAAAAAAAGGAGTTTCCTGGAAATCTTTTAACACAGGGATTAAAAATCGAAACAAAACCACCGGGCTGCGTCTTCAGGAAGTTTAGTCTCTGCTGCGCCCACACACTGATAACATAACAATTTCACTACCTCTCTGTGGCTGTAGTTTGATCTAAAGAGACACTTGTTACTTGGTACAGACAATGTACCAAGTAATAAGTGTCTTTAGCTGTCACACGAATAATATTTCCCTCTTAAATATTCTCGTGAAGAACAATAAACTAAACTGCAAATCTTAATTCAGTTCAGTACAACATTAATACCCCTTAATAGAGCCTCATTCCTACTGGTGTGGATTTAACTATGGGATCTTATGATCTGCTCTCACAGAGGGCTTAGCAACACCGTGTGATTATTTGCAAGTATCAGGAATGCATTAAGAAGATTTGGCTGCTAGGTGTGTTTCAGTCTGTGGCATAGGGTTAGAGCTGCGGTCCCTTCGTGCCTTTGCATATTCTCCATGTGCGACATGCACGTGGCCTGTAATCGGGTTTAGTATTGGACCATTAGTTAGGCAGTTCGCCTTAAAAATGTTTACTTTGAGAACAATTGCGACTACTTCCGTAAAGTAGAGACATGAGGTAATTCCTGTCTGCACATCTCATCAATATTTGTTAACTTGTACCAATCTTTTTTTTAGTTTTTGATTTAAATGAGAAAAAATACTTTTGTTTTTCTTATGCAACAATCAATGAGAAAAAAGAGAAGCAGATGAGTTTAACACTATCTTATCTCTGATGTTAAGTTGAGTCATTAGGATTTAAAGGAGGATCTCTCTAAAAGGGTGATCCGCTGTTATTTGCCCTTTTCCTTCTTCTTGGCACTGGACCCACAGAGATTTCTGCTTTCATGGATGCATGCATATGTCCTGCATCTTTGCTGTTACATACTGCATAGGGCATCACTTATAGCCACCGTGGTGAGTAAACTGCACCACAGCATGTAACCCACGTGACTAAGTCCTGTGGTGGGCAGAGAAAATTTTATTTTCATAGGATCCATTGAGCTTCATATGTCTGATGAAAGGTCAGGCTGCTTCGGCCCCTGATTACAGGCCCAGTGTCTGACAGACACTGACTGACATGTCACACCTTATGCACCTCCAGGATGGAAAACTGAACCAAGGGACCAGAAAAAACGCCGCATTCTGGTGTCTCTCTGTCATGCTCGTGCTGTGCTCTGATAAAGGTTAGTGAGGTTTAGTGTCATCAATACATCCACACACACTTTGCAGTCTCTCTCCTCCCTGCTGTGGACTAAGGTCAAAGAGGTAATCCCTCAACACTAATTGGCTCTTTAGTATAGCGTCAGCAAGTTGTAATTTGTCCTCGGCCTCTTCGGGCTACATAATTAATGGTCAGTTTGAAGAGGCGGCTTTCACTGTGCACCCTTCGCTTTCCATTGCCCCTCTGGTTTGGAGTGGCAGAGTCAGGAAACAAGCTCCTATATCACGCTCATCTGCCACTGCAGAGCCAGAAAAGCTGCTGTGCGAGTCTGAGACAAAACTGAGGGGAGGGTCAGCGCCCGTGCAAGTTGTTATTACAGTCCTATTGTTGGCAGACGTTTTGGTCAAACAGCAGTCTAATTAAAGGGAAAGAGAAAGTAGGAGCTATTGTAAGCATGCTGAGCAATTATTTGATGCTTTATAGCTCCTGAGGGCACAATAAGTCTGCGATTGTGGCCGAGCACAAAGCCTTTGCAAGGCATCAGTACTCACAGTCGTCTGTCTGCTAAAACAGCTTCATCTCACCTTCCAGCTTGTTTCACATATGTTTGGGTTCTGTACATGTATGCTTTAATTTATATAGATGCTGTAGAAAACAGTGAGTTATCATAATCTAAGTGTCTTAATGTACTTGATGATGATTCGCTGTTGTCAGCTTGTTTGCTGGGTGGGGTTTCTGGACAGACCGTAATGGTTAATACAGTTCAAGGGGGGGGGAAAGGGAAACACTGCAAATTACATGCATGTAAACACGCAAGTACTGAGTACAATAGCTGTGCTATCACCATGGAGAAGCAATCTTGCACCCCTTAGGGAGAATGCGATGTGAGAAGGGGTGCATTTATCCACCAGCTGCTTCCAAACCCAAGTAACATAGAGTATCCTCAGAGTAGCTGAAAGCCCGGCCTGCATTAGAACTCTCAGGGAGGATGAGGTGTGAGCCCAGGCAGACTCTGTCACACCTAAAATGTCAGATTCTGGGAAGCTCAGATCAATCAGAGAAGACCTTAAGCTCGCTCTGATTGACTCTGCCCTGTGGGAGAGAGTAAAGAGGCCTCTCACAGGAAATTAGTATTCACAGAGATCCTGTCCACGTCAGTGCTGGACTGGACACAGACTTGAAACACAAGACTGCTTTTATATAACTTGTGTTGCACTGGTTTTCAAGGCAGCTTGTTAGATCAGACTCAAAGGTGCAGGTTGTTGTGCCAGAACAACTTTGCCTGAAACTCGCTGCTTTGTGCTTAATATGTGTGTGGGATTTTTTTTTTCGCCCCTGTGCTCTGACTCAGAGTTTTTACATCAATAAAGTGCAGATTGCTCCTGAACAACAAACAGACCACAAAAATCACACAACGAACTGGACAATTTACATATCTAGAAATGATTCATTCATTTTACAGTGGCTTGCAAAAGTATTCGGCCCCCTTGAACTTTTCCACATTTTGTCACATTACAGCCACAAACGTGATTCAATTTTATTGAAATTCCACGTGAAAGACCAATACAAAGTGGTTTACACGTGAGAAGTGGAACCAAAATCATACATGATTCCAAAGATTTTTTACAAATAAATAACTGAAAAGTGGGGTGTGTGTAATTATTCAGCCCCCTGATTCAATGCTTTGTAGAACCACCTTTTGCTGCACTTACAGCTGCCAGTCTTTTAGGGTATGTCTCTACCAGCTTTGCACATTTAGAGACTGAAATTCTTGCCCATTCTTCTTTGCAAAACAGCTCCAGCTCAGTCAGATTAGATGGACAGCATTTGTGAACAGCAGTTTTCAGATCTTGCCACAGATTCTCGATTGGATTTAGACACCAGACAGGTCAGAGATAAAGTTATTGAGAAATTTAAAGCAGGCTTAGGCTACAAAAAGATTTCCCAAGCCTTGAACATCCCACGGAGCACTGTTCAAGCAATCATTCAAAAATGGAAGGAGTATGGCACAAGTGTAAACCTACCAAGACAAGGCCGTCCACCTAAACTCACAGGCTGGACAAGGAGAGCGCTGATCAGAAATGCAGCCAAGACGCCCATGGTGACTCTGGACGAGCTGCAGAGATCTACAGCTCAGGTGGGGGAATCTGTCCATAGGACAACTATTAGTCGTGCACTGCACAAAGTTGGCCTTTATGGAAGAGTGGCAAGAAGAAAGCCATTGTTAACAGAAAACCACAAGAAGTCCTGTTTGCAGTTTGCCACAAGCCATGTGGGGGACACAGCAAACATGTGGAAGAAGGTGCTCTGGTCAGATGAGACCAAAATGGAACTTTTTGGCCAAAATGCAAAACCCTATGTGTGGCGGAAAACTAACACTGCACATCACTCTGAACACACCATCCCCACTGTCAAATATGGTGGTGGCAGCATCATGCTCTGGGGGTGCTTCTCTTCAGCAGGGACAGGGAAGCTGGCCAGAATTGATGGGAAGATGGATGGAGCCAAATACAGGGCAATCTTGGAAGAAAACCTCTTGGAGTCTGCAAAAGACTTGAGACTGGGGCGGAGGTTCACCTTCCAGCAGGACAACGACCCCAAACATAAAGCCAGGGCAACAATGGAATGGTTATCCATGTGTTAGAATGGCCCAGTCAAAGTCCAGATCTAAATCCAATCGAGAATCTGTGGCAAGATCTGAAAACTGCTGTTCACAAATGCTGTCCATCTAATCTGACTGAGCTGGAGCTGTTTTGCAAAGAAGAATAGGCAAAGGATTTCAGTCTCTAGATGTGCAAAGCTGGTAGAGACAGACCCTAAAAGACTGGCAGCTGTAAGTGCAGCAAAAGGTGGTTCTACAAAGTATTGACTCAGTGGGCTGAATAATTACGCACACCCCACTTTTCAGTTATTTATTTGTAAAAAAAAAATGTTTGGAATCATATATGATTTTGGTTCCACTTCTCACGTGTAAACCACTTTGCATTGGTCTTTCACGTGGAATTTCAATAAAATTGATTCATGTTTGTGGCTGTAATGTGACAAAATTTGGAAAGTTCAAGGGGGCCGAATACTTTTGCAAGCCACTGTATATTTGGTTATTTTGGTCTCATGTCATTGTGTCAGAACTTTTGAAAGCTTTTTTCACCTAATTTGGCAAAACCATCTTGTGGCATTGAAGAGTAAGAGGTTTACTTGTAGCCTTTTTTGGCCACGTTCAGTAAGCAAAAAAGCCTTTCTTGAACATTTGTATATTTATCAGGCTCTTTGATGTCTTAATTTAGGACAACTCCGGACACTTTTTAAGCTTTTTTTTTTCTCCCTCAATTAACCATAGAAGCCAAACAAAAATAAATGCGTTGTTTGTTCGAGATGGAAACAATGACCAAAGGGCTGTGAACATTAGGCCCTGACAGAGCACAGCTTATCCGGCCTCGTCTGGGAACTCACACACATGCAGAAAACCATTGAAAGACAGGAATGGACCCCCCAGGAGAGTGTGGAATGAAGGTCAGACATCGGGGAGGGGAAGAGGATAGGAGTAGACATTACTAAGTTCTATAAATGGAGGATTAACTGTACCTGTGGGGTGAGATCGTGATTGTAAAATAACAAATTACAGGTGATTAGACAGGATTTGTCTGGAATATTTTAGTACATGTGTTTTCTTATAAATTATATAATATTGAGGCTGTCTGGGTTGAAGTGCATTAAAACAAATGCATATTGAGTAGCTTTTAGCACCTGGTGTGTGTGAAAAGAGTTAAGTGCTTGTGCTAAGTGCCTATTGTGGATTCATGTGCCTTGTTGTCAGTGTAGAGCTAGGTATTCTCAGCATAACAATTAAAGGAATTGATGAGATGTCAAATTAAAGGGTCACTGTGGCATATTGATGAATAAGTTTTATTTATTTTTATTGGTTTTAATCAGGTAAGAAGACAGAGCGGAAATATCCGCAGGTTCAAAGGCAAGCATTAGTTCTTTAAGGTTTAGGGTCCACATGGAGTGACAAATAAGTTGATCATTGCACTGTGGTAAAAGTAATTAATTAGAATGATAATTTTATCACAGACTATCAATATCATAGACTGAATAATCTCACCAAGAACCCAGCATTCATGGATGATGATGTTCGTTTCTGGGCTAAATCTGGTCACCCTGTCAGGAAAAAAAGTCACTTTATGTCTAAATATAATAAGTGACAATTGGCCACAACAAACTGATCTTCTCTTAGTTTTCTGTTAATTAGAAGTCTAAAAGGTGCCTGTACAGTATGTAGCTATCAAGACTAAAATCTGCTTAAATTTGATAGGAGGCTAGATAACTATTCATCATGATCAGATTCAACTCCAACATACGAGAGCGCACGGCACAGCACGGTGGTGCAATGGTAGGCAAAAACAGTTTGGGTTTGAATCTGCTGCTCATCTGAAGTTTTTTGAGCAGTAATGGTGGAGATGATGTTTCTCTTTTTAAGCAAATTTAGAAGTACAGGGATGCCTTTTCACCATGCACACAATGTTTTTTCAAGCTTTTCCTTGTTGGGATTGGTAACACTGTGTTTACAGCTAAGTTAGAGGTGTGCTGTTTTTAGTCTAAACTGCATAGTAACTGGCAGCTTACACTGCATTACATTATATCTAGTTGCAGGTGGCTCACAATAGACAGAACGGTTGTGAATTGTGGCTTCGATTCACCTGTGTGCCTTCTTTGACATTCTGTTGCACTCCCTGCTCTTTATCCCCATACAGAAAAGCCTAATGCAATCAACAAGCTGAGTCTGTGGAGAACTCCTGTGATTGCTTACTTTATCTCCATGGTCCCACCTGCCTGGGATTTCCGCCCATCAGTGCTCAAAACTATGTTTCATTACGAGATTTATTAAGATTTTCTCCTTCTCACTTCCTTCTATGTCTTTTCTTTCTTTCCCTTCTTTGTTCATTTCACTTGTCTGTTCTCATGTTTGCTTTTCACTCATTCAGGATTTCGATAGGTTGGGTGCATTTCTGGTGCCCAATTCATGTATTTGATGGGAAATGTCAGAAAATAACCCTCCAGCCTGATATTTCCTACTTGGGGTTTTGACAAACTGTGTGTTTGATATGTACTGTAATTCAGTTTATCTGCCATAGCATAGGTTTACTTGCTGTACTTGCATTTACGCCATGTCTGAAATCGGAGTATCAGCTGCCATGACAGCATTACAGCAGTGTGCTATCATCCTTATGTGGCACCAGGAGCGCACACCCTTTCCTTTTGTTTCTGCGGTGTTAATCACCGTCTGTGTGCGCTTCAGCCAGCCAGCTTGTGTGGTTGGTTTACAGCAGGAAGGACGTGTCATCCAGGATGGATGTGACATGTCCTTGACCTTTTAATGTCCACCACAGCTAAAGCAACTCAAAGGCCTTAAATGATTATTAGATTTTTGTTTTGTTTATTGACAGGAAAATAATCCTCACTGATCGATTTTATGATCGTGTTTGTTTTTTTGAAAATGAAATCATGTTTTGCAGAATTTCAGTTTTATAACTTTAACTGTTCTGTTGTCTGTTTTATGACTCTGGAAGATTTTTAAAATGCTGTTTGTGCTCTTTTAGAAGGACCAGAATGTTATAGGCTATTCAAACAGTCATAAGAGTAAATGTTTGCGTGGCATGGCTCTCTGGGGATTTTGTCACCATGTTTTAGCTATTAATGCTATTAATATTTGCATCCAGTATGTGTGGATGTCTTTTCTCTCTTCCTGCTTCTCTCTCATACTCTTTTTCTCTGAGCCCTAAAATGTGGCGGTTCTGCCTTTTGTGCAGAACGAGACACTTCCTGTCGCTTGATGCTGTGTTTGCTTTTCTGATCCGGCTCCCAGAGAGCTGTTGTTGTCCACTGCTGGTTTAGCATTCATGCCTGTCCCTCTCTTTCCACCCTGAACGAACTCCAGCACCCACCCTGAACTCAGACATACCTATACCACCAGCTCTGGGCTGGGTCAAAATGTGCTCTACTCAGTCTCCCTATCCAGCCACATCCTATCCCTCACACATGTGTCACACATGCGAATCTGCCCTTTGCAGTTTTTTCTTATCAACTTATTTGTCACTGTCCATCTTTGTCCTGGAGTCTGACTGTGTGTGTCTTTGTATGTTTGCACATACAGTAGGATGGACGCACATATACATACACACACACACACACACACACACACTGTGATTAGTGCTGCTGCTGAGCCAGCTACGAGAGGGAATGGGGAGCTGTGAGAGGAATGTGATCTGACATGGTCTGGCCTTCACATGCAACAGGCTCGTAGCCGACAGATGAAAACAGGTGCATCTTCGCTTTCGGTGTCAGTTTATGAACATGTCACTGTATATTAATAATAGTTATTGAGGGTTGTCAAGGGGCTATAAAATATATATATAATGACAGGAACTTCCTTTAAAATTTCTTGCATCATGTGTTTATTGCTTTCCTTGAATGTGAACAAAGCCTGAGCTCAGGACTTCCTGCTCCTTCAGAACTCATTGTGACCACAGATGTTTTGCAGCTTGGCTTGATGACTCAAACAAAAACACACTTTCATTCTCCATTAATAGTGTGATAAATATTCATTGTGCAAATTTTAGAGTCTGTGCACACACATACCACCTGAAGTTATTAGTACTCCTCAAGTTGAACTATGTTTTCAGAGGCAACATCAAACAACACCCAAAAACCAATGGGTTTTTTTAAGCGGTATCTACAGACCACTGCTCTCTCCTTATCCATCCTGGCTGATCTTTATCTAATTTTGCATTTTATTTTGGTACCTGCAGTCTATTCAAGTTGCACAGGCAGTCCAGCTTCTCCATGATCTCCTGCATGTGCTAGAACAGTCTCAAGAAAGTCTCAAGAAGGTAACAGGACAATACGGTTAAAGAGTTAAGACAGAGTTAATCATGCATTTTTCTGACCAAACTGTCACAAAGAGACTCCATGAGGGTGGCGTGAGGGCCTGACACCTTTTTAATGGAATTTGTGGTCACAGTCCAGCACTATGCAATGCAACTGACATTAACTAGAGAACACCAGAACTAGCCACCACTGGCAGGCCATTATCCTCACAGATAAAAGCAGGTTTACGCTGATCATATGTTAAAGCGTCTGGTGACACTGTATGCAACACCATCCGGCATGACGGGTTTGGCATTGGGTTAGTGATAGAGGGCCGCACAGACTTCTGTGCGCTAGCCAACACTACCCATTTTCAGACATTACGCTGGTACAGTGAGCTTTGTGTTCCTCCTAGCACATGACACTATCTGGCCTCATGTGATCAGAATGTGTAGGCACTTCTGGGATGACCAAGGCATTGATGCCAATGACTGGCCCTCACATTCCACAGAAATGAGTCCAATTGAGAACCTCTGGAACTTTATGTATTGCTGTATCTGATACCGCCAGATTGTGCCAGAGAATGTCCAGGAGCCCCCCGATGCTCTGATCCTCCCGGACTCCATCCATACTCTCTTCTGCAGAATCCCCAGATGTCGGGAGGTCTTATATTAAAACATTAGGGCGATACGCACTGCTGAGCCACATTATGACACAAATTGGATCAGCTTGTTTGGTTGACCAACTTTCATGTTTTTATATTTGTGAGTTTTATGTTTTCTCAAGTTACAAACTGACAGTGCACATGGATGGGCATTGACACCAAGCCTCTTAAGCTTAAGATTAAGCCTCACGACTGAAATCCAAAACATTACTTAAACTTGAAATTAAGGTTTAGGTTAAACTTTGAAAACTTTAAATGATCTACAAAAAAGAGCACAGATTAAAGATTTCTAACTTTTACAGGGACTAAAAGTCACACAAAGACAGTTCTTCATGAAGACACTATATTTCTGCTTATCTTTTTCTTGCTTTTCTGAGAAAAGGGATTTCAATCACTGTCACATGTAATTTGGAGGAGCTGTTCCAAGAAAGCAGCAACATGCAAACTGCCTGCTCTGCACAGCCACATCATGCAGACACACACACATGCATTCAGTGACTGTAACAGCTGTCCCCTTTTCAAAACAGTAACTTTATAATTGCATGCATATGGGGCCTTTAGGGGGCATCTGTAAAGTGTAACTATAAAAGCATGGCTCAAGCTCTTCTGCGCTGGTTTAGCTATTCTCACTTTCGTAGCAGTTAAATAGCATCATATACCACAGTAGATATGTGTGTCTCAGCCACATCACAACCCAGCATAGCACCACTTCTTCCTTCTCTTATCGTCGGTTTAGCCTCTCACCCTGAAACTGCAGCTGGTTTTAAGTTGAGCTAACCTCTAACGCCAAAGTAGACGAGTGAACAACTGTCAACATTTCTTAGAAACTCAGAGGATATTGATTACTGCAGTGACTTAGAGTTGTGATTTTGAATTTCTGTCCTCAGGACCCAGAGTTGTTGTTTTTCTATCCCATCAGGTAGTTAATTACATTCACCTGGCGTCACATGTATGGATCAGTCACTGATTCGATTTGTAGAATGAAAATCAGCAGCCCTCAGGCCCCGGGTCAAGGATTGAAGACCACTGGCTTAGAGCAACAGTAAACAAATACATGTCACATCTTTAGCATCTCCCTGGAGCTAATTCTGTGTTTACAGACGCACTGATGTACCCAAAAAGATCTTTAATGCAGTTCTTATCCCAAACACTGTCTATTCCTCTCTATCGATCAAACTGCATTTTTATGGCACGTTCTGTACAAGACAATGCAGGTCAATGTGCTTAAATGTGACTGGGAGATATAAAATAAAACTGTGTTTAGGGTGGCTGTAGCTCAGGTGGCAGAGCGGATCAGGCACTAACCAGAAGGTCGGTGGTTCGATCCCAGGCTGCTCCAGTCTGCATGCCAAATATCCTTGGGCAAGATACTAACCCCATGTTGCTCTTCGATGCATCCATCGGAGTGTGAATGTGTATGAATGTTAGATACTTAGCACTTAAGCTTAGAAGTGCTTGTGTGAATGGGTGTGATTGGGTGAATGAATTAGCTGTATAAAGCGCTTTGAGTGCTCGGACAGAGTAGAAAAGCGCTATATAAGAACCAGTCCATTTACCATTTAAACATTATTATGTGCAGTAAAGAGTTCAAAACAAAACTTTATCAAGAGACTGGCTATACAACCATCTGTGTTATAATGATAATTATCATCACTGTGGCACAATACCACAATACCATTAAAATATGTTTTATATTGCATCACCACAAATATGATCCATCCAAATACATTATCCCATATGTATATGCTGCACTAACTCTTGCCTATGACAGCTTCTTACTCCATGTCCACTTTTTTCTGTCATTTGTAATTATCTTTGCATTTCTGTCTTGCGTACTCCAGTTTTAATATAAACTGACCCTAATGTTCCCTTTGGTGCCTCAATAGAAGTAGTAAACATGCTTGAAGTAAGATTTCTCAGATCACAGTGCCCTTTATAGTTCATTGTCCCACCTATTTTCCTAACCACCTAGCCACTCCGGGGTTGAGGTAGGGCTTTTGTAACCTAGCCCAGCTGTTACTGGGTGAGAGGTGGGAGTACATCATGGACAGGTCGACAGTCCATAACAAGGATGGTTAATTGTTTCATACTTCATGACCAGATGATGGAAAACTAATGACAGTCCCATTATCCTTAGCTGTGCTTTCTATTACATGAAACTAGAATATACTATGCTATGTGAATCTAATAGCTCTTAGATTCATATTGTAGCTTTAATTTATTTTGCATGTTACCATGCTAAAACAAAACAAATGAATATCTACTTTTAGGACTCTTAGATTATTTCCACCTTATCAGGATGAATCCAGATCAAAGCAGTGTAAATTTCCCCAGTTTCATATAATATATGGAAGGAATCTAACACACGTACCCATGACTCACGGGGGCCTCCCTTGCTGTGAGCTCTGTTCCCAAAGCGTATGAGAGGGATGAAACAGGAAGACTGTAAATAACTTATCTGTTATACAGAGAGTCTGCACCCTCCAAACAATGGCCCAGAGGAAGTGTGTCCTCCGAGCTCCTCTCCTGTTATCATACTCTGAATATGCTGTATGCTCCGTGCACGAGGTGATGATGCTCTGAGAATCACATAACTAAAACCAAACAAACTGGACGTGCTGTTATGCATGTCCTTCACTCAGAGGAGATCAGAGATAGCATTGTTGTTTTGAAGTGATTCAAGAAAGAAGATCCTCTTAATATCCATGACTGGACTCTTCTGCTGTTCTGCGTCTTTCAAATTTGATTAAATTTTAATTATTTTTCCTTTGATTTTATGACCTAATGGATTTCTTTTTCACCACATGGTGATGTTGTCAAGAGGCTGTTAGTGCTTCTACCTGAATTATTAGCACTTTATGCTGATTATCATTATTTTTATTGAAATTATGTTGCTCTAATTCATTTTTTTAAATCTCTTTTACTTTTTTTTTTCTTTTTTTCCTTGTGCCTTCAGAATATCGATGTGACCAACTTCAGCAGCAGTTGGAGTGATGGCCTGGCTTTCTGTGCCCTATTGCACACATATCTGCCTGCCCACATCCCTTACCACGAACTCATCAGTCAAGATAAGGTAGAAAAATACAGGAACACTGAGCACACATGCAATCACGCAAACACGTACACACACAGTGGCTCACCAGCAGTTAATCAGAACCGCTTAAACAACGAAACCCATTGGAAATCTATATATTGCATTTATAAGTTCTAAGTATTTATAAAACAGATGCAGATGTACATTATCAATTGTATTTATAGTACTGTGCAAAACCCCTAGTTTCTTCACGTTTTGCTTCGATCGAGCCAGACTTTCATGTGATTTTTAAAGTGGTCTTGAACAATAGTTCTCTGGGCTTTTTTAAGGTCTTCTGAACCTTTTTTTGGAAATTTTTTGGACTGCTATTTTATTCATATGTTCCGCTGTGCGTCCTTAAAAGTCAAGCACATTCAGACAACACCTGAAAGTCATGTCCTCAAGAATTAGAAAAAGAATCCACCAAAGATCTCACACAGGACCTGAGAGATGCTTCTGCCCCATTAGTTTGTCCATCAAATTAGACAAGAGCTGAACTGGTGATTGAAATTTTAGGTTCAAACCAGGAGAGACTTATAGCAATGAGTGTCTACAAGTAAGCAAATTAATGTATAAATGTAAATTTATTAGATTACTTCAATTAGTAAATTGTGCTTTGCTGTTTTTTTTGACACTTTTAATCCTTAATGCCACATTTGGTTCTTTGTTTATCAGTCATGATAACTCATGTTTGGAGCAGTACTTACGCAAGGCTGAATTCACACTGTTCTCTGTGTGGAGCACTGACTGGTCATCAGCAGATGAGCTGATGTCAGGGCCCAGAACATGTAGAGCATGCTCTTTAAGCTGTTTTAACCTTGAAACAGCTTAAACAGCTTCTGCATATCTGCAAGGTACTTTGCAACCCGCCTCCGCCCTGGCACCTACATTCATATTATACCTGACTTGATATATCTGACTATCAGTGTCATATCTATTCAATTCAATTCAATTCAATTCAATTCAATTCAATTCAATTCAATTTTATTTATATAGCGCCAAATCACAACAAAAGTCGCCTCAAGGCGCTTCATAGATACAGAGAAAAACCCAACAATCATATGACCCCCTATGAGCAAGCACTTTGGCGACAGTGGGAAGGAAAAACTCCCTTTTAACAGGAAGAAACCTCCGGCAGAACCAGGCTCAGGGAGGGGCGGGGCCATCTGCTGCGACCGATTGGGGTGAGAGAAGGAAGACAGGATAAAAGACATGCTGTGGAAGAGAGACAGAGGTTAATAACAGATATGATTCAATACAGAGAGGTCTGTTAATACATAGTGAGCGAGAAAGGTGACTGGAAAGGAAAAACTCAATGCATCATGGGAATCCCCCGGCAGCCTACATCTATTGCAGCATAACTAAGGGAGGATTCAGGGTCACCTGGTCCAGCCCTAACTATATGCTTTAGCAAAAAGGAATGTTTTAAGCCTAATCTTAAAAGTAGAGATAGTGTCTGTCTCCTGAATCCAAACTGGAAGCTGGTTCCACAGAAGAGGGGCCTGAAAACTGAAGGCTCTCCCTCCCATTCTACTTTTAAATACTCTAGGAACAACAAGTAGGCCTGCAGAGCGGGAGCGAAGTGCTCTAATAGGGTGATATGGTACTACAAGGTCATTAAGATAAGATGGGGCCTGATTATTTAAGACCTTGTATGTGAGGAGCAGGATTTTGAATTCAATTCTGGATTTAACAGGAAGCCAATGAAGGGAAGCCAAAACAGGAGAAATATGCTCTCTCTTTCTAGTCCCTGTCAGTACTCTTGCTGCAGCATTTTGGATTAGCTGAAGGCTTTTCAGTGAGTTTTTTGGACATCCTGATAATAATGAATTGCAGTAGTCCAGCCTGGAAGTAATAAATGCATGAACTAGTTTTTCAGCGTCACTCTGAGACAGGATATTTCTAATTTTAGAGATGTTGCGCAAATGGAAGAACGCAGTCTTACATATTTGTTTAATATGTGCGTTGAAGGACATATCCTGGTCAAAAATGACTCCAAGGTTCCTCACAGTGTTACTGGAGGCCAAGGTAATGCTATCCAGAGTAAGAATCTGGTTAGATACCATATTTCTAAGCTTTTCAGCACCGAGTACAATGACCTCAGTTTTATCTGAGTTAAGAAGCAGAAAGTTAGTGGCCATCCAAGTCTTTATGTCTTTAAGACATTCCTGCAGTTTAGCTAATTGGTGTGTGTTATCTGGCTTCATGGACAGATAGAGCTGGGTGTCATCTGCATAGCAGTGAAAATGTATGCTATGTCTTCTAATGATGCTGCCTAGGGGAAGCATGTATAATGTAAACAGAATTGGTCCTAGCACTGAACCCTGTGGAACTCCATAATTAACCTCAGTGTGTGAAGAGGACTCTCCATTTACATGCACAAATTGGAGTCTATTAGATAGATATGATACAAACCACTGCAGTGCAATACCTGTAATACCTACAGCATGTTCTAATCGCTCTAATAGGATATTATGGTCAACAGTATCGAATGCTGCACTAAGGTCAAGAAGGACAAGCACAGAGATGAGTCCACTGTCAGAGGCCATAAGAAGATCATTTGGAACCTTCACTAAAACTGTTTCTGTGCTGTGATGAACTCTGAAACCTGACTGAAACTCTTCAAATAAACCATTCCTCTGCAGATGATCTGTTAGCTGTTTGACAACTACTCTTTCAAGGATTTTTGATATGAAAGGAAGGTTGGAGATTGGCCTATAATTAGCTAAGACTGCTGGGTCTAGAGATGGCTTTTTGAGTAAGGGTTTAACTACAGCCACCTTGAAGGCCTGTGGTACATAGCCGATTATTAGAGATAGGTTGATCATATTTAAGATCGAAGAATTAATTAATGGCAGGACTTCTTTGAGCAGTTTTGTAGGAATGGGGTCTAAAAGACACGTTGATGGTTTGGAGGAAGTAATTATTGAAGTTAACTCAGAAAGATCAATTGGAGAAAAAGAGTCTAACTTAACATCAATGGAACTAAGAGTAGCTGTAGATAATATTACATCTGTGGGATGATTATTGGTAATTTTTTCTCTAATGATAAAAATTTTATTTGTGAAGAAGTTCATGAAGTCATCACTAGTTAACGTTAAAGGGATGGTTGGCTCAAAAGAGCTCTGACTTTTTGTCAGCCTGGCTACAGTGCTGAAGAGAAACCTGGGGTTGTTCTTATTTTCTTCAATCAGTGATGAGTAGTAAGCTGTTCTGGCTTTGCGGAGGGCTTTCTTATAAAGCAACAAACTATTTCTCCAGGCTAAATGATGATCCTCTAAATTTGTGACACGCCATTTCCTCTCCAGATTACGAGTCATCTGCTTTAGGGTACGTGTTTGAGAATTATACCACGGGGTCAGGTACTTCTGATTAGAGACCTTAGTTTTCACTGGAGCTACAGTATCCAGAGTCGTACGTAGTGAGGAGGTGAAATTATTAACAAGATAATCGACCTCTGTTGGGGTAGCGTTCAGATAGCTGCTCTGCTCTGTGTTGGTACAGGGCATTGACGATGATAACAGTGGCTGGATTATATTCTTAAACTTAGTTACAGCGCTTTCAGAAAGACATCTACTTTGATAAAGTCCACTCTCCACTGCTGCGTAATCAATTATTGTAAATGTAAATGTTATCAAGAAATGATCAGACAGGAGAGGGTTTTCAGGAAACACTGTTAAATGTTCAGTTTCTATGCCATATGTTAAAACAAGATCTAGAGTGTGATTAAAGTGGTGGGTGGGTTCTTTTACATTTTGAGAGAAACCAATTGAGTCTAACAACAGATTAAATGCCATGTTGAGGCTGTCATTTTTAGCATCAACATGGATGTTAAAATCACCCACAATAATTATTTTATCTGAGCTCAGAACTAAATTAGATATAAAGTCTGAGAAATCAGACAGAAACTCTGTGTAAGGCCCAGGTGGACGATAGATGATAACAAGTAAGACTGGTTTCTGAGTTTCACAGCTGGGGTGGACAATGTTAAGCATCAGGCTTTCAAATGAATTAAAAGTCTGTCTTGGTCTTTCATTAATTAATAGACTGGTGTGAAAAATTGCTGCCACACCGCCCCCTCGACCTGTGCTTCGAGATTTCTGGTAGTTAGAATGACTCGGGGGTGTTGTCACTGATGCCTGCTGTCTTCTGTGATACTTCTTCCCACCAGTGGCTTTCCATGTATGTTAAACAGAAGATCATACGGCCTGATATCACTCACTGCAGATCAGGAAAATCTTTTGACTGTTGTGGTCCTGACTAAAGTACCTTCTATTAGGTGGTCTATCGGGTAAAGTTGGTCTCTAACACTTTTAGTGTCACTGAGTCTTCACGTCATCAGATCCTTGTCTTCTCCATGTACCTTGGAAGTGGGTGAAGTTGTGCCAGAAAAAAAAATGTTGCTAAAGTATGTTCTATGACATCATTGCTGTTTTAAAAGAATTGCAGTTTTTATTTTCCTCTTTTTTCCATTGCAAACTACATTCCAGGTTACTTCGCTATCCAAAGTGTGGACGCGCTTGTCACTCCTAAATACGTGACTTGTCTAATTTAATGTTTTTTTTAAAGCAGAGAGAAATAAGATAAGCCTGGAAATAGGGCTGGGCCATATTATACCGTTCACGGTAATACCGATATAATGTTGGGCAACGATAAGAAAATGAAATATCGCGATAGAATATGGGTAAAGCGCACATGCGCAGTGCCTTTGTTTTCATACTCACATTGCGGAAACAGCATGGAGGTGACAGAGAATTAGAAGCGCGAAAGCAGATCGTTGAATGAAACGGATGAATTGGTTTGTAAAAATGCTGCAACTTCAGTGGTGTGGAACTCGTTTAGCTTTCGTCGGTCAGATACACAACAAAGCACTATTTTTTGTAGAGCACGCTAGCTGGCTGTCGCTATTACCGCGTTTTTTGGAAAATATGGAAAATACTAAAACTCAATCCTTTGATTTTTCTGAAAATCGACAGTGCCCCTTATGTATGAATTCTGGTTGTGTTTACTGACCTCTAAACGATTTCATGTGGTACACGGCGCTCAAAAATCTGTCAAATGTTTCAGTACGACTTTGCTAAGCTACAAACCTGCACCGCTTGATGGAGCATTACAGTTATGGTAGACAGTAGCCTCGCAGAGTGATACTACTGTGCTTCAACATAATATTACCGTATTGTGTGTATAACCTCTTTTTAAGTTTTGTGGATATTATACATGGTTATGCTGAGGATATGTCGGCCAATCAATTTCCACTGCAAATGCTTTTTGGTTAAACTGTCAGCAAGGAATTTGCATTTGCACTGTTAATTTTTTATATTTTATAACTTTAATGCACATAAAAAACAGCTGCTTGTTTAAGTGAAAATACATTGATGTTTTGTTTGGTTTTTCTGCACTAATAAAGTTGTGGAGTTGTAAAGTATTTTGTCTAGTGTCAATTATATCGTCAGTTATATCTTTATCGCAAATTTTCAAATGTATATCGTGATAAATATTTTTGGTCATATCGCCCTCCTCTACCTGGAAATATACTGATCTTGACTTATTTATATATTTATCTTTATTGCCTGTTTTACTATTTTAGGAGCTGCTCCATTATTAATTTTTTTATATATGAAATGATTTAATATTGTCTTATATGGTATTCCAATGTTTAATGCAGTCAGGGTCATTTTTCTTATTCTTAGGATGAATTCTCTCTCACAGTGATCACTGGGTCATAACCCGCACGAGCTAATACACCCATATTTGAGCAAATTTCTGGTTTCATGTCAGCTTGTACCGGTGCGCTGGAGTAAACTCACATGTAGAGAAAAGTGCATACTGTTGGAGGTTACTGCAGCACTCTCTGACTAAATGCTGGAAAAAAAATTTCACCTATGTAAGATTAAGTGACAGACAGATATTTTGACGTTTATCTGTCTGTCTTCTCTGAATTCCAACTCAAATTCAGAGAAGCCGCTTGTATCTTTTTTTGTTTGTTTGATGAACTCACTCTGCCTGCTTTCATCTTTTTATTTCTTCAGTCTCAGGATGAATGTTCTCTCTGATTAAGGCTGCAGGGCAAAGTGCACGTTCAACCTGACAACTCAGTCTCCAGAAGTGCACATAAAGCTCCAACATCTTGTTTGAGTAGAATGTCAGCCATAAAAATGATCAACCTCTGATGTGTTCATGTGAAAGATCACCAGGAGGACGATAACAGCCCTGTAATACTCTGAAGCTATTTTGCAGGAGACATTTTTTCCATCATTAACTCGCATATTACCAGCTTCCTGTACATATATGTTTAAGTTTTATAGCACTGCCACATTGTTCATTTTGCAGTAAGAGACAGTATGAATTATGAATGTAGCCATTTCTATAGTCTAAGTGATTTGGAGCACTGAGCAGCAGTTATAGCTCAGTGCTGACGGCTGTGTAATGCAGACATGCAGGTGGTACATACAGTAGTGCTGCAAACAATATGGCTCCTCTCTGGGGACTGTGGGTCCTTCACCCCACCGCTACAAGATTAAAACAATAGACAAACACCTCCGACAAGGCCTGACACATCCTACGTGACAAATTAGTGATGCAGGCGTGCGTACACAGGGTTATCTCAGTGTGAAAGTGTAACATTAAGGTGACGACAGAAACATTGCACAACCTATCTCTCTCTGAATAATTCAATTGAGCTGCATTGCCTTTAATAACTCTTGCTGAGTGACTTTCCCCAAGGCCCAAACACCCACCTTTCTCCCAGTGTAATCTGTCCTCCCAGTATTCCCACTGCTGCCCTCCTTCACCCCTTTATCATACGGAATTTTTAAGAAAGATGACATTATAGGCGAACCTGTATTTTAGGTGAAGGTCTGCAGCTGCAGAACTAATTATTAAGAATTCATAATTTATCAATTCGTCATCCCAGCTGTGATATTATCTGCCTCAAGGCAGTTAATATGAAGGTTTGAGCGATCACAAGAGATCACAAGAGTTTCTATTCATGAGTCGGGGACCTGTGCTCTCGGTACGAAGGAAAGAAAGAGAAAATTTTAACCCAAGTTAGGGAGAAGCATAGCATTCAGTACGTTGATGAGTTTGACTTTCTATCAGCAGTGCTCACATGGAGGGGTTACTTTGTTCTTTACACTCATCATGTGCTTTCTGTAGAGATGTAATTATACAAACACAAACAGTTTTGTGTTACAGGCTTCAAGGGGATCTAAATTGGATTTCCAGATAGCTCTCAACCAGTATGGCTTTAAACTTATCAGATAAACATGAGTCAATATGGACACAGAAAAGCAGAGGCTTATGTAGGCTTCTAACGGTCTCTTGGGATATTGTATGGTTTATTATGGTATTTGTGAGCTTATTGTTTCTGATTCTTCCTGCATGTGTGGTGTTGCCGAATGACCGAGACGTTCATATTTTCTCTGTTTCCCGATATGAGCGTTTTTTGTTTGTTTTTTTTCTTCAGGTCCGGAATCTGACTCTAGCTTTCCAGGCAGCTGAGAGCATTGGCATCAAACCCTCCCTGGTGAGTTAAACCACACCAGATCTCACACAAACACAAACACACTTGGAAAACACAGAGCTTTTGATTAGACAAACTGGAAACAGTCCACTTTGATTTGCTAAACTTTTAAGATATGAAACTTCAGAACAGAGATTGGCCCAGAAGTGTGTTCCAGTACTCTTCCTTGGAAATAATCTTTTCTTATATGGGGAAAACAAATCGTTATCAGCTCTTTTGCTCCACTGAAATATTTAGACTTTGTGAAAAATTTGTCCTTCAGTGTTTCTCAAGTTATAAACAAAGCTGCTCGTATTTATTTTAAGGAACACGGGACTATCAGCTTCTGGTAACAAATCTAGTATAAATTGTTCAAAAACAGATACTTCAACATTTTGACAGATTTGTATGTCTGTATAATAAATATAAAGCTAAAGCCAGCTTAGCTTGCTCAGGAAGTTGGATTAACATCTACTGTTTGAGCCGATGTTATTGTAGTTATACATTTTTTTTAAAATGTAGTTTTTATTTATTTGTTTGTTTATTTTTTGGCCCCTAGGTCCCCAGTTTCAAACCTAAGGGCTAAACTATCTGGGACATACCTTGCCTCTCATCCTGTGACAGCTAGGTCAGGCTTCAGTAACCCCACGACCTTAAGCTGGATAAGCAGTGAAGAAAACAAATAGCTGGAATTTTGGCTTAGTTTGAGTTGGATACCAAAGTGTGTTTTGTTCTTTCAGCAGTAGAAGGATAGTGGCACAGTGGTTAGCACTCATATCTCACAGCAACAAACTTTAGGTGTTTTTTATGGGTCCACTGCGGAGGCCTGTTGCCTGAGAAGTTTGCGTGTTTAGAGGGGTGGTACGTGTCAAAAGAACTTCCACATGAAGGTTAGCAGCCAAGGTTGCACTGCAGCTAGATGATGGATGTTAGTTGTTACCTGTCAGTGCTGTTAGTGTTGTGGTTGATTGGTACAGATAGACTGAACACTTTCAGTTATGAAACAAAGTGGTGACGTGAATGCCAAAATCATCAGTTTCTTGCTCTCTGCTGCCTGTCATTATATAGGAAATACTGAGTGGTTAGTCAAAGGAGTGATCACACACACATTTTAACAGCAAGTGTGTTGAACTATTCTTTTAAGAACATTTTAGGCTTCTCTAAAAATTTGAAATTAATAACAAGACAAGAAACAGTATAAGTTAAAACTAAGAAAGAAATTGTAGTTTGTATTTTTTGATTGAGAAATAATATGACTCATAAACTATTGCTTATCTTTCCCAGAATATTGACTACAATGGTTTGACTAAATTTTGGTTGCTGCAGTAGTGTGGACAAAGTGTGTGGCATCTCTTTGCTTACGTAGCCTTAACCACACTAATGCCCACACAGTGGGTTTGCTTTTTCAGTTTAGTTCTTATTGTTTAAAACAACTTAGTTTTCAGTAGTAGTCCAAGCCACCCCAGCCATCCATCATGGCCAAAAGACATGCACGTCAGGTGGATTGGTGACTCTAAACTGGCCCTAGGTTTAGAGTCACCATCAGCTGTGAATGTGAGCGTGAATGGTTGCCTGTCTCTCTTAAGGAGCATTGACCTTTGACATAAACTAACAGTGGCCATTAATACAACAGCCTGACTGCACCAGTACAACATAGCTCATTACTACAACCCCATTTAAAAAAAATGCTGTAACACTGTGTAAAATCTAAATAAAATGATGTATCAAATTTCCCATCTGCCAGCCTCATCTATTTCCAGATGTTTACAGTCTGTTGCTGATAGAAGAGGAGATGATGTCAGTGAGAAACATGTCCCTATTTCATGTTTCACGTTTTTTGAAGTGTGTTGCTGCCCTCAACTTCAAAATTACCTTATTTTTTTCTTAGCGGTACATTTTCTCTATTTAAACTGTTGATATATTTTCTGTGTTCTATTGTGAATAAAATGTGTCTTTTACTACAAGAATTGTAATTGCCTTCTGTTTTTGTTTATATTTTAAACAGAATCCCAACTTTTTTGGAGTTGGGGGTTATATAAACTTCACCCCAATTCTGCCCTAACTGCCTAGTCTGAGCTTTAAATAACACAAAATTAGTATCATTCATTCTCTTATGTCCTCCCTTCCTTAGCTCCTTTTCCATCTGAGAGTGGATTTATCAGACACTGATCCCGCCCCGCATCTGGACCCTTAACCTGCAGACACACTGTGATAGAAACTGCACAGAAACTCTTGGTATTATTTATTAAACTGAGATTTATCATATGTGAGTACTCATTAAACTGGAGGAACGCCATTCCTGATATTTTTTTAAGCCCAGGCTAAACCGGTCTGGTTCTTCCCAATGAAGTTTCTTGCAAGAAAAAGCGGAGACTGCCTAACTTGTCTCTTCTCTTTCATGTGGTTATATTTTCCCTATTTCAGGTGTTTGTAGGCAAGTTTAGCTAGCTTTAGCAAACCTCATCTACAACCATTTCTGTAAGGCACACAAATATGTATCGTGGTCCCACCATTTGTTAATCATAAACAGTGCAGGGTTGAGAGGGCATGTCACCAGTTCTATGTGCATTTTGTAAGAAACAAAAGTAGTATACATAAATCAATAACGAAGTGATCACCTTTAGGTTACTACAGGTCACCCAGGGTGGCCTTAACATCTGAATCAACATCTGAACTTCAAGACAAAGAGCTTTTTCACAGCAGCCATTGTAATGGAAAATAGAAGGTAAACACAGGTGTTAGTCACGATACACAACCTTTTTTAATGCCAGTGTTTATCTAATATTTCATATCACTGTGGCTGCTGTGAAATAATAATGTCTATGCAGGCCAATGTTGGGCTTCTGTAGGGGTCCCTTTAGGATGTGTGCTTGGGACATTGTAAGAACAAGAACATTGCAAGGTGATTGATATCACGTGCTTTACCTGTGGTTTTAATCTTGTGGCTGACTGATGCAGACTGAACACTTTCAGTTATGAGACAAAGGAAGTACTGTGTGGGTAGCTGAGCCATTAATTGGGAGGTTTGTTTGAGGTATTAAAGTATTAAACTACTACTTTAATGAACATTTTTAACCTTGATTTCTCTGTAAGCTTGCAAATTATTAATTTTGGGGAAAAAAAACCCTCCTTCGTCACTGTGTACGGAAATGTCAATACTTCTCACAAACTTGGCTAATCTTTTTCATTCGGTTGGTTAGATAAACCTTAGGCCTTGCAAAATGGGAAAAAAATCATAATCCCGTTTTGGCTAAGATGTTATGTCTAAAGTTTGTTTTCTGCAGTGGATGTGAGTGACGTCTTCTTCCCTATGCAGGTTTACCCACACGAAAGCACAGACGGAGGCAAAACAACAGCACTGTTTTAGAAATCGTCCTTACAAAATGACCAAAACTGATCAATTTTTGAAGAAGACGACTTCTCTCTGACTATATTTTGGGATAAATCAAATATTTTAGTTGTGAGTGTTACTGCCGCATGTAAAGATTAACTCGCTCCATTGGTCATAGACCCAAGTTATTCCTAAACACACACACCCACACACACAGACACACACACAATCACTAAGGTGTGTACAGTTTGTGTACTTTCGGGCTTTTTGCCATGTTTTTTCCTTCATGCGTATATGGTACTCTAACCACAAACGTCATCAGCAGTAAGTGTGTTGACACTAAAGAGTTTAATGCTAACCAGGTCAAGTTTAATTTCTTCCAGGACAAAAAATGAGTGGCTTTGCTGAAGTAATCAGCTGAAGTTTGGCAGCCTGTGGGAATAAGCTTTACCAGAACTACTGAATTCTGATGTAAACACACACCAACAGGGTATCTAACACATGCGTGATAAAGTTAATGTGAGGGTTCTGTTCCACATCTGTGCATAATGTTTTTATTAGTCTCTTTGCACGTGTGATGAGATCTTCCTGAGTTTGAGGAAAGAAAAAGGAAAATAAATCTCTCAGACATGATACAAACCCAGCCCAGCAGCTCATTGGTTCCAAGAGCTGGACCTCAGTAATGAAGTGAATTGGGCATAAATGGAGCACTGAGGCTAAAGTTCACATTACTTTGTCTAATCAGTCTCCATTACATGCTTGTGGTTCCAAGCTTGGATACAGAAAAGTTATTCCCATGTCTGTCAGTTGAAAACACTATAAACAAATAAATAGCTGCATCCTATCTGGTAGTCTCTGCTGATGGGTTTTTTTCAGTGTTAATTAACCCTTTATAAACAGCCCAGGAGGATATTTCTCATCCTGCCTTTAGGAGGCTGAGACGTCACGAAGCTTCTCTGTAGTCACCGGTGTCTCCAAGCGGCTGACTACTGACAGCTGCTCGGAGACTCATTACGCTGTAGATTTATATTTCGCAAATTGCCCTCAAAATGACCCAATTTTCCACCATGTCCATCTTCAGATTTCATTAACATTACTGGGGAAATGCATACAGTAACTCAATAATGAAGTCAAATATCCTCTACAGCCAACCTGATAAACGCGACTTAAACCAGTGTTCTCAGTTTTCATTTTATTTTTTAGTTTTCACCGTCGCAAACAGAAAAAAATGAAACTAAACAACTTGTCACAGACACTCTGCTCTGTCTGCTCTCAGTCTCTCTTCAGATATCACACTTAAACACTAAAAGCTCCAAGATATGAGTTTTGTAATAAAATGAGGATTGCTGCAATTCAATTCAGTTTTATTTACACAGTGCCAAAAATACACCAAAAATAGTCACCTCAAGGGGCTTTATATTGTAAGGTAAAAACCCTACAATAATACAGGGGAAACCCCAACAATCATACCACCCCCTATGAGCAAGCGCTTGGTGACAGTGGGAAGGAAAAACTCCCTTTTAATAGGAAGAAACCTCCAACCAGAACCAGGCTTAGGGAGGGTCACCCATCTGCCACGACCAGTTGGGGAATTCGGGAGAGAGGATGAAAAACACATTGTGGAAGAGAGTCAGAGATTAATAATAACTAATGATTAAATGTAGAGTTGTGTATAAAACACATAGTGAGTGGAAAAGGTGAGTGAAGAAGAAACACTCATCATGGGAAGTCCCACAGCAGCCTCGGCCTTTTGCAGCATTAGTAAGTAACTATATGCTTTATCAAAAAGAAAAAGTGTTAAGTCTAATTTTAAAAGTAGAGAGGGTGCCTGTTTACCAAATTCAAACTGGGAGTTGGTTATACACAACAGGGACTGAAGGCCCTGCCTCCCATTCTACTTTTAAATATCCTGTCAGTACTCTCACTGCAGCCTCTTGGATCAACTGAAGACTTTTCAGGAAGCACTTATATTTATGTGACATTTAGATTTCATAGAAATAATTACCACCCATTTAATACACTTTAATGCTGACATGTAGATAAATGCAAACTTTTCTTATAAAAATTGTGTCTGCTTGGCCTGTTGGTAGCACCGTTGAAAATGAAACTTCATTCCTTAACTACACTCAACTTCCAAACTGCTGTTCATTCACACCTATCTCTGTCCCAAACAGGACATTAAGGAGTTGATGAAGACCGACAGGCCAGACTGGCAGAGCGTCATGCAGTACGTCTCCCAGATCTACAAGTACTTTGAGACCTGATGGGTATGGAGGAGGAGCTGGAGCCTGATGAAGGGTTTTTCTGTCCCGTCTTGTGAGCCCTACAACCTCTGTTGAGACCGGGCTGATGATGCCACGTTACCCCTGCTCCTGCTCGACACTGGAGACGTGACCGAGGAATTCTGTTATTTAAAGCTGCCGAATCCACAGTCGCTGCTCACGTGTTCCGACAGAGACTGGAGTCACTTTTCAGAGCCTTTCAGCTTCAACCAAGCATTTGATCCGCAGACACACTGATTACACTGAAAGACACTATTGAAGCTATGTAGCAGTTGACAACACAGTTTACAGAGACTTGACAAGTGATCCAATTTCTTTTCTTCCCTCTGTACAAAAATCAATGCGTCGTTAATGCTTGTTCATTTTTCAGATGCTGGCTGCCTCTCATCATTAGGTACAAGGTTTTTTGTTTTTTAGTAATACTGGCTGCCAGGAGACAACTGCCCAGTTTTAGAGAACTACAAAGTCTGCACTAAGTGGCTGTAGGGGTGGTGGCAGATCATGGCCTGTTATGTTTGGCTATTTTCTTTTTTTTTTTTTTGCATTTGGTTTTGCTTTTTTCCATGCCCTGGCTTCTTTTCTTTTTATTCTCTAGTGTAAGCGTAGTGTTAAAAGCTTTTGTTAGGGTTAGGAAAAATTGTAGTTTGGGTTCAGATGTTCTCCTTCAAAAACGTAACATTGAAAAATGATGAGTATGGGGTAGTAGCTGTGTCTTTTTGACGCTATAACCGGGTGTATCGAGCCCTGTTGCCAAAGGGACACCTTGCATAACTGTAACAAAGGTTTTGACGTTTGACAGAACGGGCCTATCCAACAGCCCTGCAATGTGAGAGCTCGTCACTAACTCAGCAAAAAAGTAGATGATTTTTCCTTTCCTTTCTTACACTTATGCTACCTGCTAATTATCAGCGTTGTTTGTGTGCCAACTGACCGTTTAAAAAAAAAAAGTGCCAAATTTTCACAGCCAGTGCTCTGCTCATACGAGGACCATCTATGCATGATTTAAGTGTGACCTTTCTGCCTGGGTGCACAGCGTGACGACTCCTTTCTGTCAACATACTGTTACTAGCGAACCCGTCTAAAACCAGCTTTTGGTAAAGTGGCTGAAACGTCGCTCACGCCTTATTCCGAGTGTTTTTAAAGAGTTGGGCTTTTCTTTGAGCCAAGCTTTGTGGCGCATAAAGCATTTTCAACTGATAAGTTTCAGTTTTTCCTTACAGAATGGACAAACAATAGCTGTAATGAAGTAACACTTAAAGAGTTCCTGAATAGTTTTCTAAAAAAAAAAAAGAAAAAGTTTTATGAATACAGATTGATCGCTATTTGCTTTGTGTACAGTATTAAGCACTGCCTGACTTGAACCATCATGCTGTGTCCTCCTTCGCTCTCTTAATGCTTTCCATTAAAATCCTCTGAACTATGGTTACTGCAGCTGTTTGCAACAGGTTTGTATCTGTATTCTGCATGCTGAAGTACAAAAGAGAGAAAAGGCTTTTCTTCTAAGAGCTGAGGACTCAACACTTTCTCTCTGGTATACAGGCAAGCCTCTGTTTGCAGATGCCCTAATGTTTTAACAGGTCAAATTGTTATTTATTTGGCAGACATACATACTGCAGAGCGAGAACGTGGACAGATACAGTATGCAGCAGTTTTCTATTCTTACATGTCTGATGATATTGCTTAATAAAGGAATTTCAAGATTTTTTATTTTTATTTTTATCATTGTCAAGTTCAAGTTCTTTCTTTTTTTTTTTCAGTAAAGCCTCCGTTTTAGTGAACCAGCCTTCACCCTGTGTTTTAAATGCGCTCCCGTGACTGCTGTGTTGCTATAAAGGTTTTAACTGCTTCCCCACTGCGCACATTAAAGTTTTGTGCCAGAGCCCACTTACATCAGGGTAAGTGGGAACTATCGGGACGCATTCCCTGCTTTCGACAACACGCATTTTCTACGTTAAAATATTTCTGTGGGAGACGTTTCCCATGAAGTATGGGGCTATTTAAATTTAACTGTCTGAATGCAGTAACTGATCGTTGTAACCCAGCTGTACATACTTCCTCTAAGTCAGGGGTGTCAAACTCAAATACACAGTGGGCCAAAATTCAAAACTGGAACAAAGTCGCGGGCTAACGTTAATATTTATTGAAATATATTTATTCCTCCAGATATAAGAATGAATCTTTTCTTATGGACTCAAACACATTTTGCTGAATCACTGAATATGGAACAAGCAAAGCTTAATATTAAACAATATATATATTAGCTGTTTAATACCAGTAGGCCAGCTCTAATAGTAATTTGGTATGGCTTCGCGGGCCAAATGTAATTAGGCTGCGGGCCAAATTTGGCCCGCGGCCAGAGTTTGACACCTATGCTCTAAGTAATATTTGCCCACAGCTGTCCCTGTGTGCATCCAAAAGGTAATCTTGACCTTGAGAGGATTACGCATGGATCAATAACAGACTCTACTCTGAAAAAGCACAGATAGAAATCTCTCTCTCTCCTCTGCATATAAACTATGACTTCATCGCACGGGTTGACGTAAAGAAAATGAGCAACTCTAGTTCTGAGTTTGATTTCTGTGCCGTCCCCGAACGCACTGATTGGAAACAGATGCGCGCGCGTGCCATGCACGTAGGCAACCAAAAGCTATTCTTCCGTTAAACGTAATGCAAGTGCAGCCCATCACTGAATGCGATCTAATTGGCGCGTAATTACGCACGACGGATTCTCCCGTTTGATCCCACTTTCATAACTGTTACTGCGCGCGAGTATGCGTGCGTGCGAGCTATGTGCGTTTGAGGCGTGGCTTTCAGTGACACAGAGCACCCCCCCCCCCCCCCACACACACACACACACACATCCTCCCTTCCCCTTTTTCTTGCGTTTCTCACTCCTCTTGAAAACTACCATTGGGTCGGAAGTTGGGTGACACTTCGTCTGCGATACGAATCTACAGATGCCGCTTAAACGCTCTGCAGATCGCCCGATGTTGGTGTTATAACAACCAGAGACGATGAAAAGGTTAATTAAGGTGGGTAAAAAATGTTAATTGTTTTAAAATGATTGCAACAGGCAGGAGACTTAACGCAGTATTAAACAGCTATTATAAGTTTGTCAACTTTGCGGTGAGGATAAGTTCCTGATGTGTGGAGAAAAAAGTAATCCTTTCTTTTCTACAGATGGCTGATTTTGGAGTTCGCACGTGTGGAATATTTTTGGATTACATCAGAAAGACTTGTTTTCTCCCCTGGGACTAGAATCGGTGTTGTGGGTGACCGTCTCCTCTGCCAACAGCCTGCAGCTTTCAGTCCTTTTTCCCCCACACTTTGCTGAGATGATTACGTTCTTTTACATCGTGATTGAAGTAGTGATCGCTGTTCTTTCCGTTTTCGGCAACGTACTGGTGTGCTGGGCTGTTGCGATCAACACCACTCTGAAAAACGCCACCAACTATTTTCTGGTATCTCTGGCTGTGGCTGATATTCTCGTCGGTTGCCTCGCCATCCCCTTTGCCATAACCATCAGCATCGGCATACCCCTGGACTTTTATGGATGTCTCTTCCTTGCCTGTTTTGTCCTGGTGCTCACTCAGAGCTCCATCTTTAGTCTTCTGGCTATTGCAATTGATAGATATCTAGCCGTTAAAATCCCTCTGAGGTGAGTGTTCATTTTGTCTGTCAGATTAATCAAGAAAGTTAGTTTTTACAGCTGGGATCCCTGCCTGAACAAATCAGTGTGAAGACACCTAAACATCAGACCAGAATAATGATTCATTAAGGCTTTATTTACTTTTAAGTTCTTCAGGCAGTATTTCCTAACAGGAATGGTACATGTGTTTAATGCGCCCTGGAAGTTTGATATTTTATTCACATAATTGCTTTCATTCTCCCATATCTTCATAAAAGAGCTGAAAGTAAGTGCCCTCAACTATGCCATGTAGAAAAAGAGAAGCAAAGATCAGTATCAGCTCCATGACCTTGTGATTCAGTTTCTTGCTGAGCTCATTGCCCCATGTAAGAATAGCTTGGTTAAAGCCTAAGTCTGGAATGATAATCAGATGGCTTTAACAAACACTTTGAACTGACCCTTTTCACCCTCGGTTACATAATCTTAAGGTTGTCGAGTCAATGCCACCTTTCTGCATGTGCTTGGTTTCAAATCTGCATTATCTGAGTGTTTGGTCCTGTTCCTTTAGCTGATCCCCAGCTGATGTTTGATGCTCGGGGAGCAGGCTGCGTGCGTTTCCATCTGAAACCCCGCAGCTCGTGAAAAATGCAAAGATCAGTCATGCAAATGTATGATGTGACACATCAGGCGAAGCTGTGAGATCAATACCTGTCAGAGTGTGTCACTTCTCCTGAACCTCATGGCAAGGCTGCTAAGCTCCACAGCGCAGCCCCTGAAAGTGCCTGCAGTCCACCTGAGGAAACGCAGAGATGAGCTGCCAGCAGGGACAAGAGCGTTGCTGCCTGACATTTCTCTGAATAGGAAAAAAGAAAAGAAAAAAACCCCAAACAAACAAGCTTTATTATCAGATGGGGATTGTCTCTGTGCTGCTGGTGGTGTTCTTGGCGTTTCACCTTGTTAGTGAGTTAGACAACAAGCAGTGTAGTGACTGTTGTGAGAAGTGGATGTTGTTGTTTTGTTTTTGTTTTGTTTTTTTTGGGGGGGGGGGGCGTTTTTGCTGCAAGGCTGTGTGACTGAGATGTGCTGTCATTTCCATTATACTCAGATGCTGGCAAGAAAGGACAGTTTGACACTAGTCTGGGATGAAAGTTGTCTGCCACTAACCTTGTGAAACCCCCTTCTGTACTTCTATTTTCACCCTACAGATGGAAAATGACATTTATCATGTTTTACATCCTCATAGAGAAATAGGACTTTGACTGCCTTTGAACTTCCAGCAGCTCCATACGTTCCCTGTGAACAGTGCTCTCCATGACTTTGAGCTTGAACTGAAATGTACAAACTGTACTTTTCATAATAAGATCAGTGTGCGTTTTCCAAGCTCACATTGTCCATACACTTGTGTGTGTGTGAGTTTGGTCAGTTTGACAGCCCCTGAGGACAAAATTCTAACTCACATAAAAGTGTTTTTGCAGATGTTTTTTTGGAAGTGAACGGCCAGCAGCAGATGTTTTAAGCCCCACGAGATAACAGAGCTGCACACCCACTCAACGCCCGCCTCAAGCCCCTGGCTTCCCTGTTTGTCATTATAAGAAAAAGACCCTCTGGCTATTTTGTCCTTCTGTCCTGTAGGTTTGAAATTAAAACAAACAAACCAAAACAAAACTTTATGCACATCATTGAGCTCAAACTATGATCCCCACCCACGGCGGCAGGACAGCCCCCACTGTGGTCTGTGAATGCAAGCCTCCTCTCGCCTCGGGCTGCTGATTTTAAACAGATCATGCTTCATAAAGTTAATGGAGCGTTCCTTGTCTTGGTTCCAGCACATGTGTATGTTTACTGGGTGTGGTAAAGTGTTGGTGTTGTTGTAAATCCAGCTTTAGTTATGTTACAAATGATGAAAAATGCATGGCTGCATTAGGGGCTGAAGAACCAGGAAAGGCTCTTTTGATGGCTGGAGTTCAAACAGCTGATCCATTTATGGATTGTACTCATGGAGAATGATGGGAAAACAGGGTGTAGATGGAAAAAATGCTTAAAGATGCAGGCATTCAAAGAGGGATGGATCACTCTCTGAATTTAATGAAGGATGAGTTATGCACACCAAATGCAAGTGAGTCAGTGAGTCCCGAAATGGATCAACTGTAGAGTCTGGAGAAACCGTCAACACTGGTTGAATTGCAGAAAGATTCTCAGACTATGGTTTGAAGAAGAGTGTGTCTCAGTCTGATTTAAGACTAATGTGGCATCTGTGGCTCATCTCAAACTATCAAGATCAGATGTTTATCTCGCCACAAGAGCGACAGCACTTACGCACAAGGACAGATTAGTGCAACATGAACAACATTTGGTAAATACACATATTAGAGTTGGGTGAGAAGCTGAATACCATGCTGGTGTCTGTGTGCTGAAACTGCAGCTGGGAGAAAGTGAAAGCGAACTGGCTCAGTCCCGAAGCAACAAAACCTGCCCGCCGGCACCTCTGAAGCAAACTAATTAACCTGCTAGATCTCATTTGTTTAATCTGTGTGAAACAGGGAAATACAACACGTGGTTCAAGCTGTACACTTAACTCACAGATATGAGTGTTGTCAGCTTATTCTCTAAGGGAATACCGTTAATTACCAAAATGTTCCCCTGCTCTTTTGTTTCAATCTTTTTTTGGTGACTCACTCAAGTATCTGCACTTTACCGTTTTATGGGTGTGAAATAAAGGCACCCCAACATAAAAGGTCATGTTTCAAAAAATAGACATAGAGGGAAGTATCACTTTAGTTGTGAGTCAGCAAGGTGCAGGAAATACAGTACTGAGTCAATCTTCCCAATGAAGCTTTACCGAGAGGTTACATCTGCGGGATAACGACTGAGCGATTATGTCTTTATTGGAGTGAAAACTCTTTATAGATTCAAATCTGTTTACCTTAATCTGCTAATTATGCAATGGAGATGCTCTGTACACACCATTTGTCATGCAAATGCCGCACAGCCCTGTTTGCATGTATGGTGACAATCTGACTGAAGTTTAAAAATCTCCTGTTTTCTGCTGTGAACAGCCCACCTGTTAGATTGTTTTTGAAGCTGGGCTACAGACACAGCCATACATTTAGCTGGGTATTGTTAGTTTAGACTGTGTGTGTGTAGGTTTGTGTAGTCTGGTATAGGTCAGTGGCCCCAGGGCGGAAGCACATTGACAGGAAGAGAGATGTATGGAATCTGGCCGGGGAGTGTGTGTGTGTGTGTGTGTGGGCGGGGGGGAGCAGAACACAGATAGATGCCACCGTGCTGTCATCATGCCAAAGCTAATCCATTCAGTCAGTCGCTGCTTCCACACAGAGAAAGAGAGTGAGAAGTGATGTCCAGGAGATGGACCCTCTGGGAAATGGACCCTGTCCTGCCTGCTGTACTTTGCGATTAACACTCGGAGAGAGCAGGGGATGGAGAGGAACATGGGAGAGTGGCGGTGGAAGTGAGAGTAGGAGTACAGGTCATCGTGCGCTCTGAAGCTTCCTTTCCTCCCTCTTTGGCCAGAATGCTGTATTATTCATGGAACTCGGGGCACCCGCTCATCACTCTGCAGGGAGTCCAGGACGCAGACAGTGCTGCCGCACCATTGATGAATAACTGATTGTTCAGCCTGGAGCCCGAGCCTTAGTGAGGCTGCTGTGGGTTCAGAAAGAAAAACAAATCTGATGTTCTTTATAACTACATAGTATGCTACGAAATAAATAGGGCAACTGTCAATTAACTTTCTAGCACCAAACTTTTTAGCAGTGGTGAAGAAAAGGCCACACCATTGTCTGCCCAGCTACATGTGCAGGAGAGAGTTCTGAGGCTTGTGGGAATATCAGCTGACCATTAGCCAACCAGTAGTTGTAGATGACTAAGAAGTATTACAACACAGGACTTCTTTTTGCTCCAAACACCCACTGTTAGGTAGACGGAACTAATGATTAAGAAAGTGTGCTGTTACATTAACATGACTTTAATTTTACTAGCAAACTCCCTAAGACAAGCCGCATGTATTGCAAGCTGAGCATACTTCCTCATCATGTCTATCTTTACAGCCTGTGGTCGGATGGCACCGCTGTTATTTTTACAGTTTTACAGTGGTTCGGAAGTCTTGAGTCACCCTTTATTTCTTTACATTTTGGAGGGGAAATGGTTACAGGGATTTACCAAAACGTGCAAACCTACACGAAAATACAGAATAAATGTCAAAAACAGAGTTTGTACAATTCCAACGAGCCTGAAAGTCAATATTTGATATGATCAGTTTTATCCTTTAACACAGCCTGAACTCTCTTAGTTGGCTCCACCCTGTCAAGATGACTTCACACTGCTTCAATAACATTGAGGTCCGGGCTCTGGGGAGCCCAATCCATAACTGATGGTGCTTGTCTGTGTGTTTATCCACTGCCCACAACTGAGAGAGCTTCACTTTTTAGCCGATAACTCTTTGGGAATCACCTTGTCGGTGCAAAAATACTATTTTGTGCAAGCCAAATACTTGAAAAAGAAATTGGAACAAATGATTTTTGCGACAGGTTGTTAGTGACAAAGTGCCTGAAGGCACAATTTATAATTGCCTCCTTACTAAGTGCCTTTAGTAAGGAGTAAATGCCTTTTTATTCTTCTAAAAGGTCAATGTTGAGCATCTTAAAAAACAAAAACAACTAAATAAACATTCCTCAGGACTCGACTGAAAATGAGTGAAAAAGCTGCCAATGTCCAAAGGAAAACTTCACTGTTGCTCAAAACCACTTGAAAAAAGTTTGCTTGGAACCAAATTATAAATAATTGAGGGATGGTTCAGGATTTTTGCACAGTACTCTGAATCCCATAAAGAGACCAGGGTGATCATGGAAGACACATAATTAAGTCCACAATTTGTAAAGGCTTGCTTTACATAGCCAGTGGTCCATGCAAACAGTGGTGAGAAACAAAAAACACATAAAGCATGCTAGTAACCGTTTTTGCCACCACGTACCAGAATATCAGCCTCAGTGCTCTTTGGAAACAGTTGTCCAGTTCTCTGGACGTTTACTGGAGGGATGAATGCAGTTCCTCCAAAAGATAAGCCCTCCTTTGGTGCTCGGATGGTGATGGTGAAGGAGAGCGCTGTCTCATGTGTAGTCCTAAATGTCCTACAGGCATTTAATTCCCATAAAATGTAATGACTGTGAAGACCCCAGTGTATGAGTCACATCAGACCATGCAGTGACCCCCCATGCCCTATGGATACAACAGACCACTCCCATCAGGGTAGAAATGTTGCATCACAGGGTAAAGGTGAATACTCAGAATAACTTCATATTGATTTGCAGTGACCCTAACCCTCTGAAGGGACTAGCAGACCTAAACCACACCCTACAGTAAAGCGAAGACAAAAGATCCCCTCACCATACAGACAGGGATGCATCGTTTTGATCTAAAATATCACTCCTCTGTAGATTTTGCTTCTCTCCTGCCCATTTTGACCTTGAAGAGATCTCTTTTTAAAGCACTGGACTATTGTTGAGCTGCAGTTAAGTACTAAGACTTCGACTCTGTAACTGTCTGTTATGATGACCTCCTGAACTGGCAAATGTGAAAGCTCATATTTGCTTCAGATGACCTGTGAGAACAATGTGAGTGATGGGGCCAGACACTAGGTGAACGTGTCCCCCCTGAAACAACACGACCGTTTCCTCAATTTGTCTCCCTCGCTGGCTATTTGTGGCCCTTTGTTAGTGTGTGTTAGCATCTGCACGGACCTTCCTTTCACTCTTGGCTGCTTACAGTGTGTCTGGTTGGTTCAGGCATCCAGGATGTGAGAGCCTAATGGGATGCGAGGACAGTGAAAAGCAGAGCAGAAAAGGTGGCGGTCAGGTCAGGAGGCCGCAAACATCACTGTGTTCAGGAAATGGGACAGAAAAAAAAAGGGAGAATGAAGAAAACTGGGAACTTTGCAGGGGATTAACACCTGAACCATGTTCAGTAGTTTATTTGGAGAGTGTATAAGCTGAATGAAGTGTAAGTGAAATTTCAGCTAGGGTGTAGTTGCCATTTGTCAGGTATCTTGTGTGCACACTACTCAGACAGAACCTTCAATTACATCAGTGAGAGCACTCCTGAAGCAGACTACTTCCTGTTGTGCTTCACATGTGAGAAAGGACAACTTTAAGCAGCTTCCCGGACCAATTTTCCCCACACTGTCCACAGACAGTCCATGTGCGGCAACAGCATGGTTAACAGATCATTTCTCACATGCACAATTTGATTTATCAATAATATATATCAGTAATGGCTTACTAATATAAAGATTAATGTTTATTTTTAAAAAGGGCTTATTAGTCATTGACTAATGATTAGCTCATTATTAGCTAATGTCTTAAGAATGACCTTTAACTTCTCATTAACATACAGAGCGTTGCAGAAAAAAAGTCACATTTTAAGTTATGATATATTGTGGTCATGTACTGCGCAGCGGGCGAGGTCACATGGATTTTCTGTGACACCCCCACCTCAGGCAGGCGTCTGTGTTTGTGTGTGTGTGTGAGTGGAAGGGGGGTTGTCAGTATGTGTGTGAGTCATTACCACACACTCGCTTGAATCACTTTGAGGAAACAGCAAATTGTGCTTCAAGCGCATCTCACATGATGGGGACAAAAACGGGCTGACGGGAGTGACTCAACCGCGCGTTTGTGATGCACGGCCTCACACACATGCAGTTATTCATTTCATATCCACAAGCCACGAAGACGGTTGTATGAGAAACACACATTATCTTGTTGTCAGCTCAAGACTGATTTAAATAATAATAAAATCAGCACCATTTCAAACATCTGTCACTTTAGTGGACTGCTGGTGCAGCATGTGAAACAGCATCCGAGTGCAAACACGTGAACAGGCTTACGTTTAGTTTCGGTTTTGTACTCGTGGAATTAATTTAAGCACAGCTGTGTGCGAGAAACACTCAGAGATAGCAGCAGACTCAATGCTTTCACTCTGAAGCCGACAATGTGCTCCTGATCAACGCGCACCGCCACAGTTACGCTGCGCTTCTGTACAACACCGAGAGGATATGGAAAGGCTCTGACTGTTTATCTTTTTTGTCTTGTTTACAGTGGTGTCATTTTAGAGTAGAATCTGAGCTGTGGTTTCCACAAGTCACACACCATCACTGCAAATTCAAACAAGATGACAGGATGTACTGGGATTAGAAAGGTCCTCATCAGGATGTACAAAATCAATAAAAAACAAACAAACATGCATTTATGTATCTTTGAATCACTTTCACTGCTGTATATAAAGTAATGCAAGTGGTCTCAAATTAAATTGTAATGCATCTGTTGTAATAATAATCTACTACTACAGAATAAATACCAAGTTGGAGACATTCTACTGCATTGATGAGTTCTTGTAGGGAATTGATTTTGAATTAGTTTGAACAACCACTAATCATCACTAAACCAAATATCTGTGTACACACACACACACACACACACACACACACACACACACACACACACACACATATATATATATACACATTTTGGAGCTTTATACAAAACCAACGCTGAAAACCAGTAAAGCTTAAGTTGGTTTTCTTTTACATTTTTGCTTGTATGCATATTTAAACCTTTTATTTTGTTGGTGTGGTTGTACATTGCGGATTTCCACTGCAAGTAAGACAAAAGTTTACTATTCTCTACCAGTTTTTCCCTTTTGTTGTGTCCCAATTCTTCTTGGGGGATGCATAATTTTAAGTCTTCTTAAATAAACAAGACCAACAATAAACAGCTAGGTTGTTAATATTGTTAAGAACACTATATATGAGGTGTGTGTTTGTGCAGGTAATCCCTGTGACCGAAAAGCTCTTACTTCAGATTGCTCTAAGCACTTGACTTCTATGTCAGTAAGACTGTATATTGCGAATACGGTCGCCTTAAATAACCAGCTCTGGTGGTGAGCATCTACCAAACCTCAACTGGCAAGTGATGGGATCCAGCTGTGGATGAACTGTGGGGTTGTAATAAGATAAATACAGATTGTTTTTAACTGTGAATCCCACAAAGCTGCAGTAAAAGAATAATAATGTCCCTTTAAGTGTGATATTTGTGCAAAACCTCCTCAGTCAGTAACCTCTGTGTAATATAATATTGCTGTGTTTTGTCCAGGTACAAGGAGCTGATGACGGGTAAAACTGCCAGAGAGATCATTGCTATTTTATGGATTCTCTCCTTTATTATTGGCCTCATCCCATTCTTTGGATGGAACTTGAAGTCTAAGAAATGTGGTAACAACAGCTCTGACACAAGCAGCACTATGAACGCTAGCATCACAGCAGCGCCGAGTGCCACGGGGGACTTGCCACGGAGCTGCAAGCTCACGTGCTTGTTTGAGAGCGTGGTAGACATGCATTACATGGTGTACTTTAATTTCTTTGTCTGCGTGCTGCTGCCACTGCTCATCATGCTCGGCATCTACCTGAAGATATTCAACGTGGCCAGGAAGCAACTGAGGCAGATCGAGCTGAAGTGCGTGGGCAACGGCGACAGCCAAAATCACGGGTTGCTGCAGAAGGAAATCCGAGCTGCCAAATCCCTCTCCATCATCGTGGGACTGTTTGCCATTTGCTGGCTGCCTGTCCACATCCTCAACTGTGTCACGCTGTTTTACCAGAAGCTACAGCTGGAGGTCATCATGTACGTGGCCATCATTCTGTCTCATGCCAACTCTGCAGTAAACCCCATCATCTATGCTTACCGAATCAGGGACTTCAGGGTCACATTCCGCAAGATCCTGAACCCCTTTACATGCAAAAAGGAGAAGTCCCTCAGCTCCAATGGCAGCAAACGCAACAAAGACCAAATCAACATGACTATCGACCCTCTGCTATAGGGAACCGTACAGGAGTATTATCTGTGTCAATTGTTGTTTTAGTTTTGATTTTCCCAGAGTTTTCTAATGTTTACAGAACAATGGTATGATATGTAAAGATGTCAAACGCGCCTTGAATGTGGACATTTATTTATGAACAGTGCAAAGTATCAGGGGCCAAGCAATGATATGTTTCATAGCAAGTCTTACAAATCTTTTCTATTGTGAAGGATACATATATATATACATATATATACACACACACATACACACAGGGGTGCACATAAGTGGTCCGCAGGTGCGCATTCGCTGTCAAAATAGAAGACGCGCACCAGATAAGAAGTTGCAATGCGTGTTTGCGTCCATATAAAAGGCACTGTTTTTTTCCGCTAGAGTGGGATTTTCACAGCATATTCTGCACCACATCTCTGTGCGTTCATCATTTGTTTGAAGCCAGCTCACCTCCTGCAACCACTTTTCCAAGAATACGCGCTTCTTTTGCGGTTCGGACTCCTTCTGACATTTCTTTGGAGGTGGAGGAACACCAAAGTAATTGCTTAAAGAAGCTTGCTTCTTTGACATCTTTAAGAGTTCTAAACAAATGTCTGTCCTCCTCCAGAAAATCTAATGTACGCAAACATACATTGCAACTTCTTATCTGGTGCGTGTCTTTTATTTTGACAGCGATTGCGCACCTGCGGACCACTTATGTGCACCCCTATATATATATATATATATATGAAGATTTGGATTTGTTGGACTGTGAATGGGATCCAAACTAAGAAAAATTACTGTTTATCATCTTGAATCCAACATTATGTTACAACTGCAAACACTCCTCTTTACTGCCATTATATTTTATATTGTCAACATTCAGTGCCACTGTTTATGAACTTATTTATTACAAAAATATATATCTTTGAGAATGTAAAGATAAAAAAAAAAAAAAAAACTTGTGTGGCTACATCTGTACTTGTGGACCTAAAAGGTACAGTATGTCCGTGGTTACTTTTGGCTTGTAAACCTTTAAAAGTTGAACTCACACTCTTACTTATCACACCTTAGTATGCAGACAGATTGTTTTTATAGTTTTTATTTAATTATAGGAGGAGCTAAAAAAAAGTAACTTTCATATCAATTCAAAATTAGAGTCAGATAACAAATGTAACACCTGTATGAAGCAGAAATGTTCTCAATGTGGTCTGCTGCTTTACAACTCAACTAAGTGCCAGTGTTTGCAGGTGTTCCTGTGAGTGTGTGTGTGTGCGCGTACGCAAGCAGAAGAGCTCGGCCGTGCAGAGATGGAAGAAAAATGCACTTTTCTGCTTTGTGGAAGTTATGGTAACTGATTTAAAAAACAAAAACACAGGGAGAAATGGAAAAATTAAAACAACATTTTTTCTTCCACATGAATCACGTTTCATAGCCACAGGGTCTTTTTGGGGAGAGGGGCAAAAATTAGCTCGACTCCAGTGGCTACTATACTGAGTAAGCACTTTCTGGCTCCTAGAAGTCGTAGTTAGGGGACCACTTGGAATTACCAGGATTTCTGCATTGGTCACTTGTGGAGTTTAGTTTCTGTAGCCAAAGTGAAAATTCCAGATAAACACAGATGTTAATAATGTCCACAGACCCTTGGCCCATAAGTGTTATTGGATACCCAAGTTGTCTAGTGTTTGATATCCATTATCATTCTTACTCAATGTTTTTTTGCTATAGTGATACATGAAGAAATGTTTTAGAAACTTTAATTTGGTGTTACTCCCAGTTTCATTTTTTTTTCCTGCCGGGAAGAGACGAGGAACACTTTGGAATTTCATGTGCGTATCTCTGAGACTTTTTTTTGATTGAATCTCTTTTTTTGGGGGGGGATTTTCAAAGTCCTATAACCCACACCCTCTCATCTCCTTAACTGGAGAACCTTTGTCTTCAAGTAACTTTTAGAGTAGTTGTGAGCACAGAAGTGCAGTTAGGTTTTCCGCCCTGGCACTGTGAGCGATTACTCTGTTCTGCTGAAAGTACAGTCATTTCTTTGTAACCACTTTATTCAGATTCTGTGCATCTATATTTGTGACCTAGATAAAGATCAGACCATGTTTCATGGAGAATCGATATAGAAATCCTTGTAATTCCAAAGGATTCACCAACTTTGTCTTGCAGCTGCAGAAAAATGGCACAATTTGATTTGAGGCAGACCCATTAATATGATGCAGTTCAGCACAACACATGTGTGGTTGTGCTCTGCATGATTTACATTTTCAAATGCTCAGGAAGAGGAATAACTGATTGCACCCTTCATGGAAACATTGCATCTGTGCAAAGCTGCTTTCTATTGAGCCACATGATGACATACTGTAGATACTGTAGCAGACCTGAAAGCCAAGTCAAACTTGATTCTTCAGATCATTGCAATTTGATTTATTATTCTGTATCCAAGCACTTAAAGGCATAAAGCATCACTGCTTTGATTTATTTGGGAATAAATGAAATGTGACTCGCCTCAGAAGTACAGCTGACAATGCTCTCCCCCACATAGACAGTCTCAGCTGGAATCCCGAGGCCCTGTTAGTAAGCCAGTCGTCAAGACTGCACCGACATTAGCTTTTTAATTTAGTAAACATGGCCATTTTAACTGAGCTCTCAAACCGATGAGTGAGTCTAACTGAAGTAAAAAAAAAAAAAAAGAATAAAGGATAGGGTAACACTAGAGAAATAATTTGTTACACACTCTCAGTGGTGCTCATAGTGCAGCAAACCTCACAGAAGTGTTGCTGTAACTTTCAAAGCTCAGCATATGCAAGAGCATGTTAACCAGAGCACAGGCGGTTTTATTTGAATTCTCACACCTTGTGTGAAAATGAGCAGGTGTTTTGGTCAACAGAGACCCATCACTACACAAATGAGAGCTTTGCACTGACATTTCTGATCATTTCCTGTTAGCTGTGCTTCACTGGTGGTGTCGAACCACATTTTGTTGATGTTAAAACAAGCGTAGCGTCTGCCTCCAGTGCTTCATTATCTCCCCCACTTCATTTGCTTTTGTGTGTAGTGATCCACCTCTGACTAAATTCAAGGGCTAAAATACAGGAGTGTGCAGCATTTAGTACATTCCAATGGAGACATCTACACTGTAAATGCACTGTAACGTTGTATTACTGTCTATGTTGACTGATGTGTGTAAAAAAAAAAGAAAAAGAAAAAGAAAAAAAAAAGTACTGTAGGTGTTCAGCTTTTCTCAGCCAGCTATTGATGTCAAACTATTGCCTTCTTTTTCAATTTCAACAGTAAGTCAAAATAAGTTGACTGAATTCAACATTCCTGCCTTTCATTTCGAAGTACCTGTCTGTCAGTGTGCTCTAGAGTTGCTAATAATCAGGAAAAACTTCCTCTGTGGTCAAGCTGATGTTCAAGTTTCCCAGAGGCCATTCTTTGGTATTCTTCTTTGCTATTTAACATGATAAAATCTGTATGTATGGTGAACTATTTTGTTAATAAAGGCAATGTTTATATTGTTAAACGCCAGCTTTTTCTCCCTCTGAGGTTAAAATTGCAAACCATGTGACAGTCTAAATTTCCCACACTGGAAAGCTTCTTAAGTGCTTTCAGTATGAAGATGCTGCCTCATGAACTGACAGTTTCAGATAAAAGGAGACCAAATATAGACCAGTCCATATTCAGCGAACAGATGTTATTTCCTTGAAAACAGATTAAGAACTCTTCCAAAAGAAAAGATGAATAGAACAACATATGTGGTCTTTCAGAGAGACATAACAGCGTTCCCTGCTGTGTCATGAATGTCACTACACTGGCTTCTATCCAGGATGCTCGGTGCTCCGGCGCATGCCTCTGCAGGGCCAGGTGTGTCGATCTACCTGCAGTCACAGGTCCATCGTCCCACTGAGCAGCAGGGACATCTGCTGATCAGATACGCTTCCCTGCTGAGTCGCAGCCATAGCCTGACTCAGGTACACAGCCAGGATATGTTTGCACTGAAAGAAAAGATCGCAGACACAGATTCATTAGATTAACAGCAGAGCTGGTGTGATTAATGAGACGGATATGAAGCTGTAATGACATGCCAGTAATTTAAATTCAAACATCTCATGTAAACACCAGACTAGAAAGGAGCATTTTGGCTCTAACCTGTTGGGCAGGGATAGCTCAGTAGAGTGGTGACCCATGATTGGAAGGTCGGGGGTTCGATTCCCCTGAATAACTCCCCTGAGGTACCCCTGAGCAAGGTACCGTCCCTACACACGGCTCCCTGGGTGCCCAGTGGCTGCCCACTGCTTCACTAAGTGAATGGGTTAAATGCAGAGGGCAATTTCCCCACGGGGATCAATAAAGTATACATTAAATATTCCAATGAATTATTGTATAATACACGGAGCGTATTAGTCAGTAACTTAGAATATCTATATCTAATTAAAAATGTTCATAAATGGAGACACATGGAGAGCAGTTATGATAAAGAGGATTTTGTTTGTGTGTGGACGTTTGTGTACAAAATAAGCAGTAATTCCAGTAGCGTAATGTTTGCTGAATAATAAGAAGCTCTGCAGCTCTCAGGATCTGTGAACGTGTTCATTAGCCCCTCTTATTATCAGTATAAGTTACTGATTGATTTGTTTTCCTCTTCAGCCTACTGCGTAGGGCTGGGCCATATCATACCTTTCACGGTAATAACGGTATAATGTTGGACAACGATAAGAAAATAAAATATTGCGATAGAATATGGGTAAAACGTGCATGCGCAATGCCTTTGTTTTCATACGCACATGGCGGAAAAAGCATGGCGGCGACAGAGAATGAGAAGGACGAAGGCGGAACGTTGAATGAAACGGATGAATCAGAATTGGTTTGTAAAAATGTTGCAACTTCAGGTTGCTGGTTTGGCTTTCGTCCGTCAGACACACAACAAAGCACTATTTTTGGTAAAGCATGCTAGCGGGCCGTCGTTATTACTGTTTTTTAGAAAATACGGCACACTTAAAATCAATCCTTTGATTTTTCTGAAAATCGACAGTGCCCGTTATAATCCCGTGTGCCTTATTTATGAATTCTGGTTGTGTTTACTGACCGATTTTATGTTGTACACGGCGCTCGAAAATCTGTCAAATGTTTTAGTACGACTTTGCTAAGCTACGAAGCTGCACCGCTTGATGGACTGTCGGAGCATTACGGCTATTGTAGGCAGGAGCCTCGCGGAGTGATACGTACTGTGCTTCAACATAATATTGCTGTATTGTGTACGAATAACTTCTTTTTAAGTTTTGTGGATATTATACATGGTTATGCTGAGGATATGTCAGCCAATTTCCACTGGAAATGCCTTTTGGTTAAACTGTCAGCAAGGAATTTGCATTTCCACTGTTACATTTTTATATAACTTTAATGCACATAAAAACAGCTGCTTGTTTAAGTGAAAATACATTGATGGTTGTTTTTTTTTGCACTAATAAAGTTGTGGAGTTGTCAAGTATTTTGTCTAGTGTCAATTATATCGTCAGTTATATCGTTATCACAAATTTTCAAATGTATATCGTGATAAATACTTTTGGTCATATCGCCCTGCTCTACTACTGTGTGCACTGCATATCAGCTTCACCTGCACATTAGTCTGTCTGTGGATTTTTTCCCCATCCAATTCCTTAAAAAAGGAGGTTAAAAATGACCTCAAATTCTAAATCTGCAAAAGCAGAGAAGTTTATTTGGTAGCCTCTCCTGTGAACTGTTTACTAGCATGTGGCTATGGCAGGTGAGCTCCTTTATATGTCCACCGACCTATACTTGTCAGAGCAGTACTACCTCATCTGTCTCCTGGTGGTCATGCTGGAATCTGCAGAGCACAGGAATGAATGAAATAGCTCTAGTGAGGCAGGACTACACCCTGCATGCGTCTCATTTTTGACTTTGGGATTGTGAGAGTTCTTTAAAATGAACTCGTTCACCATTTTGCTTCACATTTGGACCGACACAAACTCGTCTCCGCCGTCATCTAACTGGACGAAGAGTTTGATGAGCATTTGCAGTTTTTCAGGAGGAAAGATATCAATGGCGCTGACGTGCTCATGAGGAGTCTCTATGGTCTGTTGCAGCTCTCTGTTTCTCACACCGATTTTAGCAGCGTCCTCCAGGGAACGGCCTAATGGTCAGAGGATGAGCGAAGATCGTTTACTTGCAGATATTTGGAGCCAAAACAGCTAGCTGGAGCAATGGGAGGTAGACGCCCATCAGTGACCAGACAAAAACAAGTCCTGACCACATCTGTCACACACATGTCACACACATTTCAACATGGGCTTTGTCTTGCTTGAGTTGGCAAAGATTTTCCACTTAGATCATGCTTGAATGACAAGACACAACTGTGTGTGTGTGTAAATATACTACTTTATACAATGGAAATGTCCCCCTCACGTTCCAAAATATGTAAAGGTTTGGTGTGGTTAGCCACTGCTCTGGGGGTTTCACCTCTGGGGCTATAAATACTACTACTACTACTACTCAAGCCCCTGACAACTGGAGGACTACCATTTGAAGACTGCAAGGAGCAACCAGGTCGGCAAAATACAACAAACTCCTATGAGTGCTTTTCAGAAAACAAAATACAACAACCTAGGCAATCAAATACAAAGCATTAGAACCCTTTGTAGTGAAGACACCAATTAGGTGCAAAGCAACATGTCGTATAGCTTCCTCTTGTTATTGATATAATAGCAGCAAGTATCAACACTCTTAATAAAACATGTCATCCAAGTGCTCTTAGGCAATTCCCATGCTAACTTGACTTGGTGGTGTTTCTGAAATGGATATGAGAAGGTGAAGAGGAAATAACAGAGAAGAAAATAAGGAAGCAAATAAATGATCTAAACTGACACACAATTAAAAACTACTAACATAAACAGCACGCACCCACAACACTGCACTACAAATAAACACAACTATTTTACTTCCTCATCATTTATAGGAATACTGTGATGTAAAGAGCTCAGCTGATCGCTGGTTTGTGAAAGCATCCTTATCACAGGCAGTGTAATCTTTATCTGAAAAATAAAACAAACACTAAATGCAGCTGCAAAAAGACAATGCACTTTAGCTTTTTTTAGCTTTAAAACTATCATTGGCAAGTACACAGATACATTTGTGTAGCACTTATATTTAAATGATATTCCCTCTCCACTCCCCACATCTACCCAACTAAAAACCTTTAGTGCAACACGACATATGGTCTGTATGAGTCTTACCACCAGGCCGTCATTTCTACGTAGCACACTGTAGGCAAAGGCTGGACATGGGCAGTAGTGGCAGGACAAGAAGCAAGTGTACAAACGTCCCGAGCCTCCCGTTACCTGAAAGATATTAATGCAAAACATACTTAAATATGTGACAAAGTTTGTGTTTACTGACCTCAAATGAAATAAATGTCACTTGCAGAGGTATCATTTGTTGTTTATGAGGGGGATTCTGAAATTAAATCTGACTACAGTACTGCAGAGGCAGTTGTGTAGATGAGAAGTGGAGATCAAAAGCATGCAATGGAATGAAGGAAAACAAGTTGTTTCCCCAAATGATTCTCAACGAGTTCAGGCATAGCTGGCCGAGTTGTGGATATTACAGACGTGACCCCTTTTTATATCTATCTATCTATATAAATTTAAGATTGAGAAATATTTTGTTCTAAAACCTTAAAAAAAACAAAACAAATGTAGCTATGATGTAGACCAGCAAACAAACAAACTGTCTTTCCTAGTGTTCATATGATTACCTCAACCAAGGAGGTTATGCTTTTGGTGCTGTGCATGGTGTGAGTGTGTCTTTAAAACCTTTGAGACTACTGAACCAGTGGAGGAGAGAAGAAGAGATTGCTACAACAGATGAACAGTACCTGAAAGTCATGTCCTTAAGAAATAGGAAAAACAAAAAACAGCAAAGACCGGACACAGAACCTGAGAGATGCATCTGAACCTTTTGTTTGACCCATCTACCCTCTTAGACAAGGCCTCATCAGAAATGGTCTTAGTGGAAGAGTGGCTATCAAGAAGCCATTGCTAAGGAAGGAAAACTGAGAGAAAGGGCTGAGATATGACAAAGTACACAAGAGCTGGACTGAAAATCAGTGGCAGTGGGTCTGATGGAGCCCTTTGAGTACTCTATAGAAGAACCAGTCCACGTACCATTGTGGCCAAGCGTATATAAAGAACTGACCTGTTTTTTATCTCTCTCACATTAAGCAAACTCCCGGACTTACAGATTTCTAATGTTCTGCTCACTCACCTAAGCACACACCTCGCCACAGATTTACTGATCAGTTTGTAAACAACATAGTTGATGCATATCTTACTTGTGTGGAAGCTAGAGCCACTTGTAACGCTGAAGACTAGTTACAGAAATCATAGGAAAGCTTGCCTTTAAGGCTCTGTTGAAGAATAGAGGTGATCAAAACACATATTTACCTTCAAGCAGATTAAGACTGTACAAACTGTTTTGCCTTGTATACTGGATTTCTATGTATGTTTGCACATGTTTCAATTTCTGTATTTCCCATTTTGCTAGCAAAACAAAGAAATGAAGGGGGGCCTCAACACTTTTGCAGAGCATTGCACTTCGTAGACCGCATGCCGGCACATGCTAACTTCACCCTTCAAATTTAGAGGAATATAATGGTGTAAACTATTCTTTAGCTTCTACCAACTACATGATTTCTCATTAGTTATTTAGATAAGTACTAAATAATGCATTTTTAAAAAAACCTGGGTGGGATGCCTAATGGCCTTGGCTGACTGAAGCTGTTCATGATGTCAGCATTCGTTCCCAGCTACAGACAGTGATTTAGGTGCCGTCCTCATACACATGACACACGAGGACATTAAGTCGGTGGATTAGCTTGACACTTCACAATAACTAATGCTTGCCAAGATGGCAGAGCAGGCTCCATTATTCTCCAAAGCTTCAATGAATTACCTTTGCCTCTGACCTACAAAAGCAAAAACACCTCATTTATTCAATGTGACACTTCATTATTTAAAAAAAAAAAAAAGGCACAAAAGAGACAATTACATAGACTCAGACACCTCACTAAAGATGTACTTTACAGACCAAGATGAGGACAGAAGCTGTAAAACTGTGACCACATGGACAAGGACCACTACAGTTTCTAAAGAGCCAAGTTTAAAATCAGCTCACACCAGCTTTTTTTGTTTTCATGAGGCTCTGCTGCAGTTCTCACCACAAAGCTAGTGGCAAGTATCATCAAAAGACACCAAACTGCGCTTGCACTGCTTGGCAGGCATCGAAGTTTCTTCAAAAAAGAAAAAAACGCTATACATCAGCGTCTCTCTGTTACTCACTGCAGTTGGACTCAGCAGAGTTCTGGCTTCATCTCTTCTACAAGCAGTGGCTCCCATGAGAGTATTTGCCATTAACGTGAGCCAGAGGAACAGGAACTAGGGCAGTTCTCCATTCCACACCACAAACATGGCTTTGGGGAAATTTATAGTGGGAAGTCATTAAGATACGCTGCCCCTGTGTCTGTATGCCAACATGCTGTATATGTGCATTATCAGTCAACCCTGACTGGATGCATTTATTCTGACTTACAAAACACAGACCTTGAGATTCTCATGTGTAACGATGAATTACTTTAAGAACCAAAAAGCCTTCATGTTAATGCTACAAAGACTTATGTTTTACATTCCATTAAGAGGAATGTTTTAGCTAATAACTAATGGCACTTCAGAGAGGATTAAATAAACCCTCCTTACAGCCAGTCACACATCATCTCAACAGGCCCTGTCACCACCACCACCTTAAACTGAAACCTTAAAACATGACCTAAACCGGATATTTGATGGATAATTAAATAACTTACAGACAACATTTCATATTGTCACCTTGAACTGTGAGAAGCTGTAATAACTTTCTATTTCCCCACTATATTAATGAGAGTTGACTCAAAAACATATATTTTAAGTTTCATTACTTCTAAGACTTCACCACTCACAAATTCTCTTTCCAAAAAAACAAAACGGTGGTACATTTCTTATCAAAAAGGTCATTCGACTTTAAGAATGAGATAAGACTGTAAAGAAAAATTGCACTGAAATGCCAAGTTCTCATGGGTTATTCATAAGGAGACATAACCACCACAACATGAGAAACTCCGTCCAACAGAAACAAACTATTAGTAGGAAATGACAAAAATGTCCGAATCTGTTCATTTATGGGGTGGCTGTAGCTCAGGTGGTAGAGCAGGTCATCTACTGATCGGAAGGTTGGTGGTTCGATTCCTGGCTTCCCCTAGTCTGCATGCCAAATATCCTTGGGCAAGATACTAACCCCAAATTGCTCTCCGATGCATCCATCGGAGTATGAATGTGTGTGAATGTTATCTAGAAAGCACCTAGAGAAATGTGCTTGTGCGAATGGGTCTGAATGGGTGAATGCACAAGTTGTGTAAAGTGCTTTGAGTGCTCAGAAGAGTAGAAAAGCGCTATATAAGAACCAGTCCATTTACCATTTACCATTATCATCTTCTTTCCATTGACCACACGCATCACTGCACTTCCAGTAAATGCATTTCTTTCCCAAATAACATTATTTTTGTAATGTGGTGAGAGATGGCTGCTCCCTCCTCTTCCCGCCTTACAGGAAATTGGCATAAATGCTTGACATGTGGATGACTTGCAGAAAAGCCAGAAAATGAGCTAAAGCTCCAACTCCCAGTGGTAGCATATACTTCCTGAAGATGCTCCAGTCTGATCAAACTCACAGGGCCTCAAGTCCAACCTTGAACATTATTTCATCACTTAACCTTTGATCCTCACAGCAGTAACTTCACCTCCTTTTTTATTTCTCATTAGAAATCAGGGACCTGCTTTTATTCTTTTAGCTGGAACCTAATATGTGTCTTCATGCACTTCTCACTATGTTCTGATGTGTTCAGGTATTTTTAAGGGGTTGGTTTGATTTTAAATGCTGCGTACTGACAAGTGAAGTCAGAGAGCAGTGTAAGCTAAATGTCTGAGCCATACCTCTGAGACACGATTTGAACAGACACTGTTCAATTAAAACTTTATATAAGTGCCACCTGGCTGGATTACAGGAGGAAACTCACAGCTGTCAAAATGAACGTATAAGATGCAAAAGCAAATTTGATGCTTTTGGATTTAAAAAAAAAAAAAAAAATCATCTAAAACTCTCAAGTGATTCAAGTTGCCAGAAATATTTAGAAATACTGATGTAAAATGGTCAGACATGAGGTAGCTGCGGTGTGAATGATGTGGAAAAGTTAAGTCGTGCTGAAAATTTCACAACACGAACAAAATCCATGTCTTTATTTAGCTGCATTGTGCTCTAACGCTCCTTTCATAAAACTATTTTTTACAAGAGGCTAAAGGAGTTTACAGGAAATTCATGACACAATGACCACAACCTTGGTGGACTGCTTTGTTTCTCCCACTACAAGTGATGCCTGAGGCTAACTCATAAGCTTAAGGGCAGCATGACTCAGGACAAATTTCAGGAAAATAGTCCTTTTTCTTTCACATTAAGTAATTTCCTGTCTTATAAAAATGTTCTTCATGCGTAAAATGCTTTTGTATTATTTGTACTTTCAGGAAGGAATTTCTCACATGCAGTGAGAAACACCTTTTACGACCTTGGCAGGCACAGAGAAGTGAGACTCAGGCTTAAAAAAAAAAAAAAATTAGACAGACCTGAAATGCCTTGCGTCCACTGGGAGCTGTCAAACAGGTGACTGAGTGCTGGTCAACCAAATCCAAAGCCTGTAACGCACAAGACCCGAAGACAAACTTCAGCCTATGAGACAAGAAGAAGAAGAAGGAGGAGTCGTCAAAACAACAACAGAAGCTTTGTGCTCAGATTTAAATGTGTATAAGAAAAGCAAAACAATTAATCACAGAAACCTGTCATTCCTTAATTAAAAATGCCAGATCGTCATGGATTTTAGGAGTTTGCTGAATTTTCTGTTGTTATATTATAGCAGTTTTCCCAAAATTTGAAAAAAATGGGTTAGCCACCCACAGTTTGGGTGAATTATTAACAATTAAAAAAGCATCTAACTTGAATTTTAATCGAACATTAATACTGGCACACACTTGTTTGTTTTTCCTTCATAGAAACATAACACTTTGGCTTTATTTGTTTTATGTGAACAAATATATCGACTATCAACGATAGGCTGAGCCTTTCGCCGATCGTTTTTACTAAGAATATTGGTTGAAGCTAAGAGAAGCAGTCAGCGGAAAAAAATAGTAGCACTGTTTTGACGGCACCCTCCTCAGAGTGGTAGTGCCGTTCTTTCTTTCTGTGTGAAAGAAAGAACGGCAATAGTATGGGCAGAACTTTGTGCCATCAGAAACTAAATTTGAATAAGTTAAATTCAAATTTGAATTGCTCAGATTTAATCTGAATTGCTCAACTTGAATAAAACTTTCTAAAGATGAATTTGAATTAGCCTAATTTGAAATCCAATGTATTGATTTGAAAATGATCGTCACTGAATTGAAACAGAATTTTATATTATGAAAATTAATAAATTTAATTTGAAATTGTATTCCATCCTTCTTTAAATTTAGCTCTTGAATGCTTTCAGTTTCACTGCTCACCATTCAATTTCAGTTCTACAATTCAGTTTTTGGGGGCATACATCCAGGTCCTTTGTGAAAGCCGCAGAGTAATCGAGCACCGTTTGTACCTGCAGACCTACCTACAGCATCTTGAGTTGGAGCGGGCCCAGCAACACACTTAGACAGAAACTGGTTCATCCCAAAGACAAAACTCCTAAACACAAACTTAATAATGTAGTGTATGCTGTAAAGTGTAGCGAGGAATGCCCAAACCGCGACATTGGAGAGACCAAACAGCCACTTCATAAACACATGGCACAGAAGAGCCACCTCCACGGGATAAGACTTGGCGGTCCATCTGCATCTAAAGGACAAAAGTCACTCTTTCGAGGATGCCAATGTTCACATTTTGGACAGAGAGGACAGATGGTTTGAAAGAGGAGTGAAAGAAGCCATCTATGTCCACTGTGAGCGACCATCTTTGAACAGAGGCAGGGGTTTACGACACCAACTGTCTGCCATCTATAATCCAGTTTTGAGATCCCTTCCCAGACGCCTTAACGCCCACTCACATCCTGGGCCATCTGACCTCAGGAATTCGCATGATAAGGTGGGGCCAGGTTTCACAATGAACTCACCCGAAACTCTGGCTGATTGGGACCCACACCCAGTTCCACACCTTGGCTCAGGCGATTAGAGGATCATCAGGGGGTCCTTTTGTCCCTCTGTGGGGGGATACTCCCACTAGGTTTATATCTGGGACTCTCCACCATTTGACCTTAGAACTGAAGAAGCTTCTCGGATGAGAGGTGAAACATCTTCAAGTAACTTAAAGAAGTCCAGACGCTTTTCTTTGCAAGCTCCTTTGACTACGATGACCTGGATGACTGAGAACCTTCACAGACTTAATAACTTTAGCGAAAGTGAATAGTTAGTCTTATTCAATAGTGAAGCATTACTGGATCTCCCCTGTTTGAAATGATATGATATGATATAATATGATCAGTATTGGGTAAGTTACTTTAAATTAGTAACTTTGAAGAAACTAGTGATGTAACTATCAAAAGTAACTCAGTTACTTCAAGTTACTTGTTACTTTCAAAGTAACTAGTTACTATTCAATTCAATTCAATTTTATTTATATAGCGCCAAATCACAACAAAAGTCGCCTCAAGGCGCTTCATAGATACAGAGAAAACCCCAACAATCATATGACCCCCTATGAGCAAGCACTTTGGCGACAGTGGGAAGGAAAAACTCCCTTTTAACAGGAAGAAACCTCCGGCAAAACCAGGCTCAGGGAGGGGCGGCCATCTGCTGCGACCGATTGGGGTGAGAGAAGGAAGACAGGATAAAAGACATGCTGTGGAAGTAACTTGGGAAATTAACTTTGGTTTTACTCAGAATTCTCTTGTTAATGTGTTGCTTCCATAACTGGATACCCAGCAAGACTGCCAGTCTTCTAGCTTGCTTACTTGCCACAAGTGCACTGTGCCACCTACCAATAGAAAGGAAAAGATAATGTGCATATTTCCACAAGAGAAATCCCACGCCTGGACCATCGTTGACCGCCGCCATAATTCTAGCCTACGTCACAGCATCATGTGCGCTTTTTACATCCAACAGGAAAACTGCAGTCGTGGTGCTTTTAATTGTACTCAGAACTCGGAAATTCTGCCTTCTGAATAGGAAGATGTAGGTAACACCAGACTGCAGATGAGCTGCATACAGGGCTGGACTGGGACAAAAAAAAAAAAAAATCGGTCCGCCATTATAGGAAAAATCATAAAGCCTTTGAATGAAAACAAACACTGTTGTGACAGTGATGTACACTGTCTTGACGGTATATATGTATCAATCTATCAATCGTTTGTTGTAAGACTCAGATAATTATTTTAGAATAAGAAAGAAAAGTATTTCTTTGTGCCCCCCTTTCCCTGTTAATGCCCTACCTGGCCCCCTGGCAGCACTTTGCTAGACCCGCCCCTGCACAGTTACCAGCTGTCAGCTACATAGAAAAGGATCCTGGTTTTATTTGTCTCTCATAAACAGTTCATAACTTCCCTTCAACTCATTCATGTCACCTAAAAGGTAAACCTGTTTCTCCATCACCTGTTCAGCTCTGATGATTCAGTAAGGACATCTCCTGGTTTCATCTTCATGTTTCCCTCTCACCAGATAAGCAAACCGATATCATGACCAGCAGCTTTTACAGCTGTGGCTCCAGCAAACATCAGCTGATACTAGAAAGTAATATTAAATAAATTCTAACAACAGCTGATCAAGCTTAAACGTGCTGCTGTTGTTTAACGCGACCTCGGCTGGTTTCTTCTTTCTGGCGCGAAGTGGGCGATAAACAAACAAGAGAGAAAAGCTGATCACCTGATCATTGATCAGTTTCATGATTGAAGTAGAAACGGGAGAGGGAGGGGAGAGAAGAAGAGAAGAAGAGGCAGCTGACAGCATAAAGACAGAATAACTCCAGCTTTGTGTCTTTTTCATTGTAGCTGAAGTCCGGGACAAACTGTATTCCTTTTCACCTCAATATGAAACGCGTAATATTTTCTCTGAATACGAGACGATTCTGTTTTTTATGGGACGGTTGGCAACTCTAATAATTAACCTTATGAACAAAATAAAGTTCAACATCAGTAACATCATAGCACCCACCCAGGTGTATAGAAACTCCGTCATGCTAGCTAGTACGCAGTATGAAAAAGTCAGCATAACGAAAATAAACTCCACCTAAACTTGGTTTATATCTGACCCAGATAGACTGCAGGTCATAACTTCTTACCTGAAGTTCAGGTCTCCTGACACTCGGACCGGTGGCCGCTTCGGGTCTCTCCTCTTGCCTCCCCTTTCCTCATCCACCTGCTTGCCTCCACCACTTGCTAATGTTACTGAATCTGTGGAAGCTCCGTGATAGCCACCGCAAGAAGTAACGAATAACGATCCTATCTAAATCCCAGTAACGTATAATAACTAGTTACCGTGCTCGTTACCACAATAATAACGTAGTTATTAATGCGTTAGTCCCAACACTGAATATGATGTACAACTATCACTGAAACAGGAAACTTTGTGGGGAAAAAAACATCAACACTTCTCATTCTCTAAATGTTTGGCCACAGCTGTATATTACACTATAAGTGCTTGTTCACTCTTGTCAGTAATTACATTTCTAAGTTCTCTTTGTGCAGTTACAGGTAAACAATATCCAATATTTTATCTAAATGACTGCTTTGTCTTTGAAAAGGTGATGGTCCAGTTCTACTCGTACATCCTTACGGTGGCTCACAGGACAAGGACTCAAGTTGAGCAATTCAGAATCAATCTGAGCAATTCAAATTCAAATTTAACTTATTCAAATTCAGTTTCTGATAGCACAGAGTTCTGCCCATACAATAGCCCATGTTCAAAAAAGAAGAAGAAAAAAAACAAACAAACCTCAAAAACATTTAAATAAAAAACCACAATGGTGGAGAGGGAGACGAAGAGTAACTGGCTTCTTTTTTCCCCACTAACCGTGTTCACAGGCCGTTCCAGTGTTCATCTGTCTTATACACTCGATCAAACAACAAATATAAAGTAATATAAGTTAGAAATTAAAGTGTGTCTTCCAGCGAACATTAAAAAAAATATAAAAACAATTAAAATGGAATTTAGCGCATCTCAAATAAATAAATAAATTCAAAAAGTAGCTATATTAATACTAAAAAAAAATAAGAAGGTAAAATATTCCCTCCAAACAAAACTTATAAATTCTAAATGCGCAAATCAGTCCGTCCATGATTACATTGCGCTGCAATGTAGTCTGCGCCTGCGTGAATGTATCGTTTATGTTGGTTATTGGACTGACGATTGTCGGTTGGAAAATTTTTACATATTGCCCAACCTTACTGGTCATAAGCCACACTCTCAAAGCAGTCCTAAGGGGGGGAGGGTTGCGAGTCATGCTTGTGAGAAACAAAAGGTTATAAAGACGAGAGGTACACTGCATATCTACACAAACCACACTCCTATATCTGTGTGCGTCTGTGGTGGAGCATCTTGAACCCTTTTTTTTTTTTTACATCGTTTTCGTTGCTGCATGTCTCCTCAGGGTTAGTGCAGATAGTTACTTTAACACAACACTCTATATGTGTCTAATTAGAGCACATGTTAAATGGTTTTAAACCAGACTTCTGTTGGTTTAAAGGTCTATCCTATGAAAAAGGTCATTCAATCATGTTAGATAATCACGCTGAAGTTCAGTGCAATAAGAACAACATCCCTTTATCCATTACATCCCCATCACTCAGTTTGTTTTTATTAAAATTCTGACTGGAATCATTAATGTGGACAACCTAATTGTGCTGCTATATGATAAATATGCTTCTACAAAGCCTGGGAGATTTACAAAAAAAAAAAAAAAAGTCTACTAGTGAATTGCCAGAGTGCGATGAGCCCCTAAACCAGAAGCTTCCTGTGTGACAAACAGGATGTGGTGACAGGGAGCACTCCTGTACACTCAACATTTCGAGCCACTTTGCCAGGAAATCTCACAGAGCACCATCACAGTCCTATCAGTGTCTGTGTCACATGGGGAAACCCAGATTGCATGCATGCATCGTTGGTCATTGTCAGTGTGGTTTATCCGCATCACACCCACTCAGAACCAAATTTTTTCTTACTAAGAACATAACTCAGACAGGAGTGGAACACTACTTTTATTGACTGTCTGTGAAGGTTCTCAGTCAGAACAATCCAGGTCATCGTAGTGTAAGAAGCTTGGAAAGAAAAGTGTCTGGACTTCTTTGAGTTGCTTGAAGACGTTTCACCTCTCATCCGAGAAGCTTCTTCAGTTCTAAGGGTCAAATGGTGGAGTCCCAGATTTAAACCCAGTGGGAGTTTCACCCCAAAGAGGGACAAAGGACCCCCTGATGATCCTCTACCTAATCACATGAGCCAAGGTGTGAAAGCGGGTGTGGGTCCCAATCAGCCAGGGTTTCGGGTGAGCTTATTGTGAAACCTGGCCCCACCCTATTATGTGATTTCCTGAGGTCAGATGGCCCAGGATGTGAGTGGGCGTTAAGGCGTCTGGGAAGGGATCTCAAAACTGGATTATAGATGGCAGACAGTTGGTGTCGTAAACCAGCGGTCCCCAACCTTTTTTGCGCCACGGACCGGTTAAAATTTATTCATAACACACGTGAAAAGACCAAGGAAAACAGAGTAAACGATAAAAACGATAACAAAATAACGCTGAAAACCGATAAAAACCCTGAAAACTATACATTTCACACCTGAGCCTCAACTCTCGTGGCCCGGTACCAAATGACTCACAGACCGGTACCGGTCCGAGGCCCGGGGGTTGGGGACCGCTGTCGTAAACCACTGCCTCTGTTCAAAGATGGTCGCTCACAGTGGACATAAATGGCTTCTTTCACTCCTCTTTCAAACCATCTGTCCTCTCTGTCCAAAATGTGAACATTGGCATCCTCGAAAGAGTGACCTTTGTCCTTTAGATGCAGATGAACTGCTGAGTCTTGTCCCGTGGAGGTGGCTCTTCTATGTTGTGCCATGCGCTTGTGAAGTGGCTGTTTGGTCTTTCCGATGTAGAGGTCTGGGAATTCCTCGCTGCACTGTACAGCATACACCACATTGTTAAGTTTGTGTTTAGGAGTTTTGTCTTTCGGGTGAACCAGTTTCTGTCTGAGTGTGTTGCTGGGTCTGAAGTACACTGGGATGTTGTGCTTGGAGAAAACTCTCCTGAGTTTCTCTGATACACCGGTTACATAGGGGATGACAATGTTGTTGCGTCTGTGTTTCTTATCCTCCCTTGCTGGTGTCTGATCTTCTTTTCTGTGCATCTTTGCTGACTTTATAAACGCCCAATTAGGATACATGCAGTTATCCTAATTGGGCATTTTAAGTGCTTCCTTACATGTTTTTCCCTTCAGGCTTAGAGGGAACATTATCTGCCCGGAGGTGTAGGGTCCTGATTACTAGGGGTGCAACGATACACAAAATTCACGGTTCGGTTCGGTTCGATACTTTGGTGTCACGGTTCGATATTTTTTCGATACAAAAAAAATGTTCATGCCTTTTTATTAATTTGTCATTTATTAAATTTTCACGGCACATTCTGCACCACATCTCTGTGCGTTCATCATTTGTTTGAAGCCAGCTCACCTCCTGCAACCACTTTTCAGAGAATACGCGCTTCTTTTGTGGTTCGGACTCCTTCTGACATTTCTTTGGAGGTGGAGGAACATCACAGTAACTGCTTAAAGGAGCTTCTTCGACATCTTTAAGAGTTCTAAACAAATGTCTGTCCTCCTGAAAATCTTATGTACGCAAACACGCGTTGCAACTTCTTATCTTGTGCGGGTTTTTATTTTGACAGCGAATGCGCACCTGCGGACCACTTATGTGCAGCCCTGGTTATTTAGCTCGTCATATTGCAGCCACAGAAATTCTTTTGTCCATGAAACCATAAAGCTGCACTTTCTTTTTTCCTTATAGTCTGATTTGTCATAACCTTTCCGTTTTGTGGTAAGCTTTTCTTTGGCTGTCACTTCTTCACGCTGACCTGTCTTATTTGGCTCAGCAGAACTAAAATATATATCCTGCTGCTTTTACACACGCACTAACATAACGCTCAGCGATTCTCTGCGCGATCAACCTCTCACATGTTTAAGCTGCGGGAGATTTCACTTGTCATGTTTGCATAGTAAGCTAACGATTGATAAGACGATGTCAGAGGAATTGGTGCGCAAATTATCATCACTCACCAATCAGTACTGTCGCTCTCTATACACAGTTCACGCGATTGCAAAGTGAAAGCAAAAAACAAGCGCAAATTCAAACGCGATTTCAGTATGTCACATATTGACAGTGGCCGATGCCAATGACATAATTACCCAGCTACATTTCCAAAAGAATGCAAAAGCATTGACATATATTTTTCCTTCCTAGGATAGGCCGACGGGCAGGGCAGAGATAGATTTTGGTAGCCCGACTGGAAAAAAGCCCCGTCGGGCTAGCGATTTTGCGAGCCCTGTATCTGATTGAGGAATCACTCATCTTTGGAAAAGAGAGTTTATTATGGAGAAATGTCTCTTTCCAAAATAAAAGCTATACTATACGCTTCTTCTGGGCTATATTCTCAGCAGCATATTAAACATATCAGGTCCCCATAAGGAGAATCGTGTGCTAACGGCTGTCTAAATGACTCGGGTAAAGTTTGTAGCATGCTGCTTGTTGTTTTTCTCTGCTTCCACTTGTCTTTGCACTAGGATGATGTCGGAGTAAATGTGCAGTCATATTGGTTGTGTTCCCACTAGTGCTGTCAGCGTAAATCTGAAATGACATTAACGTCACAACACGGCAAATCTCCGTTAACGAGCTACCGCGGATCACCTCATGAGTGGGGCTGGAAGACGTCAACACATTAACGAGCTAACTGCGCTAACACACTAGTTCCCACCAATTGAGCATTGCTGGCACATCCAACATACTGTTTTACTTTTGTCCATGACAGGCTTACCTTCAGGGTCATACATCACATGAAAACCAAAATAGTTCCAAACGCCAGATCTGAATGAGGGTGGGGGAGGTTCAATTTGCCATGTTGCAACTAGCCTAGCTTCTGTCTCGCTAGCTTGCCCTGCGCTCAGTGAATCTGTGTTCGACTACTCCGCCTAGGCTGCACTGTCGAGCGCAGATCCACTGAGCGCTCAACACAGACAGCATCATCAGAAGGAAAGTTGATAAAATAAATTAAAAATGTTGTATCGTTCGATACATATGCGTACCGAACCGAAAGCACTGTATCGAACGGTTCGATATCGATACGAGTATCGTTGCACCCCTACTGATTACCCCAAGTTTGTCTTCCAGAGGATGATGGGAGTCAAAGAGGAGGTACTGCGCAGTCCAGGAAAGGCAGACAGTTGTCCTTTGCGCTGTGCACATTGAAGAGAATTGCAACCTCAACAAGTTTACCGGAAGCCCACACACACGGACCAGTACCTCCTCTTTGACTCCAAGATGAAATCCAAGATGCCCCCAGTATTTGATAGGTGGATGAAAGAAATCAGAAGTACAGTACAAGCGTAGTGTGTAGTCATTAGAAGTTTAGTACAACTAAAGAAAATCAAATACATGCATGGAAAGACTATTTGTGTGTGTTTGAGTGATTTTTCTTTTCTGGTGTACTTTTATACTAGTTGAAAATTTTGATAATCAGATAATCAAAAAAAAAAGAAAGAAAATAATACTTACGCAATCAGCAGGTCATTGGGAACTGCAAGAAGAAAGAAAAGTGAAGGTGTAAACAATTTATCAGCTGTTGCAGGGCTTGTAAGATAACACTTGGCTATTGTGTTGAGGTAAAGATGAACTATGTAGGCATACAGAACGTTTACTTTGTGTTTACACTTATTTAACTTGCCTGCTTCTTCATTAGCCAGTGGAAAACTCTTCCCAGCAATTGAATGTATGGAAGTCATTAAACTGCAAAAACACCTCATTATGCTTTATTATAATCACTGTTTTACAGTTCATTTTATTTGTCACACTATTTTTTATGATGGTGAAAAAAAATCCAGGAGCACTCCACCACCATACTTTTGTATTCTATCACATATTTTTAAACTGGGATAGCTCTGGCACTTGAAGTCCAATAAAAACTTTAGCACACCCTCACTGCTTCCACAGGAATTAAGAAGGTAAGAAGCAGTCAGGTTTTGCTAATCAAATGCATGTAAATAACTGATGATCAGCAAGAGTGAGGACCACATCTCACTCCAACTTCCAAAACAGCACGTTTTGGAAGTTTGCTAGTATGGAGCATTAAGGTATGTGTTAACACCCCAGGAGTGGACGACCCAGCAAATTCCCTCCGAAGTCAAAACATACAAAGCTCAAAAAACCGAAAAACTCTAACGGTGTGTTCACACCGAACGCGATGGACGCGAATAGAGCGTCAGGTTTACATGTAAAGTCAATGGAAAAGCGCGATGACGCGCGATTGCGGGTCCCGCGAAAATTCGGAAGCAGATTTGCGTCGCGAAAACGCCAAAACTCGTGAAACGCGCGTCAGTGTAGCGCGTCTGGCGCGTTTGACTCGCGAATAAAACCACGCGCGTGAGTTTTTGTGTTGCATTTTGTGCATACGCGCGTTTCGCGTCTACCGCTCGAGTTGGAAAAATCTGAACTCCAGCGTCAAATCGCGCCGCGACAACCAATCAGGGGCCTGGTGACGTGGCTCTGACCTAGGTCAAAGGGGCAGATCCAGCCAAAGCCCTTCATTCTTCATTCAGTATGGAGGAAAAGCTAATCAGTGCCGTGGCTAATCACCCGGAGCTATACGATGCTAGCTACTACTTTTACCGAGACAGGAATAAAAAGGACCTAGCTTGGAGACACATAAGTGAGGAGATCGGGCAACCTGGTAAGTTCATTCCTTCTTTTTAATTTTCAGACTGACCCGATGAACCCGCGCAAAAGCTAGCAAGCCCGCCTACTGTCCCGCTATTTTCCCACTGATGTACAAATACCTTTCCGCTAACAAGATAATGCGTTTATTCAGAGGACATCTGCAGGAGAAAGTGGAAGAGCCTCAGGGACACATATAATAAGGAGAAGAAGGCAGAGAAGGAGAAGAGGAGTGGGTCTGCAGCAGGATCGGGGAGAAGATGGAAGTTCTTCGCGGTCATGGGGTTTCTGGACCCCTTCCTCACCCCGCGGGAGACAAGCGGCAATATGGTGCGGACCGTGGAGAACTTCTCCCCCGAGGACCAGGGACAGCCCGAAGAGGCAGCAGGGGAGTGTCAGTCAGAAGGTATGTTTACATTGAGTTAATGTAGGCAGTTAATTTATGCGTGTTGTCATACAGGAACATATTTTGTTTATTAATAAACAGTATACAGTAGTCCCGCTGTTCATCCGTCACTGCCTCGCCTTTTCGCTGATTTTTTTTATTGCACCGTACAGCTTTCAACTATGCGCATTGCATTCTGCAGCCCAAATGACAAATCTCCTCCGTGTCGTGTCTCCTGCGCTTGCCAAACTTATCATGTTTGGTTTTGATAACCATCACGTCCAATAGAAAAAAACAGCACAAAAACACTCATAACTATGACCCTCATTCGGAAATAGACACCTGCACCGGGAGCAAAAAAGGCGCACAAAAGTGGCGCCGCAGACGGAGAAAAAGCGCGGCATAATACTTTTACGTTTTAAAATCGACAAAGGTTTGCACTTTGAGAATCAACTTGTGAGAACTGTGACTACTGTTCATGTGCTGCAATAAATGAGAGACCACTGTATATAATAATAAGTATATAAGTATATAATAATATAATATTCTCTATGACTGTCTTCAACCTATATTAACATTAATAATAATATTAACATTTAATATTGTCTTCATAGAGTCAAGTAATCATGCAGCAGAGTCCTCAGCTGTCTCTTCTCCTGGCTCTCCAGTCCCTGGTCCCTCCACTCCTGCTGCTGCACCCACAGGTATGAACATCAAGCACTGACAGCTTTTTACTTGCTTGAATTCCCTTGTGATCACCTTTACTAAATATCTACAACCAATCAGTTTATATCCTGTTTTTTTTTTTCAATTTTGAAAATGAAAATCTAGTAGCAGCCTTCTCATTACTTTGTGTTGTTTTGTGCTGTGTTTTACAGGCCCACAGAGGAGGACAGCTCGAAGGCGGGCGAGGGACGGGTCCCAGGACGGTCCATCGGCGGTGGAGCTGGCCATCCTGGAGTCCCTAAAGAGGCCACGCCCGTCTCCAACTGAACATTTCCTCCTCGGCCTTGTTCCTGCTCTGGAGAGCATGCCGCCTCAGACACGAGAATTCGTGAAATTTCAAATTTATAAATTAGTTTTTGAAAACAGCACAGCTGTGTTAAATTTGGAAACATTGGACCCTAATGATCAGTAGTTTTCTGATGAGGCAGCAACTCTCCAGGGCAGAAACAATGTTCTTATTTTTCTCCTCCTTCTCCCTGAGGCTCTTCCACTCCAAGCTGGGTCCTTTTTATTCCTGTCTCTCTGTAAATAGTTAAATTTTATATATTTATGATAAATGTTTTTGTTAATGAATTTATATTTTTTCAAATAAACATTTATAATGACAAAAAGTCTCTGTTCTACTACACAGCAAATATTGGCACCCGACTTGACACAAGTAGAATTTATTTCATATTATACTAATGACAAAACATACTAATACAGTGGGATGCAAAAGTTTGGGCAACATTGTGAAAAGTAATTATTTTCTTGTACAAATCATTGGTTGTCACAATAAAAATAGTCAGTTAAATATCATATAGGAGACACACACAGTGATATTTGAGAAGTGAAATGCAGTTTACAGAAAGTGTGCAATAACTGTTTAAATCAAGCAGGTGCATAAATTGGCAACACAAAAAAAGAGAAATGAAATAAATATTTAGTGTATATCAATGTGTGTGTCTCCTATATGATATATGTAAGTGACATTTTTCATTGTAACAGTGATTCATACAGGAAAATAATGACTATTAATAAGGTTTCCCAAACTTGTGCACCACACTGTATATAGGAACATAGTGAAGACAAGTTACTTAAGAGAGTAAAAATAGGTTCGTTTATTTTGGAGTAGAGCTCCATTTATTAAGAAAAAATTAAAAGGACAGGAACACTCTTTAGAGGTTTGTGGGTGGCCGTTGTGGGGAAGTCACTCGGACTTCAAACAGGCTACTCCTTTGGTTGCCAAGACACAGCTCCCTCCGCCGAGAAGTGAGCCATGAATTTCTCCCTCACCAGGACAGCCTCTCTGGAGGAGTTGTTTGCTGCCATACGACCCAGGCCTTGCAACGGCTCCACCACAGCAGGTGCCCCTCTCTCGTCCACACAGCGCAGAAAATTGTGGAGAACACAAGTTGCCTTCACACACTTCTCCGCTCCGTCTAAATAAAAAGGAGTGAGTATCACTACAAAGGTTAACTCAGTGGTCCTAATGCTACAGTTTGATATCAGCAAACACCGAGCGCATACATTGATATGACACCACAGCCATGCTATCATTGCAAACACTGATAACAGCATAAATCGAATTAAATCGGGACTTGATGAGACCTTCTGAGTATCACTAGAAATATTATAAACAGTCGTCTCCGTACCACAGTTTGCTTTCAGTAAACACAGAGAGCATTCACTGATAGCATAGCACATCCATGTTAGCAGTGTATAAATGGATAGTTTAGCATGTATTAGCACAGGTATCAATAAAGGACTACCGTATTAAATACTTTTACTAACCTCAGGCAGATGAACAGGCGCTCTGCAGGTGGGATTGAGCGCCTGTAATTGGTGTCTAGGCGGGCGATTCTGGGACCGACCCGGGGAAGCAGGTCCTCAAACTGGCCGAGTGAAAGACGGTGATATCGCTGAAACTTTTGCACCACACTGTATACAGGAACATAGTGAAGACAAGTTACTTAAGAGAGTAAAAAGAGGTTAGTTTATTTTGGAGTAGAGCTCCATTTATTAAGAAAAAATTAAAAGGACAGGAACACTCTTTAGAGGTTTGTGGGTGGCTCTTAAAAGAGCCGTTGTGGGGAAGTCACTCGGACTTCAAACAGGCTACTCCTTTGGCTGCCAAGACACAGCTCCCTCCGCCGAGAAGTGGGCCATGAATTTCTCCCTCACCAGGACAGCCTCTCTGGAGGAGTTGTTTGCTGCCATACGACCCAGGCCTTGCAACGGCTCCACCACAGCAGGTGCCACACCCCTCACAGCAGGTGCCCCTCTCTCGTCCACACAGCGCAGAAAATTGTGGAGAACACACGTCGCCTTCACACACTTCTCCGCAATTTCAGGACGGAGCTCCATGGAGCGCCGATACAACCTCCACTGTGAGGAGAGGATACCGAAGGCACCCTCCACTATCATCCTGGCCCTGGAAAGGCGATAGTTAAAGATCCTCTTCTCTAAAGGGAGGAGGCGTCCAGGGAAAGGCCTCATGAGCTCACGCCGCAGCGGGAACGCTTCATCAGCCACAAAGACATGGGGCTGGGCTCCACGGTGTTCTCCACCGGGTAGAGGCTGGTCAGGAGGCAGATGGAGAGTCCCAGCCCGAAGAGCCTGACCAAAGGTGGAGTTGGCCAGAATACCACCATCGCTGGTCCTCCCGTACCCCCCAACATCAATGACGCGGAAGCGATGCTCTGCATCCACAACCGCAAGGAGAACAATGGAAAAAGTTCCCTTGTAGTTGTGGAACATGGATCCTGAGTTGGGGGGTGCCTTCGTCTGGACGTGCTTCCCATCCAGAGCTCCACAGCAGAGAGGGAAGTTCCAGCGTTCCTGGAATCCCTCTGCGATGGACCGCCAGTCTTCAGTTGAAGGCACAGCCATGAAATCGTCCACTAGACAGTCCCAGATGGCCATCGCTACCTGGGGGATGATCTGGCTCACAGTGGACACACCAACTCGAAAACTGAACGCAATGGTCCTGAAGGAGTCCCCGGTGGCAAGGAACCTGGACAAAATAGTTTAAAATGAGTATTATGTGTACTGCAGTTACAAAATACATTATTGAAATTACAAAATTACAAATTGCAAAACATAAATCTTACATAAAACATTTTGTAATTATAAGAATAATTACATGATATATATTAGATATAATCTAAAACAGTCTGCGGTGATTATATACAAATATTCAACTATCCCAGAATTAAACCAGGTCTAAATAAAAAGGAGTGAGTATCACTACAAAGGTTAACTCAGTGGTCCTAATGCTACAGTTTGATATCAGCAAACACCGAGCGCATACATTGATATGACACCACAGCCATGCTATCATTGCAAACACTGATAACAGCATAAATCGAATTAAATCGGGACTTGATGAGACCTTCTGAGTATCACTAGAAATATTATAAACAGTCGTCTCCGTACCACAGTTTGCTTTCAGTAAAAACCGAGCATTCACTGTTAGCATAGCACATCCACGTTAGCAGTGTATAAATGGATAGTTTAGCATATATTAGCACAGGTATCAATAAAGGACTACCATATTAAATACTTTTACTAACCTCAGGCAGATGGACAGGCGCTCTGCAGGTGGGATTGAGCGCCTGTAGTTGGTGTCTAGGCGGGCGATTCTGGGACCGACGCGGGAAAGCAGGTCCTCAAACTGGCCGAGTGAAAGACGGTGATATCGCTGAAATCGGCCGTCATCCAGGCGCAGCTCCTGGAGCAAATGGTGAAACTCACCAAACTGCTCACGCCTCTGGAGGACCTGATGGACCCAGGTACGGCGAGGGCGTCTTTTACGCCGCTGCTCTGCTCTCCACAGTACATAGAGAAGGGAGACTCTCTCTTCAAGCGCTAACTCGACAGCTGCCATCTTGCAAAGATACCGGTCTGGCACAACTTCCTCCCACATCCCTCCCACATTTCCGGTTCACGCGCGTCAAAATATCATATTTTGAAGCGCGTTGGATTTTTCTTGGACACGCGTTGAGACGCGAATGTGCACGCGTCAAATTAGGGGCGTTTGGGGCGTTTTTGTTCGCGTCCATCGCGTTCGGTGTGAACACACCGTAAGAGTTACCGCTCAGACTCTCCTTTGTTAAATGTTGAGCTCATTACAGTTATTGTAGAAATCTGAAACAAAGTGGAGAGAGAAGAAGAAGGGGCAAGAATTTCAGTCTCTAGATGTGCAAAGCTGGTAGAGACATACCCTAAAAGACTGGCAGCTGTTAATTGCAGCAAAAGGTGGTTCTACAAAGTTTTGACTAAGGGGGCTGAATAATTACGCAAACCCCACTTTTCAGTTATTTATTTGTAAAAAATGTTTGGAATCATGTATGGCTTTTTGTTCCACTTCTTACGTGTACACCACTTTGTATTGGTCTTTCACGTGGAATTTCAATAAAATTGATTCATGTTTGTGGCTGTAATGTGACAAAATGTGGAAAAGTTCAAGAGGACCAAATACTTTTGCATGCCACTTTATGTTACCTGACAGAAGCTGACAGTTTCCATTCATAAAAGCCGACCAGGCCTGTAAATGTGAGTTTTGGGCTCAACTACTTTCTTTCTGAGAACTTCAGAGGTTGAAATTAATCCAACACCCAAACAACACATTAGATCACAGCTCGATAAACTTACTGACAACAGACAGCAAAACTATATGTTTAAAGTTCAATTTTCCCCAAATCATAATTACACAAATGTGCACATAGGCTGTATACTATCACATGTGTGTGGTACTGCAGCAGAGTAGCAGCACATTGCTCTTGTGCCTTCCCTCCAGCCTCAGTCCACCTTGCTATGCTTCTCATCAGCAGTGTTGTTGCTGTTGAGGGACAACACTGCTCTGTGCCCTCTAAAAGCATTTTAAACTGATGTCCAGGTCGTGTAATCTTGCTCATTTTCTTCCTCTGGCAGGAGTTTGATACTTGTTTGTGGTCAGGGGACATGGCTAATAGGCTGTAGCTTGGATAGATTATCACATGTGGGGCTGCCATGTGGAGCTCTTTGTCTATTTTCTTCTTTCTCCTTCAGCTGTCATTATCATCCCAATCATAATGTGTATACATGTCTCACAATGGAAAATAAGAGAATTTAACAAAAAAAAAAAAATCCCCAGTTATGAGTCATGATTTCTTTAATCTGAGCTTCTGATTAAGGTAAAACGACTAGTAGGGACTGTCCATTGGCACATTTGAGGGGCAGCTGAAGGGTGTTGTAGCAAGTTGCTACCCGTTGTGGCGAAAACTGTGACGTGGAGGTGGTTGTGCTTTCTGATGAGCCTGCTTGTTGATATGAAACCTTCAGATGTGGGCTGTGGTCAGTAATGAATCACTGGAACAGTCTGCTGGTGCCATGCGTGGTGGCAGTGTAGGTAGAAGTTGAGTTGGTGGAGCCACTGAAAGGGCACAGTCGAGGTCATGGTCCACTCTAGTCCTCTTCATCTGTCAACTATCTGAGGGTGGAAATGCATTTTTCCAGGATGATCCGTCACTGTTCATTTTGGACCTCAGATCCAATGAGCCATGGACTCACACTTCTGAAATTTGAAATAAACTGTTGTGCATACAACCAGGTGTCTCTGAGTTTTATTTACTTTTGCAAAAGGCATCAAACAACAATACAGACAGCCCGACAGAGGTGAGGATGGTTTTGACAAAGAAATGGTAAATGGTAAATGGCCTGCATTTGTATAGCGCTTTTCTAGTCCTTAAGGACCCCAAAGCGCTTTACACTACATTCAGTCATCCACCCATTCACACACGCATTCACACACTGGGGATGGCAAGCTACATTGTAGCCACAGCTGCCCTGGGGCGCACTGACAGAGGCGAGGCTGCCGGACACAGGCGCCACCGGGCCCTCTGACCACCACCAGTAGGCAAATATGGGGTTAGTATCTTGCCCAAGGATATTTGGCATGCAGCCAGGAGGCAGCCTGGGATCAAAGAGTGACTCTAAGCCTAAAATATTTATAGAGAAATGCTATTGCACATCTACATGTGGTATATGTGAAAGATTGCATGGAGACTGTCTCCATATTCTGACACTGTTTCAAATAATTTCCATTACACAGTACAATTAGGAATAACAAAGCATGACAAACAGCCTATATCAGCTGTTAAGCACGGTGGTGGAGGTAGGGCTGCTCGATTATGGCAAAAATGATAATCACAATTATTTTCATTGAAATTGAGATCTCGATTATTTGACGATATTTATTTAACAATAACAATGTGTTGAATAATGACTTTAAAGATTGTCAAAAAATAATATAAAATAGTGTGCAAATACTGATAACAGTGCAAATGTTTGCAATATAAAAAATAAATGAAAAATGTAAACATCTATGTTTAGTGAACTTTGCAGTGTTGCTCTGTGGTGCAGCTACGACACTGTAGCTGCACCACCTCTAGTTTACACACTATGTCTACTTGCTCCACGTCTGACTCCGCGAACCCATAATGTTTCCACACCACTGAAGGTTTTTTTACCTCTCTTTTCAACCAACGGCAGTCACTCTCCTCTCCAAATAACTTCTGCTTAGCTTTCCGAGCTTCCCTCGGGTCCTCTTAATCAGCGGTCCATATATTATTATATTATATATATATTGTATTTATCTGCGACACCTTAAAGGCCGGTCCATGAAAATATTGTCGGGCATAAACCGGTCCGTGGCGCAAAAAAGGTTGGGGACCGCTGCTCTTAATTGTTGTGACACGTGTTTGAAATGCAGAGAGGTGCGCTCGATTTGCCACACGGAGCAGCGTGAGAGTAAAGCACAAGGGAGGGGCTAATAATCGGCTCAGTCATTTTTAATGATCGTTGAAAGCCCAGATCGTAATTGTGATTACAATTCGATTAATTGAGCAGCCCTAGGTGGAGGGGTGGAGATTTGGGCTTGTTCTGCAGCCACAAAACCTGAGCACCTTGCAGTTACTGAATCTACCCTGAACTCCTCTATAGGGCTGCCACAAACGATTATTTTGATAGTCAACTAATCACCGATTACTTTTGCAATTTGTCGACTAATCAGAGCATGCATCCATTGGACGTAAAACGTACAGCTTATTGCACCAGCATGCATCTGCCCTTATATAACTATCATTAGCTTACAGCTTTAAGTGTTTAAGGTATGTGCTAACTAAAAATAAAGACAAGATGATAGTTTATTAAATTTTAATCAAATTCGCAGATTGTTTCGGTGGAGTTTAATAAACTCAGCCATCTGCTCCTTGCTATCTAAAATATAACAGGACTCCGGAGTATATTCTCGAGCATCTCACACTAGAGCAGGGCGATATGGTCAAAAATACGATATATATTTGAAAATTTGTGATATAACGATTTAACTGACGATATTATTGATGCGAGACAAAATACAACTCCACAACTTTACTAGCGCAAAAAAAAACCCATCCATTTATTTTCACTTAAACAAGCAGCTGTTTTTTTATGTGCATTAAAGCTATATAAAAATTTAACAGTGCAAATGCAAATTCCTTGCAGAAAGTTTAACCAAAAGGCATTTCCAGTAGAAATGGGCTGACATATCCTGACCATAACCATGTATAATATCCACTGAAGTTAAAAAGAGGTGCTTTGCAACATTAAACTGAAGTGTGCCAATTAAAAAAGTCAAATACGTATTTTTCGGACCATAAGGTGCATGGGATTATAAGACACATTAAGTGAAACAAAGCAGTCAGATAAATCAAACTACTCAACTCATTCGTCTTGCTTCCTCCACTTCTGTACCATTGATTCATTAATGCTGTATTCTATCACAGCTGCTCTAGTCCCATGTTGTTGCAGTATATTAATGACTAACATTCTATTGTGGATGGATTATCTCAGTTGTTCTCCTGACTGAAGTTTGGTCTGTTTACAGCATCCTGCCATGCAATTGCATTTGTCTCTAACCATCAGGAACCTTCACGTTAACTTTTATTGAGTGGAAAAGTGTTAGCGTTTATCCTCCAGCTTCACTCTTTATGTTATGCTGACATAGCTGTGTCGCTAGCGATCACGTAGGACAGCGGTCCCCAACCTTTTTTGCGCCACGGACAATATTTTCACGGACCGGCCTTTAAGGTGTCGCGGATAAATACAACAAAATAAAACTAGTACCGGTACCATACATTTCACACCTGAGCCTAAACTCTCGCGGCCCGGTACCAAACGACTCGCGGACCGGTACCGGTCCAAGGCCCGGGGTTTGGGGACCGCTGACGTAGCACATCATTATATACCACCTAGCCCAACTTCAGTAACCCTACAAACGTCACTGCTGTTTAGTTTCCTGTCTTCATTAATGTTGGAAGTGATAGCAAGGCTGTACGTTTGAATTTTTTTAAAAAATCTCTCAGAACATGCTATATCATGCTTAGCTCGCTAGTTTAGCTAGTTACCTAACTTCTGCTAACTTCTTGCTAACTTTTAACTCTGTTAAATGTAATACATTCTGTTTTCATGGATGCCTGGATGTTAAACTTCATAGTTACACCTGGTAAAGCAGCAATGTTGATCGTTTTATTAAAGATGAAAGAATTTAGACAGTTTTTAACTCTCAGTGATGCTGCAGTGTTTTTTTGACTTTGGGACCTGAAGTGGACGGAGTTTAGGACCCAGATTACTCCCAGATTTATGAGCACCTTAGTCCAACAAATACAGCAATAATGACGCCTGCGTGCATGTTCTACAAAAAAAAAAAAAAGTGCTTTGGTGGGTATCTGACAGACAAACACCAAAAAAGTTCCACATCACTGAAGTGGCACCATTTTTACAAACCAATTCTGGTTTATCCGTTTCACTCAATAATCCGCTTTCTCCCTTCTCATTCTCCACTGCTGCCATGCTTTTTCGGCCATGCGCGTGTGAAAACAAAGGCACTGCGCATGTGCGTTTTACCCATATTCTATCGCGATATTTCATTTTCTTATCGTTGCCTAACATTGTACCGGTATTACCGTGAACGGTATAATATGGCCCAGCCTTATCTCACACTTTTGATAATCAGTTGTCTGTTTAACGTTTATTCAGCTGTGTAAAAACTATAAATTTAACCGATTTACTCAGGAAAAAATAATATACTGAAAAAAGCCAAACAATAACATTTTTATCTAAGTGACTTGTATATCATGTTTAACCCGAGTAGCGAAAGACGGCGGTGGGTTTGAAAACGATTTGTTGGCAGCCCGGTATTCTCACCGGCTCTAAGTGAGCCTTGAACCCCGGCTAGCTATCGAGCTGGTGGGTAACAGACATCTCCGAAAAGGTTGGGCCACAAAGTATACACTCGACCCATCCTGGGGAAATGAAGGGCACATTTGTCGGCCGCATTTGTCAGTGTCATTGAATTTGGACAGTCTTCGTCGTGTCGCTGTAACGTAATTGGCCTACAAATGCGGGCACAGGAGGATGCGGTTCCTGAATTTGGACACAGCTACGATATCGGACACTGCTTCTTCTTCTTTGGGGTTTAACGGCAGCTGGCATCCTTGTACATGCAGTGCAGCTATCTTCTGTTTCAGTCCGTTATTACACTCTTAAATCCTGCTACTTATTCCTGCGTCTTTTGGGATCTTACAAAGCTTCAAACGACGCGTCGACTATTAAATTAGTCGTCAACGATTTTGATAGTCGACGTAATCGTGACTAGTTGACTAATCGTGGCAGTCCTACTCCTCTTTACACCAAAGTGTTCTAGAGTCAAATGTGCAGCCATTTGTCAGACAGCTAAAGTTTGGCCCAAACTGCATGATATAACACAACAATCACCCAACAGAAAGACTGAAAAAGAAAAGAATGTGCTCACCCATCAAAGCCCCCCAAAAATCAACCTGATTGAAATAAGAAGTGAGGCTACTAGAGCTGTACTTAAAGAAATGTATGCAAACCACAATAAAGTGAAGCACTGTTGTGACAAAAAGTACAAAAATATTCCTCCACATCAATGTGAGAGACTATTAGTGTCATAGAGAAAATTATTACTGCTAAAGATGGTTTTACAAGCTATCAAATCAAGGGTTGTAATTTTTTGCACTTAGAGCATTATCTGTGTTATGTTTTCTGGCTATGTTTTCTCCTGGAATAGAAAGATGAGCATGGAGGCAAGCTGTTGCCCATGTGGCTATCTGTTCAAATGTAATGAACCTTAATGGAGGTAAAATGAAACAACTGTTGAGATGGCCTTGGGCAAGGCACTGCCTCAGATGGGCTTTGTATCAATCTTCTAACTTGCATGGGCATGCCTTTAATAAAAAATAAACACAACAATGCTTAAAATAGGAGTTCATGGTTCAGTTTAGCCATTTATTTGGCTAAAGTACAACCCATAGTTACTAAATAATGTAATATAGTTTATGGAGGCCACCACATATTTCAAATACAACAAGGGTTTCAACAGACAAAAACATGGCTGTGCCATGGGCTCACTGGTGTCACCTATTGTAGCCAACCTTTACATGGAGGAAGTGGAAAGAAAGGCTCTTGGCTCTTTTAAAGGGAAAGTACCCAGCCACTGGTACAGATATGTAGACGACACCTGGGTCAAAATCAAAACACAAGAAGTGGAATCCTTCACTGCTCACATTAATGCCGTGGATAAAAATACCAAGTTCACCAGGGAAGACACAAAGGATAACCGTTTGCCTTTACTGGACTGTGCCATGCACATTGAAGAGAATGGAAACCTCAACATTGAAGTTTACCAGAAGCCCACACACATGGACCAGTACCTCCTCTTTGACTCCCACCACCCTCTGGAACACAAACTTGGAGTAATGATGAGCCTACATTACCGGGCAGATAATGTTCCCTCTAAGCCTGGAGGGATAAAGAAGGAACACACACATGTAAAGGAAGCTCTCAAAACATGCGGTTATCCTAATTGGGCTTTCATCAAGTCAGCAAAGATGCACAGGAAAGAAGATCAGACACCAGCAAGGGAGGATAAGAAAGACAGACGCAATAACATTGTCATCCCCTATGAAGCTGGTGTATCGGGAAAAACTCAGGGGAGTCTTCTCCAAGCACGACATCTCAGTTTATTTCAGACCCAGCAACACACTTAGACAGAAACTGGTTCATCCCAAAGACAAAACTCCTAAACACAAACTTAATAATGTAGTGTATGCTGTAAAGTGTAGCGAGGAATGCCCAAACCGCGACATTGGAGAGACCAAACAGCCACTTCATAAACGCATGGCACAGAAGAGCCACCTCCATGGGATAAGACTTGGCGGTCCATCTGCATCTAAAGGACAAAAGTCACTCTTTCGAGGATGCAAATGTTCAAATTTTGGACAGAGAAAACAGATGTTATGAAAGAGGAGTAAAAGAAGCCATTTATGTCCACTGTGAGCGACCATCTTTGAACACAGGCGGTGGTTTACGACACCAACTGTCTGCCATCTATAATCCAGTTTTGAGATACCTTCCCAGACGCCTTAATGCCCACTCACATCCTGGGCCATCTGACCTCAGGAAATCACATGATAGGGTGGGGCCAGGTTTCACAATGAGCTCACCCGAAACCTTGGCTGATTGTGACCTACACTCGTTTTCACACCTTGGCTCATGTGATTAAGTAGAGGATTATTAGGCGGTCCATTGTCCCTGTTGGGGGATACTCCCACATGGCTTAAATCTGGGACTCCACCATTTGACCCTAGAACTGAAGAAGCTTCTCGGATGAGAGGTGAAACGTCTTCAAGCAAATTAAAGAAGTCTAGACACGTTTCTTTCCAAGCTCCTTAGACCATGTGAACAATACACACAAAACGTTGATACGGTTCACATATTGTTTATTTACAGCATATATGATATCATATATATGCTGTATATATTATAATTTCTATATAGCATCCTGGGCTAACAAAAACCAATATTACGTAAATTTCTCACAGTCCAATATAGCAACCTGTTTTGTTTAGTTAGAGATGGTAAGAAAGACCAATTTCTGTCAAATACGCAGACAAACAGACCATAATTCCATAGATGCTTGGTGTTTTCGGCTGAAGGTCCATTTTGTGGTAGGAATAAAGTGTGTATTGCAACGCAGCTGCCTTTATCAAACTATGGCATGTCAAAAAGCTTCATGTAAATTTAAACCTGTAGCAGTTTATCTATTGAGGAAAGCTTGGGGCTAAAGTTACGTGTGTGATAACAGCGCCTCCTACTGCCAAAATGTAAAAGTGCATCACTTTAAGTAGCAGGGCCATAATTATGAGGTTTCACAACAATTACTACATTGACATTGCTGTGAAGCACGGTAAAGCTCGCTGCCAGCTGCGTTTCAGTTACCGGAAGTTAACTAGTCCTCACAGAAAAGGAGGAAATTATATGTGGAGTGCGCCATGAATGAAAGTCGTGTCACATTCTGCTTTAACTTTAGCTAGCAATGCTAAATCTACGTTTAAATTAAACCTAAACATGTCCAGACTTTTGTCTTCGTCATATTCATCTTACTTTGAGAAGCCTCCTGGTATGTTTTCTGTATGTCTCGGAAAAGTTGTTTGGCCACTGCAGGTAAAAACGAGCGCATTTTCGCACCACTTGTTACAGGATGTCTTTGACTGCTCCAGCCAATAAGGTTCCACGAAAATATTACAACTTCCTGTGTTACCCTGCTGTGGTTTTGCTTTCCTCCAAAATAAACTCATACGTAGATCACATTTTTCTGTTTCGAGGAGATTATTTGGAAGAAAAGGCTGCTTTTGAGTTCGTTATATGAATATCTGCGATGTCACACAGGCATTTTCTTTCTTTTTTTAAAAAACTTGGCGTATTAAAGGAAAATAAGTTCAACGTGTCCGCGTACATGAAACCCCTTTCCACTTCCTTTCTTCGTATGGGTTAAAACGCTCAAGTCATTTAGATATTCAATAAGAAAGCAGTGTGCTATTGGCAGACGATATAAGATTGGCAAAGCTTTTTTCGATAGAAGACATTTAGCTCTGGTATAAGCAGTAAGTAGTCAAACAGACCCATTTCACACCAGACACAGTGAAACGCACACACACAGATTTATTGTGCCTACCCTACTGTTTAACATGCTTTGTCACAATGGGTTGCAAAAAATCTGTAAACAAATCTCATTAGACAACCTACACTTTTTCTGGTACGACAGGTCAAATAATCAGTGTGTGAATCACACATGAATAAAAAGAAGACCTACTGCAAGAATCCCCTGTTCTACACTTCCACTGTGGCATCTCAGCTAAAGGTTTCAAATACACTGGGTCTATGACTGTCACCACAGGGACCTCCTTAAGGCCATCAACTTTACTGAGTGCAATAATACACAGAATCAGTCAGCCAATACATAACTTTTTCTACAGTCCATGTTAAGATGTGTAGATTAAAAGGTCAAACTGACAGGAGCTGATAAGAGAATGCTGCAGAATTATTAGGCAGCAGTAATTGAACAACATTCTTTTAACTGCACTACCAAAGTCTCAGGTGTGTTGGCGTCCGCTTTAATTACACATTTCATTTTTCAATTTGTAGGAATCCAATTAACATTTTTGCCTCCTCATCTTCAATTTAAGTCTGGGAATCCTTAGTAGCTGATATATTTGTTGCAATTGCCCAACTTTTACCTACAAGGGATCACTGGCATTAATTTCCATTTCATACTGGATTACCTGACAAATAAATCATTGCAGAGAGAAGGGGGAAAAAAACAACCAAACAAACAAAAAACTGCACACGTCTCAAGGATCGGCACATTTTTCAGTGGTGAACTGATCCACTTTATTTGATTGGTCTGAACTCTTGTAATAGCCTACTGAGAGACATTGTGCGATACAAACATTGCATTTCAACATCATAGGTTACACGGGTTTTCAAGTCTCAATTCCAAAAAAAACAAACAAAGAGCAAAAAAAACCCAAAAACACCACTGTGTGTTTGATAGAGAGCTGAAAAGATGCTCCAATATTTTTTCGGCTTCATGTCGGATTTCTTTAAGATTCAAGTTTGTAAACTTTTTTTTTCTTTTTGTCATTGCATTTGTAAACACATAACACCCCATCTAAACGGGATGAATTAGCAAAGGTGTTGAAGAAAAAAAAATGACAGAAAATAAAAATCTGAACATGTGCTACGACAATTTCAAATAAAAAAAAAATGAAAGAAAAAGCAACAACAAAGGAAATATCAAGTTTAGAGCAGAATGGATTTGTTAACTGAGCAGAGTGAAAGCTGAAAAAGCCAAAATATTTTTTTTCCACATATCTAAAACAAAGTTTACTGCCGTGTATTATAGTTGACCTAGTATAATTCATATTCAAAGCTTTATGCCTGTTGTGTGACACAATGAAAGCAGAGATTAAGTGGTCATGGATTTGAATCTTCATGACATCAAATGCCTAAACATGTAATGGTACCATACAGTTCAAACTGCAATTGTGATGCAAGTGTGACACTAAACAAAAAGATTCCTGTACCAGCTACAAGGAAGAAAAAAAATTAGGGCAAATTTCTGTGAGTAGTAGGAAAAGTTAAAGCACATTTTAGTATACTCCAAGGCTGGAGGATGAATAAGTTACACAGCAGGTAGTATGCTTTTTGTTGTCAAAAGCTACAAAGCAAAAAAAAAAAAAGAAAAAGAAAAGGAAAAAGAAAAAGTGCAACAATGGTGCAGACCATTTTTTAAGTTTGGTTAGTTTTGTCTTTGTGTGTAATAGAAAGACAATTTACAGAGTTCAGATTTTTGTCAGGACAGTATAATTAAAAAAAAGAGGGATTACAGAAACAAATACAAACATTAAACACAAACGTATATCTCTGAGAAAATTAGTTAAAGCTGCCTTCTTTCTCAAGTCACAAGGCATGGCAAAAGCATTAAAAAAAAAAACTTCCTGACATTTTTTTTTTCTTTTTAAACCATGATGACATTGCAGAACAAATCATTCTGGACAGTTTGGAAACTGCAAAGAGACAGTTACATGTGACACATCACATAGCTCTTTTGAAGAAGAAGGAAAAAAACAAAACAAAAAAAACATATTGGCTCACTTTCATTATTCAGTCGGGGTCCAGGAGTAGTCATAATGATATAATTTCTGGCAAAATTAAGCTTATATCAGACTTTTCACCTCTCTGCTATGACACCAGTGTTCTCAACTTGTTTTGAAGACATTTCTCTGTCTAGGGTGAGCGGTTATCACTACCATCCAATGCTTACAATCCATGCATCATCTCCGCTGTGTGATAAAGACAGTTATCAGATACCAATGCTGTTTGAAATGTTAGTCTGTTCTCCTCTAATGTCCGCAACGTTCAGGCTCTGGTGGTGCTTGGTGGATGGCGCGCAGGGTGGCACAGTCTCTGTGCTCTGCTCATGGTCAAGTACAAACCACAGGTCCGGTCTCTGTCTCTCTCTCTTACCGTTGCAATGGTAAAAGTATTTGTTTGTGTGTGTGCTGGGTGACAGGGTTTGGAGGGGTGGGAGATGTTGGACTACACAAGACCAACTGTGTTATTAAAGAACGCACCCACACTCTTTCCATTTAAAGTGGATCAATTTAAAAGCGACATTAAAATAAGAAATAATCAAGTTAAGAAAAACACTGCAAAAGGTTACTCTATTTACATACAATGATCTTCTTAAAGACAAGGTATATCTTTACAGAAATCAAACAAAATTCAGAAATAGTTTCTTCTGTTGTCTTTTTTTTTACATATTAAGTTCTTTATCTTTCCTGCATCTCATGTCATCACCTCAAGCTGAGTTTTGTTTGTTTTTTCCCCCACCACAACAGGCTGGACGAGTGCTTCTGGACCAAAAGCAAGTGACGTCCAGGAGAACCCTTCCTGTCACAGGCTGCTGCTCGTACTCTCAGCCAACAGCCAGGGGGCGCCATAGCACCAAAAATAAAAAGGACAACACCCCATCTACATGTTGCAATCCCCAGTGAGCGAGGTTAGTTCCAGGAGAGGGGCGTGAACAGACAAGCCAAAGAGCAGGCCTCTCTTCTGGTTAATAAAGCTGTAAGCAAGCGGGGCTCAGTCGTCACTATCAGACAGGGTCTCGTATTGCTCCGACAGCAAAGACTGCCACTCTCGCCGCTGGCCAGGGGCTCCAGCTGGATTCTGCTGCAGCTGCTGCTGCTGGCTCTGTATGGAGGGTGACGCTATGGAAGTGGGTGGTGTGTTGCTCAGTATGCGCATAGTCAGCGGGTTGTATGGGAACTGGATGGGTCCTGTGGAAAAAGGAAAACAACACGAGTGGGCAAAATGTAGATGAAATGATGCCAGGGCCATATTCCAGGAAGCAGGTTCAACAAACTCAGAGTCAAACCATAAACCCTGAGCTGATGTCCGAGTTTCTGATTCAGGAAAGGCTGACCAGAGCTGGCATTTTACATTTAACACTTTAGTTACATAAACTTTACACGTAATTTTGGTAGGAGGACACATTTTAAATAAGAAATACAGATCATGTCAGGACAAAATAAACCACTAAGAATTTATCACTTTTAAATCCGGCCATGCTAGTTAACTGAAACCCAAACGTGGTCTACTGAGGTGCTTTGACCCGTTATGGAATTTATGACATGGATCCAGTTCTGGGAGACCTGATTAAGGTGATTTTCAGATTAAGGTGAGTTTACGTTTGGATTTCACACAGTGTACTTCAAAATGTTGTTTCACATCATGTAATGTGTCTGTGAACAAATTTCAACATGAAATGTAGTCAGAACACAATTAGAGTGTCTGCAACTGCATTTAAAAAGTCACTTTAAAATACATTTAATGTTTCAGAAAAATTGCATGACACTCTTATAGCTGCATTTCTGTCCACACAGTTCGAAAAATTGAGACTACAGATCTTATTCTGAGCTGACCATACATCTGAGATATAATCTTGGTCTCCATCTTTATAATAGTGACGACTAAATAACCGTGAACGCAGTCGTGTTACATACAAAAAAATAGCAAATAAACAGGGACTTTAGTTTCTACCAAAAACTCTACCAAAAATGTCTGCAAATGAAACTTTTCAACTTGCACCTTTCACAGCAACGTTATGAATGAGGAAATGAAACTGAGTGTCAGTCAGCTGGTTTGGGCACAGCAGGAAGCGAGGAGCCAGGGGAAGACTTTCAGAATTTGTTGAAGAACTCATTAACAATGAATTAACAATTAATTCATTGTTCTGTTTTTTTCAGGGTTCACAAGAACTAGTTCTCCACCTGCTGCAGGTTCTGCTTAGATGTCTAGAGCAGTAAAAGGTTGTCACCAACTGGTGTCCAAGACTGTGGAGTCTATAAAAAAAGACAGCCCACCACCTAGAGAAGCAGCTGAATGATACTGAGGGCCCTCACAATAACAAGCTAACTAACAATCTAGCCGGGAAGTAACCATCAGGAAGGAAAAGAAAAAATAAGGTTGCTGCTTAATAGGTTGAGCTTACTCTGGAATAGAATCATTTAAGATCTATGAGTAGAAAACAGTAAAGTGACAGTAGAGACTGGACAGTGCACCTGTGGAAGAGGGTCGGTCATCCCAGCTCCACTGGGATTGGGCTTGTCTGTGATAATCTCCCTCAGAGTGGACGGAGGACACTGATGAGGGGCGCTCCCCTCCACTGTAGACCTGACCCAGGTTAGGAGACTTGGATTTCCGGCTGTTGGCTTTTCCCTGCTTCTGCTTACCTGAATTCAAAGAGGTAGAGGTAAATCAACATTTTCCACATTAGAGTCCTTCAGAAAGGGCACAAAGTTGACTACAATAGCGGGGGTATTCCTGCTTACCCATGCTGGGAGATGGACTGGCCTCCTGCCGAGGGTCATTGCCAGTGTTGGATGTTACACCACCCTGTTGGTCCTCCTGTCTGTCCTCCAAATTGCCCATTAAGGCCTTGCGGATGATGTCTTCCAGACCCAGATTACTGGCTGGGTCACTAAAGGAGTGATTCCTGGGGTTGATGCTGCCTAAAAATCATATATCACACACACGCACAATACAGTGAGAGAGAATCGGCATAAATACACAGTGTGCCTGAACAAAATATGCTGCTACTTACTGGAGCTGGTAACCGCAGGCAGGTTGAAAATCTCTGTTCCTGGTTGTGCGTTTCCTGCAAGACAATTAATATTGGTGAAAAAAAAGCTGGTTTAGAAGAAACCGAGTGCAAAACACTTTAATAATTCACATGCATAAAGAGCTAGAAGGATTTAGGTTAACATAGGATAAGAGAATACCCACTTACCAACATCAGAATCACCAACACCAGAGGTGGAGTTCAACTTACGAAAGATCTCCTGCTTCTTCGATTTCACCATCGGTGAGGTGTTCTCCAGCTTGGTGAAGAAGGAAGGCAGATAGCTAACACTCCCTGGGGACCGCGAGTCACTCCTTGAACCAAAAAAAGACACAAAGAGTCAGACAAAACAGTGACACAAACCTTCAAAAACATCAAAACTAAATCTGAATCATTATAAAATCAAATTATCAAACAAACAAGCTGAGCTGCTCCTGTACCTAATCTCTGAGCTGTCACCCTCTCGCCGCTGGGGTGGAGGTCCACCTGACTCCTGTTTGTCCATGCCTTGGTAGCTCTGTGGTGGAGAGATGGGTTCATAGTTCTCCATCGGCCTGCCTCCTCGCTCTGGAGACTTGCCAGGCCTGAAGAGGAGAAAGAGAGCAAATTTTTGTCAGATGGCAGAAAATAAATTGGTTTCATTCTAATAAATTCAGGCATTCAGTACCTGGCTCTGGGCTTGTCGGGGGCGTTCTCTGGGGAAACTCTGCTGGAGGGTCTCTGGTGGTGTTGGGCCTGCACCTGATTCTCAGGACTGTAGCGACTGGGCATTTTGCCTCGACCTGAAGAGGACACAGGTGGCACAACGCTCTGGAATGCAGCAGAGGCTGAAGAGGAGACTGGAGGAGGGTCCTTATTCCTGGCAAAATCCTGTGTTATGATGTGCTGCATTACAGGGAGTTACCACAAAACCAAGTTAGCTAGCTGTGATTACCTGATGCACATGGTAAATTCCTATGTGCTGCATTATTTTTGATGTTGCAGGCCATTGTGCTCTCCAGCATTTCTTACCGAAATGTGGTCTGCCAAGGTCATGACTCGATGAGTTTTGGGGACCTGTGAGTAGCTGTCAGCCTGGGAGGAGGAAGGTTGCTGGGAACTGGACTGTGGTGGTTCCCCTGATTGCCGGTATCGACTCATGTCATAAGATCGCATGCCAACTGCGAAAGGTTAACCAGGGACAGAGCAGAGTTGTTTTAGAGAGAGTCATGGTGAAGTGAGAAGTGATGAGATGGCAAGACTCCAAAAGACTATGCTAAAAGTAAATGATCCACATCTGCTTTCAGGTGAAAAAAATAACTTTTGAGTGCAGTCTGGGGACTAGACTGACGCAGAGGAATGCTGTCTGACAGTCTCAAATCACAAGGTTAGTGGGTGAAGCCATTCAAGGTATGGCATGTTTACTCAACACAGCTAATTTTAGCCTTTCATGCCAAATCTTCAACAACCCCCCAACAAGTAATCAAGGGTATCGTTCTCTAACCAGAAGATTAGTGGTCTGAGTTGAAGAGTTTTAGGATAAGATACTGTAAATTCCCCAATGCACCAGTTGGTATGCGATTGTGTGACAGAGTTTAACTGCATTAAAAAAAATCCATTGTATGAATATCTTTAATATAACTTGAATTATATTTGAATATTAGTAAAATCACTCTGGTTTAAATAAAAAAAGGAATATCCCCAAAGTTAGGATGTTCATACCCGATGCCTGTTGTTGCACATCTTCTGGTTTGTCCTGCTGAGGCTGGACAGGGGAACTAGCTGGACTGATCACCTCAATTGCTCCACCACCAGTGTTGTCATAGCGACTGGATGTCACTGTGGGACAAGTATGGACAAAGAGTTACTGTTGACTGAGGCCAAACTGATAGCAATATTTGGTGAGTTAAAGAAAAAAACAATGAACATTAACTTAACACAAACGTATGTGTCTTTTTGAGTCCTTAAGATTATATGACAATAAGGCTACTTTCAGCTTCTTACTAATCACAAGAGGTTGTTACAGTCGGTAGCGCTGCAAGTTTGTTTGATGCCCTTCCTGAGGTAAACCTAAAGGGGATATGTGTGTCTGGCTGGATTTGAACCAACAACGTTTTGCTTGCGAAGCAAATGTTTTAACCAGTACAGTATGGAGGGGCCTAAGATGCTGTGACAATGATTGCTCTTCTACGCTCTGCTTGACTCTGCTTGGATCTGCTACTTGTGGTGTCTGTAGCATTCCAAACACTTGTTGCCAACAGGGCAGTTGGAAAGTTCCTTCTCATAAACTTTGCAACGCCAACACTGTTGAAGGGCATTTCTCCTATCTCTTTTTAAATTTTAATTTATTGGCTGCAGATACTGATATGTAGGAAAATAGCCAATATTTGCCTACATATCAGCCCTACCAATATATTGGTCAGGCTCTACTACACATGAGATGTACTGTTCTATGTACACCTATCCTTTCATGCAACTGCGGATGTTACGGTATCACAGAGCATTTATGTGAAGCTTGAATAGTTCTCATTTTTAATCCAGTACACTCACAGCTGCTAGATGAATCCGAGCTCTGAGAGCCTCGCTCTCGCGAGTCTTTGTCCGAGGCTATCTGACGCTTGATAATGACATCAATGAAATTGGCGGCTGTCATAGTCGTCTTTCCATGAGTCCGAAGCTCCTCTTCAATGCGGGACTTTGTTTGAGGTCCCTTATCCTTAACCCCTACACCAGTGCTTTCAGAATAAGCTGGATAGGCTTTACTCCCTGGCAGAGACATAGCTCCATACGGTGAATGCAGAGATCGCCTTTCTGTCTCCTGTTGTTGCTGTTCAGACAGGCTGGATGCTCGCCGAGCTGAAGACATATCGTCATCTCGTTCATGTTTGCTCTCCTTCACCTTGACCACGTCCATCTGTGGAGCAGAAGCTGCGGCGTCCACCAAAGCAGCCAGAGCATCAGCTGCAGTACTGTGGCGGGCGGTACTCTGTGGTGCAGATAGAGCTGCTGAAAGAGGCCTAAAAGAGAAAATAAGAACTCGATCACGTCAAAAATATTTGCAGAAACATGTGCTCATGTAAAATATTTTTCCATTCCATTGCATCAAATGAGTCTAACGAGGAGACTTTTTAGCATAAAGAAGTGGCTTACACAGTTATCATGTCATGCTGTTGCCCAAAATGTAATCATGTATAAAAAAAAAAATGCATGCACAAAAAATCTTTAGCAAGCTAGAGGAAAAGAGACCCAGAGTAGCTTTAAGCTTACATCAGAGAGGTGATGACACTCTTTGGCTGGAAGATGCTTGGCCGCTGTGGAACTCCAACATCCTGTGGTCTGTGTGAGGGAGAAGGGGAGTGCAGATAACCTCGACTCCCTGGCCGGACTGGCTGCTCTGGTCCGCCTTGAGGACACACACAAATATTTTACTGTAACAGTGTTTCAAAATAAAAGCCCTAAGAGCACAGGTTCCTATACTGAAGGGACTAAAAACATCCAAATGAGATTTCCAAAACTGTACGAGTTCTAAACTCAAAAATGACTCACCTGCACGCATGTATTCATTGGCTCGCTCTCGTTCTCGCTCTCGCTCTCTTAATTCCCGCTCACGCTCATGTTCCCTCTCCCTCTGCTCCCTTTCCTTTTCCCTTTCCTTCTCCTGCTGCTCCCGATCACGGTCACGCTCCCTCTCCCGTTCTCTCTCATTGGCAACAGCAAGGTGACCTGAAGAGAACAAGGACACCACAGACAAAATGTAAAGACTCGACTCACCTGCTAGAAAAATGCTGGAGCAGACTTCCTTTAGAAATGTTAGCTTTGCTGACAAGTTCTGAAATGGCCAGATGTACCATTTCAGATGAAACCAGGAAACTGTGCTGCTGCTGCTTTAAAGCTGCTTTAAACTCTTAAACTTACCTGGACTGAAAAATAAGAACAACTACAGACCACATAACTCAACTCTTTAAGCTCATCACCAGGTTTTTGGAATCTACATATTAAAACAATCGGTTTAGGCGATAGGATAAAAATAAAAAACAGAGTGCAGGCTATTTATGTTTTGTTTGTTTAGTTTGTTTTTTCCTGTGCAACATAAAACAAAAAACAAAAACAAGGACATCAACTGCTCTGTGCAACGGTCAGGCAGTTTTATGGGAAATCACTCCCAGCATGACTTCAGTAAAACTTAACTTTTGTAACCAGACAAGCACAACTGACCTTTGCCACATCAGGCCAGCACAGAGCTGCACTTTTACAGAAGCGGCGATCGTGGCAAGGAAGATAAAGGGCACATGGGGTGTAGGGATGGGGAAGGGAGGGGTCCTCACCTTGCGACATGGAGGTTGGGTTGAAAGCTCTAGGAGGGAAAGGGGGCTGAGGTCCAGTGAGGTAGGCGATGCGTTCCAAAGTGGGAGTACCTGTTCCCCCAGGGTGAGGCAACAGGATAGTTGGAGGCATCTGGGCTAGATCAATAATCCCTTTTACAGACAGAAGCAAAGGGCCAACGGTGAACAACAAGAACCAATCCATCAATTTCTGAATGTATGAACACCGTATACACTTAGCTGTAACCCATCACCTTCATCTGTTAGTGCTTCCAAATACAAATTGATCAATGAGCAACAGGGCTGCAAAGAGAGTGGAATAGTGGTCAACTTGTAAGAGGCAACCACTCAGCAAATGGAGATTTGCATGACTATACAAAATGTATAAATTGAGCTGTAGCCGAATCATTTGCAGCCCCAATATAAAGAACAAATCAGCAGAATTTGTCTAGGTCATTTGCTTCTGGGCGTCTGGAAAAGGTTGCCACTACTTCACAAGCACACAGTCTGCATACTACTACCCCTCCTGCCCACAGCTGTTAGTCAGCTATCGGAGGGCCATACCTCGAGATCCGGGTGCATAAGGGATAGCAACAGACTGTTCCCGCGGTGACAGTCCTCTGGGCATCTGCTGGGAAGTGATATAATCGTTCAGGATGGTCTGCCGTGTGTTCTCTATGGTGTACAGCTGGTAGTTGTTATGGTAGCCTGTTGGGGATGGCTGCCTGGGGAACATGAATGCTGTAGCAGAGGACAAAACAAAACAAAACAAAAAAGCCCATGAACAGAAGGCTCACTGATACAGATCACCACTGCTGACGTCAGCAGCTGTAAAAGATCCTGGACATGTTATGCTTATGAAATAGAAAGCCTGAGTTGCTTTCATCAGTTTACTCAGAATCAAGGTTTTCATTATTCACATGGTGAAGGTAGAAAGAATGAAAATGCTTTAAACACTATACCAGGATCCAGCACTCTGTGGAAGGCCAGGGCGGGGTCAAGATGTGGAGGCAAATGGCCTCTGTACACTTCAGGCCGGTGATGGGGGTCGAAGGGGCTATGAGAGGCTACAGGGTCACCACCGCTCACTGGGGACTTGGCTGGGACACTGTCTCTCTGCGTCGGTGTCATGGTGCTCTTTCTTTCATGTGAAGCAGACTTTGCAGACCCCATCCCACCTTCAGAAGAGAGAGAGAGAGAGAGAGAGAGAGAGAGAGAGAGAGAGAGAGAGAGAAAGAGAGACGCACACGGCTTATCAAATTAGTTGAAGCAACAACTTAATATCATTTCATTACTTTTCTCAGGAAAAAAAAGAAAGAAAAAAGAAAAGCTTACCCAGTGCCCTCAGCACTGGGTGCACATTGTGTATTAATTACTACTATAGTTTTTCGACAAAATAAGATCATCTGGTAAGGGAAAGATAAATGTCTATTTCAATTCTATCCAACTCCATAATTGTAAGAGTTATAATGTTTATTAATAAATAACTGAGAACCTGATGTTCTACTGTGAATAAAATGATTATGGAATATACCCTCTGAAGCTCGTCCCAGCATAGGTGATCCTCTAGACATGGGGTTGGTACTGTAACTAACAGGGGTCCTGCGAGCATTGGCGTCCTCATACAAGCCTGGGCTAAGCTGGGATTTGCTGGCCTCCTGGTGTGTGGAGCGTAGAACAGAGGTGGTGGAGTTGACCACAGAGGTGTGCCGTACTCCCTTACCCTCGTCGTATTTGGTTCGTTCCATGGCCTCCAGTTGGGGCATGTTGTGTGGCAGCTTAGTGGGACTGGGGATCAGGGACTTGACATTGTGTTTGATGTTGGGCTGGTTCAGATTGTGAATCTGGTAAAGGGTTTTAAAAACAACAGTTTAGTTATCAATTCATCATAAAAATCAGTCGTGTATTTTTGTGGAGTTCATATATTCAATTTTAAAAACATTAAAGTAAATTGTTTAAGAGTGGCTGGAATCACAGCTCTGTCTGACCTGTGACATGGAGCCCTCCAAAACCCTTCTGTCTGGCAAATCAGGAGTCTTGCACATATCCTGTCCAGAATCTTGTCGTGGGATTTCATGAATAGAACGACCCATCTCTTTAATTGTATTGACGCCCTCGTAGGGCTTGCCCTTGCCAATACCCCCTTCGAAGGAGCGAGCAGGCGGGCTCTCCTGCTTTAACTGTTTTCCATATTTCATAGTATCGTCATAAGTCTCTGCGGCAGTTCTTGGTGTCCCTGGAAAGATTTGAAGTTATTTCAGGTTTGCTTATTTTTTCATGTGATTTTGAGTGATGCATCAACTTTACAGTAAGCTACCTTGCATTATGGATCCAGTGATCACCGGTCTTTCCTTAGATTCTCCATGAATGCTTTCTCTGGGCAAAGCTCTGCTAATTAACCCTGAGGGGGAAACAACAGAAACAGGCACCGTGAGCCCCTGACACAGAAAAGACACAGTGTGTATATTCAGTGACACACAAGCAGTACCCTCCAACGGGGCTCCTTCTCTGCCTGTGTGTCCTCTGCCCATGGGTTCCTCCATCATGTTGAAGGTGCGTTTCAGCTCATGGCTTGTTCGGGGGCTGCGGGTGTTTTCCCTGGGGTTCTTGATGGCTACTGGACAATAAAACATATGATAACATGTGTGTGCCAAACAAAGAAAAATTGCTATTTGCAATATCGACAATAAAAGGCACTTACAACTATCATAGGACACGATATGCCCACTTTTGCCTTCATAGATGACGTGACCTTTAGCCAGCTGCTCCCCCCTAGCTTTGTCTGGGCTGCTTGGGTCTTCTGTGGCAAGCCTTGTGATGGTGCCCTTCAGAAGGTCAGCAGCAATGCTCGACTGGGCCAGAGCTGGCGTGCCCTGTTTAAGGGGAGAGCAAAGAAATGTTCTATAAATACAAAAAAAAACCATGAAGTGTAAAAACAAAAAAACAAAGCCTCATTTCATCCATTCATTACCTGAGTGATAGAGCCTCTGAAAGGCAGACCTTCGCCAGCCTTTGCTGGGTTGCCTCTACAATCCTGTATGGATGGAACTGCAGCTCCTAAAGAGTTACAGAGAGAAACAAAATATAACTAGACTATGAGGCTTGAGAAAGTTTTCTACTAACAGGAACTCCAGTTCTCTATTTGCAGAATTCTGTGTGGTACAATAGTAAAACAGACAGACCATGCCATAAAGTAGGTGCGATGCCTCAGATGTCAACTGTGACAAAATTTCTAAAGAGCAACGTCCTTTGATCTGGATGTTTTGCTTTCTGACACTGAAAGCAAAGCATTCATTTTCATGCCATGCTTGGTTTTCCAATGTTTCCAGATCTATATGAACAGAAGAAGTGATAAACAGCTTAGTCACATGAAGCCTGTTATCCTACCAGGCTTATTAAGATCCTGCTGCCGCGGCAGACCCAGAGAGATGGAGCCCACACTGCTCTTAGTTCCCTCTGGCCCATAGATAGCGTGGGATGGCAGGTATGTGCCAGGAGTTCCCTGGAAATTAAATCACAGAACATATTTCAAAGTCAGCTCACTGGGTACACAGAAACAATAAAGCAGTTCATTTTATTAAGATGGGATCAACTGTCCTATTCTACCATCAACAGTGTAGTAGATAAATATAGTAATAGTTTTAAAATTAAAGTGTTGATCCTGTCATGGACAAAAAGATTTATAAAACCTACATATGTTAATCTTACATCAGAGCTCACATAAATTATTAAAGAATCTGATTTCTCCCCAGTGGTGTAAGAGAAGAGCTAGTCTACTGGTAAAGCACAAACATCATACCCCAGGTGCCTCACCTGGGAGATGGAGCCTCCTTGGATGAAGGAAGGCTTGTCTGTGGGCTTGGTAGTTGGAATGAGTGGAGGAGGAGAGGGAATGTTGGGAGGTCGAATGGTTCTGAACGTCATGCGGCCTCCATCTGGTATATTCTGGACCAGCTGAGTAGTTGCAGGGTGAAGGACTGGTGGAAATACAGAAAAGGAAATAAGATAACTGATTAAAACAGCTGGGTATAACATCAAAAAAGCAAACCAGTGCACCCAACATACTGTTTTTTTTAGCTTTATTCCAAATTAAATACTTCATGATAAAATATTAAGCTTTGTTCTGACAACGCTCCACTGAGTGGGGAAGTAAGCAGTGAAGACCTCATTTAACAGCCTGTCTTCAGCCTGTGGTATCTTTGGCCCATGCCCGCTGTCTGCTTGACTGTCTCCTGGGACAGCTGAATAGACAAAATGAATCATAACACACCTCAAACATGCACCCACACAGACCGGGAGTAACCTCCCTGCAGGGAGAGCAGCATGCACTCTGCACTCTATCAAAAATGCAAATGGCAGCGAGAGTTCCTCCAGCGGGCACGGGCGTCATCCTGCTGCTGGCTCATGCAGGGACAAGATAAGAAAACAAGCCACTCTATGACGAATTTATAAGCCTCTGTTGCAGAGAAGGGACTGTGTGTCAGGCATTAACATTCATGCTCAGGAAGTTCAGGAACAACAACTTAATTCGGATGGACATGATTTTATCCTTGCCCCAAATGTCAAACAAGGGGGGAAAAAAAGCAACAGCAGAATTTTCAGAGAAGTTTTTGTATGCATCCTATAAGATGGAAAATGAGGAAGTAAAACATAGCACCTCTTCCCAGCTCTATAAAGTTCTGGCAAATATCTGACAGTCAATCTGCATGTAGTAAATCCAGGATAATCCCCTTATCTGGCTTTGATTTGCTGCCACAACATCATTAAAATGTGAATCTGTTAATCATCATCAACAAACAGACGGTGTATGACCTTCAGTTTGCAGTGATATTCAATTTCAGGATTCATAATTCACTATAACCATATCCTAACTGGACATGTAGCACACCTACAAGGGTGATACAGCAGAAATGCTCTTTGATGACAGCAGTCTAACAGAACATCAGAGTGGACAGGACATGTTTAGGTCATTTATTTGGTTTTACCGTTGGTTAATGAAAATCACTGATAGTTAAAATGATTTCATTTATGAAATTATTATAAAGAAACCTGTAAATATGGTTTAATGTGCTCACTTATGTAAAGCAAATACACAAAATGTCACGGAGATCGGAGGGCAACTATCACTGGAAGTGGGCTCATTTTCTGAGACACAACAAATGGAGCCAAAGAAGTGTTACCTCTGTCTGATCCATTCACAAATAAGCAAATTATAATCCAACCGGTTATAAAATGTTACAAGCAGAGAGGATTACTTTATAACAGAGTGTAAAAAAAAAGAAACGTGACATAGAGAACTTCAGATATGCAGGATATAGATGTTAGCAAAAGCAATGGATGGTCATATCTGGGCAGAGGTTTCTTCATTTCACCTTAACACTGATTGCACACCTCCTGTACATTGCTAAATACTAATGTGTACACATATACCTTTGGACTTGGGAAGATACATCTTGAGTAATACACAAGTGCGCTGTAATACTGTCACATCCCATGACAGGAATAAGAGCTCCACAGCAGTCCTCATCTCCACTCCAAATTTAAAGTGGACCTACCATGCTCACTGCTAGCTCCGTTTTTACTCTTGGACTCTAGTATAGAGTACACCAAATGATTCACAATTCAGAATACTCATTTACCTCATGCAGGGTCTTGGGGGGGGGGGGTCTGAAATTAACCTGTTGCCTCATATACTGACCTCATTCTTTTAACTATTTCAGTTAGTATGTATGCACATTTTTGAAGACAATGTCATATTCCACTACCAGTGGAGTCAAAAAAAATCTATAACACAAATAGAAAAGGGGTGTCAAACAAGGCCTGCCTGTATCAGCAGGGTCATGGGAGGAGGCAAAAAGGGTTGGGAAGCGGAGGTGAAAATGTGTGCTTTTACCTGGTGGCACACTGTAGCAGGAGACATTGGGGGCGTTGGGGTCAGGTGAGGCCTTTCTTAACTCCCTGGGGGAGAGTCTGTAAGGAGAGCCTGGCTGACCGGAGTGGGTCTCCTGGTCCACAGCCAGCATCATGTCATAAGGCATGTACGGTAAGGGTTTACCTGCAGCGTACAGGCATAAGGACAAAGGGAAGATAACCACTATTAAAAGAAAAACCCAGTTCCAGTGTACGCGGAGCTGACCCAGAATGGATGCACATTTTTGACAGCCACACCGCCACCTGGACACGTACCCGCTAAAACCTACTATGTGTAATAAATACTGTGGTTTCAAAGCTCAGTCGTTTATTGACAGCTGCTCTCCTCTTCATGGCACTCACGCTAAAAGGTGCTAAAAGCTTTGCAAAATCAAGCTGTAATACAGTCTGCCCATTGGCTTCACTGCTCTCCCTTCAGAAGGTGCATGGGTGAACTAAATCGACGGTCAGGCAGAAGTGACCTCTGACAGCCTCTAGTCACATGGCATCAAAAAACACAAACCCCAAATCCCCCTCTTCATAAGGTATTTCAAGAGAAGTGTAAATCAAGACTTCTGTTCATATAGTACTAAACGCAGAAGGATTTTTTTTTTTAATCTTGGCTCAGGCTGAAGAACATTACGACAGTCCAGAGCACCCTAAAACATTTCTTTTTATGAAACTACATAAAAATGAATGGGTCCTAAAATATAGGCTATAAATAGTTCACTGTTAGCAGCAGCAGCAGAGAACAATGAGGATAGAGCACTGAGAAGGCAACAGGAAATGTGAGCATTGAACGAGGATAGTTTTACTTTCTTACCATGGTCCTGCCTTTGCTTCTCTTCCTGGTGCGCTGACTCATGCACTGCTTTGATCTGGTGTTGCAACATGGCGTAACCACTGATGGGCACGCCACCAGTGCCAAATGGACCAGGCACCTAAAGTATTAAGAAGGGGGAGAAGTCCATGAGTCCGGAAGCCAGATATGAACTAAGTGAGATAATGAAGCACTGCAGGGAAACAATTCCAGAACACGTTTAATAAACATACAAATATTATTGTTTTCATTCAATAAAAACCTTAATAGAAAACATGTATCCACACACAGTGGAACTGTTTGCCATGTTTTACATAGTGCTTACACTATAGAGGCCTGTAGTTTTTTTGTTGTAGTTTTTTTTTTTTTTTGTCTGAGAATGATCCTTCTGAAAAAGTTACCAACCATGGGTGGTATTGAAGCTGCCCGCTGATGCAGCTGATCGATGTTGAGCTGGGTTTGCTTAGGTGAAGGCACCAACACCGAGCCTGGAGGGTTAAGCAACGAAGGCTTTTCCATGGAGAATATTCTGCTGTGTGAGACAAAATATAGACATTTAAAATAATTTGACAGCATTCTTTTTGGAAAATGCAGTTATTCACACACAACATGAACGCGTGAACAGGGAGCTTATGAAAATTCACCTCTGCCTTTCAGGCTCTGCTTCAACATCCTCATCAGCACTGCAGGTGGCGCTGGAGTCATTATCTGAGTGGAGCCTTTCGCCATGATCTCCCTTTTCGCCTTTCTCCTTGATACCGGGCTCCATCTTCACTTTAACCTCTTCGGGATTCATAACCACATCCAGAGGTTCCGTTTTAGGATGTACTGAGCCTGCAAAGGAAGTCATCCTGGCTTTTTCCTCCTGAGATCCCACCTCGCCCTCTGGGATTTTCTCTTGTTTCACTGTGAATTCGCATGGAGGCTCTGGAGCCTTCCCATTGCTAGTCTGGCCTTTGTCCTGGTCAGCACACTGAGTATCTCCTGCAGCGCCGTCTGCCCTCTTGGAGTCACCGGACTTTGAGGAGTCAGCCTGAGAGGGGGAAGGGGCGCTCTCTGTATCAGAGCTGTTGTCACCTCCTAAGGAAGCACCCAAGGACAAATTAATACATGACAAACAATTAATGAAGTTACTAAAACTCACAGGACTTTTCTAAACTCCTTCTGACAATGAAAATAAATATAGACATCCTAACATAAATCAAAACAAGAACAGAAACTCTAAGATTAATCATATAAAGAAGATGCAATTGGATCGTGGAAATAATACAATTCAATGAATATTCCATGAAACCATTAAAACGTCAGCCATAATACAGCCCCCATGTATTAAGTCAAGAAAGAATGGGGTATTTATATCAAACTCACATAGCATGAAACCCCAGACAGAAAATCTACAACAGGACCTAAACATTCACTTTATCCATTTGAAATGTATTCACACGCATTCACACTTAGGCACACATGTGATTGCCACTTATTGCCAAACACCATATTTTGTTTATTGCTGATAATATTTGCCTGTGCTATGTTCAAGGTCTCACAACCGCAAGCACAACCTTGAAAGATAAAAAGAAATCATAAGCTCAGTTCACACCTAAGTTTAGATAACTGCAATCTATGTGGATGTACAGTATTGCAAACAAAACAGAAAGCTTAAAGTGATAAAAAATAAATTCACATCCAGAAACCACATGTTTAAAACCTGTCTGCTCGTCTCGGTTTGCATATTGTCTAGCTGCAGCTGTTACCATGGTGATGGTAGTCCAGATTTGTAGATCCATTCAATGCATCAAACCAAAAATCAAAGAAGCAGCTTTACAAAATATCCAAATGGTAAATCACGATGTTTATAGTTATGAGTGTTTTATTAATGCCCCTAATGGCCTAATGTGTAACTTTATAAAGTGAGATCTGTGACGTGTAGATCACCAGCAGTATCTGATTTCCATCAGATGTAGATAAAGTCAACATTGTGACGTCGCCGCAGTTATCTTGTAAAGCAGAGTTTGTTTAAATTATATACAAGTCTGTAAAACCATTTTTTAAACTTGGTTTGATGGGGGTTTTTTGCAGAAAAAAACATCAAAAACACTGCTGTTAAAAAAAGAAAAAGAAAAAAATGCCTTCATGCCTTCACCATGTAAACCCAGCAGAGATAAGGATTTCTGGAAGTGAGGGAGGCAGGTAGACAGGCAGGCTTGTTTGCTTGTTGGATCAAACAAGTGGGACCAGCACTTCAGTTCAAAGAGTGGGCTTTCTTCAGTCTTCAAAGCTACAAACTGTTATGCAACAGGCACCTATGTAGTCTGAATTAGTTCACATCTTTAATCTCTTCCTCTACTCATTGCCTTTTTGCATTTGATCTCTTTCCCACTCACTTATTAAAACTACTGTCAGTACAGAGCAAGCCCACCATCAACCCAGAGGAAACACTTAAATGACAAATAGAAGTTTGGATCGAGCTTCACAGATTTCTTCTAACCTCTTTACTTAACATTTGAGATCAAGCACTACGCTTCAAAGCTCATAATCAAGAATCTATCACACGATGAAGACGTGCACTCTTTAACCCAAAAAGAGTTCTTAAGAATGTGTGTGATTGTTGTGTGTTATGTTATCCATCTCTCTGACCTTCACTGTCCTCTGCATTGTCCTCATCATCATCCGGTGATTGCGTGGCTAGACCTTCACCTTGAGACCTATCAGCACGAGCCTTTCGTGTATCCTGGGAACCAAAAACACGTAAACAATAAAATTAATTTAATAAAATCCGTTCATTCATACAGAGTTACAACAGCTTAAAGACAGCCTGCAGCTGAATCCAGATTACAATCAGCTTACCTGCTTATGCTGTTGCAACAGGTTGTCCAAGTTGTGACGTCTCTTGTAATTGAAATAGAAGTTCTTGCACTGTGCCTCGCTTTTGGTGCCCACCATTTTGGCAATAGCTGTCCAGTTTCGCCCATGCTCAACAAGCCCTGGTGCAGGACGGAGAGAGATGATGCAAAATCAAAAATCCAACTTGAATACTTGGTAAAATACAAATTAACAAGGCATTTCATGTTTAATAATACAAACTAATGCCAGACAGGACTTTACAAAATCACGATGGACACTGTATTCAATCGAGTTTGGCTGCAGTAATGTAAAAGGCACTGCAGAAAGGACAAGTTTTAAAAGCCTTATTTAGCGTGAACATGCAGTAATGGTTCTCATGCTGTGTCAGAACCTCCAATGTGGCTCTGGAAGATGATCTCAGTTAAATCTTAACGATATCTTTTAACAAATAAAAGCATCACCACAAAAATTACACTAAACTCTTGGGATCCCCGCTGCTGCGATTTGCTGTTGGTCTTCCCCATCCTGCACTGATTACACAATCAGCTTTAATGGTCCCACTAAACTTTGAAATTATTCTTTCACCCTACAGTCAATTGGAAGACTTCCATTTACCTTTAGAGCAGCTCTTCTCTAAATCCTGTAACCCATGTGACCTCTCTCTCCCGCCCAATCCCACTAAGATGAAGGATACTGGCAGCTTGACAAATCGCTGCACAGCTAAATACAAAACCTCATTAATGTTCCAGTTTAAGAAGGGAATGAGGGCACTGGGACTGATCAGAGTAGCTCTTGTCTTAGTTACTTTTTTTTTTTTTTTTTTGGGGGGGGGGGAAGAGATGTACTTGAATACAGTAAACTCACTCTATTCGATCACCACTTAGCTTATCTGCTTTGATCACTATGACAACTTAATTAGCCAATATTGTTACAGCCCTGGTCATATTTTTCCTGTGCTGCTGTAACTGCTCTGGTACTATATTTAACTAATACTCCTTCCACATAATCACAACTGTGCCAGATGTTTCATAGTATTTCTCAATGCTGTGCACACACAGCATATGTCTTGAGATTAATTTACATTCAGTGGCTCACACGTTCAAAGTAATCATTGACAAATCAAGTTATGGTGCTGTGAGCACAGCAGTAAATCTGAAGGCAGAAACTGGGAAACAATCAAGTGAACTTCTTCTAAAAGCTTATTGAAGAAAGTGTCACTGCTTCTTGTGTTACCAAGACAACATTCAATCCAGTTATATATTCAAAATATCCGTAATACACTTAGCAATAAAAGGCCTTTGTGAGCTTTATAACTTCAATGTGGTAGCTGCTCTGGTCTGACTGATTTTAACACCTCAGATTTCACTGAGGAACTAGGGGTATATGGCCTACCAACAATACATAAGCTTAAACGAAAGTGATTATACCAAATTCTAATTATACTAATATCACATTTTAGTAAAAGGTGTGAAATCATCCAGACAACAATAAAGAACTGCAATGACCCAAATTCTTTCTTCATCTGAGGGGGTGTTCTGATTTGACTACCAAGCTTGGCATGTCTCAGCCTTGTAATAACACCAGGGCTTATTCAGATAAACAAATCAAGTTACTCAGAGGTAAACTGTTCACTGGGCCTGCCTGATCAGCCACATGTGGCAGCATAAAGGTGATTTCCGAACCTGCTATGTTATATGACTTTCCTCCCGTGTAGGGATGGGTACCGGTATCCGGTGCCATGATGGCACCGGTTCTGACATAAACGGTAGTAACCAGACCGAAAAGCAGCGCACATTTCGGTGCTTTATTTCGGTGCTTTTTTTTCCTGAGCTGTGGTACACTTTCTTCTTCCTTACATACATTTATATTGGCGGTTGGCAAACAACTGAAAGGTGCATTACCGCCACCAACTGGTATGGAATGATACACTTTAGATTCTAGCCAATCATTTTACGTTTCCGGATAGTAGGCGGGTCCATGTACGTACGTTCTTTTAGAGCAGAGCTACAGATTAAAAATGCCCAAGGCGAAGCGGTCAAAAGTCTGGCTGTACTTCACAGCAAAATATGCAAACTCAGCAGCCTGCAACAAGTGCTTTAAGCTGATACTGTCAAAGAAGGTAACACCTCAAATCCGATGAAACACCTGGCGACGGATAGCGTTTTTTTTAAAAGCCGAAAAATGCGCCGTATTTGATAGCTTGCTGCAAGACCTCACACCAGCGCATCGACTGCGGGTGGGTTGCCTGTTATCGGACCCGGAGTTAGCAACATCCCCCAAAAACCCGAAGAGGAGAGTCCTGGCCCCTAGCCCTGCCAGTGTAGCAGAAATGATGACGGATGATGATGGCAGCAGCAGCCGTTCTTCTCTGCGTGAGTAGCTTAGTAGGCTAACCACGTTATTAAATTAATGCATGTAAGGTGAACTAGCAAACACCGTCATAGTTACATGCAGCTGTCTTCTTGTTTGATGGCAGATACTCCCTTCACCCTGGCCAAAAAGGCTAAAATGACCAAAGAAAAAGTGGAAAACAGCTAAACATGAGAGGTTTTTGGACAAAGTTTGTGTTTTTTCCATTGATTAAGCACTGCTTCCAGCCAAGAGTGATACCATAAATCCCCTATAGCTGCAGAAAAGGCTAACATTGTTATCTTTTTACAAAAAAACAGCTGAACATAAGATGTTTTTGGACCAATTTTGTGTTCTCCATTCTTTAAGCACCGGTTTGAGCACCGTTTAAGCACCGGCACCGTTTCAAAAGTACCGGTTTGGCACCGGTATCGGATAAAACCTAAACGATACCCATCCCTACTCCCGTGGTTACATTAATTCACAGACATATGTAGCATAAAGGTCTGAAAGTCTGAGGAGATGATATCCACTCGTATTTTTGGAAAGGTGGAGCAAATCGAAACACGCAACAGTCTTAATTTTTCAACATGAATCCATTTGTTTACTCTGCCAATCTACCCTGAATAAGAACCTATCACCAGCAAATCCAAGCAGAAAGGGGCAAGCGTAGGCATACTTGTGTGGCATGAGCTGACTAAAGACATGCAGTGTCCAACCTTAGACCAAGCGACGCGTGCAATGAATATTTTGAAGACTTGTTGAAGTAACTTTCACTTTTTTTCTTTTTTTTTTAGAGAATCTGAAAAGCGTCTGAACCTGAATAATAGATAGAGATCTTTGAAGGAAACCGTCATGGTCTGCTGCTTCTTGGATGGCCTTAATAGATCACTTCTGAGAAGTCAGCAGTGCAGCTAAAGGAAGGGGGGGGGGGGACTACAGACTCTCCAACAGTTTCCAGTAAAGCACCAGGAATAGTTTTTATTTGTGTGAATGCATGTGCGCAGTCATTCCCGTTTGCATGTAGGAAACGGGCAGGGCAACGCAATATCAAATAATCAAAGCGAATGGAAAAAGGCGGGAGATGGAGGGAAAAACACAATCATAAGAAGCAGAGGCGTCTCAGCCGCACAGTGATAACAGGAAGAACAAAGACATAAAGGAAAGAGAGTAGTTTATTAAAGCAGTACCTTTTTTGGCAACCTCCATCTCCTCCTCGGTCCAGCGAGAAGTTTCTCCGGTTTCACCAGCGCCAGCTAAATAACAAAGACAGACACAGCCCCATCAGCACTGATAGAAGGAGAGAGGGAAAAAAAGCAACAGAAAGTGAAGGAGGGAGGGTGACGGTGAGAGAGTGACAGTTCTTTCTTCAGTCGTCTCCTTCTCATGGCCGCTAATCTAATAATCTGTTTATATTCAGGGGCTGCCGAGACCTGCTCCCTCACTTACACTCTCGCTCTAGCTTACTCTCCTCCTCTCATTTTCTCCTGCTTTCTCGTTCTCTCTCCTTCCCCACAGCCCTGAGCAAGCCCTGCTCCTCTCTAATCCGGGAGGGGAGGGCCTTGGTCAGCTGATGTAGCACCAGACAGTTGAGAGCCATGCCTCCCTCTTTAGGAAATGGCCTTGGATGGAGACAAATAGACAGAACAGCCAACCCAAAAACCCTCCCGCGTGCACAGATGCACGCTCCTCCCCTTTGCCTTGGCTTGATTACACAGTTCATTGCCCCGCCTCTAACAAAATTCACAGAAGAGCACAGTAAGTGTGGAGGGGGCTGAATGAACTCTAGCCCACTCTCCTCTATGGCACCCACTGAGACTGTGTAAACATTTGGACAAATATAGCTGCAGATGTACCCTTGACATTAAGAGGTGGTCTGCCCCCTTCAAACCCACCAATCTTGAAGACGAGATCAATTCTCACTGTTCAGACTTCTTCTGCCACACTGTGTTTTACTTTTAGTTAAGCAAATGTCTACCAGACTAAGCTTTCTTCTTCACTGACGAAATGCACCCCACTACAGGGGAGGCCCCTCTAGAGTGGCTCTTAATCAGTCGGATATGAAAACAGAGTGTCCGCCTACAGCATAGCATGTGGCCTAATGACACATATATATATATATATATATACATATATATATATACACACACACACACACACACACACACACACACACACACACACACACACACACCAGCCCCCAAAAGAGAATCCAAGCCCCCACTGAATCAGCAGCTTCCTCAATCTGCTTGGCCCCATTTCAGCTAGGCAACACTGACAGATAGCTACCCTTTTGCCCACGTACTTCTAAGAAACATCATGGCTGCAGGGGTTACAGAGCAAGTAAACAGTCCCACTCAAAATCCACAATGTAGTCATTAAGGGAGATTAGGTTTGACAAGTCCTACATAAACCAGGATAGAGAGGGTTTGAAGCATGGGTGGACACTGTAGAGGGTTAAAGAGGACATGAAATGCTACATATATAAAGGCTAATTTACATCATGGAGCCCTGCTCTCAAAAACTGACACAGAAAACACTCTGTGTGTGAAGCTGGATTTAAGAAATAAGTGCTCAAAGTTCAAGTTTTAAAAATATGTTTAGCACCATCTTCTGTCAATACGGAACGTGACATCCTGTGGTTGGATGGTTGGTTGCGGCTAATAGCTAGCATGAACTAATGTAAGTCTAACTAGTGACAGAATCAATAAATCAGAGAAATCAGCTGACGTGATCTGCAATATTTTATGTAATAAAATAATCTTTCTTTGCCCAAGCACAGCCAAACAGTTTACTACATATATACCTACACCACACCACAAACATAACTAGGTTTCTTACCAAAGCACAATCAGGAATCCCATCAGCAGTATGTGGGCAGAAAAATTAGGTCGAAGTGTGCGATAGACAGAAAGAAAACAAACAAAAACAAAGTGGAGGCTCTGAGGAAGAGATGCCACAATTTTTGGAGAACTTTTGTTTTTTCCTCACATTATCTCATTGACTTAATTACTTCATATTAGAAGTAAGGAAAAGCGAAGCCCAAATTTAAGTGGACATGCCGATGGATGTCAGGATTTCCAATTGTCTTCGGTAAGAAACCAAACACTTTACAACATCACAGGTTACTACATGTGTACGCTCGTAGCAACCTGTGATGTTGTAAACTGTTTGGTTGTGTTGGGAAAAGAGAGAATATTTTATTGCATAAAATAGCACTGATCGCATCATGCAAACATCTGCTTTGTCAGGTTATTACACGGCTTGGTGTTGGCTGGAGTGTTGGACTCCAGCTTTTCGGTCTGGTGACTCCAACAGGTTCTCCTTCACACATTCATAAAGTGCTTTAGAAACCCAAACATTACGGCTAGCAAATGGATTTTCCCATTTGAGTTCAGCTAGTCAAACAACATAAAGCAACTTACTGCTAAGGAGACAGTGAAAATGGACAGTATATCCTCTTTTTCTAAACATAAAACTCATTGTTGCAGCCAGGGGCAGCACAAAAGTGATCCCCCTAAACTGACCTTTAGTTTTAGTGTCCTTATTTTCCCCTCAGTTATCGATTCTGTCACTAGTTAGCAAACACAAACGATTGTAAGTCTATTAGCCGCAACCAACCAACCACATGACGTTGCGTTCTGTACTGACAGAAGATGGCACTAAACATGGGTGGCAGAAGAGTGCTTCAATTATAAGAGAAACTTAAAAGACAGGAAGCTGGGTAACTGGTAACCTGAGCTATCACCCTCAGAGCGACAGACGTCAAGAACTGAAAGTGTGTAAAGGAGTACCATGACAAGAACACACCTACAGCAGTCCACTGATGAGAGACAGACTGCAAACAGCTTCCTGAGGGAAATGCACACACCTGGCAATGAGTACCTGAGCCAACTTTCCATTTTTAAACTATTCCCACCTTTAAAGTCTACACATTTTTAATGAGAAGAAATCCAACAGAGCAATATTCTAACACATTGTGTACCAAAGTCTTTCTAGAAGCTGACACATGGCAGCCATTTTAAATGACCACAAGAACTTATTTAGCCAGTCAGTTTGAATTATTGTTTTTTCCTCTGGAAGTTTAAATGACACCTCCTCGGATGTAGAACTTTCATGTACAAGTATGAGTTTAGCACTCTTTGAGTGTTATGTCTCTATTGCAACCTTGTTTTAATAGGTATTCGTGTTAGCTCATAATACAAGAAGTGACGAGAAAAAAATTAAGTGTAGTTTGCTTTCGCTGACAGATTGCTGTGGGTCATGTTTAAAATGTTCCAACTATGTATACTTTCATAGTATTGAATTGCTTTTGTTCACATTTTAATCCTATTCCCTAAATAGTATACGACTGAATGTGGTGCACAAAAATTCACAAGACTCCAGACCCCAGACTCTATCCTGAGAGTATTCACCTTTAGCAGCATCCATGGAAGCTACTAGAGTCTGGGGTTTTGCAGGCTCCTTCATGGCCTTCTGAGCTGGATCGGTTTTAGGGAACTGTGGTGGATCTGGCAAGGAAGACTCGGGGGCAGAGGGAGGTGCTTCCTCAGCTGCCACAGATGCAGCCTCATTGGCCATGGAGCGTGTGGTGATCCTTCCCTTACGGCGTCCCTGGCTGTTGGCAGTCTTCCTGCCACGTGGCGTGTTTTGCTCCTTTCCGTCGTCGTCTTCCCCACCGTCACACTTTTCTTTGTCCTTGCCAATGTCCCTGTGGTTTTGGACAGGGAAACACAGCTTTTAGCTGTTGGTACTGCAAATATCTATTCGCTTTTGGCTCCGCAATAACAAGCTATCTTACGGTAACCTGTTCTTTCTCCTCACTGACTGAACACACACACACGCACCTTATTAGAGATTAGGCGTAGACAATCTGGACAGACAAATTTACAAGTTAGCAAGTTGTCTGTCTATTAGCCAAGAACCACTAATATACACTGCAATACACCTTAATTTTAAGTACAAAAGTGTAAAGGGTTTCTGGGTATCAAAAGTGAACTCTTTCCTAATAACTACAGCTAACTGAAAGCAGTGAAATATAATACAGCATATGTAACCATGACATCCTTTCTCACAGAGTGAATGGATCAAACACTGACATCAAACAAACAGGACTTTTACCTGCAGGGCCTAATGGTGACACGAGGACAAACAACTATTCATAACTCACCTAGAATCCTCCTTTTCATCTTTCTCTTCCTCGTCCTTCTTTTCCTCGTCCTCTTTTTTCTCTGACTTCTCAGACTTGTCCTCTTCGTTCTTCTCGTCTGACTTGTCTTCTTGTGAGGGACGTGTTATTTGCTGAAGACAAGAGCACATTGGGGAAATATTGAGCATTAAGAAGTAGCATTAAGTACAGTGTGGATTAGTTAAAGACATTTTATTTGTTCAAACTAGTATAATCTCTAAAAATGCATTCTTCATATGAAAATGCAGAATCTGACAAGAATTTTGGTAGTACAAGCTTTCAGTTTATAATCTGCTTGTAGTCAAGGTGCCACTGAACCACCCTGTTTGTGTAGGCTTTGCTTCCATGTAGTTTAACAGCCCGTGCGGAGCACAAAAAACAGGATTGCATTTGCCAGAATGCACCAGATAACCATCGGCTAACATCTTAGCAATGTAGCTTCTGATTGTCCATTTTAAATAATCTGCATTCACAAACAACAACCAGCGGATATGAATGGGAATTTTTGCCTGGATATACGTTGGCTACACTGGAAGAACCAAAAAATTGGCCGCTCTCCCAGAGGCTACAGACGAAAGTCAGCAGACCAGCCGATGGCTTCCAAGATTGATATAAATCAAGAACTCAAAGAGGGAGACTATTATACAGGGCAAAGTCTTATCAATGCTTCAATTCAAATGTAAAAATCTACCCAGTAAGACACTTCAAGCAGTTCCAACAACTACAAAAGCATTTTATATTTCTCCCCCCTCAAAGGGCTTGTTTTACCTTCCGCCAGTCTGATGCTGCTTCACTATCATACAGCACAACCTAAACAGTAAGGTTAAATGTTCAGTAATAAAACGATAAAAACAAATGTTGCCCCTCATTGATTACTCTTACTTTTCATCTGCACATATTACAGCAAAACTCAAAATATGGCAGAAGATTAACAGGCTTTGTACGCTCTTCTTTAGATGTGACCCTATACTGTATCTTCATTATCCAGTATAAACAACCGACATTGCAGACAGTGTTCTCTTTTATGTGTTTGTCCTAATTACAGAATGAAGAACCCTGATGTGTGGCCAGTTCTCGTGTCTCACTTAACTATTCATGAACTTTATATCATACTGCCAACAGATAACAAGAACAGCTTGAGACTGCTTGAGTAGGCCTGCAAACAAACAAACAAACTGCATCAAAGCAAATTAGTTCACTTTAATATTAAACCTATATGAATGGGGTGAAAATATCATTTGTATGTGAATTAAAAAGAAAAACAAAACACAAGCCAGATGGAGTGATTGAGGACAGAGCAGCATTCTTTATCATCATTGCTGGCGTGGTTCACCACAGAATGCTTTCTCCTGCCTGTTTCAGTGAAAGAGCTGCACTGCAACAAGTCTGGCTACGCCAAGCCAAAGATTCCATGCTGGTACCAGATGGGGCCAAGGAATGTGTTTCGCTCAATGGTAAAGGCAAAAGATATGGGCAGGAAAATAGAATGAAGACGCGGGTACCACTTAGGGGAGAAGAAGAAGGAAAAAAAAGGATGTGGCTGTCTTGTCTATTTTACAAAAACATGTCTCTGCACACAAGGAGTCTGGCTGTCTTGTTATACAGTAAAATCTACACAGCACAAAAAAAAAAGCAATAAGAAAACTGTAACATAGTTTAATGGAGTCAGCCTCGACTCCTGTAGAACAATAGTCTGTGTTCAACTTGAAGAACTAGTGGCTGTTTTAGCCAGTCTGATAGTGTATCGGAGAGTTTTTACATCATAATGGACACACGCACACAGACACACACAGAAGAAATCAAATCAACAGTATGCGAGTAAATTGCACGTGGTGCTGTCCTCAAGTTTTCCCATAAACTCTATTAGTCTGTGAGCAGAGCTTCCTTTAAATTAATTGTCCACATAACTGGAAACTTTGATGGTTCATGGTTGATGTCGTTGCAATTTGCTGTTTAACTGTCAAAACTGTTGATCACAAGCTACTTAAAAAAAAATCTATGTAATCCATGCTATCCATGTAACAATATTGCATAATATAGTGCCTATAGTGTAATTGACTGATGACCTGTCCAGGGTGTAAACTTGCCTCTTGTGACCCTAAGTTGGATATGCAGTTAAGAAAATAGATGAATGAATCAATCGTGCAGTATGATGACGCAGCCTTTAAGTGCTGCATGCCTGAAGCTGGGATTACTGGTGGATGGATGGATTGATAGAGTACAACCTATCACTTGGATTTAACTCTTGACTCACTGTCTACCTACAGTAGCATGAGACGCTTGCTTTTTGGTCAGTTTTGCCAATTCACAGACCTTTCTTTGCAAAGGACAGCAGCCCAGTTTATTCTCCCCAAGCATGTCCTTCTGTGAGGCGCTGTTCTGGTTTGGTCAGGGAATGCTCGTGTTTGCTTTGGAGATGGCCATAGAGCCATGGCATTCCTGCCTCTTCTCCCACACTGCGTAAAGAGCTTCTACACAGATGTTCTCCCAAAGTCAGTGAGTCCCTGTGGCTCTTCAGTGTTTTTAAATGAAGCTCTTTCCTGACCTGTCTTGAATATTTTAAGAGTTTTAACTTCTGCCGTCTTTTGCTGATTCACAAGTTGTATTTAATTTAGGAAATGACAGAGCCACAAGTCAATCTTCTTTTTCCTACCACAGAACTCAGGCCACCCGAGGAATCTCTCACTCTTTCTACAAACCATTCCACTGTGGGAATAGGAAATTTAAAAAAAACAAAAGGATTATTACTATGGATCATCTACAGTCTTAATATTCATTAGTTATTGCTATCACACATAAGACAAATAATAGGAAAACACATTTTTATAAGGATTCTGGTAAAGGAACCCAAAAAGATTAAAAACTGTCAAACCACTCCAAGTTCTATGAAAATGCTATGCACACCTGATGGTTTCTCCTAAGCACAGTGTAGCAACTTGTCCCAAAAAAAAGAAAAGGGAAAAAAAAAGTTGCCATGGTTTCTATCCAGCACTGCATGGGGAAGAACTAAACCAATAAAATCTACTTCATGGCTTCAAAAACTGGCAGGAAACTGAGAAAGAGGCTATTAAGGAATACTGTGGCAAAACAAACTGAAGGTCAAAGAGTAATCATCTTGCACAAGTAGAATGGTACCTGCAACCTCAGTTCATACCTTATGTGCTCTGTGTCTAGCTAAGAAATCACTTCTACTCCTTTAGCACTGCTCATACAGAGGTTTCTTCTGAGTGTCAACACCTAAAGTGTCTATATAAACGATGACGGGTGACATCAGTATCATCATTTTCCCTGTTTACTATGGTTTATAAGGGTCCACCTGGGTCTGAGTTAAGTACATTTTCTCATTTAGGAATGGAATGCTTCAGTACAATACAATGTACCAGCTATGCGTGCACGTTTCACAGTGCCAGACAAATAAATAAAAATGTCTGCAAAAATCTTTGCTTTACAACTGATAGGTGAGGGTGGGTGGGCAATTTATCACAACACAAGTTGTTCTAATTGGACGCTTCTATCCTCTGACCATGAGAAGACGAAAGTGGTTTCTTCCAGGATAAGGTCGCCCGATCCCTATGTAGCTATGCAACTGGTTCTTATACAGCGCTACTACTACTTGAGCACACAAAGCTTTTTACACAACATGCCTCATTCACCCATTCATACTCAGATAAATGCATTGGAGAGAAACTTGGGGTTCAGTATCTTGCCCAAGGATACTTAAGTGTAGTTTATGATCAAGCAGAGGTAGTGCATTCGCTGTCTGCTCCACTCCAGGGCCTGCCCATCTGCCTGCAGAGAGGTCTGTTGCCAGATGGTGGCACTGTAAAAGTATGTGCTAAAACCAGTTCTGTGAGCCAACTCTTGCTTGTGCTGTTGTTAGTCAGCCAGCTAGCGGTGGAGGAGAGCGAAGTTATAACATATAAAGATCTGTAGTGAAACTGAGTGGTAAAAACTATGACAAGTGTCACTTCAACTACTGCAGCCAAGTATCAAATAGCCAACCTTCGGATTATTAGATGACCTGCTCTAGCTGCTGAGCTACAGCCGTCCCAAAAGTTTTGAGGAGAAAGAAAATTATGTGGATTTCAACCTTTGGTTTTCACACAATTTCAGTCAAGTTAAATGCATATGAGGTACATGTTTAGCAAAGTTCTCCAATACTACGACTAAAACACCTAATGAGGGAAGAATATAGAATAAAGAAAGAATAAAGAATAAAGAATATTGGAAGAATAGCTCCATATAAAGCCTCACCGATATTGGGCTGTCACAGATATACTGAATCTCAGTATATGCCATCCTGTTATGTACAGGTATGAAAACATAATGCAGCAACAAAAAAAAAATTGGGATCATTTCAAAATGGTGCCATGACAGAATTTTTCCAGTAGGGGCTCCATTGTTTATGTTCCTCAGCACTGTCTAATGCACTTGAACCAAAGTAACACCACAGCTGAGGTAACTGTGGCTTTGTGGAAACTGGGGATGTGTGCTTCAGTGGGAAATCTACACCCTAACTACATCGTAACTGCAATCCCCTCTGAAACTCTACCTTGTAACCTTCAGCATAACCCGATGTACACCTCTTCAGAATTGTAACTACATGTTGGGCTGCCGCAGCGTGCAGCTACCGTGATTAGGGATGGGTATTGATACGATTTTGATGATTCCAATTCCATTTTCGATTCTGTTTAACGATTCAACGATTCGATTCTTTATCGATTCTCTTATCGATTCTTTTTTAAAAAGGAGAACACTAAGGTCGATTAGCTCAGAACTTTGTTTTATATCTTCTCTTTGAACAAGATAGAAATTTAGGAGTAACATGGCCTTACAAACCCAACAGTGAGATCTTAAGAGATCCACAGCCTACGGCTCTTCGATGGGGTGTCAGAGGGTCCCCAGGAAAAAAAATGTAAATGTAAAATAATAAAAATAAATATTCTTCTGTAGCAATAACAAAGTATAACATAAATTATTCTGTAGCAATTACACAAGAATATCCAGTAATGTCCCTGCCTACAATTAAACACATTCACTTACCGAAAATCGGGGGCATCTGCTGTGGCAAATGGGTGCAAGCCTTTAACCACAAACTTAGTCACTGCTCGGTGACATTCGTCTATCCTGGCCTGAAAAGAGATGCTACCGGTAGACTGCAGCGAGAACTGCCAGCATCTGAGCCAGCCAGACTCTGTCTCTCTCATCATGGTCACCTAAATGCAATGCAAAGTAATGGCAGGTTTTGTAATAAGGCAGATCGCGCTAACATAATATGCACTGTTAGTTGATTATTTACCTGCTGCATTAACGGGAGAGGACGTGCAAATGTTACCACTGCTGCTGGGTTGAGATTCACGAGTCCAGAACGGAATTAAAAACACGACATTCATTTAAAGTCATTGCGTGTTTTGTGAGCAAATGCTTTTGCATATTCGTAGTGTTTCTTCCCTTAAATGAAATATCTACTTTGCAAGTTGCCCTGTTGTCATCCGTTCTCGTAAAGTATAACCAAACTTTTGAGCGTTTGAGCCGCTTAGGTGCTGTGTTTCCTGCCAGGTAAATGACGCTCCGCAACGTGGTGACATCATTCGGGGCGACTGGAATCGATAAGGGAATCGTTTGCAAAAATGGCAAACAATTCCAAGGAATCGAAACAGTGGGGACCGGTTTTCAACAAGAACCGGGTTTCGATACCCACCCCTAACCGTGATTGGCCTGTTGAGAACCATCAATTCCTCCTGTGCATTTCCAGCTATGTTTTTACCACAGTTTTAGGATTTATCAGTAAGAGATTAACAGCCATCATCCCAGTAATAATGAATAATAATCACTTCATCTGTATAAGGACTCACAAGTGACAAAAATTATCTGGCCTTATGTGAGGTAATGTACAAAAAAGTGAAAAAACTTGAGAGACAAATATGTTTTCTTCTGGGGAAAAACAACTAAACACAACAATCTGACCACTAGAAAGAGTGGAGACCCAGGAGGGAAAAAAGTCTCAACATTTTATTTGTTTCCATCGGCTGACACTTTATTTAACATCGGGACACGACCACATGGTGATAAACACATAATGCAGCAGCACAACAGAAATGCTGGCAATGACGTTCGCCACTTGCGTAGATTACTTTGTAGGCTCTACAGAGATTCCACGCAGAAATCCAAATTAGACCAAAGTTGCTAACTTTTTTTTGAACTACACTGTGGAGCAGCTCATGAACCAATTACCACAGCAAAGCAGGACTCCGCATCTGAAAAACAGGGCTGATGGCCTGTTGGTGGGAAAACATGAGATGGGCAAAACAAAAGTAAGATTATTGTCCACAGATTTTTTTTTAAAAAAACGCAAAGCTAAAATGCGATGCTAAGTATATTTGGTTGGGCACTATGCCAAAGTAAAGTCTAAGTGTGGGAAACTCAGTATCAGCTGATATATTGATATCTGAATTTACTCCCTAACATTTGTATTGGCAATCAGCCAAAAACTCCAGGATCAGTCAGGGTATAGTTACATTGTTTTAATAAAGTTCCAGAAACATATTTAATTATTGTCAAAGTCGAGGCTCGCTGAAGCCGTTTAAGCAGAATGATGTGGCCTGACATCTTACAACATCTCATATTTTTATTCAACTTGTCATCTGCTCGTGTATCTACTTGAGGATTAAATGTGCTTAAATATGCTAAATCTGTTAACGTGTAGCTAATGTCACCGCATGAACATGACATTGAAGCAATTTCCAATATTTTCTCAAAGCACATACAAAACAGGCATGACCACATATCATGGATTTGAATTTTTTTCAAAAAGAATACAAAAAAACATAGCAGCAGAGGTCCTAATACGTTTCAATAGGCAGGCGAAGAAACAGGCAACAGAGGAATCAAGAAATCAACTCCCAGACTAAAGCAACAGAAGTAAACTGGCTTTAACTCAAAACTAAAAACTCTGGTTTTACAGTTAGTGACATACCTGTAAGCTCATTTGCTGGTCATAAAAATCCCTTTCCTTCGCTGAGAGCCACAGCTTACCAGTGGTGCGAATGAGAATTTACCCTCCGGTGCTTCCATAGCGGTGGTAACGGTAGCAGTAGAGGGGGAGGACAGCACCATAGTAGAGCTCCTTAGAAGGGCTGCCGGGCCACGGCACAACCACACATATTCCGGGAAAGCGTGTCATCAGGCCGCTTAAGCCGCCCAAAGAATTGTCCATCTCACATGCACACACTAATCTATGCAGGGTCACTCAAGGTAATCCCTGCCGAGCACTCCTCTTTGATTGGCACTCACAGCAGCACAGTGAGATTTTTGGGCCCGTCAGATGGCCGGACTGTACCAACTCAGCCGTCTCAGAGAGGGGTGAATATCTCTTTCTCTCGCTCTCACTCTCAGAAGAACAGAAGAAAGAGGAAATGGAAAACGAGGAGGAGAAAAAAAAAGAGAGAGAAAAAAAGCAGCACACAGCAGATAAGCTGCCAGCGCTGACTCGGTCTCACTGAGGATTTTTTTCACTCAGCTTCACTCACTCGCCCTACATTCCACTGCTTTACTCTTGCTCACTCTTGTCCTTTTCCTTCCAACTCTAATGACTCACTCTGCTCACTTGAGCTGCAGTTGTTAAGGCACAAAAAGCTTAAAAAGTGCACTACGTCCTGATGTGCATTATTCCGAATATTAATAATAATTCATTGTATATGGGGGAAAAAAACAACACACAGAATTATTTAATGAACTGCCCTGAATCACAGGATGATGGGATTTTACTTTAGAAGTAACAAAAGAACTAAATATTTTCATTACGAAGTGACAAAAATGACAAATTGCTCACATCACACTTTGATGTTTTCTAGTGAGCTAAAAAAGTAGACCTGGGCTAGTTAAGTATCAATCAATGTTCATCAATCAGGTAAGGACCCTTTATAGTTCATCTGTGTATGAAAGAAGACTCTGAGAGCCATAATCACTCTAACAATTTAAAATCATTTCAAAGAAAAGGCCATTTACTGTATACAGCCTTCTTTAACATCCATTACACTGTTTGGAAAAGCAGTTCGGAATCTGCATCAATCAGCATCTGCAACAGAGCCAACTTGCTTATTATGCATGCAAGTAAAACGGTTAATGTAAACAGTGTACAACAATCCACCACATCACATACCAGCGTCCACAAGTTAAACAAAAAGTGGTTTCAACAAGTCCAACCAATCATAAGCTCAGAAACTGGCGATACAGAAAGACATTTCTCTGCTCATAGTTGGCCTCATGTGTCACAGAAAAGTCAAGTTCTCTCTCAGCTGCTGGCAGCTTTTTTGCTTATGTAGAGAAATAGTCTACAACCAACCCATTGTACTGCACAGTAGATGTACGCCACAGAGACAGAATGTCCTGTACACAGACTATAGTGAACTGGGGAAAGTCCAGCAGGGAGAATAATCCAACAGAATGTGTTGGCTGACATTTGGCACTGATTTTAATCAGAGTTAGGAGATGGCTGCACTTAAAATGATGCAGCCAAGACAACAATCATATGTATGTCTCTCTAAAGGTTTCCTTTTAGCATCAACAAAGTTTACATTCCATATCTGACAGTGCTCGCACACTGAGGCTTCAAAGGAAGACGCGGCTCCGCTTTGTCTCTTTGCTTGATGCCGGGACAAGTAAGTCTTTTGAGAGACCCATGCGGCAGATGAAAGTAGCATCATCTCAAAAGAATTCCAGCTTACTCTGAATTATTCACAAAAATATGGAATTATTTCATGTCTCTGAATCACTGTTCTGTATTTCTGCACAGCTTTTCAATCATACACCTCCTTTTTTACTCACTTTTCTTTTCTGTCTGTTCTAGCATTGCAGATTCAGCACTTAATAAGTAACTGCCACAATACATATAGTATTTTCTTTTCAAAAAATACATTAATATTAAATTAATGTATCTCCACTTTTAAAATAATTAATACAATTTTCAACAAAGCAGCACTCTTCATGGCTTTGCATGATGCTGATTCCATGCCAGCAAACAAAACTGCTGGCTAGATTAAAAATGAAGAGACGTTTTAATAAACTCGTTCATCTATACAGTGTTGCCTTTTAAGAATTTAAGAAACTTAAGTCAGACCAACAGTGTCAGGTTACCCAATCCTGGACGACATTTTTTACTGTCCAAACTTCACTGCACACTTTAATTTATATTTCAGTAACTGAGAGGTTATTCATATTTTATCATGTGCAGATAGTGTTTGTGTCAAACTGAACCCATATTGTAATAATCTCACTACTCGTAGCTTAAGTGGGCGATAGTGGCTCAAAGAGTTGGCAGTTCTTCATGTAACCAGAAGGTTGCCGGTTCGAGCCCCGGGTCGGACAGTCTCGGTCGTTGTGTCCTTGGGCAAGACACTTCACCTACCACCTACTGGTGATGGCCAGAGGGGCCGATGGCGCGATCTGTCAGTCTGCCCCAGGGCAGCTGTGGCTACAACTATAGTTTGCCTCCACCGGTGTAATTGTACAGTGCTTTGAGGGCCCCGAAAAGCGCTATATAAATGCAATCCATTATTATTATTATTAAGTAAATGTCACCCTGCTTTCAGCTTGCTCTCTCTGGCCCTTGAAGACTGCAAGCAAAGCAGAGTCTGGGGTGTGGTCCTTGTGTAATATATGTAGCATATGTGTATATTTATCAGCTGTCAGTCTGATGAGAAATGAAACAGGTGTGTAAGAGTAAGACGAAGCCAGTGCTGCAGACTGTGAAATAATGACATGTCATGGCCAGATGCAAACGCTGTGCCCATCCATAACAATGGTTTTAATATAAGGCCAAGTGACATACTGTATAATTTGTTATTTCCAGTGCTTACAGGGTGTTTTACTGCTAAAGTTGACCTAATTTCCTATTAATAAAAGAAGCCTGTGAAAGACAAATCCATCATCGTGTTACTGACACTAGTAAAAAGAAAATAAATAAAACACTTGAACTCTTGGGTGAATCAGGTTGGTTTGATATAAGTGAGGGTGTGATTTAAAGGTCTGGTTTAAGTGAGGGTGCTCCTTGTACAGCATGCAGAAGAAAGGATGCACAGCACCCTGTGGCCCACTGAATTCACCGCACCTATGCTGCTCTCACATTACACAGAGATTTGGTTGGTTAGACCATTAAGACTCTTTAATGTCTGATCCCAGTGTATCAGACATTTAGGGCTGCAGTACCAGTTTGAAAATAGCGATATCACTTTTTAAAAAAGTGTTTGATTTACCTGGTTCCTCCTCCGTCTTCCATAGTTTCGCCTCACCAGTGTCTTGTAGTTGTTGTTCTTTTTGGTCAAGTAGTAGTATAGGACACAATCAGCAACACACTGAAACAGGAATATCAAATTTAAGAATTTCCAGTTCTTTAACCTGGTTTATTATTATCAACTATCTATTTTTTTCCCTAACAGATGTGTTTGTTTTTCAGCTGAATTGTACAAATTGTAGGGCATATTAAAGGTGGAAAAGGTTTGAAATTTATTGCGGTCTTATTTGTTTTAACATTAAAAATCCTGGATGTGTTATGCTTTTTATATCCACTGTAAGTGTACAAAGAAGTCTCCTTTATAGACATCACTTCATTTTTTTTATTTACTTTCTAACACCAACTTATTTTTATTTGCTGATGGAAGCTTTTCATTTTATTCATCATTTTATTCTATTTTGTGAAGCAACTGTATTTGCTTTTTAGGGCCTGAGCACAAAATGTTCAAAGGCCCTATTGTATCTGTTTCTGTTTATTATTATTATTTTATAATAATAATAATAATAATAATAATAATACATTTTATTTATAGGCGCCCTTCAGACCCTCAAGGTCACCTTACAGTAACACGTAAACATACCATAAAAATCATAAGAAAAATGTATATATAGCAAACATGGTAGATAAAATTTAGACATAAACAGTCATAAAAGTATAAAAGCAAATATAAAAACTGAGCAAGGTAAAAATGGCCTAAGACAGATCAGGTGTATGCAATTCTAAACAGATGGGTTTTGAGTAGTGATTTAAAAGTGGTGAGACAGTGTGTGGTCTGTAGAGCAAGTGGGAGAGCATTCCAAAGTCTCGGGGCAGAACAACTAAAGGCTCTGAGTCCAATGGTAGTCAGACGAGCAGGTGGAACTGACAGAAGGGAAGCTAAAGAAGAGTGGAGTGTACGAAGGGGCGAGTATGTATGGAGAAGAACGGATAGATATGGAGGAGCAAGGTTATGAAGCGCTTTGAAAGTGAGAAGCAGGATCTTGAAATTGACACGGAGGTGAATTGGGAGCCAATGGAGCTGTTTAAGAACAGGTGTTATATGTTCAGTGGATCTAGTTCTGGAAATAATACGAGCAGCTGTATTTTGAACCAACTGCAGTTTATGGAGGGATTTATGAGGTAAACCATAGAGAAGAGAATTACAGTAATCCAGACGAGATGTGACAAGAGCATTGACAAGTATGGCGGTACTGTGTGGAGTGAGTGAGGGACGAAGACGGTTAATATTACGGAGATGAAAGTAGGAAGACCGAGTGATATTATTTGTATGTGCTGTGAAGGACAGAGTGCTATCGAGGATGACACCAAGACTCTTAACCTGAGGGGAGGGTGTGACAACAGAGTTATCAATAGATAACGAAAGACTGGTTTGAACTGTAGTCAGTTTTGATCTGGTGCCTATTAAAATGAATTCTGTTTTATTGCCATTAAGTTTAAGAAAGTTGTGAGAAAACCAGACCTTGATTTCACTTAAACAGTCAGAAATGGATGTGGGTGGGAGAGTAGCTGTGGGTTTGGAGGATAGGTAGAGCTGGGTGTCATCTGCGTAGCAGTGAAACTGGATGTTATGCTTCCTAAAAATATTACCTAGGGGTAGGAGATAGATGATAAAAAGTAAAGGACCCAGGACAGATCCTTGGGGTACACCGGAATTAACTGGAGTAGATACTCATCTGTGAGGGAGTAATTGAACAAACTGTGAGCGGCCAGAGAGATAAGAAGTAAACCAGGCGAGTACTGTACCATTGATGCCAATAGATGCTAATCTGTGAAGGAGGATGCGGTGGGAGATAGTATCGAAAGCTGCTGTAAGGTCAAGGAGAATGAGGATGGATATAAGTCCAGAATCAGCTGCAAGCAAAAGATCATTGGTGATTTTTACTAGGGCTGTTTCTGTACTGTGACATGAACGGAAGCCGGACTGAAACTGTTCGTACAAGTTATTTCCAATGAGATGATGATGAACCTGTGCAGCCACTATCTTTTCAAGAATTTTTGCTAGGAAAGGGAGATTTGAAATTGGCCTGAAATTATTTAGATTGGAGGGATCTGAACCATTCTTTTTCAGTATTGGAGTTATTATTGCAGTTTTAAGGGAAGAAGGAACAGAACCAGATATAAGAGAGAGGTGTACGATATTAGCAATCAGTCGGGCAAGAGTATAAAGAGAGTTTGAATGAGAGTTTGACAAGATTTGTCGGCAGTGGATCAAGTTTACATGATGATGACTTTAAGTTAGTAATTATGGAAGATAGCTGAGTTATTGTGGGAAGTTCAAAATTGGACAGAGAGGATGACAGCTGAGAAGGACAAAAAATGCAGGTAGAACAGTTGACCATTTCACAGGATGAGGGCAATTGTTGATGAAGATTCTCAATCTTGGTGTAAAAAAAGTCCATAAATTTGTTGCAAACTGCGGCAGAGTGTGTATGTATGGCAAAGGTATCTGGGGGTTTAACAATATTATGCAATGTAGAAAACAAAGTGCGAGTGTTTCCTTCAGCGGATTCAATAACAGAGGTGTAGTATGCAGATTTAGCATGATGAATAGCTTCTTTATAGTGTTGTATATGACTGAGATACATGTCCTTGTGAATAGTAAGTCCTGTTTTCCTGGAGAGACGTTCCAGGCAAGTTGGCGAAGTTCAGATGAGTACCATGGTGCAGAGCGAGAGAAAGAAACAGTTCGAGTTTTTTGGGGAGCCAAGGTATCTAAGAGGTTGATAAGTTCATTGTTATAGTGAGATACCAGGTCATCTATGGAAGCTGAGGCATCAATGGTAGGTAAGTTATTAATGCCATGGGAAAGAGCTGATAGATCAATGCTCCTAATATTTCTAAAAGTAATTGAGCGGTTTTGTTTATTTTTGTATAGTGGGAGACTAGCATTGAATAAAACGAATTTATGGTCTGAAAAATGCATGTACAATACAGCACAATTCTTAGGGGTGACACCAATGCAGCAAACAAGATCCAAAATGTGTCCTTTGGAGTGTGTGGGAACGTCCATATATTGTTGTAAGCCAAAATTGTCCAGACAGGATATAAAATCTCTTGTGGCTGAATTTGATGTGTTGTCCATGTGGATGTTAAAATCGCCCAGCAGTAGTATATTTGGAGATAAGAGTAGGATTTCAGCGAGAAAGTTAGAAAAATCAGTTAAAAAGTCAGAATTGATTTTAGGTGGACGGTAAACAGCAACTAATACTGTGGGGGTTGGTCCATTAATTTGAATCAGCATGGATTCAAACGTCTATGTCTTTGAACACCTTTTTGAGGCTTTATAATGCAAAAAAAAAAATCATAAAATTTTGCACATGTGTCAGGTCTGGTGAAAATGTACATATTTTATTGGATTCACATACAGAGAGCAGGAAATGGCTCAATGGCGTCACTTATGATAGTACAACCAGCGCATGGTTTGAGTTACATGAATGAAATTTGGTACACATGTGTAACATGCCAAGAGGATCAAAAAAGTCTGGGGGCGTTCAGCAAAATTCGACCACATCACGCTTGGAGGTACACCAGAATGGGAGGGCCCTCTCATTGCTGCTTGCAGCTTTAATTATTTCTATTTTTTGTATTTTATTATTCCATGCATCTACTAATTTTTTCGTTTTTGGTAAATGTATTGATTCTTTCACAGGGCCCATCTCCCAGAGCAGTCAAAGCACTCCATACTTTTATTTTGCCGGGTATTATTTGTATTACTTATTATTGGCTTATAAATCATCTTTCAAGCACTCTGAACTACACTGACCTGCATATAAAGTGCCATACATATAAAATTTGATTGATTTGCAGACCTACAAAAATAGGAACTAAAATGAACACATAAATTTGTTACAAAAGATCAGAATAAGCAGTCTTATGACAAACACTTTAACTGCAGTTTACCTTTCTTTCAAGATAGGAGGCAATCAGGCCAAAGTTCTTGGGGTGTTGGACAAACCTGCACAAACAATCCACAGATTATTCATGTGCCAAAACCACAAGAGCAAGCTAGCATTAAGTCCCATAAACCACATCTGAAGTACAGGGAGACACTGCGACTGTAACATCTTGTGCCGCCAGCAAAACGAAAACAACTCACTTCTCCTTGAAGATCTCCTTTTCGTGTTCGGTCCAAACATTCATGAACTGCCGGGCTTTGTACACCTTCATTGGGTCGTCCATCAAGCCGTTCATGTTAATGAACTTCACTCGCCTCTGCTCAGAGTCATACATCATGGGTGGGATGACTGACAGCTGTCTCATCTGCTTCTCGTTGTTCTGTGGAACACAGACAAAGCAGCCTCTGTTACCCCTCTTAATCAATACACCACCTTACAGCTTACTCATGAAGATTATGTGCTTTATGATTTGAGGTGATGTAGTAAGGGAGATAAAAGAGAAATCTCTCCCTCTCCAAATACACAAAAACCTAGACACTTCAGGGCTCACAAAATTTCAAAATCCCTGGTAGCCCTTCGGGCAGGGACTCTTCAGTTTTTGGTAGCCCAAAATAAATTTAAGTAGCCCAAATAAAAAAAGAGAGCAATTTTTTGATTGATGTTTTGTTTCCTGTTTTGTTTCCTTTACAATATTATACATTAAAGTATAATATTGTAAAGGAAACAAAACATTAATCAAAAAAATGTTGAAAAACAAATTACAACATTGTATAAAAATTACAATCATCAACTCAAATACTTGGTTCTAATTGAACAGAAATTTCTATGAACTTGTAAGAACTGTGTAGAACATGAATCAGTCTGTGTCAGATCCTGAATTTGAAATTTCCACTGAAGTCACGGGTAAGAGGCAAGTGGAACCAAGATCTAGGCCATTTGCTTTTTGAAGTTTGCAAAGACTGCTAAATTTTGCCAGTGGTAGCTCACTCTTTGCAACATAGTACGCTGTTTTAAACTGATTTTTCAGGTTTATTTTTTGTATGTTATTTGCAATTGGTGTTTGTTCTTGGAAAGATATGGCAGACTGAGCAATAATGCATTTCTTGCATTTCTCATGGGTTCTAATGGGGGCCTTTCTTAAAATGACTGGTCCCAGTAACAAAGGCGCAAGAAACCCTCAGAGGGCCAGAGTGGCTGAACTGGTTACAGCTGCTCATGACTGTGGCATAGGAACCTCATAGCACATTTCAAATTATGTCCACTTAATACCTACCTCCTGCTCAGAGAGCCCATCTATGATTTCAGAAATCTCATGTTCACTTCTTGCAATTGTTGCAGACAGACCTGTTCCCCTTTGTCCAACCCTGTGAAAAAGCAGAGTTATAAATGTTACAATATTGATCATTTATTTCAAATGTTGTCAAAATAATGTAAAAAGAGAGAGAGAGAGAGAGAGAGAGAGAAAGAGAGAGAGAGAGAAATCCATAACATCTGTATAGAAGCTAGCTGACATTGACACCCTTTAAGAACAAAAAAACAAAAAATAAACCTCCAAACTCAGGGACAAATTGCTGAGAAAGGGAAATTTTGGACTTTCAAAGCCCTCTTCAAGATCAAAATCTTTGTGCCCATTATTAATGAAGAAAACAGTCTCCCTGAATAGTTATTATTGGCTTCCTCCTTCACGGTCTAGCAGTCTGCATAAATAGCGCTGACATAAAAACTCTTATGTGGATATTTCAATTAAAGCACAAAGTGCCAGTGCCAGGAACAACCAGACTCTGGACCCTGACCCCGTCTCAAACCCAGAGAGCCAAAGTAGGCCATTACATACCACCAAATGCCCTCCCATTTAAGAGATTGCTGAACAGGCCTCTTAAAGACAGAAAAGGCAATTTTAACATCTAGTTGTAGTGCCAGTTCTTGTTGTTAATGTATCAAATCCCTGCGAGAGTGAAAATTCACAGTGGCGCCTTCAGTTTTAATCACATCCAGCGTACACTATTCCTTTTTTATGATTTTAACTCACGCTACGTGTTTTGATCAGACTCCATGCATGGCCAGAATGACTCCTCGCTACACAGTACAACCAGCCATGTGGACTTCACTCTGAATGTAACCACAAGCATTTCACAGATCATTAAATTGATTGGTGAAAAGAAAACTGATCAAAACTGAAAATAAAACCAATTACTTTCAGTTTAACCCTAATCTGTATGTTGACCTCTTTAAACCAAATCCTCACTTTGCCAAGTTCAAAAGGCATCAGTGTGTTTGTGAAAAAAGTACCAAAAATATCTAACCATATGTCTCTGGGGTTGTTTTTTTTTTTTACATTTTTACCTCTGGAAGCGTTCCTGCTGCTCTCTCTGCTTGCGGATCTCGGGGAATTGCCTTTCATAGTACTCCCGTGTTCTGCTCTCCTTGGCTTTGCGTCTGGGGTTGTTCTCCATTCTCTCCACCTTCTTCTCCCATGCTTCCATCAGCTGGTCATAACGCTGGCAGATCTTCTGCTCCTGTGTACACAGCATGAAACATGCACGACTACATCAAGAGGGGGTTAAGTTAAACTTCAGGGATATCAGTGTGTCCATTCAGGTTACACAAATAATCGAGCTCCTCCAGCGTGGTACATCAATACAAGCAGCGGCTCCCAACACAGTCTGAGGAGTGTGGAGGAGATACCAGCAGATGTGCTGTTACACAATGAGAGCCAAGCAGGGCTGAGCAGACTGCTGCTGAACATCAGAACTGGAAGACCACTACTGGCGCCCTGTTCTCATTGCAAATGAGAGCAGGTTCACATCGAGCACATGGGACTGACATGAAAAAGACTCAATGGTGAAAGTTACACTGCCTGCAACACCATCTGTCTTTTGAGAGTTTGGACTGAAAACAGGCACATGAGTAGTCCGCTGCATGTAAAACTCAGACTCGTCTGTACTGGTAAATGTCAGCGGCGTTACCAATCACCTACTCCCCTGGGATTATATCAGAGGGGTTTTCTACATCCACATCCCTGCCTGGATGTGATAGGCCTGGATTTCCGCAACACAGGTATCTCATGAGTGTTTCACCAGACTCCTCGGTGTCGTCTTAAGTTATTAAAATCGGGGGAAAGGACCCTTTATATTGTGCTGTAGTGTACCATTCACCTGCTCCAAACAGCATGACAAAAAGGATATTAGTGACTTTTTTTTAAATCATCCGCCCTAAAACCGTTGACTGGTTGTAGTCAAGGATTTTATCATCCATACTGATAATGACTCTAGACACTTTTAATTTTATCCAGCCCAACTGTCCTTTGGAACTCGTTTTTACTTTGGGTCTGTCCGTTGATTTTCTCTGTTCTGAGGACATTTTTATTTCCAACCACTGCAGTGTTATTTTTAATTTATCTGAGACTGTGACACCGTCTTCAGCTCACTATGAGGTCTGCTCTTATTAAAATCATCTACTGCCAGCACGTTTTCTGAGGCTTTAATTTATTTTTATTCCCTTATAATAATGTAGATATCCTAATTGATCATTTTAATGTATATAAGATTTTAATTCTTTTTATCTTTCTGTTGTTTTAGTGTAACACTGAGGGCCATGGGAGCACTGCAATTTCGAATTCCAGTCTATTATCTGTACATAGGGTTTTTGACAATAAAGCTGACTTTTGACTTTGACTTTATTAACATTGCCTTTCTATTTTAGACTATATCTATCCATTTAAAACAAGATCAGTACCAGTTTTACAGTCCTCTTCTACACCTACTGCTCCTATACTCTTAAATGAGGACTGTCAATGTTATCTTTCCTTTTTTGTTGATAAAGTCAGAAATGTAAGAAATAATATCTTTTCCTCAGCATCTATGTTGATGGTTCCCACACCAGCTCGGCCAGTTATCTTACGCAGCTTTGCAGCAGTAACTTTACCTGCTAGCGAAGCTTATTGGTACAATGAAAGCCTCTTCTTGCTCTCTGGACATTTTACCTACATCTTTGTTGAAAAATGTCTTACAGTGCATTAGTTCCAGTGTGCTCACTATTGTCAATGTTTTACTGGCATCTAGTAAGTTACCTACTGATTTCAAAAATGTTTGGCAATTTTTTTAGAAAACTTTGGAAAACAAAGAAACTTTGGAACCTCTAGTTTTACTTTATATGCACATCAAGTCTCTGGTTCGTTCCTGTTTTTATCATCTAAAAAATATTGCCAAACTAAGATCCATTGTGTCACGTCCTAAACTGGAAATGATCATTCATGCTTTGGTTTCATCACGATTGGATTACTGCAATGCACTGTATACATGTCTTAGCAAAGCCTCCAAAGAACGCTTGCAAGTTCTTTAAAATGCTGCTCTTGATACAGCTACTGTATACTGGCTTTCGGTCTACATCAGAGTGAAATTTAAGATTCTTTCTCTCACTGAGAGCTCTTCGTGGACAGGCACTAGGTTATATCAGAAGACTTCTGTACCCATAGGTCCCCGAGGTCCTGTGACCAGGGTCTGCTGATGATGCCCCATACTAAGCTGAAAACAAAAGGAGACAGAGCCCTCTGTTCAGTGGCCTCCAGACTCTGCAACTCTCTTCCTTTGGACTTGACTGTACAGTCTCTTTTAAAAGCCAGTTAAAAAAACATCTCTTTAAATCTGCTTTTATTCATTTATTTATTTATTTTTACATTGTTGGCTCTTGTGAAGCACTTTGTGATTTTATATCCTGAAAGGTGCTATATAAATAAAGTTTTACTTACTTAACCCTTCTTGGCACTTATGGGTATGCCATGCTGGAGGAGCTACACTGCTTATGCAACCTGAATGGGCAGCTCATCCAATCAGCATTGACAAGGACATCAGCAAAAATCGCAAATAGAGAAAAATTACTCAGGAGAGAGCAATGATCTGTGGCCAACACCTCTACAACCATTCCTTTTTTGTCTTGTTGCATTTCTAGTGCTCCTGATGTTACTTTCATTTGCAACAGACATGGTTTATGCTTCCTTATACCTGAAATTTAACCAACCTTGTGTTGGATTGTGAGAATCAAGTGTTCCCTTCATTCTTTTAAGCAATATACATCACATTTTAAGGAAGCACCTGCAATCTCCAAACAAAAATGAAGTTTTTATATTTGGCTCTGCAGAATATGTGAAAGAGATATTTAATCTGGATGGCATTGCCTTGACATCCAGTATTTATGTGAGGAAACTTTCAACTAGGACCAGTACTCTAACTCAACACCGTCTTCCTGTATCATGCAATATTGTCAAAAGCTGTCTCTAAAAGTGCAATAAGTGCTATTAAAAAAAAAAAAAGTAGTACCAACATTTACTGTCTTTTACTGGCCGATTGTCCTAGAAGCTGTTGTGAACTGTTGCAATATAATGTAATGACAGTAGGTTACGCTCTCAATGGATTACTTTTTAATTGTAACGATCGTGTGATGTAAAGTAACACTCCCCAACACAGATTTAGAATTAATTCAAATAACAAAAATGCACCAAATCTGGTGGATCATAACAGCATTGCTGTTAAACACCAGCAAAAATCTCTGTGCCTTTAAAAAGTCTGGCTCATTCGCCAGGAACTGCACTCAAAACATTTTTGAACAAACAAAGGCAACTACTCAGTTTGTTGGGGCCAACCCAAACGTTGCTACACCAGTGGACAGATGAGGCAAAACAGATGCAAATAATGTTAAAGGTTAAAAAGTTGAAGAAAAAAAACCCCAAAAAACCCCCCAATGATTGTGATTTTACATGCAGGTAAGCGTGTGTTTATTAGCACATGTGTTATTTGACCAGTCACTGAAACCTGTGTTGTACTTTATCATTGAAAGGGAGTGAGAAAGTAAACATGGCGACAGATGGGCTGAAGTGAAAGCAGAAGAGTTCACCGAGTACAAGCTGCTCAGGAACTCGTGTTGGTTGTGCGGTTTGTGTCTGCCTTTGACATTACTTATTTCAGTATCCTGACCCACGCACAAGCTGCTCCCATCCACCAATTCTATCTACAAATAAGGTTCAAAAGCTTATTGCCTCTTTGTTTTAGTTGTTATTAACACACACAGGTACCATTTGTTTATTAGTAAATGTGGAGGGAAAAAAGGATTTGTTTGTAATAATTTCCAAAAGTTTCACAGTTAAAAGTTACGATCTGGAAAGACTGCAGGACAATAAAGCCTCATTTCCACTTTGTGCAGCGATAGACAAACAATTCACCTTCCTCTTGGCATGTAGCCATGTGCACTCTGCCATTGTTCAGAGTCCAAAAGCCTGTCTGACACAGAGAGGGAAAGGTGGGACTCACTGAGCCACTGCCACACACACACACGGCAAGTGTTTCCACATGGCTTACGTTTGAAATATTTAAATAAATGGTAACTGATAAGAAAGACCAAGAATTGGCCAGCCATTTCTAAGAAATGGTCTTTGATGTGACAATATTTATTATTCTGTTACATAAAAAAGCATTTATTGGCTGCCACAGTGAACAAACAAGGGAAAACAAGATGTTTCCTGTTCTGTAAATACATCAGTACGTTATTTTTATTAGCCATTAGCACAGCTCAAGGGACAACAATGCTGGTCTACTGACCACAGGCCTGTATAATCACTCAGGTACGCAAATGCGGAACTGCTTGCTGATGTTCACTGGAAAGATGAGTCAGAGTGAGGTGCGCTGGATAACTCGTAGAGTTTCCAACAGATTTTTATCTGTTATGTTTGTTACAAATGCTCAAACTCTAGTTAACATACAGGATACTTAGTTAACTTAATTTCAAAATGCAGGTTTTCTTACCAACATGCTAATGTTGATCGTTAATGGCAACAGTTCCAACAGTTTTTTTGGAATAAAGATTACAAAACGCTCGATCTGAAAAGATCTCATTTCTTTTCATTTTGTAAATGTATGTAGACATCTTAGTAAAGTTGTCTCTTTGTCTTATGCCTGAATGACACATAGGTTAATGTTAGTTGACACAAAAACAGATGTTCTTCTGAAAAAGGTCAGGTATGAGGATTGGACTGAAAATTTGTTTAAGAAAAAACAACAAAAAAAGCACCCAATATCCAAAGAAAGCCTGGAGAGCTATTGATCAAGAGCACTTAAGAAAAGTCTCCAGCTCTTTGGAAGCAAAATATAAAGAAATTGGGCATAGCTTAAGACTTTTGCACAGTATGGTATATTGTATATACCGTATTTTTTGGACAATAAGGCGCACCGTATTATAAGACGCACTGTCGACAAACGGGTCTGTTTTCACACATAATTCGCACCGTATTATAAGGTGCATTAAATGAAACAAAACAGTCAGATAAGTCAAACTTTACTCAACTCATTCCTCTTGCTTCCTCCACTTCCGTACCATTGATTCCTTAATGTTGAATTCTGTGGTAGCTGCTCTATAAACACTGGAACAACATATACTGTTGTTCCAGAGTTTTTCTCATTTTTGCTATGTAACTTTGCACTGTCCACTTTCTGCTGTAACAAAACAAATTTCCCACGTGTGGGACTATTAAAGATTATCTTATCTTACATTAATGACTAACTAGGGCTGGGCGATATGGCCTAAAATCCATATTGCGATATAATTTGAAGCACGTACGGTAACGATATATATCGCGATATATTCTTTTCTTCTGTATAAGGTATTTTACACACTATAAGGCACACTTAAAATCCTTTAATTTTCTGAAAAATCGAGAGTGTGCCTTATGTATGCATTCTGGTTGTGCTTACTGACCTCAAACCGATTTGGGCGTGCTGAAATCTGTTAAAAATGTTTTAGTACAACTTTGGTAAGCCGCACTGCTTGATGGATTGTCAGAGCATTACGGCTGACGTAGTGAGGAGCTTCGCGGAGTAATCTGGGTCCAAAACTTACACATTATACATGCTTCCCCTAGGCAGCATCATTAGAAGACATAGCATACATTTTCACTGCTATGCAGATGACACCCAGCTCTATCTGTCCATGAAGCCAGATAACACACACCAATTAGTTAAACTGCAGGAATGTCTTAAAGACATAAAGACCTGGATGGCCACTAACTTTCTGCTTCTTAACTCTGATAAAACTGAGGTCATTGTACTTGGTGCTGAAAAGGTCTTACAAGGTCTTAAATAATCAGGCCCCATCTTATCTTAATGACCTTGTGGTACCATATCACCCTATTAGAGCACTCCGCTCTCGCTCTGCAGGCCTACTTGTTGTTCCTAGAGTATTTAAAAGTAGAATGGGAGGGAGAGCCTTCAGTTTTCGGGCCCCTCATCTGTGTAACCAGCTTCCAGTTTGGATTCGGGAGACAGACACTATCTCTACTTTTAAGATTAGGCTTAAAACTTTCCTTTTTGCTAAAGCATATAGTTAGGGCTGGACCAGGTGACCCTGAATCCTCCCTTAGTTATGCTGCAATAGATGTAGGCTGCCGGGGGATTCCCATGATGCATTGAGTTTTTCCTTTCCAGTCACCTTTCTCGCTCTCTATGTATTAACAGACCTCTCTGTGTTGAATCATATCTGTTATTAACCTCTGTCTCTCTTCCACAGCATGTCTTTTATCCTGTCTTCCTTCTCTCACCCCAACCGGTCGCAGCAGATGGCCGCCCCTCCCTGAGCCTGGTTCTGCCGGAGGTTTCTTCCTGTTAAAAGGGAGTTTTTCCTTCCCACTGTCGCCAAAGTGCTTGCTCATAGGGGGTCATATGATTTTTGGGTTTTTCTCTGTATCTATGAAGCGCCTTGAGGCGACTTTTGTTGTGATTTGGCGCTATATAAATAAAATTGAATTGAATTGAATTGAAAACGCCGTCCCCTAGTTTCCACCTAAACATGACATACCATGTTCTGACTGAGAGATTTTTGAAACTAATTAAAACGTACAGCTCTGCTACCATTTCCAACATAAATGAAGACAGGAAACTAAACAGCAGTGGCGTTTGTAGGGTTACTGAAGTTCGACTACCTGGTATATAATGTTGTGCTACGTGATTGCTAGCGACACAGCTATGTTAGTATAACATTAGCACAGTGAAGCTGGAGGATGAACGCCAACTTTTTTTCCACTCGATAAAAGTTAACGTGAGGGATTCTGTATGAACAAATGCAATCGCATAGCAGGATGCTATACACGGGCCAAACTTCAGTCAGGAGAACAACTGAGATTTATTCATCCACAATACAAGGTCATATGATTGTTGGGTTTTTCTCTGTATCTATGAAGCGCCTTGAGGCGACTTTTGTTGTGATTTGGCGCTATATAAATAAAATTGAATTGAATTGAATTGATAGTTATTAATATACTGCAACAACATGGGAATAGAACAGCTGCAAGAGAATTCAACATTAATGAATCAATGTTACAGAAGTGGAGGAAGCGCAGTTTTTGGCTTTTCCCATATTTCAAAAGTGCTTCATCTCTTTGCTATGACTGTCGCCCGGCATAATTTGATGATAATTGTTGTAGCCGCTGCGATGCTTTCGACCAAAACAGGCGCAGCTAGATGACATCATTAACATGCGCTAACGCGATAAAGCGGTATAGTCAAAAGCTCTATCGTTGGCCACATTTATATAGTTTCTATCGTATATCATTTATATCACCCACCCCTATGACTAACCTCATATTGTGGCTGGATTAGGGCTGTTCGATATATATCGGATGACGATATAAAAACGTCTATCGTTTCCTATTACGCTATCGTTTGTTTCGTGGTGTCGTAAACCAAACTGTTTACAGCCATATTTTTCATCGTTTTGACGGTCACTGTAGCGGCTATATTAATTTCTTAAAGTCTCTCTTTCTCTTATATTTAATATAACCACACTATGGACGGACAAGTGCCTGTTTTTACGTGTTGTCGTTAGCAACAATGACGGTAAAACCATCGCCTGGCTCCGCTGTCCGCTTGTTTGTTTTCCATGTAAACCTTTCACAATAAAGCTCAAGATCCTGTTGAGACTTTTCAGAATAAACTGAATCACATGAAAGAGTATGCAGAAAGTTTACGGATGAGAAGCAAAAAAAAGAGCCGTCAGGTGCTAAAAAATAAACCTTAGACTTAAACTTTGAAAGAAAATGGTGGCCGTTACAACTTATGTCTAAAAATGTATAGTTTCATGCATCAGTTAAAACACTCGAATCCAGGTAAAGGACACCCAGCTGGAAAACTAAACGCAAGTCGAGTTCCCTGAGATTCACAGAATTTACAGAAAATATTACATTTTTGTGATTTATATCGTTGTCAGGACGATAAATGTCTTATATCGGGATATGAGATTTTTGTCATATCGCACAGCCCTAGGCTGGATTATCTCAGTTGTTCTCCCCTACTGAAGTTTGGTCCATTTATAGCAATTTTCCATGCGATTGCATTTGTCAAAAAAATCAAGTGGAAAAAAGTTAGCGTTCATTCTTCACTGTGTTATGCTTTGTTATGCTAACATAGCTGTGTCGCTAGCTGGATATTAAACTTAATTGTTACACCTGGTAAAGCAGCTACGCTAATCATTTTATTAAAGACGAAAGAATTTAGAGTTTTTAACTCTCAGTGATGCCACAGTTTGACTTTGGGACCTGAAGCGGACGGAGTTTTGGGCCCATTGTGTTATGCTTTGTTATGCTAACATAGCTGTGTCGCTAGCGATCACTAGCACAGCATTATATACCAGCTAGTCCGACTTCAGTAACCCTACAAACGTTACTGCTGTGTAGTTTTCTGTCTTCATTTATGTTGGAAGTGATAGCAGGGCTGTACGTTTTATTTTTGCCCAGAAATCTCTCAGAACATTGTATATCATGTTTAGGTAACTAGCGAAACTAGCGAGCTAACTTTCTGCTAACTTCCTGCTAACTTCTAACTCCGTTAAATTTAATAAATTCTGTTTTCATGGATGCCTGGATGTTAAACTTAATTGTTACACCTGGTAAAGCAGCAACACTGATCATTTTTATTAAAGATGAAAGAATTTACACAGTGTTCGTTTGACTTTGGGACCTAATGCGGACGAATTTTTGGACCCAGATTACTATGAGTCGTGAGGCTCCTGACTACGGTAGCCATAACGCTCAGACAATCCATCAAGCGGTGCGGCTTTGTAGCTTAGCAAAGTCCTACTAAAACATTTTTTGACAGATTTTTGAGCGCTGTGTACCACATAAAATCGGTTCGAGGTCAGTAAACACAGCCAGAATTCATAGATGAGGCACACCAGATTATAAGGTGCACTGCTGATTTTTGAGAAAATTAAAGGATTTTAAGTGCGCCTTATAGTGCGGAAAATACGGTACCCTTTTTAAACTTTGTCCAAATCGAAGTCTCAATAATTAAACTTTCATGAGTAAGATAAAATGTTAATTTGCTTCACTGTAACCTTCTATATTTAACTACACATAATTACAAGAGTTTCTTTTAAAGAAAACTATTAAAACATATTTAAATTAAATGTTCACCAAGGTTCAGCATTTATTAGTCAGTCTAATAAAATGGACCCCGTAAAACTGTCTGATGTTCTGATACAAACTTTAAAACCAGAATAAATGTTTTGTTATTCGTGGCATGTATTGCTTCAAGATTCAATTCAATTCTTTTTCATGTAGATAGCGCCAACTCACACCAACTGTCGCCTCAAGGCGGTTAATATTTTAACGTAAAGATCCTGCAATAATACAGAGAAGACCCCAATAATCAAGATGGCTAAATTTTTTTTATCACAATGTGTTTATATCACATCAAGTTCAGCTCAGGTCATCTAAGGACAGTCACATACGTTATGGCTGTCACACTAACCATGGAAATACGGGATGCTATTTGAGCTGTATCCATAACAATGACACAAATAAATGTACAAGGACACTTACCCTTTGCTTACGTGCATGGTTCCTCCTCTTAAAAAACAAAATCAGCTTCTTCCTCATGACTTGGTTTCTGAAAGTGAACAGTTGCCAAAAATCAGTCACTATTTTTAAAGTATTACCAAAACAAAAAACAAAAACAAAAAAACAACTTCAGTTTCAACAGAGCAAGAGTTGCCTTTAGCTGCTACCTTTAAAAATTACAAAATTCATTGACGCAATGAGCTCAAATTCTGTTTCAGCACACTACCAAACACTTTATTTGTGTAGCAAATACAAAATACTGATAAGTATTCTGTTTGCACATGATGGTGGGGAAAGAATAGCGAGTGCGCCGACCCTGAATGTGCAACCTGTGCAGCAGATTCACACAAAAGTGGGCCCTGTCCTGATAAAAGCAGCGCCAGATGGGCTGCTCTCAAGGTACACAGCGATAAGGGTTTTGTCCCAGACGACACGACCTTCAACCCAACGCAACCTGCTTTAAACACACCCAATGCAGGCACATACACACATTTTCTCACTTCCTTTCTTGCTCTCCTTGGTGTCAGTAGGCCAGTTCAATGAGGTGACTCAGCATTAAGATTAGACTGACTTATCAGCGGGTTTATCTCGCCATGGTCAATATTACAGCCACTGCTGTCCTCAGCTCAGAGGCTTTTTATACTGATACCAAGGCAAACATCAGATCCTGTACTTAGGATATTTATTAAATCTATTTGTAAAAAAAAACAAAACAAAGAAACATGGACACTCACGTCTTGATGTTGTCATGGTACACCTTTGTGTCTGACGGCTGGTTATACAAAGGCTAAAAAACAAGAGGGAAAAAAACCCCCAACAGACCAGCAACAGATGGTGGATTAATTATTAGCCAACAGACAAACTGTAACACTACTTCTTAAACAAAGCTTATGTAAGGTCAAAAATCTTAACCATTAAACTACTTACCAGCTCAACCTTGGGACCAAGGCCTTCTAATATTTTATGGGCCTCTTCAGCTTTTTTCTAGATCGGGGAAAGAAAAAAAACAAGATTACAACAGGAGACTAAAAAAGAAACAGCAGGAACACACCATCTTCAGATATGGATGTTTATGTTGATTCTGAGACATTTTGCCAGCACAGCATTAAAAGGAAGGTTCAGTTAAAATAGAGGGGGCAAATGTTTTTCCTTTCTCAAGTGAAGTACTGAACTATGGCCATAACCATAATCTTAAGACTTTAAGACTAAACAAAAATGTTTAACAGACACGTGTTTGATTATTTCAGATGTATTCAATTGGCTTGACATATAATCTTCCTCCATTAATTAATTCAAAAAGCAAGAAATTGCAAAAGCCTGAAAAGCAATTCACAATACAAAATAAGAAATAAATAAAAGAATGAGAACTCCCACTGAAGTGTAAATAATAGGGCATTCAAGGCAGTATTCCTGAATCGCTGCAGTCTGTCAGCTTTTTCAAGATCATTAGGGACATACCAACTCTTCATTTTCACATTTCACAAACCCCCATCTGTAGACTGAGATAAACAACCACAGCTGCCAGACTAAATGCTATGTGCAAAGCCTGAGCAGCTTTACAGCCTAAAGGGTTAATGGTTGACTGAGAAGGGAAGGCGTGTCCCAGCGCTCTCCTACCACAACACTGTCTGACACAGATGAACTCCAGTGACCTCTGTAAACACATCCTCACTTGCTGCACTGTTGTTCAACTGAAATACACATAATGAGGCTTACCTCCGCCCTTGAATGAGATTAATATATTCTTAACCGATACAAAGAATCACATCTTCTGTTTGATAAACAGATTCGGCACTTAAAAGAAGCATCATTTCTAGTCCCATTAACTTCAAAACACAATGCTACAACCACAAAATATTCCACCTTCTTCTAACAGATGATGCATATAAACGGGGGTAAGGAGAGTCAGCAATAACAGGAACCATTCAGATATCATCAGTTGGTTACCACAGCTTAGATACTACAGAAAGTGATTAGTGGGAGTGAAATTAAACTCCAAACCCATCAGCTAACAAAAGGAATTACTTAATTTGAGGGTGGAGACTGTCACGGGTTGGCTGGTGTCATTGGTGGTTTTAACACTTGCTCACAGCTTATTGTGGCACGATTTTAAACAGAAAAAGTAATGTTGTTCTCCCAGCTCTGCAGACACTGTTTGCAATTATTCAAGATAATAAACTAACAGAGACCAGAGAGCAAAGAACCAATGCTACTTGCAGGCGTGTCTTTGTATTTGCATGAGACGACTAACCCTGTTTTCGTCGTAGATGATTTGGACTATGCTGCGGTGCTTGTGCTCCACTGGGGGAGGAGTCACTGGCTTTTCGGGCTCCACTGGCTTTGCTGCTTCCTCTTCAAGTTGTTGCTAAGAGACAACAAGAACACATGAATTTTTGACCCATGGCACACAAGATCAGAATAACAATGTGGAGTGGAGAGACTTATTTCATTTATGCATGACCATACAGAGCAGATTGTGAAAAAACACAGATCCATAAACAGTGTAGTGATCTGATCCCGGCATCTCATATATGAGGACCGTGCAGGTATTGTCAAATTATTCCCTGCAGGCGTTTTTGTGTATAAGGCTGAAGGTTTCTGCCACTGGGGCTAGGGCTGTGCGATATGACCAAAATCTCATATCCCGATATAAAACATCTATCGTCCGATAACGATATAAATCACAAAAAATGTAATATTTTCTGTAAATTCTGTGAATCTCGGATAGGTGAAGTGTTTCCAGCTGGGCGTCTTGTACCTGGAGTCGAGTGTTTTAACCGATGCATGAAACTACACATTTTTAGACATAGGTTGTAACGGCCGCCGTTTTCTTTGTGAGTATTTATTACACGACGTGCTGCGGGGAAAGCCTGTTCTAATGTTTGAGTCTAAGGTTTATTTTTTAGCACCTGACGACTCTGTTTTTGCTTCTCATCCGTCAATACTCTGCATACTTTTTCACGTGATTCTGTTTATTTTGAAAATTCTCAACAGGATCTTGAGCTTTATTGTGAAAGGTTTATGTGGAAAATAAACAAGCGGACATGCGATGGTGTTACCGTCATTGTTGCTAACGACAACCCATAAAAACAGGCACTTATCCGTCCGTAGTGTGGTTATATTAAATATAAGAGAAAGAGAGAACTTTAAAAAATTAATATAGCCACTACAGTGACCATCAAAACGATGAAAAAAATATTGCCGTAAACAGTTTATTTTGCGACACCACGAAACAAACGATAGTGTAAAATGAAACAATAGACGTTTTTATATTGTCATCCGATATATATCGTTATATCGAACAGCCCTAACTGGGGCCATGTTAATAAACACAGACACACTAATCTGCTGAATGTTTGCTAGGTCAATGTTTACAAGCTAAAGGTTATGTAAACTACCAGGTTACAGGGACCAGATTAGGAGTTCCTGAAATACCTCAAATAAACATTAAATCCCTGAAAACCTTGGGAAAAGGCATACTGGAAAAGGGAGAGGTATTCTCTTGCAGCCTTGATCAGCTAACATTTCTATCTAATTAAGTAGAATTCCAAAAGAGATAGCAGTTCGAAGACGACCAAGAAGTAAAAAAACAAACAAACAAAAAAACAACAATCTAATCTAAATAGGACGCTGAGCTGAAGAAAAAAAGTAAACCTAGGGATCTAGAAATGTAGTTTCTGAGAGTGCCTTCTAGGAAAAATACAAGAAAATGAAAGACACAAGTCTGTCAGCCTATAGATTTACAGCAGAGGCATCTTATAGCCCTGAGGAATGCTTTAATTTTCAAGGTCAATGAGCAACTTGGAGCTCACCGAGAAGATAAGCCAGCCTCCAGGGCTCATCATCACCAAGTCACTAGAGAACTTGATATTTAGCACCAGACATACTGAACAGGCTTTTCTCAAAGGGAAAGACTTCCGGTAGATTACTTTAACCCTGAGCTGAGAGTACAACACTTTTTACACTACATGGATCTGCGGATTTCTGAGACCCTCCCATGAATATTTTTCTTAGTATTTATCCTCAGTGTCACTTTCAATAAAAAGTCAGTTTGAAGTTTAGCTGTGATACAGTTGCATAAAAGCAACAAAACATTTATATTTAAGCACTTCCTCAATGCTGTTCTAAAATTTGTATCATATCAGTCTCTCAGTTTATTTCTTAAAGAAAAAGAAAGAAAAACATTATCTGTGCCAAGTTTTCTTACACAACACTCATTGTGTTTGAAATATGTTAGGCCAAGCTGGGTAACCAACCTGCTTTTTCTTCAACTTGAAAATCTGCTGCTCCACTTTAGCAATCTCTCGGTCTACACGGTCCATACTCTGGATCAGCTCTTCCTTGGACAGTTTAGAAGGAGAGGTGTCCTGCTCCTCCCCCATGTGTAGTGTAGGTCCTCCTGGGGAAGACTCCACTTTGACAGTGAACTGAGTCTCCTGGCAAAAAACCCCAAAAAACTGTTAAATAAGTTTATACAAATTATTGGTAGGCAATCTGGCAATAATATGACAGAAGAGCTTAATTTACCAAGTATTTTATTTTTGAAAATTAATTCACCACTAACCAGCACAAACCTGTTTGGTTTCATGCTTCCCTATGCGCAGGCTCTGAGCCATTCAGCTACCTCTCCAGTCGTTCTCACCTCCTACAGACTGACTCTGACTGTCATTGTCTAGCAGCTAGAAAGAGCATTTCTTGTTCTACTCTGCCTTTCCAGATCACAGATGATGTCCAAGGCAGAACAAGGACTACAACCTTCACTGGCAGTCCAAGACAGCAGAGTTCCTCTGATTGTAGGATGAGAGACTAAGCAAAAACGCAGCTGAACAACATCAAGTACTGACAGTAGAGAAACATGAGCTGGTGCATGGCTTACTGGCTAACCTGACAGTATCAGCAAAGACCAGATAAATATGCACTGCTCAGATCCAAAGGCCTATAAATTACATCCTCTGAGGATACAAATCAAATCAACACCTTACCAAAATAGCCCCATCCTGCAATAAAACATTCATAAAACGTCATGACTGCATTAGTCTTAAGTGTTTTCAGAATCCATGAGTGTCTACTCAGACTCGAGTTTTTTTTATTGTCTACAAGAACCTGTTGTTAAGTTCATGACTTTAGCAACTGCGAAATAAAGGGCCTATGGCTGATGTTTTAAAATTTGGCCATTATAAATAGTGGAGAGCCTTGTTTTGTACAGTGATTGTGCTTTAGTCCTCATTTATATTCACTTTTGTTCCAACAAAATAAAGAAATCTTAATTATGGAAAAGAACTGACCTCATCTTTTGTCTTTCAGATGTTCATAACAATAACTTTTATGAATACTGAACACTGACATTAGTAAATGTTAGTCCAATCTTAAGCTTAATTATTTCTGCCTGATAAACTGGTTCAAATACAGGACCTACAAAATAAAAAATATGATGCCCACCTTCTTGACCTCCACAGTGGCTCTTAGGCTGTCCTGTACACTATGGGGCACAGGCAGAACAATACCCCCCGCAGTGGGAGGGGTGCGGGTGATATGAGCCTCAGCAACAGTCTCCAGGCGAGGGCGTTTAGCCTCCAAGACCTCATGCTCAGGTTGGGCTGAGACAGAGTGAAACTGGTGTTCGTAACCATGGCGCCTCTCTGGAGGCCTGACAAAGAAAAGTAAACAAGAAATTTACAAATTTATCAGAAACTGCAACTAGCTGTCAAAATTAATTGGAGGATGCAAGTAGGGCTGGGCCATATTATACCGTTCACGGTAATACCGGTACAATGTAAGGCAACGATAAGAAAATGGAATATCGTGATAGAATATGAGTAAAACGTGCATGCGGACACAAAAGCATGGCGGTAACGGAGAATGAAAAGAGAGAAAGCGGATTGTTCAGTGAAACGGATGAACCAGAATTGGTTTGTAAAAATGGTGCTACTTCAGTGATGTGGAACTGGTTTGGTGTTTGTCCATCAGATACCCACCAAAGCACATTTTTTTGTAGAACATGCACAAGGGCCGTCATTATTGCCATATTTAGACTAACGTACTCATAAATCTGGGTCCTAAACTCCATCAATTTCAGGTCCCAAAGTCAAACGAACACTGCAGCATCACTGAGAGTTAAAAACTGTCTAAATTCTTTCACCTTTAATAAAACGATCAGCATTGTTGCTTTACCAGGTGTAACTATGAAGTTTAACATCCAGGCATCCATGAAAACAGAATTTATTACATTTAACGGAGTTAGAAGTTAACAGGAAGTTAGCGGAAGTTAGCTCGCTAGCTTCGCTAGTTACCTAAGCATGATGTAGCATGTTCTGACTGAGAGATTTCTGAAAAAATTCAAACGTACAGCTCTGCTATCACTTCCAACATAAATGAAGATAGGAACCTAAGCAGCAGTGATGTTTGTAAGGTTACTGAAGTTGGGCTAGGTGGTATATAATGATGTGTTATGTGGTCGATAGCGACACAGCTATGTTAGCATAACATAAACAGTGGAGCTGAAGGATGAACGCTAACACTTTCCCACTCGATAAAAGTTAACGTGAAGGTTCCTGATGGTTAGAGACAAATGCAATTGCATGGCAGGATGCTGTAAACGGACCAAACTTCAGTCAGGACAACAACTGAGATAATCCATCCACAATAGAATGTTAGTCATTAATATACTGCAACAACATGGGAATAGAGCAGCTGTGATAGAATACAGCATTAATGAATCAATGGTACAGAAGTGGAGGAAGCAAGAAGAATGAGTTGAATAGTTTGATTTATCTGACTGCTTTGTTTCGCTTAATGTGTCTTATGTGTCCGAAAAATACGTATTTGACTTTTTTATTTGGCACACTGCAATTTAATGTTGCAAAGCACCTCTTTTTAACTTCAGTGGATATTATACATGGTTATGGTCAGGATATGTCAGCCCATTTCTACTGGAAATGCCTTTTGGTTAAACTTCCAGCAAGGAATTTGCATTTGCACTGTTAAATTTTTATATAGCTTTAATGCACATAAAAAAACAGCTGCTTGTTTAAGTGAAAATAAATGGATGGGGGATTTTTGCGCTAGTAAAGTTGTGAAGTTGTATTTTGTCTCGCATCAATTATATTGTCAGTTATATTGTTATCGCAAATTTTCAAATATATATCATGATAAATATTTTTGGCCATATCGCCCTGCTTTAGATGCAAGAAGGGAAAACCTCTCTAGAACAAAACCTAAAATGAAATAAGAAAGCACCTAATAAAGCCTAATAAGCAGCTTGGTATTTGAATCTTACGCTTCTACCTTTCAGCTCCAGGGTGGAATTCGGACAGTAAAGACGGTCTTCTGCGACCCTGTGGATCCTGCATGTGATTCCGGTAGTCTGGGACGGTGAAATCCTAAAGGCAAGAGGAACACTTAGCAAATTAATTCTTAAATCTCAATCTTATTCAAGTTCTTGACAGTGTGAAGCAGGGAAAATGGAAATCAGTACACCAAAACAAACATCACCTCACATACCATAACAAACTATAAGCACCTCACAGATGCAGCAACCGGATCATCCTTAGAAAATAGTGTCTACAAAAGCGACACATTTCTCTGCCACAGATACATCTTACTTTGAATCAGTAAAGCTGCCTCCACTGCCTGCTTCACTCACACTTTTACACATGAACTATAACCTGAAGCACAATGCTTTTTTTTTTTTTACCCTTTAGCAGCTCATGTAAGCACCATCACTGGCTGTACAATGCGCTGTCAAAAGCTTTGAGGGGCACAAAATCATGTAACTGCGATGTCCCCAGTTAGAGTCTAGCCATGGACCTGTGCTGCATCTCACCTCATGCATACATACACACATAAACACATGCCTGCAACCCCACCCATCACATTTCCTGTAAAAACTGTTCTACTTAATCTAATAAAGGCAACTCAATGGGCATTTCTGCCACTCAGCTGCAACTCTGAGTAGACAATCACGATGCCAGCAATCAGAGATTAAAATCATAAATAATTAAGCTAATTAGCTTTGCTTATTTTGTTAGCTTACATAATTTTATTTGTTGGTTTATTTAACAGGGACATTGCAGATATAAAGAAAAAGAAAAACAGCTATAAATGCGGCACAGTTATCCAAGAGGCCAATTAAACAGCCTGGAACCCCCCCCCCCCCTCCCCCGGGCAGAGGTCAGAGTAAGGACAGAATACAACATCATTGTTAAGCTTACCAGGAATATACAAAAAAAATATATATATCCTAGTACTAGAGAATAAGGGCTGGCCTGAAGTGAGGCCCAGTTCCACTCGTTTTTCAAACGTGTCATTAGTCAGTTCACAATGGAATTACTGAAACCAGCAGCACTACTCCTCCTCTGGCAAACTAAAAGGAATGTTGTTGATGGCAAGAACATTGATTAAAATGTCTGTAATAGTCAGGGGCTTTTATCCAAAACCGTATGGGGTAAAGAACACAGAAATGTTATCAGCACAGTGTGACTGCCAAACAAACCTGAACAAGCAAATGCAGTTACAGGAAACATTTCTAAATTCCCATTTTGTCCCAGATTTAAGCAAACAATGTGAATGCTCAGAAATGTCCCATCGAGAGTTTTCTGTGAAAGTATGCTTCTAAGAAACGTGTCACTGAAAATGTCCAAACACCATCCAACATTCTCAAATGAATGCGCAAAAGGACGATGCTCTAGAGTTAAATACTGCTACGGGAATTACCACCACACATGGTTTTTCACTACTGAGACTACAAGCAAATTTAATCAGCATCGATGCATTTCTAATTGGTTTAAATAAACAATGTAACACTAATAAATTAAAAAATGGGTTTGGTCTTGGGTTTTGTTTTGTTTTTTTAAATCACTTCCATCTTCAGTTGTAGTTGAAAATGAAGCAATAAAGCTCCTTAAAATGAAGCCACAAACAACATGACAGTGAGCTTGGTAAAAACTTTGGACTCGTTTTCCATGCAAAGATGGAATCTGGCTGTAAATTAGTCCGAGCATGTGCATTACCTTTTCAAATCAACTGGTTCAAAAGTAAGCCCAAAGCCTCAATTAACAACATCTTTAAAGTTCTGCTGTCATTGGCCAATCTTTTATTCACGCATATAATATAAACAAAAACAAAAACTTCTTTGTAAGGAGTGCAGTTCCAATTCAGTATGAAGAGATATGATATCTACTCATACTGCACCCTAAGCCACAATTAACAAAAAGAGGAACAGATTGATTTCATTTGGAATACTAGCTAAAGCTAGACTACTAATCAAATTTTAGATTCTATCGCATTTTTGACATCCAACAATTACAAAAACTAAATGGTGTGTATTTATTATCTGATTTCAGCAACAATAAAATCATTTTACACCATTTTGTTTTTACTGAAAACAGTAGTGTAATTTCTCATAGAAGTAAAGCTATGGCTCCATAGTGTAGCTTCTTTTGGCATTAGCCCAACAAGCAAAAGATCCCTGGTTCAATCCTGGGAGGACACTGATTGGTCAACTCAGAACAAGTGGTATTTTTGAAAAGTGAAAATAATCTATCCCCTGCTCTTTCAGATATCGCCATCAACAGCTTAAAATCTATCATACAGGCAAACACTAACGCAACACGGTCAAAGCTGTCAGTGAGATTCTACACCACAACAAAAAGGCTAATAGGGGTTGACTCGGGTGAGGATACAAACATGACTGTTCGCTCAAAACAAAAGAAAGCAGAAAGGAGGCTTTACCTGTGGGTGCCGGCTGCTGGTAAAGGTGTACTGGACAGATTGTGATGGGTATCGGCTCTGCTCACTGCTGAAGCTCCCCTGACTCGGGGGGTAGCCCGAGCTACTGGACATCCTGGCTCAGTGCTAGCGGGCTGCAGCTGCTTCACGGAATGCAGAGTTTAGCTAGACCATGTTGGGAGACACGAACCACCTGCACCAGACAGAAACATACATGCACTTTTCAAAGAGTCACATTTAAGACATGAATGTATATATTTTTAAAAAAGTATTTTTCTGTACTTAAAAAAACCTAATCAAGTCATTATATAAGCTGAAAATATTTAAGTGCATGATAAAAATCTTTTTCAAGAACCCTGCAACAATCACACAAACCAGAACTGGAAATGAGCAACACAAACACATAGGCACTAGGGAACAGACCAGTCCCAATGTGATCAGGCTGGTTAAGACGTATTTATATGAACAACAAAGTATCTGTGAGGAGAATTTTGGCTTTGATCAAAAATCACCTCATTCCCAGTGTAAGTAATGAAGTTAACATACCCCAAAATAAAATAATTATAACACTAACATTATTATTTATAATTCAATGAACCTGATTCATGACTGTTTGTATTAACCTAAATCTTTTGTTTTAGACTGTGTAATGTGTAGGGAGCTCAAACATACAAAAATGCACCCAGATTCAAAATCACCAACAAAAAAGACCACCAATATTTAGATATTCTTTTTATTTATTTTAAAGAAGGAAAAAAAAGACTTTCACACCTCCGGCCAATTGCCAATTAATGTTTTTGGACTCTTACGCAAAGTGAACCCACACAGGTAAGGGCAAAACAAGACTCCAACCCAGAACCCTGTTGCTGTGAGGAGAGTGCTAGCCATGACTCCACCATGCTGCTCTATATTTGACATTAATAACCTAAATCTGCAAAATATTTAGTAACTTAAAATGTTTAAAATAAACAGACTCAGCCTTGCTGCAGGCATCACTGTTAAAAAAAGAGAGAGGTGGAGGGTGGTGAACAGGTGGTTTGATGAAGGAATTTTATTGACATTTTATTGTGAAAATACTGACTGTAGGGGAAAGAAAAATACTTATTTGTGAGCGTCTATTTCAGCTACTTTGAGTCACAGGTGTATTCATACTATTCATTTACTGCCTCCATGTCTTTGGTTACACTGAAATCAGATTATAACATCTGGATAAACGGATTGCAGAAAACCAGCATTTAAATGTCAATTTATTTCTACAATTTATTTTTAAAACTGTGAAGACATTTTCTACACGTGGCACAAGATTCATAGATTTTTAATCAATATATTATTATGGTTTGTATCTTCTGTACAAACAATCTACTGTGTATTGAAGGCTATTTCCCTTTACATGGGAACAGTTTCTCAGATTTTAACAAACTTCTGTTCGGAGGTGGTTTAAACTTTCTATTCATGTTGTTTCACGTTCTTCTATCAGAATAGCATCCCATAACTGTACCCACGATGAACAACTTAGCCACTGCATTTAAACAAAACTGGATTCAGATGAAAATGAGTGAGTTTGTCTTGGCTGCGCAGAATCCTGTCACCCTCAATTAGTCAAGCATCGTACAAAGAACAAGAGCCAGGACCGAGCCAGGGTGCATTGTCTTCTCTCTAATAACAAATCATAGAGCCCAGATACTCCAGTGCGTTCCAAATGAACTAATGCACAAAATTTTGTATTTTGACTAAATATTTATGGATAAAAACAACACATACCAACAATAGGCCTGTAAGACACAAGGAAAATCTGTCATGTGTGATAACAGTGCCAATATCATAGATTACACGATATGACTGGCCATAAACAAATGGTAAATGGCCTGTATTTATATAGCGCTTTACTAGTCCCTAAGGACCCCAAAGCGCTTTACATATCCAGTCATCCACCCATTCACACACTAGTGATGGCAAGCTACATTGTAGCCACAGCCACCCTGGGGCGCACTGACAGAGGCGAGGCTGCCGGACACTGGCGCCACCGGGCCCTCTGACCACCACCAGTAGGCAACGGGTGAAGTGTCTTGCCCAAGGACACAACGACCGAGACTGTCCAAGCCGGGGCTCGAACCGGCAACCTTCCGATTACAAGGCGAACTCCCAACTCCCCAGGGTGGCTGTGGCTACAACATAGCTTGCCATCACCAGTGTGTGAATGATTGGATGTGTAAAGCACTTTGGGGTCCTTAGGGACTAGTAAAGCGCTATACAGGCCATTTACCTTTCAATCCCTGGCCGAGATCTACTTTAATAATTAGAAAAAGACTACAAACAACAAAATAACTTGTAACTACCCAACTGGTGATTGCTGGTGGGGTTTTATTTTAAATAAAAACAAATAAAAAAAGAACTTTCATGGCTCCCTTTGTAAACCCTAAATGCAGTGACAAATGTGTTCATCATCATCATCATCTCCACAAAACCAGCACTGTGAATGTGGTTCTTAAATCTATAAAAGGCTCAACCTCATTTTCAATAGCACCTTCTGGCTTTGAGCCAAATTCAGGTAGAACAAATCAGCTCAGCAATTACAGGTCAAAATGTTTGGCGGTAAATGAAATAAGAGAAACTGCTAAAAGAGTTCTGAGCAGCCCCACAGCTGCCTGAAGTATTACCATTTTATTGTTCTGAAAAAACTGAATCGCAGCATGTGGCGATGACCTTCTATTTACAAGCATAGCTGACACACAAACCAAACCTGGAAAGTATTTTGTTAAAGTCGCAAGGATAAAGCTAGGGAAGTCATATACTTCTAAATATAATTCAAAATAATTTAAAAATATTAACACGTGTCCTCTCAATAAGAAACAGCTAACCTCCTAGGCTCCAGAATGCCTTGTCTCTTACAGTGCTTCATTCGGGGCATTAAATCACTTAAACCTTTCTTAACACGATAGTTTCTAAAAGCAGAGCATAATAATAATGACATAGGTATGCTTAGCATTACAATCTGGAACTCTACTTCTTAGGGGCCTGACTATAGCCTCATTCTCAGTTGTAGTGTATGTTAGTGTAACTTGCAAACAAACCCATGATGGGAGTCATTTCTTGGATCTCTCGCACTTTAAAATAATGTAATATGGCAGCTAAACGAAAATGATGCTCCTGTGTGTTCTCAGCGTCTTAATTGTAATATTCGACCGGATTGGGGTCGTTACATCTGCAGAATTTAAAAAAAAAATCCTACTTTCATCAGTTTTCTTCGTATCGCGGTAAAGTTCTAAGTAAAGTTAGCAAGTAAATTATTTACAGCGGTCCCTCTGATCATTTCCACACTAACCCAGCAGCTGTGGTGACCTCCCTGGCCTCAGCTACAGGCATCCATGGTGAAATAATGCTGTTGTACGTTGTTATTGTTGTCTTTTAACGCCACACTGTCATATAAACGCAACTGAATTTGTATCTTATCTTGATCGGCGGGATGGGGTTATTTCTATAACAGAGAGCATCCCCGGAAATGCGCCAAAATCGTGCACGACAATAAAGGTCCATTTTAAGATATGCGGTACTTTAACGCTTTAGCTTAGTGTCGTGGCGTTTAAGATATTGCTGTTGTTGTCGCTAGCTTGCTAAGTTAGCCGTATTTCACCTTTGAAATCTCAACCACGTCGCCATCTTGCAAGGCAGATTTTCAGCGTAGACCGGGACGCTTAAATAGCGTGCTAATTAGACATGTTGATGTGCTGCATGGTAACTATTTTTACTTACCTCATTATAAGAAAATATATCGATGGCAGAGAAAGGGTTCCCTGTGCAGAAATATGTGGCAATAGTTGATTGTAAATCCGCGGGTTATGGGCTGTGGACGACTGTGCAGTCTGAAGGCTGCGCCGCATTTGTCGGTTGATGTCCTGGCAGAGTAAAAAAGATTCCCCTTATTATTAATGAATCCCCAGGGTATATCTAGTCCTTAAAATATATGTATATACGAATAAAACTAGACTCTGCAGAAAACAGAGCAAGTGGCTGCCAAATGCCATTTTTTGCGAAGAACTTTAAAATATTATTTTGGAGTGTTATATATCTGTAAGGACAATGTCATGGTGTGACAACTAAATCTTCCCCTCAAACACGATAATGTTCTCAGTGTTTTTTTCTTTATTTCACTTTTCAGAAACGATTATTTCTCTCGATTTATACAACGATATAAACGTGTTCCTTCTTATATTTGTTCAGACAAGCCAGAAAATTATTCTGTCTTGCGTTCTCATTATATATCTATTTAAAGTGAAACGAAAATAAAAGTCACCGAGACTGCAATTAGTACAAAAAATAAGGCAATCGTGGGAATAAACATGTGAACCCATGCTTGTTGAATTGAGTTATACTTCCAGTTGTTGAGTTAATTAATACATGCCTAACGTTAGGAACAGTTAAAAGACTGCGCGGGGGGTGTTGTTTTAGGGGGGGGGGGGGGTACACATGGAACCATTTACACTTCAGGCTTTTGTTTTTACACGGATTTTATGCGGTAACGGTCAAAATAATGACTTTGTACTTGGCTGTCATCATAATTTTGTCCTATTTGGCTTTGATAAAATGCATTTTTTTTCGACATCGGCGGACTTTGGTGAAGTCGTTGAAGCGTGCATTGAATGCTCCATCAAGCAGAGAAACAAACGGCGAGAATATCAGAGCTCTGGTCGTAACTGCGCATCCGGATGACGAGTGTATGTTCTTCGCGCCAACGATCATACGACTCATTGAATTAAATGCCACCGTACATTTGCTCTGTTTGTCTGAAGGTACGATGACAGCACACTCATATTTGCATACTCAAGAAAAAAAAAAACAATATATAGATACAGAAAATTAAAATTAAAAGTGGTTCTACCTGCTAATCGGATAGAACCATATATTTATATATAGACCAATTAAAGACTTGTACCCGCTTTTTTGTTTGTTTGTTTGTTTTACTGTCAATTAAGGTCACACTAGCTTTTCTCCTCTGCTCCTTGTTGTTCTTATTTGTCACCACACCTCAAATCCTACATAAATGTATGCACACAGAGCAGATCCAGGCAGAGGAGAAATGAGTGAACAAACCGTAACTTCAAGCACATTTAATGATTTATCCATCCCGTTTGAGTGCATGCAATGCTCTGCAGACATACAGGAGCTCCTTAATTTTCCAGCAATTATTACACTACAAGAATACCAAGTGCTCATGCATCTTTCAGGAGTACAACACCAATTCCTAAAAAGTTAAAATGCTGTGTAAAACGTTAGAACACAATTCAGTGATTTGCTAAGATCAAAACCATATTTTACGCATAATAGAACATAGAAAACATATCAGATGTTTAAGCTGAGAAAATATACACTTAAAAAAATCACTTTGAATATGACAGCAGTAAGACTTCTCAATAAAAATGGGACAGGGCAATGTTTATTACTATACACTATCCCCTCTTTTTCTTTTAACAACAAGCAGTAATCACAGTAACTTTACAAGTTTCCTTAGTCCATTTTAAATCAGCTTTGGCCCAGAGAAGACAGCTGCGTTTCATAATTTTATGATGACAAACATTATTCTGAAATTGTTTCACAATTTGAAAACATAGTTTTGCAGACAATGGAAGTTCTGCTCATCTTTACTTCAGAGAAACTCCCTCTTTAATATTTCTTATTATACCCATCCACGTTCATTCCTTCTTGCCAGTTAACCTAATTAATTGCAGTTTGTTTCTCCATTAGTTTTTTTTAGAACTACTTACATTTTTACCCCTATGTTGCCCCCTTCCAACTTTTTTCTGACATGTTACTGCCATCGAATTCAAAATGAGCTGATATTTTTCATGAAATAGTAAAATCCCTCTATTTAAACATATAATATATTACCTGTCTTCTATAGTGAAGAAAATATGGGTTTAGGAGATTTGCAAATCATTGCATTCTGTTTTTATTCACATTTCAGACAGCAGTCCCAATTTTTTGCAATTTGGTTTGAAATATAAAAAAAAAAGTATAAGAACTGAAAGAGAACATAATCGATGTACCTTCATACCTTCCCTTATGTTGTGAACTATGTTCCTTTTCTGTATGTCTTTGCACACCTCCCTGTTGTCTGTGTGGCTTGTCCCTCTTTTTATTTTACTTCTTCTTCTTCTGTTTTGTTTTTGAATTTTGAATGATTTTAGTACCTACCTTAAGCCTACATCCTTTGTGACAAGCACTGCTTAAGTTAAAAACAAGTTGTCAGGTACCAGAAGTGCAATCAAAGCTTCCCAATAAGTGGTACAAGAACAAGAAACATGGCTGTTGTTCAGAGTTCTCTTTGGGAAACCCCAGTCCTGTTCCAGAGGCCATCTGTACGCCACCCCCATATTTAAAACTATAAAAACGGCTATTTTTACATAATCTACTGTGATAATACCATATCTAACATCTAATGTGACCTCTACATGTTACACAGGAAACTACTACAATCAAGGAGCTCAGCGTAAAAAAGAACTTCTGAACAGCTGTGCCGTGTTGGGGATACCAGCGTCCAGAATCATCATAGTAAACCACAAGTAAGAAGCCATCTACCCCAAGCATGCAACATAAAAATAACAGTCATTCAGTTTTTTGCCTTTCACAATCAGGGAGTTTGTGCCACTAAATATACAGATGTGTGCGTTGTCCATTGATGTATGCCGCCTTCAATTAAGGAGTCGGGTCTCAGCATGTGTTCCTGCTGGAGCTCATCACCCCTTCCCTGCCAACCAGTGTCTATAAGAACAAATAAGAGAGTTGACCACAAATCACAACCCTCCCATTCTCACTGTGACAGCTCTGATGTAGCCTGACCTGATATATTACCTTTGTGTCACAGGGGAAATATATGAGTAGGCTCTGGAGGCAGCGATGGGTCAGCCCTGTGGGACAAAAGGCTCTTTAAAGACCTTAAAAATTCCATCACGGAATCAGTCTATTGATCCTTTTATCCATTTACAGCTTGTATATACAGATCTATTTAAATGTGCATCTTTGAAAGAGTCAAGTATTTCTAGAACAAATTATCATTTAAGTATCTTTTTCGTTACTTTTGAAAGTCTTTAGAAGAATATTTGCCTGTTTGTACACCCAGAGCAATCAATCAGCCTGTTTAAGCAGTCACAAAGGATTAGTTAGCGATCCCTGGGAAAAAATAACTGGGCACACTGGGATGTCTGTACCGGAGCTGAAAGTATTTGTTGGAAGTTTTATTATGTTAGTTGCATGATGATATTTTTCTCCTGAGTACGGAATTAAATTATATAAAATGGGACGCGACCTAAATAAAGCCCTTTATTCTTCAGTATTGTGTTCAAAACTTGACATTTATGTCAATTAAAGGTTCAGTGATGTGTACGAGGTGGTCCTTTTAGTAATGCTAGTTCCACTGGAAAATCTATAAAAACGTGTGTCTCAGGGAGGCAGAGGTTAAAGAGAACTGTGTCACTCTTTGGTGGCACAACAATTTTCTTGCGGAAAGAAAGATGCCCGTTCATTCCAGTTTTGTTGCAGAAACACAGAACAGGTTATGCTACAGCTAAAAGCACAATAGAAGCAAAAGCCGTGCATCATAAGGATTTTAGTCAGCAAATGAAAGTCGTCTGTCTCTGCCTGCTGGCGAGGTCAAGTTACACAGAAAAGGTAATGGTAAAGAGTATTGTTTTCCCCTCTCCTGTGGATCAACTGTGCAGCTTTTCTTGAAAATGTTGTGGTTTCTAAGAACATCAGGGCTGCCTACATGTGAGTGTCTCCATGTTGGCTCACCAGGAGAGCTGTATGAACTCTGCACTAACCTGGAACTCAGTTATAAGCTGGCAGACTGCCCAGGTTGTCTGCCCTGGAGAGTATTGTGTGTGTGTGTGTGCTTTTTTTGAACTCGCATGCACACACTTCCCATTTTATCATCTTGTACACACAAAATATAGCTGAACTTTGATCTTAGGGCTCTCTGCACGTCTGCTGAACTGGAGTGTGGCCCATTTTCCCTTTCTTTGTATTTTGTTGTTTGCCCAAAACACACACCTAATCAGCACTTTAAGAGCCTGAGTTCCACTCTCTGACAGTCAGCCTCTCTCGTGCTCTCTCGATCTATCCCACCCCTCCTCCTCTTGTCCATGTCTACTGAAGGCAACTGCCAAGGACTGTGGGATACATTTTGGCCACGCTGTAAGCACTGCTAATGTAGGTCATTCCAAAATGTTTTTCCCTTAGTGTGTCTGTACACAGCTAGCCAGTCTTTGGCTTTTTGCTCTTAACCCCCTCTGTTCAAGTTCAAAGCTTGAAATCTAACACACAATAGTCAAACAGTGCTCAATTACACAGGCAGTGCTGTCTTTTAGGCATAATCTCAGCAAGGATAGGGCTATGTAGCCATCAGATTTAGAGGCTTTTTTCTACGATTTGAATAGGAGAATCAGTGTGTGTCTATTTGTGCACATCTTTTAGCCGCATTAAGCTTATAATCTTCACGTTTGCCTAATTTTAGAATCTATTTTTTATACTGAGGTGTGTTTCTAATATTCATAAATATTGGATACTCATGTGAACACATATATGTCATTGTAAATCTCACTAAAATAAATTTGTTTGGCGATCATTATGTGGTTTGTCAGATGGGTACAGGGAGTGATACTGATAGCTGATATTAAGCACCTGATCCCCTCCAAACAAGGAAGTAAGGGGGGAAGTGAGCAGAATGATTTATTTAATTGGTTGATTATTTTGTGCAGGTTTTAATAAGTGAATTCTTTTGTACATCAGTGTGTCAGAAAAGTATGCATACTTGGGTTCAGCCTCTCAGTAATTTTTGAGCCTTTTTCACAAAGTTGCTGTGTTATATTAGAGAGGATTGGGAAAGATCCAATGGATATAAAGAAATATTACAATTCTTCTGTTTTTGGTCCCTCCAGCTGTGAAACATTGATTCCATATGCTTTAGTCATTGGGGAAAATAGCTGATGTTTAGAGCCACAGAGTTTTTGTTGGATTATTGTTCGATGTGGCTCCTTTTGTAATGCAACCACTAGCTAACTAACACTAAATAATGTGCTGATTGTACATAATAACTCCCACTGGTCACAGCAGATGGCTGCCCCTCCTCTGAGCCCGGTTCTTCCAGAGGTTTCTTCCTGTTAAAAGGGAGTTTTTCCTTCCCACTGTCACCAAGTGCTTGCTTATAGGAAGTCATCAGTTGTTACAAAGGGGAAACTTGGCAATGACAACCAAAATCATTTTTAGATCAGCTTGTAAACATATCAGTTTCATCTCTGAAGTTGGTTATTTCCATATGGATATTTATTGGAATGACTCACTTTTGAAGCCAGCCTCAAGTGTCAAATAGAAAGAACTGCAGTTTCTGGCACTTCTAGTATGGCTTTACTTTATTGTCCACATCAGTGATTCTCAAAAATTGGGGTGGGGCCTCCTGGTGGGCCACAACGGTACTGCAGGTGGGCTGTAGTTATATTTGGTGGTGATTTTGTGATATTACTCATTACTCTGACCTAAATTTACTGCTCTTCTTTTGAAGTTTGTTCCCCAGTGGCAGGTGAGTAACACTTTGCATGTGACTGGGTAGCTTTAGCAATTTTTAACCTACGGCCTCTGTTGTTTATGTATATTTGAATTACATTTTTTTAAGGAAATACATCACTCTCTCTTGTACTTTGATTAGAGTGAAGATTTAAGATTGAGTGGGCCCTGTTGGATTTTCTGTTTTTTAAGAAGGCCGTAGGATTGTGTTTTTTATATGTCAGATTTTGATGGTACTCACTCACAACTGTATCAGTGTTCTCCAAGATCACAGGAATAACATGAGCCTTCTTCTTTACATTATGATTTTCCCTTTAGTGCACACTGAATAGGACAGCTGTGTTGACAGTATCTAGGGGCCCCGGTGCATGTTGGGGCCTTTGTGATCAAGCTCAATCTGAGCACGCTCTGCTGCCTCTCCACTTGCATTACCTCTTTCTGCTCCCTGGAACTTGATTATAGCTGCTCGCTGCACAAATTCAGCCATTCTTCTTCTTCATGACATTATCCATCAGACTAAAGTGAAGTCTCACTCTGTCTGGCTCACCTCATTTCTTTGTGACTTCAATAATTGTACTTCCCTGTTAACATATTTCACGTGTACTCAGAAAGCTTCTCGCAGAAGTAAACAATCAACTAATAGCGTCTGTTGTCAATTGGATTAGTGTAGTTCTCTGTAGTCATGTAAACACAGAGCTCAGCACAAGTTTCAGGAAAGGTAAGTGGTACTCGCAAGCAGAGACAGCACATCCACACACAAGCATTAAATATACATTGATCAGTGGTTAAAAATAGTCCTGGCTGATTTATAAGCTCATGGCAGGGCCAATTAAACCGTGATGAGATGTTCCAGCCCTGCCACTGACCTCTGGCTATACTTTTACTCAAGATTCATTTGTCAGCAGCACAGACCGGCGTCTGTGTAGTCACACTGTTAGTTTTCCATTCACCGAACCTTGCAGCCAACAACAAATTTTGAATTTTGTCACATTAAATCCCTCTTTTTCTGCAAAAATTACTTCCAAAACAACAGTAAGATAATAATTTCCATGGTGAATAGCACACACCTATTCCATCATGGTTCTTTTTCTGCAAGTAGTTAAATATGGGTAAATATTGGCCATACCTGCAGCCGCACATGTCTGTAAATTATAATGAAACGTCACGTGTGAGCTAGTGTTGTTACTATAGTTGTAACTGCCTTATTACACGGGGATATTAGGGGCGTACAATTGGCGCGTAGTGGCATCTCAGCCATTCCCAGCAGGACATATAATCTGACTGTGTGGACAGAAGTCTGGCAGTTGCATAGACCTGTGGTCCATGTGACCAGACTAAACAAGCCCTCTCTGACACACTCACACACACACACACACACAGAATCCCTTTAGTGGGCCAAAGTTCAACAACTGCATACAGATGCCTGCAAGCAATTAGACATCCACATGCAAAGCTGCAAAAGGGAGCTGGGGAGGTTACTTTAGGACATTTTGCACTGTTGCCATGGCAAAGCTGACACTCAGCCTACATCCTGCTTGAGAAAGGTCAGGTGTCTTTTATCTTTTGTTGTTCTTTTTTTTTCTTCTCTCCTGCTTCCTCTCCCAGCTTTCGCACAGCTACAGTTATCGAGAGTCATTCAAAAATGTTTTGAGTAATAAACGATTAAATGCAGCAGTGAGAATAATGCATCATGAATATCTCACTCTGGCTTTATTCTCTTTTAGCCCAAAGCAGGTCCATACACACTGCTCTTATTAAATGTAGGTCACTGGTATCCAAGTGCAAGAGTGGGGCATTCACTCGAAGACAGACAGTTTTAAACTATCTGTGAGCTCCTGACCCTCTGTCCCTCCTTCTGATGACACAGTCAGCCCTCCAACCCAACCCCATCCTCCACCTCTTACAGCAGAGCCTGATCACTCGTTGCTCATTGTTAGCAATGAAGGGGAGGGACGCAGCTGCTGAAACACAGCCGCACCTACCCCCATTCCATGCACGGTCTATATACAAGCCTGCAGCTAACAGTTAATCAGCTGGTGATTTCCTCAATTAGTTAGTTGCCAAGGAGACAAACTATCAATCTCCAAATGTTCTGGATGGCTTTGGGTGCAAATTTTACCAGAGATGGGGCTTGGCCCAATTTAGAAGTGATTAACTTATGGAGCTCCAGATTCAGGAATTCTTGGAATGTTTTTCAACTTTGCAAAATAGGTACATTTTTACTTTGTATCTTCACTAATACAATTAAAATGAAATAAGAAAAAATGTTACACAAATTTACACAATACATGGAAATCTGAATATTGGATTTGAGAACAATGTGTATGTATTTCACCTTCTTTCATCCTGTAAACAGACTCAAAAATGTTCATACTGGAGAATATGCAGGTGGCAAATGTTTGCTGTTTTTAACTTAAGAAATGTTGGCAACTGGCTCTACATACTTGCATGCATGCATGCAGTCTCACATGTTCCACCCACATGTTAGCCCAAGTGTACAACAGTATGTCATGGCATTGATGTATCTCCCTATCTATACGTTTCCCTTGAAAGAAAAAACAAAGTCAATCTATAAACTACTGTTCTAAATATTTTTATTTCTTCCCCGCCTTTGTACATGTACTTTGTACATGCCACAAGTTTACCTTGTGCTAGAAACATTTGTCAGATATTCTGGTCCATATCGGAATGACAGCATCACACAAGTGCTGCAGATTTGTCGATTGTACATCCAGCATGCAAATCTACCCTTTCACCACATCACGAAGGTTTGACTGGGATCTGGTGACTGTGGAGGCCATTGAGTGCAGTGAACTCATTGTCAAGGTCATGATATGAGCTTTGTGACATGTTGAGTTATCCTGCTAGAAGCAGCCAACAGGATAACTCAGAAAGGGATGGACATGGTCAGCAACAAACACGGGTGGCCTTTGACATTTAAACGATGCTCATGGGATGGTGGCGCTTATTGTGTTCTTCTGCTGCTGGAGCCCATCTGCTTCAAGATTCAACATGCAGCACATTCAGAGATGCTCTTCTGCATACTATGGTTATTATGAGTGCTTATTTTAGTTACTGTTGCCTTCCTAGCAGCTTCAAACAGTCTTCTAGCCATTCTGCTCTGACATCAACAAGAAATTTCACCCAGTGGACAACTGCTCACTGGACATTTTCTCTGATTATTCTTTGTAAACTGTAGAGATACTCATGCAGGACAAATAAGCCGTTTATGGCCATCTGGCACCAACAACCACGCCATGTTCAAAGTAACTAAAATCACATTTCTTCCCCATTCTGATGCTCAGTTTGAACTTCTGCAGGTCATCTTGGCCGTGTCTACAAGGTTAAATACACTGAGGGATCGGTTAATGAGATATTTATGTTAATGAGCAGGTGTACCTAATGCAGTGGCAAGTGAGTGTGTTTATATTGTGTTTTTGTGTGTTTTTTTCTCTGTCTCTCGAGTTTAGGACATTGAACAACATAGAAAGCAGTGCTTCCGTTTTATAGCCTAAAGGGAGTGTGCATGTTAGTGGGCCAAGAGAGTCAGCAGGCCAAGTGTGATGTTTGATGTGCACTCTGTGGAAACTCCAGGCGTTTCAGATATACACAATGCTAAGGGCCTTCAGACCCATAACCTCTGTATTTCCCAGCGCTCCCACATGTTTGCATTCTACAACAGCCCTTCTTTTTTTAAAAAATAAAAGCTGTGTTGAATGTTCAAACTGGTTACAAAGCAGACACTGTATAACTCTTGTTTTAATACTGACTGGACACATAACCGCAGTCCCTTTCTTCCTTTTTTTTTGCCCTACAGAAAACTCCCAGATGATCCCAAAGCAGAATGGAGCGTCTCATTGGTCTCCTCTGAAATCCTGAAGCACATAAGAGCTCACTCCATCAACATGGTACACCCCACTCTGTGTTTGGTTCATGCCTTTCAAAGAAGTGGCTTTTGTGTCATTTCCTGTTCGGTGTCACCGCACAATTTCCCCGCCATTATGAGTTAGAAATACATGTACTGTATTGTTTTCTTAGTACATTGTGTTTTGGGACCACAGCTTCCTTGTTGATTATCCCAGTTTCACGGTGGTCTGCATAATAACCTTGTCAGCTGCCATCCTTTTCAGTTCTAACTAGACTGCATTTTGAGGCTCCTTGAAGCCAGGGGAAAATGGCCTGTGCTCTGTGTGTATGCAGAGATTCTTATCATACTCAATGCAGTTCCGCACTATTAGTTAATGGGAATGATGTAAACTGAGAATTGGACAATTTCTTTCTCAGCAACAACAAAAATAGTCACAGAAAGTACAGCAGCAGTAATGGCGTGGGGTGGGGGTCTTCATGGTAGAAAATGGAGAAGCACAACTGAGTTATTCTGCTTTAGCTGCTGATCTTTTTTGGCTATCAAAGATAACAAACAAACAGGCAGTCTCCTCCCATCCTGTCACGCGCCACAGCCAAAAGCACCTTTAGTGAAAAAGTAACTTAAAGAGTCCTTTCAGTTGCAAAGAAAACATTTTCTCTAATGAATATAAGCAGGGGAAAGCACAGAGGAAACAGACTTCCATTTCCTTTTTTCCAACTGAATGATGTTGTTTCTTTGGTTGAACTGTTTTTGCACTTAGATGCAAAGATCATGCGTTATTTATAACATATTGGTTTGGCTGCTTAAACTTGTGCTTGATTGCAAAGTCATGGTAGAATATCGCCTGAGCAGAGCAAACATTTCAAGTCTTTTAGTTGAGTTTTGTTCTCTTCCCTTTGACCTGATTTTTTTTTTCACCTGTTTCCTCTGGTGCGCAAGCATGCATGCACAAAAAAGGCTTTTAAATATCGGTTGTCGGCTGCCAAAAAGCCTCCACAGTCACACACAGAAACCTAAGAAAATCTTTCTCGCTGCCTTTGCCTCAGCTTCTAGATACCCAGACTCTGGCTTTTCACCCACACAGTGACATATTTTGTTGTTTCAGGTGCTGACCTTCGATGGAAGCGGCGTGAGCGGCCATGCCAATCACATAGCTATCTATAACGCCGTCAGGTACAGGAAAGACTTTAAAGATTTTTGCCATCAGGAAAACCTTTTTATTTATTTTATTCAGTTCCTTAACTTTAAGATGCCATTTTGAGGGGATACTCTGTGACTTAAACACAGAAAGCAATTCACCCTGCTATCATTAAACACAATCCAGGAAAATGCTGAACATTTGGACCCACATCAACATCCATCGTTCCAAATGTTTCCCCACAAGTACACACACACACACCATGTTTTTCAGAATTGGTCTGTTACATAGCTGAGAGGTCATCCAAACAGAGTCCTCAGAGGCACTCGGCTCTGCTCCCAGCGAGCAACAGTAAATCCTGTCCCTGAAGTGGTGAGGTGGGAGGGCAGCTTTGGTTTGGAGAGGCCGGCCAAGCAAGAAGTTGCATCAGACTGTTGGTTTAAAAAAAAAGAAAAAGAAAAGAAAAAGTGTTTTGCACACTGAAGAGAACATCGCAGTCCCTGTACCACACTTACCTGTCTGTGCAGCGAGCCGTGCTCTTTTCTCTCATAAGGCTCTCTGTTCATTTGTGGGCCTTAATGAGATTTGTGCTCTCCAGATCAAATCTGGAAATTCCCATTTGACTGGAACACAAAGGGGGGAGAGGCTGAGTGCAAGTTTCACAGCCTCTAAATCTTGACAGTGTGCTGTCGTTTTTTGTCAGCGTGTTAATAACCATTGCATAAAAAAATGCAAGTGGAGGAAAACTTCCAAAAACCTCCCAGCATTTGATATATCCTTCGACACACACACACGCAGAGTGGCCACTTCCATGACATTTTCTGTGTGCAGCACTGATGTTCACTTTTTTTGTCTTACAGGCATCTCGCTTCCACTGGAGAAGTACCCAATGGTAGGTTTGACACTGGGAGAACTTTTAAGAGGTTTCTAAGCTTAGGAGCGTTAGATTCACCGATCACTCTCAGAACAGTCGTCTGTAAAAGTAATTCTTGGGGTACTTTATCCTGCTTACAGTACAGTATGCTTGCTGTGAATATGTTCATCACCATGAAAGCTTTAGGTAGCACTTTATATTCAAATGCAAAGTTCTTTCACAGGGGAAACGCCACCTCTCCAGCTGCGTTTTTGCAGAGAACCATGCTAAGTACACTGGCTGGTTTGTTGAAGTACAGCGCCCTCTACTGTTCATAAACCCCCATGAGCATTGTATCTCCACTAAAGGCGCTGGTCTGTTGGTGGCAGCGTGAAGAATGAATTGGACCTGAACTCTAAATGTGATAAGAATGTACCATCAAACTTCTGAAGACTTGTTGACCGCAGATATTAGAATGTCTTTTGTGTTTCTTTAAGAGGAATCTTTTTTTATTTTATTTATTTAAAGGAATTTCCAAAATGACTAGATTTTCACTTTGTGTTTCTAAGTTCTCGTGGTGATAAATTCTGGGAATTCTTTCTAACAGAATGTAGAAGGAAAAGTAGGACAGTGAGGTGGGGGGGCATGCTACACAACCTTATTTGCTTATCTGATAAACATTACAGCCCACAGGCCATATCAAAGCATAAATGTTTGAGGAGAGAGGTGATAAGAAACAGACATTCAGGTAATCATGAACCCACACCATAAACACAAACACACTTGTTTCTATGGTAGAAGCTCGTCAATCCGCTTTGCCCACATGAGCTCAGTGGATGATCTTGACCAGCAGCATGCCATTAACTGGTTCTTTGTTAGTAGGAATTTACACCTCAGCTGTTAGACTGGTCTTACAGTAAAGGGGAAGTAGATGAGAATTCAGAGTGACATTAATCCTCGTCACTCAGCTGTAAAACAAAGCTCCCTGCTCTTTTCCTAAACCTCTAAGGTTCACGTGTTTCTGCCACAAAACAATAACTGAAAGAAGTACTGACAGTTTGCGTTTTTGTGTAGCATAGCAGTACCAGGCATTCTCACTTCAAATGAACTGTATCACAAACGATGACGTTGTGCTGGCGTGGCGCCTGGACGATGGCCTCATTAATTGTATGCTTCTGAAGTAAGCATTTAAAAACATTAACAGCTCTGTCTTTCCTCCCAGACTGCACTTTGCTCTCCCTGGTGACCGTTGGCCTTCTCAGGAAGTACATCTCCTTCCTGGATGTTCCCCTCAGCTGGTTTCTGCCCTCATGTGTCTGCTGTATTATAGGCTCAAAGCCCTACAAGCAAGCCAAAGTAAGCCTCCAAGTAGAGACTGTGTGTTGGCAGGACTTTATGTTCTCTACTCTGAGAAGTGCACACTCTAATAAGATCATGTACAGTCTACACTAACACTCAAACTGTCCCTGTTTTTGAAGGAAAAGCACATTTGTCAATTATCTGTTATCATTTCCAACAGTTTCATTTTATCTAACATGAAACTGTTGGAAATGTTTTCATGTTATATTAGATAACATGACACTGCTGTTAATGTGACTGAGGGGAGAATGGACTGGGAGATCGACAGGCAGATTGGGCGTGTCTGCAGTGATCCACGCACTGTAGTCATCTGTAGTGGTGACGAGAGAGCAAACCTGTTGATTTATCGATTGATCTACAACCGCGAGCTCTGAGTAGTGACCAAAAGAATGAGATCGCAGATACGAGCTGCAGAGATGAACATCCTCTAAAGGGTGGCTGGACTCTTTCTCAGAGGTAGAGCGAGAAGTGCGGTCATTTGGGAGGGCCTGATAGTAGAGCCGCTACTCCCCCACATCGAAAGGAGTCAGTTAAGGTGGTTCAGACTTCTGAACAGGGTGCCTCCTGGACAATGATTAATGGAATCATTATTACAAATAATGTTTTCCAATAAAATATCTGCATTTAAGATAAGATAACTCTTTATTGTCATTGCATAGTCATACATAGTCAGGGGTACACATAAGTGGTCCCCAGGTGCGCATGCGCTGTCAAAATAAAGAACGCGCACCAGATAAGAAGTTGCAACGCGCGTTTGCGTACATAAGATTTTCTGGAGGAGGACAGACATTTGTTCAGAAATCTTAAAGATGTCGAAGAAGCAAGCTCCTTTAAGCAATTACTTTGGTGTTCCTCCACCTCCAAAGAAAAAAAGAAGCGCGTATTCTCGGAAAAGTGGTTGCAGGAGGTGAGCTGGCTTCAAACAAATGATGAACGTGAATGAATGTGGTGCAGAATATGCCGTGACAATCCCACTCTAGCAGACAACTTCTTATTTGGTGCGCATTTTTTATTTTGACAGCGCATGCGCACCTGCGGACCACTTATGTGCACCCCTGTACAATAGTACAATAGTACAATGAAATTGGAAAACTGTCCCACGGCGGCACTACATACAACACGACACAACATTGTAACTTAACTTAGTAATAAAATGAAGAATAAGTGTATAAGTATTGGACACTATTATTATTGCACATTTTCTAATAAAGACTGTTGTTCAGCACGCCGGTGTTCCAACAATACATTGTTTCCTAATGCAAGCTATAAGTAAAAGTGATCATTAGATAAACTCTTTGTTGTGCTGATTACAGAAACAACAGCTTTGGTTTGGATTATAATCATCAATTTTTTTACCCCCTGAAAGCCTGATAGGTGTAGTAACTCTTGAAGCTCCTTTTAGAAATGAGTGGTTCTATCATGTTTCAGCCCTGCTTTTAGACCAAAATGACTGGAAGTAGATCAGAAGTTAGCGAAGGTCGTCACTGCCTGTGCAGCTCACCTTAGAAAAACTCAGAAACTGTTCTAACAGGCATCAAACCACATTTTTATTCATATGTACTGAGGTGTCAAAACTTGTCATTTGGGGTACAGAGGTCGTCAAATGTCGTCTTGATGTGGGGAAGAGTTGCTGGTTTACTGACTGACGAGTATTAACCTTTAACAATTTCAAAGTAACTAAATGTAAACGAAAAACTGATTTTCTTACAAAAACATGGACATTTCTGACTGAACCCAGTTTTGTGTGTTAGTGTAGGTGCTGAAAAAGCAAGCCATAAAGAGGATGGAAATTACCTTGTCAAGGCACTAAGTACATTGGTGCTTGTGCTGCTGTTTGGACCACTGCTGGCTGTTTGTTATTTGAGATTTTAACATGTCAACCTTAGAGTTGTATTATCTCCCTTAAAAACAACTTTGTGTCTTTTTCAGGCTGCCATGCTGTGCCATCGCACTCAGCTGCTGTGGTTTCGTTACCTCTACATCACGTTCTCACGCTACATGTTCATAAACACATTCCAAACCATTGCTCAGGGACCAAAGAACCTGAAGATCTATTAAAAGCTCTGATGCACTGATTGCCACATTTCTTACACTACAGGGAATTTAGAAGCTGTTTACAAATGTCTTTGATACTCTGTTAATAGCAGTAGGTGATATACATTTTTCTTACACACTGTTATTTTTTAGATAATATTTAATAATAGAAGAACCTTCTCATCCTTTTTTGTTACAGAAAAACTTTTATTGACACAGTCACAACACTGTATTAAAATATAGAGTATTTAAGCTTTTCCAAGGGGTTATGACTTTTTTTTATTACTTTAAAGACCAATGAAAGTACTGTTGAATGTTTCTGATGTCAAGCTGATTGAAAAATAAAGTTTCTTATATGACAGTAGCGTTAGTTTTCCTCTGGTTTTGACATGTCTCTGATAGTTTCGTGAACTTGCATACTTTCTTCCCACTTCTCCCCACAAAAGTTCTCCACTGTGACACTGTGCACAGTACCTGGATCCAGACAATGTGGAGCAATGCCTAATTGAGATGAAGACATGAATAACAGAAGGTTGTCATTTGATTTGCATTCAAATCCCACTGTGAACATACAGTATCTGTTTGCTACAAATAGCATAAAAACATGACATTAAAGAGACAACTGGGTTGGTTGGTGTGGAGTAAACATTAGCGGGGTGTTGAATTCTGTTTACAACACATGAGACCAAGTGTGTCGGTGAGTTGTCAGGGTCATACCATATCCGTCTGGGTTGGAGCGTGGTGTGTAGAAACTTTGAACTCCACAGGTTTTACAGAAGGTGTGTTTTGCAACATGAGTGTTAAATGTGTACGTGGTCAGATTTTCCAAACCCTAAGAATGAAAAAAAAAAACAAAGTATGCTAAAATTCAATGTTCATTTTAAATATCCAGGAGTGTAGAAGTCTTGAGTCAACCCTAATTTTGCTAGGAAAAATAAGTGCAGTAATTTATTTTAATATATGTGCAAACATACATGGAAACAGTATATAAGGCAAAAGTAGATTTGAATGACTTTTAAAGTCAGTATTTGGTATAGCCACCTTTATTCTTCCACACAGCCTGAATTCTTCCAGACGAACTGTCCTGTAATTTATTTAAATAGTCTTCAGGAAAAATTGTCTGGGATTTTTTTTTTAGGAACATGACTTTCAGATACTGCTCATGTGCTGGAGACAGGCCTGCCAGTCATTCTTTTGTCCTCCACCTTACAGTTTCCTCAATTTTTTTTAAGGCCAAGATATTCCATGTTTTTAGCTAACAGCTTGAGTTAGGTGCTATTTTATGCTTGAATGATTCATAGATTCATAAGCCATAAGTGGCTTCACTAATAATTAATTCCGGCTTTTTGACAACCTTCAGAAAGCCTGAAGAATTAATGGTTAAGACCACATTGAAAAATTATAAAAGAGTCAGGATCCTTTGGAAGCCATACATAAAAAATAAGGGTGCCTCTAGACTTTTGCACAGTACTGTATATTGAATAAAACAATGCGATTCAAGCAAAGTTCCTTACCTGTAAGAGTGTGAAGCGATTTTTTGGCACAATGAAATGATGATTTTGCTTCTTTGTGCAAATGCTGCAACTGGAGAGAACATATCAGTTCATATGGATTAAAGTGTATGTGCAGCATTGTTTGAAATGCCTTCAACATGGCATGAATAATATATTTGAAAGTTTATGCTATGTTCCAGAATTACTACCTAGTTTCTATCATTGAATTAATTGTTCATACTTGCAATGAAAAACATGGAGGTCTGGGGAATTCCAGACTTCAAATCGCACAGCCCCACAGTGGCAGCCACCTGTATGTTTCACCAGGTCCATGCTGTAATTGAATGGTAAGGATTCACCTTTTTAAGCCACGTGAAGGAAAATGCTAGAATGTCTCTATCCAAGTCTTACGTAAAGTTCAGGTTGAAAGGGTGTCACATGTTAGTTGTGAAACTTGCTGACGTGGAGCTCCCAACCAAAAGTTCCAGTCATCCTGCCATGGAAAACAATGAACCTGATTAAGTGCAGCTCTGATAAGAACCACATTTACATTGATAAAGAACCTTTTACCTACAGAAGCTAAGCTTTTGATTCAAACACAGCAACTCATGTGCTCATTTTATATTTAAAATAAAAGTCAGATTTCTTGTTTTTCCAAGGTGTGAACATATTGATTCCATGTTAACCAGACCTACTTCCTGCTTGCAATCTTTTCCTGGAACACTTTGAGATAGTCCACATAACAAAGGGCAGGGCGAGGTACAGCAGGCTTGCACAAACACATTCCTCAGAGGCAGAACTAGATCAGCCAGATGCCCTGCTCTGTGTTGGAAAGCAAAGGCGTGGTGCATCATGAGTTGGGTTTCATATGACACAGTGCCAGAGGGGTGGGCTAACAGAATGCTGTGACCCAAATACATATTTTATTTGAATCAGGGCTCTCAGAGCTGCATTATAGCCAAACTCCCAAAAATAGAAACCCACAAGGCCCCATGAGCCCAGGCTGATTTAGTTTATAGTGCTACCTTAAATAGTGGTGGGTGCTAAAAGTGGGCACTGATCAGTAATTACAGTCCTGGAAATAAACTTTGGAAACCAGGAAATACAAAAAATTAGATGCTCTAAACAGATATATCACTTAATGACCTGCAGTCATTCCCTACAATGTTCAATCTGACTTTACCTTGTTGGAATTTTCTAGTCTCAACTGGGTGTTGACAACATGTCAAAACTAGATGAACTCGTGTTTTCTTGATGTTGCTCATGGAAATGAAATGAAGAGGTGTCATATTACCTGACTCAGGTAATATGACTCATACAGGTTTATCTCTGCAGTGGAGACTTGACAATGACCTGTCTGTGCATGTGCATCATGAGACTAAAGAGAAACATACTAGTCAAGCTTTTACTTTATAGTAACTTTTATGTGCACATTTTCACTGATAACAACTAGATTCAAATAAACAAAGCTAGCATTTGAATAAGCTACTTAATTTTAAGTTACACAGTAACAGATCCCTATAAGTTGGCAACACAGAAAACAGCACATCAGGTCTGCTAAAACCTTGCTTATCATCAACGTTAGGTGTGCATATACTGTGCATCTATGCATACATGGTGTGCCCATAATCAGTATTTTGTACTGATGTCCTGACTATTTATCATTAACGCATTCTTTTTTTTTTATTTAGATGCGCAGTGTAATCAGGATGGCTTGCTAAAAAAAAATAAAATGTGGTCGGCCATAGAGGCGAACTTCCGCCTTAAAATATCCTGCTGTCGCGTCAGCTGCTATTACATTTACTAAGCGCGTTGCCATCTGTTAAAGGTTGAAATATCTGATAGAGATGAACAGAATTCCTGAGTGTACATGTCAGTCTTTGGTGTGTTAGTCATACGAATAGTCATTCTGACATGGCGAACTCTTATTTTTCAATCTATATCCATGACGCGACGCTTGAATGTGACACGTAGCCTATACTTCTATAGCCTGAAATATATATAATGGTTTGTCGATTTATGTCACGTTTAAGCTTCTTGTTTTGACCTTATTGTCATAACCAGTCATTGGACATAACCATAACTTTATCATGAAACGTTACTTACTGTAACACAGCAACCAATCGCTGATCAAACAAACAACTGTGTCATCCAATCAGAAGCTCGGGGAAGATTCCCGTTGCTGTGCTGGTTCGAGCAAATTCCGGAGCCAGAGCCGTAGTGCATAGATGATATCATTCCGCGGGGGATGATTTATGAGCGCATTCTTGCAAACGTAATAGCTTTGACTTTGGAATAATTACGTTTATGAGTAAATTAATTAAAAAAATATATATTATTGTACAACTAAGTTATAAATATTGGACTTATAAATATTGAAGCGGTGACTTTTGGGAGGGTGGGAACTACTTATTAACGCGGATGGAGATTTCTGGATGACGTATGCACCTCCATACTATATAACACACTGCTAGACATTGCTCCCGCAATTCTACGCGAAACAAAAAAGAAAGACGATTTTGTGTCACAGAGCAGTTTTTTGCCTCACTTACCAGTCGTAAGTATTTTCCTATTTCTATATCTTTTGATATAATTCAGAAACGATTGTTTGTTTTTAATAAATATGTTGCATTAGTATCATTGTGTTGAACGATACAGTAGTCTTTCCGAATTATATTTTTCTCTTATATAAAGTTAATACGTATTTCGTCGTCGTTTCATAGTCGATTTTCTTTCTTTTTACTACCCTTTTGTTACGTAGCAGCGTTTTGGTAACGTTCGCTTACAGCAGTGACTCAACATTTCCAGTAACCTCCATTACCGGCTGCTGAACAAAAGGAAGGTCACTGAGATCTCAAAATGGCGCTTGGGCTGAAATGGCTCCTGCCGTTCTCATTCTTAGGCGCTTCATAGTAATATTATTTAATACTTTTTTTTTTAAAATAAGCTTTTCTCTTTAATCCATATTTGAGCTTAAAGTAATGTAATTCCTAATGCATTTCTATTTTTTTTTTTGGGGGGGAGGTAAAGAGCTTTTTAATCAGTAATTCATCTTTATCTATTTATTCATATTTATCTGGTTTTGTGTGTGTGTTGGAGTAATGTCTAATGTTTTAAATTGCTTTTAATTCTTAATTGATATCCATCAAATTTTATACAGGCGCAAACATGCAGATCTTTGTGAAAACCCTCACTGGCAAGACCATCACCCTTGAGGTTGAGCCCAGCGACACCATCGAGAACGTGAAGGCCAAAATCCAGGACAAGGAAGGCATTCCCCCTGACCAGCAGAGGCTGATCTTTGCCGGCAAACAGCTGGAAGATGGCCGCACCCTCTCTGACTACAATATCCAGAAGGAGTCCACCCTTCACCTTGTCCTGCGTCTCAGGGGTGGCATGCAGATCTTCGTGAAGACCCTCACTGGCAAGACCATCACCCTGGAGGTTGAGCCAAGTGACACCATTGAGAATGTCAAGGCCAAAATCCAGGATAAGGAAGGCATTCCCCCTGACCAGCAGAGGCTGATCTTTGCCGGCAAGCAGCTGGAAGATGGCCGCACCCTCTCTGACTACAATATCCAGAAGGAGTCCACCCTCCATCTTGTCCTGCGTCTCAGGGGTGGCATGCAGATCTTCGTGAAGACCCTCACTGGCAAGACCATCACCCTGGAGGTTGAGCCAAGCGACACCATTGAGAACGTCAAGGCCAAAATCCAGGACAAGGAGGGCATTCCCCCTGACCAGCAGAGGCTGATCTTTGCCGGCAAGCAGCTAGAAGATGGCCGCACCCTCTCCGACTACAACATCCAGAAGGAGTCCACCCTCCACCTTGTCCTGCGTCTCAGGGGTGGCATGCAGATCTTCGTGAAGACCCTCACTGGCAAGACCATCACCCTGGAGGTTGAGCCAAGTGACACCATCGAGAACGTGAAGGCCAAAATCCAGGACAAGGAAGGCATTCCCCCTGACCAGCAGAGGCTGATCTTTGCCGGCAAGCAGCTGGAAGATGGCCGCACCCTCTCTGACTACAACATCCAGAAGGAGTCCACCCTCCACCTTGTCCTGCGTCTCAGGGGTGGCATGCAGATCTTCGTGAAGACCCTCACTGGCAAGACCATCACCCTGGAGGTTGAACCCAGTGACACCATTGAGAACGTCAAGGCCAAAATCCAGGATAAGGAGGGCATTCCTCCCGACCAGCAGAGGCTGATCTTTGCCGGCAAGCAGCTGGAAGATGGCCGCACCCTCTCCGACTACAACATCCAGAAGGAGTCCACCCTCCACCTTGTCCTGCGTCTCAGGGGTGGCATGCAGATCTTCGTGAAGACCCTCACAGGCAAGACCATCACCCTGGAGGTTGAGCCCAGTGACACCATTGAGAACGTGAAGGCCAAAATCCAGGATAAGGAAGGCATTCCCCCTGACCAGCAGAGGCTGATCTTTGCTGGCAAGCAGCTGGAAGATGGCCGCACCCTCTCTGACTACAACATCCAGAAGGAGTCCACCCTCCACCTTGTCCTGCGTCTCAGGGGTGGGCAGTAAAGAAATGATTCAATACAATTCCATTAATGTTGCTTCCTTAAAATAAACAGGTGATCGTATAAATGCCTTGTTTCAAAATTGTTACCCACTGCTAAGGTTTTAACCTTTTGTGACCAAATGTTGCATATCAATAAAGGATTGAACGCCACTTAAGTGTTGCTGCTTTTTGTATATGACAGACAGCAAGAGGGTGTGAGACACTGATTTTGATTTTTTTTTTTTTTTTTTTTTGGGGGGGGGGGGGGGTTATGCTGAAAAAGAAAAGGCTTGCAAACTTTAAACTTTTCTCCTGAATAAAACAAAACTATACTCTATCTGCCTTAAACCATGATTCATGTAAAACTGTGGCATAGATTATAACCAAAGCATAAAAAAATTTAGAACAAATACTTGTACAAACTGTCAGCCAAAGGACTTCTGGTTCCATGCATGTTTAGACATAAACAGCTAGATGTGACATGCAAGAAATACAGCCTTCATGTATGAATGTGAAAATACATCAGGAATAAATGCATTGGAACTCTGAAATTAGTTAAATATTGCCTTGAATTAACAACACTGTATCTTGTGTACTACTAGCTACAATGAAGTTTCATGATAAGGGTTTTGAATTAAAGGACATATTACTATACCAAGACCAGCTTTGCCTGCGCTTCAGTGCTGAGTCATTGCAAAAACGGTAGTATGGTTAGGTTCCCCTTCTGGAGAACGCTGAAGGCTATCAGGGTTTTTTATTTGCAAAGATGCTGCGCCATCTATTGTTGACATCAAGCAGGTTACCCAGAGGAAAGATGGTAGACAAATACTGGGAAATAACATCAAGGGTTTATTCCTGGCATGTGCACATTACTGTATCGTAGAAGAAAGGTTAAATGGAAACTGATCTCAAAGTAAACAATAAGCATATTAAAATAAGCTAAAGTTTGCCATGTCTTATTTCAACTGGGACATATACCTGTGCGCTTATGTTCACCATCATTTAAAACAGTAAATGTGGTTGGACTGGCTCACAAAACATCTGTTAGGGTGTTAACATTTAAATATAGGAAGCCTCTCTGTGTAACAGATACCTCTTGAGAAATGCTTAATGAGTGGTAATCAATGATTTTTTTTTCCATACAGTTGTTGGTCTGAGGGATCCTCCCCAATAGGATATTATCATCAGATGATTTATTTCCTGTTTTTCACCATAAACTGGAATATTATGCAATGAGGCTCTGTTGCTTATCTAGGAAATTATTCTTAATTTTCTCCCTTATTACTGTCTCTTCTGATTCAGCCATGATGTCCTCCTCTGTACTCTTTTGTGTAGCCAGCTGAATAATCTCATATGAGTATTAATATTTTAACTAACCTAGCTGTGGACTTAAACAGCTATTATTCTTCAACTACCTTTCTGATGATCTTTCTAAAACTTTCTGGAATCACACACCTGCATTACTAAAGCTTTAGTTATCATAGCTGAAGCTACCCATGACTATATAAGTAATTAAACCCATCTCCAACTGCAGGATTAAAGGGGTACACACGAACGAATGAATAAGTCAATGATTAAGAATCAATAATATGATAGTTCCCATCCACTCTGCCCTTTATAACAGGGAGACTGAAAGGGCAAGAAAGTGATGAAGTGGCAGACATTTAACTAAAGGGTTAAAGTGTAGTCAAAGTCAACACAAACAGTGTTTATGTGGGAACGTCAATCCAGAAAAGCAATTAGGAGGATGGAGAGAGACACGAGAGAAGGGAGAATGAGGTTTCATGCTTGCTTTGTGTTCTTTCCAATGACTCACTTCAAAATGTCAGCTGAGATTCTAAAGAGAATATATGCAATGATGTGAACGGTGACAATTAACAGGATCCGCTGCACTCCAAACATGGTTTTAAATTACAGCTGTAACAACGAAGTCTATTTCTCCCCTCTTTGAACGGAGGTACCTGCCCCTTGTTGAATCTGCACAATAAAGGAAGGACGTGTATGAGCTTCAGCCTTAGATTTGATAACTAACCCAAGGCTATAAAATTATTCAAATCTGTGATTATTAGGTCTGAATTATTTTTAGACACTACAATAGTGTCAATAGTTAGGTCGTTTTTATAATATTAATATAGTATAATTGTAAATTTGGATAGAGTTGAACAGAGGTTTAGGTAGGTGAAAAAGGTTTAATATGTTTGTAAGCAATAGGTCACTGTATGCATGGCATTATGACTGGAAACTGAGCCACAGTCAAAATTTGATTCTAGACAGTGTCATGGACCCTCAGTGCTCCTGGCCGACTCACCTCTCTCTCCCTGTGTGTGTGTGTGTGAGAGAGAGAGAGAGAGAGAGCGAGAGAGGGGGAGAGAGGGAGAGAGAGGGGTGAGTCTCTCTCTCTCTGAAGCTTTGGGACTTCAGCTAGTCACTAACCACTGGATCTATCGGTTGTCTCCAGTTGTCGAACCTAAACAAAAGCACTGAACTTTGAATCTGTGAATCTGCATTTCGAATTCATGTGAAAACAGATATGACTTAGATATGACAAACAGACATATTGTGCTAAGTTAGTTTCTTTGGTGACATCCAGGATGTTTCCTGCCTACTTTAATGTCACATTAGAAGAACTAAAACATTTAATTCTGAATATAGCAGCTGATTTTTTAAATTTTCCTTTTTTAAGGAAGATGAAAAGTGAGGAAACTGTCAGTCGGCCAAAAAACAAAGCAAAACAAAAAAGCAAAACAAAAAAACCCCAACGCTGGCAGGGAAACTGTCGGCAGGGTAAACCTACTATTTTTATAAAAGGTAAATGCTTAGCGTTGAAATGCAAAACTTCGTCTAGCTTGAGGGGAGAAAATGACAGGACTGAAAAAAAGGGAACAGCGTTGGAGGGCAAAAAAGCGGTAGTGATGTTACGTAATGCCGTTGTCACGTGACCTCTAAAGCGGAACAACAAAGAAAACTTCGGGGTTCGTCTCCGAGAGGGTAGTAGAAGAGGGCTTCAGGATGTCTGTACCTGGAAGTTTCGCGGTGCTCCGTGTCTTGTGGTTGCTATCAGTGTTTGGCACGGTGCTCCCGCTGGACGGCGGCATGCTCTTTCCCCGGGAGTCCACCTCCAGGGAGGTGAAGGAGCTGAACGGGCTGTGGGATTTCAGGGCTGACGGGTCCCCCAACAGGAACGAGGGCTTCGAGAAGGCTTGGTACAAACGTCGGCTGGCAGAGGTGAGCGGGAACGGAGGTGATAGCAGGTCAGATGAAATAAATCAGCCCACTTTGTTTTACTATTGACAGGGTTACAACGGTCACATACAGTTGTGTGCACATTTTACTGTAAACAAGAACCTTTAAACATCCTGCAATTATGTAGTTCTACCAAAAATAATCGTAAATAAAAGCTACTTGGAATGCCATAAAACGTGTTAACACAAATACAAGAAAGCCTACATAAACTTTTTGGGTTGACTCATTCATACGTTTAGCTAGGAACTGGGTGTTCAAAACTAAGTTACGAAGCCCGGGTGGAAATGACCACTGCGAACCGAAGCTTTCGTGCATCCTCGGTTTGGATAGGTGGCTTTTCTGCTGCTGGAACAAGCCCGGTAAACTCCCAGAAAGCCTAAAATCGTTATCGGGAGCAACCACAGCAGAGTTCACTAATGCTTACTCTAAGAATACATGATCCACTGGATGTGTTGTTTATCCACAGCTTTACATTAGCAAAAATTGCTTTTTATACCTGTTATACCTATCACATCAAGTTTGAGGAGGTAACTTATAGAAAACTAAAAAGGAAAGAAAAAGCTTTAGAAATAACAAATTTAGACATTGTTACTTGATTTTCATTTTGCATAACCATAATTGGAAGCATTCAATTAACTTTACTTAAGCTACCTTCAAAGTAGGTGACATCTAAGCCCACAAAAATATGAGGTTAAACAGTGTTTTTGCAATATATAATTTATTTTATAAAGTGGTTCATTATGCATTGCATCGAATTATTAAGCAACTGAAACCACCTCACATATGTTAACGCAACAGGAGGGGAAATGATATTTGCTGAAACATGCTGATCATTAGTCACAGCCTGCTGTTTTTAACAGTCTCAAAGTTTTTCTTGCTATGCTGCATGATGATTTTTCAAAACCAAAGCATGTTGATCATAATTGATAGTCTGGCATACTAAGTAAAATTAGAGTTGTGCAAGGCCTTTATGTGTCATTGTTTCACAGAATACCATTATCAATTCATGGCAATAGCAAAAAAAAGTGGCCAGTCACTTTGGAGATGGTTATCAGACTGTTTCAAAACAGTTACACAATTCTCACATGCTTTAAATGTTTCTGTGTTTCACAAAGCCTTGCTTTAAACCAAGCACAAATGGACACATTCCTGTCAGATTGTCTTGTTTTGAGGTCTTTATAGGCATTTATTGCAGAAAATATTCACAATTTCACAAGGAAAAATAAACAAAATGAGAACTTTGTGGGGATAGGTTAATTGAAAAATCTAAATTGCCCATAGGTGTGAATGTGAGTGCGAATGGTTGTCTGTCCCTGTGTGTTAGCCCTGCGACAGACTGACAACCTGTCCAGGGTGTACCCTGCCTCTCGCCCTATGACAGCTGGGATAGGCTCCAGCACCCAGGATAAGTGGAAGCGAATGGATGGATGGAGAACAAAGGTCAACCCTTACATTATAAATATTTGGCAGATGCCCACGAAGGGGGCTAACCATGAATTCAGAGAATCAAAATGAAGTCAAATACATAAACATGTGTATTGCCTACTTTCAAATGGCTGCTACAGGTATCCCTGTAAAGTCCTGTCTTCTCTTTGTTGTTTTATATTCTTTAGACCGGCCCAGTGATTGAAATGGCAGTTCCTGCCAGCTACAATGACATCACACAGGACCCCACACTAAGAGATTTCATTGGCTGGGTGTGGTATGACCGAGAGGTGTTCGTGCCGGCCCGCTGGATCTCCGATGAGGGAACAAGAGTAGTTCTTAGAGTGGGAAGTGCTCACTATTACTCAATAGTGGTGAGTATCATGATAATTATTTTAAGAAAGCTAGGACACCAGCATCTGTATTTCTTGATATAAGGTCTGAACTGTTTAAAAGTTTGTTTGTTGCTTGGTAATGCAACAAATGTTTTCAGTAGATGACAAGTTTGGGCTGCAGGCAGGCTAGTTTAGAACCTAAACTCAATAAAACTGTTGATTCAGGCTGTTGTAATACATGCAGACTGTGGTTTGCCATCATTTTGCTAAAATAAGGAAGAAATGTATTGTTTCAAAATACATCCTTGCTTCATTGTAAATAAGATTGTGTGTCACTAAATTGTAGCTCATGTAAAACGGTGATCATTCTCTGTTGCAGTGGGTGAATGGAGAGAAACTGACAGAGCATGAAGGTGGCCATTTGCCTTTTGAGGCAGAGATTAGTAGTTTAATCCGCAGGGACCCAACGAAGCCATGCAGAATCACCATTGCTGTAAACAACACTCTAACTTTGGAGACTCTTCCTCCAGGCACCATCCAGTACATGAATGACCGTACCAGGTACCCTCATTCTTTGGTTCATATTTTTAACTTTATTGCCACCCTTTAAAACTTTAAGCTGATGCATCAGTGAGAATGTAGATGATGTGAAGACTGTGTTTGGTCTGCAGGTATCCTGATGGTTTTTTTGTGCAAAACATTTACTTTGATTTCTTCAACTATGCTGGGATACATCGTCCTGTACTGTTGTATACTACTCCTAAGGTGTATGTGGATGACATCATAGTGGAGACCAACTTCATGGATAACACTGGTAAATTCATTTCAAATTTCCTTACTAGCACCAAAGAATATGTGAGCAGGTAAACTGATGGACAACCCCAATTGTAAAAGTGGTGGAAAAATGTGTTAATGAAAACCAAATGCAATGATTTGCAAATCTAACAAAAACGTATTTTATTCAGAGACTCCAGAAAACTCTTTCAATATTTAAACTGAGACATTTGGCCTGTATTTGTATAGCGCGTTACATAGTCCCTAAGGACCCCAAAGCGCTTTACACATTCAGTCATCCACCCATTCACACACACATTCACACACTGGTGATTGCAAGCTACATTGTAGCCACAGCCATCCTGGGGCGCACTGACATTTGACTATTTCATGACAAATATTGGTTCATTTTGAATTTGAGGTTGGAAAATAAGTGGTACTCAAAAGAAACCACTGAATGAATATTACAACTAATTAGTTTAACTGGCAACAAGTGAGTAACATGAAGAGCATCTTAGAAAGGTAGACTTTCTCAGAAGTAAAGCTAGGCAGAAGTTTGCCAGTCTGCAAAAAACTGTATCTACAAATTGTGAAACAATTGCAGAATAATGTTCTTCATTGTAAAATTGTGAAATTATTCTCTTGGCATTTAGCCCATTCATTCAGTGAAGCAGCGCGCAGGCACTAATCAGGCGCCCAGGGAGCAGTGTGTAGGGACGGTACCTTGCTCAGGGGTACCTCACCCCACGCTACCTACTTAGCTATCCCTGCCCCTAAAACCTTGCTCTCCCCAGATAGCTCTTCCAGCTGAACCAGGGGAACACAGAGTCATTTCCAGGCAAGATGAGAGATATTTTCTCCAGCATGTGGCCTCCTCCCAGTAGGACATGTCCAGTATACCTCCATAGTTTCACAGCATGTTTTGTAAATTACTGCATTTTGCTCGACATCCTCCTCGTGAAATCCAAACAACACTGAGTCAAATTCCCTGCTTGTCTGAAACTTCCACTGTTGCCATATTTTCCCTATCTGGTAGTGTATAAACACGCATGCTCAGCCCAGTGTGCCAGGTAGAAAATTTTCCAGTTGGGATTAATGATGCATTCTCAGCGTGTGGGAGTAAAAAAAAAAAACTCAGATTGAATTAAATGCAGACAGCTTAATATTGACATGATCATTTATACTCGATGGTTACGATAAAGCCATTTTAACCATCGTAGGTGGGAAAAATTCTCACATTGCTCAGCTCTTCATGCTCGGCTATGAATAACTACAGTGCTACCACCACCTGATAAAGTCAAGAGGACCACAAAATCTACAAAAGGAGATTTTAAGGTCATTAAGTTGGAGGCCTTCTGCCACCTGAGTTGAAATTGGGTCCATAAAAACTTTGAACAGAATCATTAGTAAAGGATAGCATGAAAAAAAAAAAAAAGCATTAGCTGCACGTCAGTATAAGCCGCAGTGTTCACAGTGTGGGGAAAAAAGTAGCGGCTTATGACCCGAAAACTACGGTAGTTGCACGAGGACTAAATAACTCCTAATAAAAGGCTAGAAACCCCTCTTACCCTAGCAGCACGGTCCACAGAATAGCCTGAGGGGCACAGTCGTATGCCTTCTTCAAGTCTACAAAACACATGTAGACTGGATGGCTAAACTCCCACACACTTTTAAATATCCTTAAAAATAAAAGTGTTCCTCTTGAATCTGAGGTTCGACTAACATACAAACTCTACTTTTTGGTACTCTGGAATAGATCTTCTCAGGGAGGCTGAGGGGTTTGATTCCCTTGTAATTGGAGCACACCCTCCGAGTCCCTTCTTAAATGTGGGAACCACCATCCCAGATCTTGACATGATGTTGCAGAGGTGTGTAAACCAAGTCAGCCATACAACATCTAGAGCCTTCAGGAAATCAGGAGCAATCTCATACTACCAAGGGGCGCTGCCACCAAAGAGTTATATTACCTCAGTGACCTGACCCCAGTGATGGGGGAGTGATCCGCAGACCCTACGTCCTCTACAGAAGAGGTAACAGTGGGATTAAGGAGGTACCTGAAGTTTACCTGACTATATCCTCATTTAAAGTCAGTAGCGCCGCTCTGCACTATAGACCATGTGAGTAGAGCACCACTTTCCCCTCCTAAATCATTTGACGGTTTGACAGAATCACTCTGAGGCAGTCTGAAAGTCTTTTTCGTCACTGACCTCCTCACACCCAAGCTTTTGCTTTAGCCACCTCCTGAGCCATGTCTGCTTGGCCTGCCCGTACCCATCTGCTGCCACCAAAGTGCCACAGGCTAACCAAGTCTTCTACAGCTTGATAGCTCTCTTCACCTTTGGTGTCCACCACTGGCTCAGGGATTACCACCACAACCGACATCAACCACTTTGCACTTGCAAAGGGATGCTGCATCCTTGAAACTAAAGAGGAGCGGGACAGTCTGAATTCTTATCTGCACTCAAAAGTCTGCATCTCTGAACACATGAGGGTGCATCATGGTGATTTCCAAAATCACAGATTTTACAAATTAGTTCATTCTGTTTTTATTTACATGTTACACAGCATCCCAACTTATTTTGGAACTGTGCAAAAACATAGTGAATAGGATCCACATTAATACAATACAGATTGAATGTGCTATTACTATTTATCAGATATTGCTGTTTCTTCTGGATTCTAGGTCTTGTTAGATACAAAGTATCTGTTCAAGGTGCTGCAACAGCCACCCTGAAGGTTACTCTGATGGACAAAGATGGCCACTGTGTGGCCTCCTCTAACACACCATTTGGAGTCCTCAAAGTTGTAGATGTGAAGCTGTGGTGGCCGTACTTGATGCAAGAGAATCCAGGTTACCTTTATTCTATGGAGGTAAGACAACATGCTTGCAGGCAGGGAAGTGTGTTCCTGCAGTGTGATGTGGTTTGACAATATTGCCATTAGATTTGTGAGGCTCATTAAGTGGGTTTGTTAAGAAGTAATAATCTTTTATTAATTGGTTAGTAGAGTGTAAACAGTGTAAAAATCACAGTTTATATACCACGAGGAAAAGCGGAAACCAGGATTTTGACTTATCCAGGTAACTTCAGGGTTAACCCTGGGTTTTTGCTATTTTTATTTGGATCTAATGTCTTTGTCTTAGAACCAACTTTAATCTTTGATTTTTTTAAAAATTTAGCCTAATATGCAAATTTCAATTCAACTGAAAGTGCCACATTTTCCCCGATTCTTTTATTCACAGCATGTTTTAAGTGCATTATAGATTCTCTGCTGGGGGAATACTTTTTATATTTGCAGCTTGTTAAGCTGTACCATACAAAAACCACTGAATGAACCCTAAACTTTGTGTTGCATTGTCACAAGTATGTGCGTGTATTAACCTTGTGATTTAGAAAATATATAAATATTATTATACTTGATACTAATCTGCTGCTAAACCTCTCTTATACTGGAAAATTGAAATACTAGCAATCACAACACACACCAAGAATACCTGTTCAGTAAATTAAATATATTTCACTTTAACATGAAATGCTTATGCTAATGTAATGTTAGCTTATTCTTATGCTAATATTAGTAAGCTCCTCAGCAACCATCCTAACATTTTAGTCGGTGTCTTGTTGACATAAACATAATAACATTTTAAATAAATGATGTGCTGCCATGTCTGTTTGAAAACAGTTTCTTTAATTACGTGGGATCGTAATTTTGTTTTGATATCAAATTGGCTACAGAGAATTGCACAGTTCTACTGGTATTGGTGCCAACTGCTACATTTCTGGTGAGATCATGTCTGCTGAAGAAGATGTAAAGAACATCATTTCTACCATTTGTACTTTAACCTCTAGGTCCACCTAATAGCAGTCAGTGAGACATCAACATATGAGGATGTGTATACTCTGCCAGTCGGAATCCGCACAGTCAACGTTACCAAGACCCAGTTCCTCATTAACAACAAGCCGTTTTATTTCCATGGTGTCAATAAACATGAGGACTCTGATGTGAGTACCACTAGAGGGATGAAAATCCAGGAGGACTCTGTCTTATTTGTCTTAGAAACAATGTGTCAACATTAATTTGAATCACAATTAAGGTAGACTTAATTTAATGACCTCATCTTTGTTTTCCTGGTTTTAATGTGTTGTAGATTCGAGGTAAAGGATTGGACTGGCCCCTAATTGTAAAGGACTTTAACTTAATTAAGTGGTTGGGAGCCAACTCGTTCCGTACCAGCCACTACCCCTATGCTGAGGAGATCCTGCAGATGTGTGACCGTCATGGGATTGTGGTGATAGATGAGTGCCCAGGTGTTGGCATCAAAGACATGTAAGTGTCACTAAATGCATCTCTGTAGCCTATGAGTATGTTTGAGGTCAACAGTGAGAAATTCTGTGTTACAATGTGTGAAGATATGGAGAAACTTACATATTGGTATGGCAATCCTGTGACTCAGCACAAGGGAGCGCATCAGTGTTTATTTGTTCTAGTACATAAGGCTAGAAAAACTGTGAGAGTCCTGTTCCTCCTGAGGCGGCTGATTACATCAAGCGTGTGTGAGCAACACAACACCGGCAACTTGTACCAGATGTCAGGTGTAGGTCTATAGCAGGGAGTGGTTGCTGTCTCTACTCTCCATACTATTAACCTTACTCCATGACACACATGGAAGTGAACTGGCTTTTTTAGTTAAACGAAAACAGCAGGTGAAAGTCAAATCTAATCTTTCGCATACATTTTATAGGCATGGGAGCAACCCAGGAATATGTAACCTCACAACTTCTTTTCAGATTATGTACAATAGTTGCAGGAAGCCGTATTTAAACAACTAGGTCAGCCATTTCCAAAGTCAAGAGTGATGGAGCCCACTTAAAATTTAGAAAATCCATCTGGACCCACCAAGTTCTTAAATTATAAATCACTCTAATCAAAATACAAGAGAAAGTTGTGTTTATTTCCTTGAAATTTTGGTTCAAAAAACAAACACAAGTTGTTGGCTATAAATTGCTAATGCTACCCAGTCCTATACAAAGTGTTACAGCCAATATATGATCCATCTGTAACTGGGACACAAACGTCAATGCAAGAGCAGTAAAGTTAGGTCATAAACATAAACAGTAATGTCATAAACTAACCATCTCCTATTATCAGTTTTAATTCACTTTTTATATAAACAAATGCATTTTATAAATATGTGACAGTACTTGTGAGGGACTTCAAGCTAAATGCCTGTTATTATCGTACCTTTGTGGCCACACTCTGGTAACCACTGAACTGGGTGATTAAGTTCCCTGATTTACAATGTTTCTTAGCTTGTCAACCAAAGACCTGGATATATAAATTTACAAATGTGATATAAAGGATTGTGCAGTGATTGGTGGGATTTAACCTTTTTAATAAAAATAACGAAAAAGGTTAAGATCCTATATTTGCTGAAGCTCATAGCCTAGTTCTACTTTGGAGAGAATCACATCTAAAGCTGCGTATACAGTGTATGATTTTTGGACCACAATATGACCAACCAATGTGTATGCTGTATGAAGTGACATATCATCCAACAAAGAACAAAATCTGGTTGAATTGTGGCAGCAGAAGCTTATTTGTAAATTATGTGTATCTGCTAGCTATACAGTTCAGTGGGTCCAATCCAGGGGAACCTGAAGGTTTTAGATATCACCCTGGGTAAACACACCTGAATCAAATGATTCGTTTATTATCAGGGCTCTGGAAAACTTCAAGACATGTTGAGGAGGTAATTTAGCCATATAAATAAGCTGTGTTGAATCAAGGACATACCTAAAACCTGCAGGACAACGGCCCTTGAGGCCTGGAATCTCCCCACTCCTGGTTTAATCATTCATTGTAAATAAATATCAAACTTGACATCAGACCTAAGATGATTAATGTCAAACATTTTAGCAAGTAATTAGATAATGAGAGAGCTAAGATTTAAGTTTGTTTAAGGGCCTGGCCAAGTTGCACAGCAAACACTAAAGTCTGCATAATGTAAATATGAATAAATAGAATACTAATACTAATCAATAATGTATTGAGAATAAGCCTATTTGCATATGTTGTAATTAATTTTGCGCACCCATACTGAGAAGCACAACAGTTGTGAGTTAGGTCTTCACTTCTTGCAGTGCTAGCTTTGTTTTGTGGTCTCTGTAGAGCCCAAAAGATGGATTGATCTAAGTTGTTAGTCTTTCAGCTCAGGCTGAGATGTATCTTTTGTGCCTTGCTGATAGTCGCAGTTTTGGAAACGCCTCTCTGTCTCACCACTTGGTTGTCATGGACGAGCTTGTGCGCCGGGACAAGAACCATCCCTCTGTGGTCATGTGGTCGGTAGCCAATGAGCCCGCCTCAGAGATGCCTCCTGCTGAATTTTATTTCAAGTGAGTACAGGTTATTTTTCTTTTGAGGTGTAAAGCACTTATTATAGCCACTGTTCAAATAGTCATCACTACACAATCAAGCAACATGATGCCAGATGGTTCAATTTGTTTTTAAACTGTAAATTTAAATGGTAATTCAAACATATGTTCTGTCATGCTGAAGGCCTAAGAGAATAAAATAGTTCAGATTAAACTGGTACTTGTGGCTGCTCTCATATTTCACATGGAGTCAACACAGCAGATGGATGTGCTGAGGTTGGGACTGGGTTTATGCAACTCTTGATCGAGTTACCACTATACCATGGAGCCACCAATTACTTCAAATCAAAGACTAATGGTAAATGGCCTGTATTTGTATAGCGCTTTTCTAGTCCCTAAGGACCCCAAAGCGCTTTACACAACCAGTCATCCACCCATTCACACACACATTCACACACTGGTGATGGCAAGTTACATTGTAGCCACAGCCACCCTGGGGCGCACTGACAGAGGCGAGGCTGCTGGACACTGGCGCCACCAGGCCCTCTGACCACCACCATTAGGCAACGGGTGAAGTGTCTTGCCCAAGGACACAATGACCGAGACTATCCAAGCCGGGGCTCAAACCGGCAACCTTCTGATTACAAGGCGAACGCCCAACTCTTGAGCCACGATTGATAGAAAAGAAATGTTTTTCTGTTATTGATTATGTGACATTCTAACTATGCATCTGATAATCCTGGTGACTCCTCAGGTATATCAACATCAACAACATTTGTTTTCCTTGCAGGACTTTGATAAAGCATACCAAAGCTCTGGACCATACCCGACCTGTCACCTACATCACAGACAGTAACTATGCCAGGGACAAAGGGGTGAGCTTCCACAGCCTTCACCTCACTATCAAGAATATATTAAACTAGCAAAAGATGCACAGCACTTTAAGACCACCCTTGAGTAGCAATTTACAATTTAGCAACAAGCCTCCACCTGTGACCCCACTCCCCCACCCCATGGGAATCCCTTAAAATCCATCCATGAAGGAATGGCTGTGCAAGTACACAAAGTGTTATGGAAATTAATTTTATAATTTTTGTCTAACAACAAATATGCTTTAAGCTTGTACATGAATAATAAAGGAAAGCTCAAGAAGGTGGAGTTCTCTTGTGGCCAAAAATGTCGTCATCATGTTGAAGAATACCTCTAAAATATTTTAAATCTATTTTTTTTTCCGCCCTCTAGGCTCCCTTTGTAGATGTTGTATGTGTAAACAGTTACTTCTCCTGGTACCATGATCCAGGCCACTTGGAGGTCATTCCTATTCAGCTCAACGCTCAGTTTGAGAACTGGTATGGAAAGTACAAGAAACCCATAATCCAGAGTGAATACGGAGCAGATGCACTTCCAGGGCTTCACATGGTGAGAATAAACTCACTCACTCAGTGACCTAGTCACATGTCACTTCAGCATCTTTAACAAGTTTTACTGTCACTCTACAGGATCCGCCCATGATGTTCACTGAGGAGTACCAGAATGCTCTCCTGCAGAGCTACCATGATGTGTTTGACCAGAAGAGGAAGCAGTATGTTATTGGTGAACTCATCTGGAACTTTGCAGACTTCATGACTGCACAAGGTACTGCAGCTTCAAAATAAAGCAACCTGTAGAACCACAACTGCTGCCGTTTTTCCTGTTTCTACAGTACTGATAGTATACAGTATAGCCTATGTTTTGTCTAAAGATGAGAGCTCTTTTCCTCCTAGGTGATAGTTTATATCAGGAGATTAAAGGGAAACTCAAAAGGAAATCTGGGCAATAAAACAAAATGGCAACATTGTCAAGTTTCTAGATCAACTGCTGTGGAAAAAAATGACCCCTCTTGACATTCTACACACACCATTTGACACACACTACAACTACTGGATTCTACACTCTGTCACTTTAGTAATTATTTATTTATTTATTTAAATCTGCACTGCACAAGTTTTTGCACAAACTGTAAATACCAAACAATTGTCTTAAATTATCTTAATATTTAATACGTAGTACTTGCATCTTTATTCAGTCACCTTATTATATTCTGCCCTGTAACAATGATATTTTCAAATTGTCTGTCTACAGCAATCCATCGTGTGGTGGGGAACAAGAAGGGTATTTTTACCAGGCAAAGGCAGCCTAAAGCAGCAGCCTTCATCTTGAGGAGGAGGTACTGGAGGCTGGCTAATGAGACGGGGAGACTGCCTCCTTGGACTAAATACCCCTGTTCACTCTGAAACTTTGTTGAAGGTAACCAGTCTAGGACATGCTCCGAACCTGCCAATATAATTCCCTCCTGTTGGGCCCCCAGAAGGGAATTCTGTGGGGACTCCACACTGGACTTGCGCATGTGGGGCCTCTGTAATCTAGCCTATGTGGGGCCCAAAGAACTGTTTCTGTTTTGCGGAATTCTGTGGGCACTCTGTCGGCAACCCATAGTGGGCTTGCCAACTTGTGGGCTGTGTTGGTCTGCCCACAGTACCCCCACAAGGGGGGATGTTTGCTGGGTGTTGAACACTTTGTTGCAGCTCTTTTACTAATATGTCTCTCTAACTTTTGTTTTGTTTTGGGTTTTTTCAGATTGATGCAGAAGACCCATCAAGTCCCACCATGGTGACATTCACCGGTGTAGGTGATCCACTACTTGATTCTGTGAGAACGGTAGCAGAACAGACTAATCTTCTGCTGTCGCTTCTGAGGATGCAGTATGATCAGTAGACTCCTGCTCTGACTATTGTTCATCTAAAGAGACCTTGGGGTCATTTTTTATACGTTGAGCCCTGTGCTGCTCATTTAAATCCAAAACCTGCTGCTAGTTCAGTCATGGTGATTAAGGAATGTTGTTTTGTTTTTTGTTTGTTTGTGTGTAGTTGTTGTTGTTTTTAGGAAAAAGAATGACCTCTAAGTTAAAAAAAGGTTGTCTCTGAACCATCTTTGAACTCGAAGTACTTTAAAGCCTTGTATACACTGGAAGCAATTTGCTCATCGCAAATCGCTTTGAAGCTAAAGGCTCTACGCTTTTGGACATTCCAGATTCAGGTTACCTAGGTGATCCCCTTTGTATTTACTAAAAGGTCAGATGTCAATCAGTGCTATTCTTCACTCTTATTGGTAGTTGCTTCAGTCTCTCGCCTGAAAGTTCAGAAAGTTGAGAAAACAAAGTGGCTATCACCTATGAAAAATAGGTGATAGCCACTTTTTTTTTTTTTTTTTTTGCCCAAAGTCACTTGAAGTGAATATCGTCTACTTTCTGTGGTCTCTCATCACCACGTCACTGCAAATCACTTTCAGTGTGTATGCAGCTTTACAAGTATTATCAGCCGTTTCAGTCACTATGAAGTCACCCACACCAAATAAAGAATAAAAGCAAAGTTAGGCCTGTTTTACAATAAAGAAGAGCTAGTCTTTGCTATCTGATTGTGGTGATAACATTATTTTATTTTATTTCTGTTTTATTTTTGCTTCAAAAATCTTTCATTCAAGGCTAAGTACAGTGAAGATGCATCATCGGCATTGGATGAGACTTGTATTACGTATTGCACCAGGATGAACCCCTTTTTGCCTTTACCAAAGGTGCTCTATAGACTGAGATCTAGTAACTTTGGAAGTCATGTGAGTAAAGAGAACTCATTTTCATGCTCAAGAAAACCAATTTGAAATTTGTGATTTGAGCGGTGTGACATGGCATAGTATCCTGCTGGCAGCAGACCTCATAAGATGGGTAAGACCGTGATCCTAAATGGACCTGAATGGACATGGTCAGTAACTGTACTCAGGTTGGTTGTACCATTTTAAACTGCTCAATGGCACTCAAAAGGCCATGTCATTAGATACAAGGTGTCGTGTGTTTTTTCTGTCCTGATACATAAAACTGTATAAATGAAAAAGGTTGTACTGAAAATGACTGTCTGGAAGAACATTCTCTTTCATGCAAGCAGATTCTCCTCTTACACTGCATGTTTAACCAGTGGTGTTCCACAAGGTTAAATTCTGGGTCCATTGTTATTCTCCTTTTACAAGTTTCCTTTAGCCGCTATCAATCAATCTTTTTCGGGCCTTTTTTTAAAAAAAAAATCATTTTATGTCAGTTTGCTGTCAGTTTGCTAGTTTGCTGTGATCTGACAGTGGATTAACATTTCTAAATAAAGTATCACACCAACTACAAAGCAGTTACTTGTGTTTTGTTAATGACTCATGGTATCTTTTAAAAGTAAATGATTAACGAAATATTTAAATGCACATTTACTTTAAATAACAATTTACAAATGAAACTGAAAGGCGAGCAGCATCTGCAGACTGAAACAGGTCTCAGCTATCCACACAACAGAAAAAGGAATGAGACAAAGCATAAAATGATACAAAGCATTTAAGTATACATTGCAAGATACAAAAATAATCTGAGGTGTAGAAGATACTGAAATGTAAATATTACCAGTGTGTGTGAGTGAGGGGGGGGGTACTTCTAAGACAATGTGACACACTCAGTCACGGGGTACTTTTGATTTTACTATGCTATTAAATATAGTAATAATATTTTGAAATATGTCAATTAAAAACACAAATAAGTTTATCCCAAAACAACAGTCAGTTGATGAAATATCACAAGTGTTAACCTTATTTCGATACCACGACTGTTTACACAGAGTTTGTAATTGCAGAGAAATACATTTATTTGGCGCATGTCATTGTTGAGCAGGAAGCTCAGAAAGCCCTTTGGGGCTTAAAATGTTAATTAGGTCTCTGATATTTATTTATGCTAATTTATAGTTAAGTTAATGATAGAAAAATGAAAGCTTAGTCTACTGTTAGCATATTTATTTGAAAGGGCATTGTGTTACTTTCTTTACATAGTAGGATATAGATCACAGTTCTTCATCAGTGCAGCATTTTCTGTAAACTCAGTAAAGGTCTGTGGCTGGATGTAGTGCAGTTACCACCAGAGGGAGCAGCATGTCTAGATTTGAAATGTCAAATTTCCAGATGTTGCTCTGGCTGGAAGACACTATTGATATTGTGAATGATTTAAAGACATGGTATAAACAGAATAAATTCCAGTGATGGCAGAATCATGGAGATGACAAAATGAAGAAATATTTTAAGTTTCAAGAATTTTAGTTAAAATATTATACTCTAATGCAGATCTTAAAGCATAGAGAGAAAAAATGAAAGCATTAGTTATGCTGCAGGCCCTTTTGATTTTTTTTAAGGGGGATGGAGGTTAACGTAGATATTTAGCCTCAACGTGACAATATATTCCCAACCAACATTTTCTTTATTTAGTTTTAATCTGGAAACAAAAAACAGGAGTAAAAATAATAATAATCTATTACTCCTAAAACAGTAACAGTTATAATATTCATCTAGCAGTGCATATAGTATTTTTACAACTGCAAGCACTGCTGGAAATGTTGCATCACACACTCAGTTAGGTCTGCTTATGTCCACATCACTATCCAGCAACATTTGTCACCAACAAATGGAAACAGCGGGAGAGAGACAAAAACAGCTGCTAAACACCCCCCCCCCCCTTTTTCCCCTAGAATTCTATGATTTCTTCCAAAATCATGCTCCCACTCCCACTGCTACCCGATTTAGTAATTATATGCTTTGTTCAATTGTCACCATGTAATTTATTATGATAAAGTCAGGCACAGGTTGTTTGCAGAAGTGGTTTAAGGATACGTTAACAAATTGTTAGAATGTGCTAAACAAAGTGATGGTAATTTATATGAGGATACTGTTACAGATATATGCTGATTAATGAATGCTCTCTCCAACATTAATTCATTATCTGCCATTATTACCTCCTGCCATGCAGATGAAAAACAAAACTGTGCTGTTTTTCATTTACAGCACAGAGGCAAATCTGACTGGAAGAATGATGTGTACAGTGGTTGTGTGAGTGGAGGAGCTATTGGCTTTCCTGGTATGTAACTTACTTTATTAACTAATAGTTTGCATTACAGCAAATGTATGCATCTTGTCCACGTGTTTATTTTTCTGTTTTGCAGCTGGTGTTCAGATGTTCTGGGATGTGGAGGCTTTGCTGCATTCTCTGCTGCAATTGAATATTACTTGCGGTGAAGCTCTATGGAGTGGCTCGATGGACAAAAACATAAATATTACACATGTGGACCAGAGAAAGAAGAATCTCACTGTGAGCTTGCTAACCCTGATGTTTCCCTGCACATTAAGGATTGCTGTAAAAGCAGAATTAAAGTGTACTGTTCAAACACAGGGATGTTAAGTGACCCCACAGTGGGCTAAAAAATAAACAAACAAAAAAAAAGATGTCTCTGTTTTTCCTGTGACTTTCATATTGTGGACGGTTGGGGCAAGGAATGCCAATTTCTCATGGTGAGTCGTCTGCTTCAGTGGCGTACTGATCAGGTGACGAAAGCTGAACTTGTGTGAATTTCACTCTGGGTTTGTAAAAAGCAATGTTCTGGCTGTAAAACATTGGTTTGATGTGTAAGTAACTAATCCACACCAGGATTATTTATAATAAAAACATTTTTTTTAAATTGTGGATTTACAGTTTTTTTCCTTGATTATTAAAGGACTGCAACACCCAAACTACCTTTGCTTTAATTCTTTCTTTTTTCTTTTTAAATTACAACGAAAGTATTATTCAGGAATAGTTATCCAGGCTTCATTCAAATCTCTTCTTTGGATGTTAGCTGCCATCCCTTCTCTGTCAAGATGATCCCCACTATTCACTAATGTTGATGTCCAGGCTGTGGGGAGGCCAATCCACAACTGATAGCATTCCAATATGTGTTTTTCTATCTGAAGATGGTAGTTTTGTAAATGCTAGGTGATAGGGAGGCCCCAACCCCACCTCCCTAATGTAGGAGCCAACCAATAAGACCACTCCCTCCATGACTGCGACCAGTAAAACCACAATCATCACCAGCATTTGGTGAGAGTAGGAAGGAAAACCTGGCTTTAAACAAGAAGAAACCTCCACAGAACCATGCTCAGAGTGGGGCAGCTATCTGGCAGGACCAATCAGGGTTAAGGGCAGGAAGACAGACAAACCATATTAATCACATTAGCATAATGATGATAGGAAAGCCCCAACCCTGCCTTCCTAATCTGGGAGCAGACCAATAGGACTGCTCCCTCCTTGACTGCAACCAGTAAGACCACAATCATCACCATCTAACAAGGTACCAGTGGTATGAAACACACATGTTGCATTCCACTTGTGGCACCACTGTGGCAGTCCGGTAAACAGGTCCCTGGTGGCAGGAAGTCAGTGGGTCAGAGGGGCCAGCCGAGATTCAGTCTCTGAGGATTTTACATGTTGGACACTGGCCTTGAAAGGTAGGGTGTAACGCTGATTGTCCATCAGCAAAATTCTTTCAATTCAATTCAATTCAATTTTATTTATATAGCGCCAAATCACAACAAATATCGCCTCAAGGCGCTTCATAGATACAGAGAAAAGCCCAACAATCATATGACCCCCTATGAGCAAGCACTTTGGCGACAGTGGGAAGGAAAAACTCCCTTTTAACAGGAAGAAACCTCTGGCAGAACCAGGCTCAGGGAGGGGCGGCCATCTGCTGCGACCGGTTGGGGTGAGAGAAGGAAGACAGGATAAAAGACATGCTGTGGAAGAGAGACAGAGATTAATAACAGATACGATTCAATACAGAGAGGTCTGTTAACACATAGTGAGTGAGAAAGGTGACTGGAAAGGAAAAACTCAATGCATCATGGGAATCCCCCGGCAGCCTACATCTATTGCAGCATAACTAAGGGAGGATTCAGGGTCACCTGGTCCAGCCCTAACTATATGCTTTAGCAAAAGGAAAGTTTTAAGCCTAATCTTAAAAGTAGAGATAGTGTCTGTCTCCCGAATCCAAACTGGAAGCTGGTTCCACAGAAGAGGGGCCTGAAAACTGAAGGCTCTCCCTCCCATTCTACTTTTAAATACTCTAGGAACAACAAGTAGGCCTGCAGAGCGGGAGCGAAGTGCTCTAATAGGGTGATATGGTACTACAAGGTCATTAAGATAAGATGGGGCCTGATTATTTAAGACCTTGTATGTGAGGAGCAGGATTTTGAATTCAATTCTGGATTTAACAGGAAGCCAATGAAGGGAAGCCAAAACAGGAGAAATATGCTCTCTCTTTCTAGTCCCTGTCAGTACTCTTGCTGCAGCATTTTGGATTAACTGAAGGCTTTTCAGTGAGTTTTTTGGACATCCTGATAATAATGAATTGCAGTAGTCCAGCCTGGAAGTAATAAATGCATGAACTAGTTTTTCAGCGTCACTCTGAGACAGGATATTTCTAATTTTAGAGATGTTGCGCAAATGGAAGAACGCAGTCTTACATATTTGTTTAATATGTGCGTTGAAGGACATATCCTGGTCAAAAATGACTCCAAGGTTCCTCACAGTGTTACTGGAGGCCAAGGTAATGCCATCCAGAGTAAGAATCTGGTTAGATACCATATTTCTAAGCTTTTCAGCGCCGAGTACAATGACCTCAGTTTTATTTGAGTTAAGAAGCAGAAAGTTAGTGGCCATCCAGGTCTTTATGTCTTTAAGACATTCCTGCAGTTTAACTAATTGGTGTGTGTTATCTGGCTTCATGGACAGATAGAGCTGGGTGTCATCTGCATAGCAGTGAAAATGTATGCTATGTCTTCTAATGATGCTGCCTAGGGGAAGCATGTATAATGTAAACAGAATTGGTCCTAGCACTGAACCCTGTGGAACTCCATAATTAACCTCAGTGTGTGAAGAGGACTCTCCATTTACATGCACAAATTGGAGTCTATTAGATAGATATGATACAAACCACTGCAGTGCAATACCTGTAATACCTACAGCATGTTCTAATCGCTCTAATAGGATATTATGGTCAACAGTATCGAATGCTGCACTAAGGTCAAGAAGGACAAGCACAGAGATGAGTCCACTGTCAGAGGCCATAAGAAGATCATTTGTAACCTTCACTAAAGCTGTTTCTGTGCTGTGATGAACTCTGAAACCTGACTGAAACTCTTCAAATAAACCATTCCTCTGCAGATGATCTGTTAGCTGTTTGACAACTACTCTTTCAAGGATTTTTGATATGAAAGGAAGGTTGGAGATTGGCCTATAATTAGCTAAGACTGCTGGGTCTAGAGATGGCTTTTTGAGTAAAGGTTTAACTGCAGCCACCTTGAAGGCCTGTGGTACATAGCCGATTATTAGAGATAGGTTGATCATATATAAGATCGAAGAATTAATCAATGGCAGGACTTCTTTGAGCAGTTTTGTAGGAATGGGGTCTAAAAGACACGTTGATGGTTTGGAGGAAGTAATTATTGAAGTTAACTCAGAAAGATCGATTGGAAAAAAAGAGTCTAACTTAACATCAATGGAACTAAGAGTAGCTGTAGATAATATTACATCTGTGGGATGATCTCCTACATCTTCCTCGTCATTCTGAAGATTGTCCTCCTCAATATCACGTTGTGGCAGCTGATTAATAACTTGACCCAGAACACGGAAGTTTTCTTCATTCAATAACCTGCGCAACATACCGTTTTGTGGTCCGTCTCCTCTCTCCATTTTTTTAGGATGAAAACAGTCTGCTACAATAGACTGGAGGAATCTGGTCGGTACAGCTGTCAAACGTTAGCTGACTGGTTTCAAACGTTTAAAATGTCGTTGAAAAAGATTTGAAATCTCTTTAGCAAACTGTTTAAACACATGAAGCAAATGTGGACTAATCACTACTGATCGCTGTGATGAATGCTGCAAACTGTTTACTGATATTTCTCCACCAACTACATCCAAATTAAATGATGCAGAGATGAACGTCATTGATTTTTTTTTTTAGTAGTTCTGTGTTCTGACTCTCGTGATGTCGTCAACTGTGGTTCATTCTGATGAAGCTGTTGAACGTTCTGCTGGTGAAAAAATGTCACCGGTGACTTTGAAACCTTTACAGGTGAAGCATTTTCCACAAAGCTTTGAGTAAAATATAGTGACAGAAAGAGGGTTAGGGTTAGGGCTGGTCACCAGCTTGGTGTGTGACCAAGCTGGTGACCAGCATGAGGAGGAGGTGCCAGGCTGTTGTGGCTGTGTAAGGTTCTTCCACATGTTACTGAGGCCCTACTTCTCATGGCCACAACCCACATACTCAACTCTGCTACTCAACCCATATTTTCCTTACAAATGTGACACCATTTCATAAACAGGGTTTCCAGCAGTATAAGATTTATTGCCAAGAAGCATAGTTGCAACAAAGAAAAAAAACTGACCAAACACAAACTGTCTCACCTTTTGTGCTCAGTTTATGTTTGCAAAAATCAGACATGAAGTCACTCAGTTTTATGATAAGGGGTGATATCATGTAAAGGTGAAGCAGGCACTAGTTATCACTGCAACCCTACAGATGGGAGGAAGCCCATGTTGCACAGGCTAGGACAGGTACCAGGGAGGTTAGACTAGATGGCACGCTTCTGATACTTATTAATATCTGATGAAACATATAGGAGAGATCCGAACTACTTACTTCGATGCAGGATTTAGTCTTCTTTAAGGTTTAGTGTTATAATAATAGGCAGCTGGTGATCAATTCTGCTGTATAGCAGCGCATATGGTGTCCAAAGTTTTTCAAAATTGGACAAAGTATGGAATGCCAGAATATGTATTTATTAAAAGTGCAGTCATTTTTCACTGTTTCACTTCAGAAGGATAAATCTTTGCACAGATATTGTTTATATGTTGATTACTGACTTACTGGATTAAAATGTGAACTAAAGCATATTTTAAAGGGGTTAATGTTTTTATATTAGTCACATATGTATCCCGTCACACTTCAACACAATAACTCAGGGTAAAAATATAAAAAAATATATAATATTTGCATTGCCTTGTAATCTAATATATATCTTCCATTACGCAGGATGTAAATTGTTTTGGCCATCCTTTTTTCAACATGTTCAATATGAGATTTTCATGTTAACTTGTATTCCACTATTACACCCAGAAAATGGAGTTCAGCCATAACTTATTTACATCAAACCATTTCTTTTTAGTTTTTTCATTTCAATAACCTCAACTTTAGCCACTTTTTTCAAGTTTTCTCCAGAATAATAAAAAGATTGTGTCATCTGCAAACAAAACAAAATTTAACATTTTTGACACATCACAAATGTTGTTTATATATAAATTAAAAAGTAGGACAGGATCAGGAGAACCTGAACCATCCCTTAGTCATGCTGCAGGCCCAGGCTGCTGAAAGTTTCCCATGATGCACTGAGCATTTCTTCTTCATTCACCTCTCTTCACTCGGTGTTTATATAGCACTCGGTATTTAATGCTTAATTATTTTTGTCACAGCTTTTGTCCTGCCTCCCTACTGTAACCCACAACCGGTCGCAGTACATGGCTGTCCCTCTCTGAGCCTGGTTCTGGGGTCGTCTGGTTGTTGGGATTTTCTCTCTGTAGGGTCTTAAAGGACTTTGAGGGGACTATTGTTTGGTGATATATAATTGATATTAATCATAGCATAATCATACATCAATTCATGTGGTTCACCTAGGTTTATCATTTTAAATGCACATGTGCAGTAGTTGTATTAATCATGCTACATATTACTATTATGACCACTGAGGCAGGGCAGCTATAGTGTAAGATTAACACGGGATAAACATAACAAAAACAATAAAGTTGTGAAATATTTTTTTAGGGCCATTCATTTTATTCACTTTATTGGGGCAGAAAAATAGATTCATTTACTACAGTTTGAAACAAGCAAACATACAAAAGTCCGTTTAATGCAATGTAATGTAAATTTTCCCTATCAAAAAGAAAACACTGGACAATACTAATACAATAAAAACTGCTAGAACAGGGATCTAGTTTCATTTGCGGATGAATATCAGTCGATGACGCTTCTCCAGTATAAAAAGTCCTGTTTCCCTTGGCAACTGCAGTCAGAGGGTGGTGTCTGTGTATTGAGAGCAAGGAAACGTTAGTGAACTCAAGCTGTAAGTATGACTATGCGTTTTTTTTTTTTAAAGCGTTATTTGTTAGATTTCTGACATCAACTGCTTTTCCGCTGATCTGTGAAACACATTTTAAATGCTCTTTATTTAGTTATTTTTTAATGTACGACCCAACAGCTATATAAAGAGTGACTGTAAAGATGTAACTTGTTTAGCAACTGATATACCAACTCTAAAACGAATACTGTCGTTATGTTACGTTGGAAGCAAGATGCTTTCTGTGAACTATGCCGTAAAAACGCTAACGTTAACTAATAAAAATGGCTACCGTCCATTAGGGTGTAACGTCAGCTGGACAAAAAGGAGGCAAACAACAATAGCTTATGTTAAAATGGCGCTGGTACGCGAAACACCGGTTTCCTACCAGTATGTTATAAAACTGGTGTATGACTCAGTCCTGTTTATCGCACCTGCTGGAAGGATAACTAGTAGACCGACTGATAGTATATAAAGAAAACGTATGCATAAGCCAATTTTGGTGTGCGTTTCTACAAGGAAGAAATAATTGCCCAGTATTTTACAAATACAGTGCTATTTAACAGCATGCTGATCAAATATCTTTATTAGTCATATCTGGTGTGTGTGAGTGTGAGAGAGCCTTATGTTTTACTATTGGTAATATGGAATCTCTTTCACAGGAGAAAACATGCAGATCTTTGTGAAAACCCTAACTGGTAAGACCATCACTCTTGAGGTTGAGCCCAGTGACACCATTGAGAATGTCAAGGCCAAAATCCAGGATAAGGAAGGCATCCCCCCCGACCAGCAGAGGCTGATCTTTGCTGGCAAGCAGCTGGAAGATGGTCGCACCCTGTCTGACTACAACATCCAGAAGGAGTCCACCCTTCACCTTGTCCTGCGTCTCAGGGGTGGCATGCAGATCTTTGTGAAGACCCTCACTGGCAAGACCATCACCCTGGAGGTTGAGCCAAGTGACACCATTGAAAACGTGAAGGCCAAAATCCAGGATAAGGAAGGCATCCCCCCCGACCAGCAGAGGCTGATCTTTGCCGGCAAGCAGCTAGAAGATGGCCGCACCCTCTCCGACTACAACATCCAGAAGGAGTCCACCCTCCACCTTGTCCTGCGTCTCAGGGGTGGCATGCAGATCTTTGTGAAGACCCTCACTGGCAAGACCATCACCCTGGAGGTTGAGCCAAGTGACACCATTGAGAATGTCAAGGCCAAAATCCAGGATAAGGAAGGCATTCCCCCTGACCAGCAGAGGCTGATCTTTGCCGGCAAGCAGCTGGAAGATGGCCGCACCCTCTCTGACTACAACATCCAGAAGGAGTCCACCCTCCACCTTGTCCTGCGTCTCAGGGGTGGCCAATAAATGATTCAATGTTTTTATTTACTTTGCAACAGAACCTAACTGAATAAAGGATTAGATTAAATTCTAGGGTGGTTTCCTTTGATTCAAATGCATATACAGCCATACTAAAATGCACTTGCATGATAAATCATCTTATGCTGTATATTAATCAACTTGTGTTATGTTAAGTTGGGCTTTTGATGGCTTAATAAAAATTTGAATAAACTCAGATTCTGCCCATGTTCTTTAATAATTAGTCTTTGTTGCTTTACACCCTTTATAAGTGGAGCACACTTGTTTTTCTCTTCAGACTAGTTAAGTGAAAAGTGTTATTTACCAGTTTACTGAAATTCTGGAACAGAAACTGAGCTTTTATATGAGCTGTGGCAAGATGAAGCTTGTTGTTCATGAAATGCCACAGGAATCATTCAATCAATAAAACTTTATTGATCCTGAAGGTTGACCCCGAAGGAAATTGGGTTAAAGCTGCTGACCTTTGCCAGCGCCATCTTACCCTTCCGACCATACATTACACAAACATCACATGGGGAAGACGGGTCAGAGAGGTATAACAATGGAAAATTCACAACATGAGGAGAGACGAGGACAAAAAAGACTGAGCTCCAATGGGGAGCTCAGTTTGAGAACAGGAAAAAAACACCTCAGCACATAGCACATGAATCATCACATCTCACAACATGGAAGACATAAGCTTTAGAGGGGGTGAGTGTAGGTCTCTGTCAGTGTACGTGTGTGTGTGTTCCGTGTTCAGCCGAGAGAAAGTGTCCCTTCACCCGGTTAAGCAAAAGTAAACAATCTTCGGTCGACACGCGGGTGGCCTTGAAGGAGGGGGAAGAGAGTCACAACACAGTCTTGTTATCTAAGGGAGAGAATTGTTATTCTGTCAGCTTTTGCCTTGAGCATCCAGCTGGCACCAGGGAGGCCGCATGAGATGAAGATAGTTGTTTTGGTTGGTGCGAACAAACTGCTTCCAATTTTACAGTTGGTCTAATGTCCGTCACTGGTCACCAGGTCTCTCAATTCCTGTTCTTCTTCTTCAAGATGTTATTCAAATTGCAGAGCCATGAGCTTCTCCAAGATCTTATCCATATTGTGTTCCAAAAAACATCTCTGCAGGACAATCAGGCTCTCCCAAGCTCAGGAGTTGTCAGTTTCGTTAAGGGACCAGTTGATGAAATCCATAATTCTTCTGTAGGTTTTTAGAGGACAAGTCTCGGAGACTCTCTTGGGGTTAGAGAATAAGCGAGACTATACAAAAGACATGAGAAGCCAAGCAGGAAAGAGAGGGGAGAGGGAGAAGGAGCTTACTTCTGTGCTTAGAAGTTCTCCAATCAAATCAATCTTCATTCTGGTTACATGAATTCGCAGGGCCACAGGCTCCAGGTGTTCCAGTGAAATCCAGTCCCAGAAATCTTACCGAACACTGAAATTGTGATTCTAAGGTGAGAGCATGCATGGCGTTTTGGTTGGTATAGCTTACTACCACAGCTTCCGTGGCAGCGGAGCTGAATGAGTCTGTTAGTGAAGGCGCTCTGCTGCAGCTTCCTCAACCTTTCTGCAGCATTTCTCAACAATGAATATGTTGTCTTCATTCTCAGTTCTTCCAGTTATAGACGTCAAGTGCCTGTCTTTCTTTTTCTTTCTTTCTCTCTCTCTTTTTTTTTTTTGACTGGCCATCCATTGCAACATAAGTTCTATAAATCCCCCCCCCCCCCCCCCCAAAAAAAAGAAACCCCGAAACAAAACACTGTGCTGTGATTTGAGCCATCGATAAATAAAAAAAGTACTAAATGTTTCTGCTCAGCATGTTCATTGTGAACAACACAAACAGAATGCGGTACAAGTGTAGAACAGCACAAAACTACAAACATGGCCGAATTTGGTAAATAGCTTTTTCTATGAAATTTGCTTTTTTCTGGAAGAACAGCTGAAACTCATGGCAAGTGTGCGTTTAGCTCCGTCCACATTTTTCTTTTTAAAAATGCAACAGTTACAAAAATAATTTTACCATACTTGTAAACACTCATGACAGTGTTGGAAAACACTGTTGGAAAAGTACAAGTCGCCGTATTTGCACAGGAATGAATTATTAGCAAAGGTGCTGCTGCACACAGCTCATATAAGTCAAAGTGAGTGTGTAATCAAACCATGCAACAACATAAACTTTCCCTGCGTCGCTCTTCCACAAGGAACTGAGTCGGTGTTTTGCATCCCCTGTCTCAGTGGGTTTGCCCGCTGCATGACAAGAGAAGCAGCTGTATATATCAGCTGGGGGACTGCGAGCTGCCGTCTCACTCGGCTCCACCGTGCGTGGAGGAATGGCAGGCTGGGGGGGCTTCTTCTTTTCTCTTCTAAACTACAAAACGGAGAAATATGTCATTGCAGAAAACAGAAGAATCGGAATATTATTTCGGCTCTACCAGCTGGCAGTGCTGGGATACATTATTGGGTGAGGTGAACTGCATGCACCCCCTCCAACTAGCGTGTTTCCTTTATGGAATAATAAAAGGGAGAGTGACTAACAAAGTTAAAAATAGTGGAGGTTGTGGAAAGGTTTTTACTTTGTGTTAAAGTGGTAGCGCAGTATGGGCCTTTCCTACTAATACTCCCGTGTGGGTTATCTGGTTAATAAAGAGAGGACAAACTGTAGTGTGACATTTTTAAGTGGCTGGTGGTTATACAATCAAACCTGCTATTAACAGTCGATTTGTCGTTCAGCAATCTTTAATTTATGGTATTTTCAAGCGTTTCAAGCTTATGCATACGCGAGATATTTTCTAAAACACTTTAATAATCATAATATTAGTAATAATAACATAACTCTGCAATGTAGACAAGTGCTACATTGCCACGTCATGAAGTTGTGCTGAATGTCCCAGGTGGGTGTTTGTGGTGAAGAAGGGGTACCAGGAGAAAGAAGAGGCCATCCAGAGCTCAGTCATCACCAAGCTTAAAGGTGTCACTCTGACCAACACTTCTGAGACGGGGCCTTACCTGTGGAGTGCCGAGGACTATGTCATACCCCCAAATGTGAGTCTATCTTTTAGTTTGTAGGATAGCAACACTGATGGCACTGATAGCAGCATTCGCTAATTATGTTCCTGTCAAGACATATTACGAGGCTATTGAATGTTTGTGCTGCCTTGTATCATTAGTCTCAATGTCTGTCTCGGCAGATTTAACAATATTGAGTTTCTTGGGGGCACTAATTTGTTTAACATTTTGCTTCTTCATCTCACTGCCAGGACTTAATTTTATTTTGCAGGGTGAGCAGGTGTTCTTTGTTGTAACAAATTACATAGAGACTCCCAATCAAAGGCTGGGCTTCTGTGCTGAGGTGCGTATTGGAAGGACATTAGCATTTACTGAAAGCAGAAAAGTCATAGTAAAAGAAATAATAATAATTTTTTTTTTTTTTTAAATTGTGCCTCTAACAGAGTTCCAAGGTGCCAGATGGACGATGCAAAACTGATGATGACTGCATGGAGGGGGAGCCTGTAACAGCAGGTCATGGTGAGGGATGTTCACTTCACTTTAGTCATGTAAAAATCTGATTGTTTGTTTGGATTTATCCTCGCTTTTTCCATTCTCTGATTTATGATCTGTATAATGAAACAATACAAAATATTGTCCTGATACCGCCACTCTTTAATATTACACATTTCATTATGTCTCTCTGTGTCTTTTCATTTTTTAAGTTCTCGTTCAGCTCCACCACACAGCCTGCCAACTCTTTGCTCTCTCTCTCTGTTAGGAATCAAGACTGGCTTGTGTTTAAACAGCACCGGGACCTGCGAGATTCATGCCTGGTGTCCCGTTGAATACAACAAGAGACCCGCGTGAGCATTCATCATCACTCACAGAACTTTGGAAATTTGCCATTTTGAGCTGCTGCTGCATTAACACTGGCTCTGATCCCTCACACAGACCCAGATATTTCACAGGTTCTATTTATTACTGGCATAGGCTGTCGCCTCCCTTTTTTCACACAGCTGCCTGTCTCTTTCATTTCCAGAGAGCCCTTACTGAGTGATGCAGAAAACTTCACCATCTACATCAAGAATTTCATCAGGTTCCCCAAGTTTGAGTTCTCCAAGTAAGTAGCTATAAGTGGCTGCTGATTGCTGGTGTGCCTATGTCTTCCAGGGATTGGGGCATAGAGTGACCTGGGGGGATATGCACGCTCCAGTGGGTGCTTTAAATAGCTTTACGGTGCAGAGAGCCATCTATTTATACCATTCTGTGCATTGCACTCAGTGAGACAGTGAAACAGTCATCTGAGACGCCCTTGACAGCAAGCCTTGCCCTGGACAGGTGTCTGATCAGAATGGGCTAGCCCAGTGAGCTACCCTCTCCGCTGTTCTCTGCACGAGTCCTGCAATAATGCACAGAGATGCCGCAGCTGTAGCTAATTCATCTGTCAAGATCTTACTATAATTACGGATACATCTCTTATGTTCCCCATCTAATGTTGGCATGCCTGTGATTAATGAGGTAATGCTTTCGCCTGAATGGAACTTACTTCAAATGGCCGGCAACACTACACATCTTACAGTGTCCTGTATCCAGTTACGTTTTTTTCTTTTGCTTGCAGCTAGAGGGTGTAAGCTTTGGTTTGACTGACACACGCATGCTGCATGCGCCGCTTTTGTAGTGTACACTGAAGAAAGCTTAGTCAGCTTAGTTGGAGTCCAGACAGTGAAACTCTGAAGTGAGTGCACAGTGGTACAGATGCAGATGCATATGTGCGTATCTGAGGACCAAAGTTAAAGCAAAGTTAAAATGGTATGAGATCACATTAAAAAGCTTCTCACCTTTTTTAAAAATGTTATAAACATTTCTAATCATATAAAAAGGAAGATACATCTTAGATTCTGCCATATTTCTAGCCAAACTGTGGCACTGAATTTGTTAACATCTTTGTGCAAAAAGTAACATTTTTTGAGTTGTTTCCTTCCCCTGAAGCAGAATAGAACAGGTTGATTTGGAGAACACATATTCCATCATAACTGAGCGAAAGTGTCACTAGTCAGCCTGTTATTCTTAGCAACAAAGAGCTTTGACCGGGTCATTGTGAGTGTGAAGGTTCCTATGGGGCAGAACTCTAAAATGCTGGAAAATGGATGCAGAGTGTCCAAAAGTGGCCATAGAAGATCAATACATCCAGCTTTATTCACTGCAGGAAAAAACAAAACAAAAAGAGATAAATCAAAAGACATCAATAAAGACCAAGTGAGCAAAAGTCAGCAAAAGTCATATTAAAAAATGTAGATAATGGAAAAAAGTCCTATTTATTGAGAGGACCACCTAGTGCTATGGAAGTAACAGACTACTGGGCACAAGAAAACCATCAGGAGGAAGAAAATGAATGAATCTAACCAAAACTGGCTTAAAAAAATCCAGGTCCTGGCAGTCCTAGTAGTTTATGCGAGTAATAAAGTAGCTTCTTTGTGGGCAAGTGACATTAAAAATACACCTACATGCTTCGGCTTACACCTTCTTCTGGATGTGAAGTCTAGAGTTGTTTTCTACCCTGGACAAGTATGTCTATAATAAAGGACCTTCACGCTCAGCCAGTAGCCCCTTCCTGTTCAAAAACATGGCCTCTGTTTTGCATCTGAAGGATTCACAGTGCTGCAGGATAATAGGCCAAGCCCAACATTTTATGGTGTAAAGACCAAGGGCTGGGCCTTAGTAAAGCAAAAGGAAGAAATACCAAAGACTAATATATATTCTAAAAATTATATTTTCAGAGATTCAAGTTTTCAGTCAAATTGTCAATATTATCCTAAGTATGACAACCGGTAGTCAGATTCTGATGTTGCACTTTCAAGTCATCCATCCATCCCATTTTTCTTAAATGCTTATCCATCTAGCTGCTAATGTCAGCTAAGATGCAGGATACACCCTGAACAGGCAGCCAGTCCATCACAGGGCAAAAAAGAGAGCACACATTCTCACATCCACACCTGCGGCCACTCAGAATGACCACATAACACAACATGCATGCCTTTGGTCTGTGAGAAGAAACCCCAAACAGGCAAATGGAAAACATACAAACTTTAGACAGAAAGAGCACAGCTGGTTCAGGCATGGAACCAGCTGTGCCTTATCTGCTGCCATCAGCAAAACCCTGATAACTCTAACTTCCATCTTTTCACTTAAGTAAATGGTTTGTGTCATTTCATTGAGTGAAAACACAAGTTTCTGATATCATTAACTCCACATCTGCTGTCTATTACTTCTAGAGCCAATGTCCCTGAAACTTCTGATGAAAGCTACCTAAAGAGATGTTTCTATGAAAAAGAGAATCATCCTTACTGCCCCATCTTTCGCCTCAGAGATCTTGTCAGCAGCGCTGGACATGATTTCCAGGAAATGGCTGTTAAGGTACAAAGTGAAACAACAACACTCAAAGAGAGCAAATTCCCCTGAAGGGCAAGACCTATGCTAAAACTTTAATGTTTCATGTTCATGTCAGCATTGTTAACATGGAAATCTACTGGAGTATATTAGTGTAGCATATTGATCATTTTGTGTCGTTTTGAAATCATCAAGCGTTGAATTGAAAAAAGAGCTAAAAAAAGAAAGTTCTTATGTCCCGTCCCCCCCCCCCCCCCCCCCCCCCAGTGACGAATATATTGGTTTAAAGTTTGGAGATGATCCTAGCTCATATGACCCTGACCTTTGACCTATGACCTTTTAAGCATTACGTGCTAGAATAGTGTATTTCATGATCTTTACCTTTAATACTGGAGCAGCTCTGGCTGGAATCTTTGACTTCTATAAGCTGTAAAACGTGAGATTTAGAGATATAATTGTGTGGTTTTGCAAAGCTTTCCAGCATCATGGTGACGTCATAGGATGTTGTATTGAGAAAATAAAAAGTGTGTCGTACAGCTCTTTGCATGCCCTTTCATATGATATAATACTCAATATGGTTTAATTTCTTTTGGTCAAGGTCAACTTTGACCTTAGGTGCTAACATTAAAGGCCAATGTTAATGGCCAATTTTAGGTACTCATGTCCCCCAGGGTGTAGCATATTGTTGTGAAGTTTGAAGATTTTTTTTTAACCGATTTTTACATTTGGTGTGACCTTGACTTTGACTTTAACCAGATTTTGACCAAAAATGAATCAGCTTGAGTTGTTATTGGTATCTAACATCAAACTAAATTTGAAAATGAATGAATGAATTTGAAATTGAAATTTGACAAACTCTGGATGCTAAACAGCAAACAAACACACAGACAGACAAACAAACAACCAGAACTGATTTCATGCCCCTATCCTTTGTGTGTGTGTGTGTGTGTACCAATGTACCAATTAAGACTATGTGTGGGAGTGATTTTGGTTCCTCACTTCCTCACAGTCATTTGCTAACAAACTATAATAGAAATCTGGCACTGATTGCAGTAACAAATGTATTTAGTAGGATAAGACAATTTGAAAGTGATTGGAAACAAAGCATGTCTCAGTAGCTTGCCATCACTTGTTTAGATTTCTTGAGCAGATCTTCTAACATTATAAAATGTTAGAAGAGGACAAAGTACAGTGAAGATTCTGCAATACACAGTTTACCTCTCTGTGGACACACAAACTCAAATCAGTTGACTGATTTATAGGGAGATGGTCTGCTTGCACAAAAAAGCTGATTTCTTTAATGATTTGTGAGAAAATCTGCAAATATGAATCTCTCTGCAATGCAAATACAGTAAAGCTGTGTATTAAAAGCCAGCCTCTGGTAGACTACTAACAGCAGGGTCATTTTTGAACTGGTTAGATCCACATACATGTCATTATGTGTTGTTGTCGTGAAGCTTTTTGACACATCTTGTGGTCTTCATCTGTATATGTACAGTGGGGCAAAAAAGTATTTAGTCAGCCACCGATTGTGCAAGTTCCCCCACTTAAAATGATGACAGAGGTCAGTAATTTGCACCAGAGGTACACTTCAACTGTGAGAGACAGAATGTGAAAAAAAAAATCCATGAATTCACATGGTAGGATTTGTAAAGAATTTATTCGTAAATCAGGGTGGAAAATAAGTATTTGGTCAATAACAAAAATACAACTCAATACTTTGTAACATAACCTTTGTTGGCAATAACAGAGGTCAAACGTTTACTATAGGTCTTTACCAGGTTTGCACACACAGTAGCTGGTATTTTGGCCCATTCCTCCATGCAGATCTTCTCAAGAGCAGTGATGTTTTGGGGCTGTCGCCGAGCAACACGGACTTTCAACTCCCGCCACAGATTTTCTATGGGGTTGAGGTCTGGAGACTGGCTAGGCCACTCCAGGACTTTCAAATGCTTCTTACGGAGCCACTCCTTTGTTGCCCGGGCGGTGTGTTTTGGATCATTGTCATGTTGGAAGACCCAGCCTCGTTTCATCTTCAAAGTTCTCACTGATGGAAGGAGGTTTTGGCTCAAAATCTCACGATACTTGGCCCCATTCATTCTGTCCTTAACACGGATCAGTCGTCCTGTCCCCTTGGCAGAAAAACAGCCCCATAGCATGATGTTTCCACCCCCATGCTTCACAGTAGGTATGGTGTTCTTGGGATGCAACTCAGTATTCTTCTTCCTCCAAACACGACGAGTTGAGTTTATACCAAAAAGTTCTACTTTGGTTTCATCTGACCACATGACATTCTCCCAATCCTCTGCTGTATCATCCATGTGCTCTCTGGCAAACTTCAGACGGGCCTGGACATGCACTGGCTTCAGCAGCGGAACACGTCTGGCACTGCGGGATTTGATTCCCTGCCGTTGTAGTGTGTTACTGATGGTGACCTTTGTTACTTTGGTCCCAGCTCTCTGCAGGTCATTCACCAGGTCCCCCCGTGTGGTTCTGGGATCTTTGCTCACCGTTCTCATGATCATTTTGACCCCACGGGATGAGATCTTGTGTGGAGCCCCAGATCGAGGGAGATTATCAGTGGTCTTGTATGTCTTCCATTTTCTGATGATTGCTCCCACAGTTGATTTTTTCACACCAAGCTGCTTGCCTATTGTAGATTCACTCTTCCCAGTCTGGTGCAGGTCTACAATTCTTTTCCTGGTGTCCTTCGAAAGCTCTTTGGTCTTGGCCATGGTGGAGTTTGGAGTCTGACTGGTTGAGGCTGTGGACAGGTGTCTTTTATACAGATGATGAGGTCAAACAGGTGCCATTCATACAGGTAACGAGTGGGGGACAGAAAAGCTTCTTACAGAAAACGTTACAGGTCTGTGAGAGCCAGGGATTTTCCTTGTTTGAGGTGACCAAATACTTATTTTCCACCCTGATTTACGAATAAATTCTTTACAAATCCTACCATGTGAATTCATGGATTTTTTTTTCACATTCTGTCTCTCACAGTTGAAGTGTACCTCTGGTGCAAATTACTGACCTCTGTCATCATTTTAAGTGGGGGAACTTGCACAATCGGTGGCTGACTAAATACTTTTTTGCCCCACTGTATATGTATCTGTTATATATTCAGCTGGAAGAAAATTGATGATAAACGTGTGGAGTTTTCAGTAGTATTTAATCCTTTTCAGTTTCTGTTTAGAGTTATGAAAAACTGAGTTTCTGAAACTGTGTTTAAGTAAGATATTCCTCTATTAGCTTTGATGCTTCACATTGGCTGGTCCCAAATGAAATCTGTGTTGCCTGTTACAAGCAACTTCAGTTTGAGGGAGAAAGATCGGGGCACCTCAACTGAATTAAAATGTGTAAGCGTTAGGCCCCGTAGGGAAATTACTCCTCTGCATTTAACCCATTCACCCAGTGAAGCAGTGAGCAGCCACCAATGCAGCGCCCGGGGAGCAGTGTGTAGGGACGGTACCTTGCTCAGGGGTACCTCAGGGTAGCTGTTCAGTGGAGTCGAACCCCCGACCTTCCGACCATGGGGCAACCACTCTACCTACTGAGCTATCCCTGTCCCATTACAAATGAACACAGATGTTCAAAATAAGCATTTTCTTGCCAAAGCCTCATGTAACTTGATTTTATCTGCATATGTCTTCTGTGGTCGTGGTATGTTATGTTTAAAAAGTTTTACTTTTTGTAAAGCACTGTACGGTATGGTTTGTGGTGTAGCCGCTGATCTGCTATTAATATTTACCCTTTGTGTCCATCAGGGCGGCTCTGTTGGCATTCTCATTGAGTGGAACTGTGACCTGGATAAAGATTATTCTCTGTGTAATCCACAGTACAGCTTCACCCGTTTGGACATTAATTTGAACAACTCAATCACATCGGGATACAACTTCAGGTATGGTACCCACTACCTTCACTCTGCTCACTGTTTCCAACCTGTTTTCAGCCTTTACATCTTATGTCAACTATTTTTTCTACAGATATGCCAGATACTATAAGGATCAAAATGGGGAAACCTATCGCACGTTGTATAAAGTGTATGGGATTCGCTTTGATATAATGATCAATGGTCAGGTACTGTGGAGATAATAGCAGTTTAGTTCTTTTCTAAAGCACATCATTCTGGTGGGAGATTAACAGTGAGTTTCTGGTTATTGTTTTACAGGCCGGGAAATTCAATATTGTCCCCACAATAATTGCCATTGGCTCAGGTGTTGCTCTCCTTGGTGCAGTGAGTAATTTATTAGAATATTCTGCTGACGCATGTGTGGATGATTGCTGTGCAATTACCATGGTGCTAAGTTCAAAAACTGTCATATTACAGGACAGTGGATGATGTGTAATCCCCACCAAGAAAAGTAATATTCTCTCCTGTTCCAGTTCATTTGTTTATTTTTCTCTTTTAGGGAGCCTTTGCCTGTGATATGATATTATTGTACATGATGAACACGAGCTCCTACTACCGAGAGAGGAAATTTGAAATCATCAACTTCAAGTAGGACTTCATATGTTTGCAAAACCTTTGCCATTTTCTAAATCTTGCTCCTCACTTTCGCACACCTCTCTAATGCTGTGTGCAACAGAAAAGAGAGGACCAAAGTTAAAGATGAGAAAGCGGGCCATCGGGAAAAGAGGTCCAGAAGACCAGGGACAGAGAAAGGGGCTACAAATTCCATCAAAAACCCAGGAGAAACTGAGCCCACTGCAGGATCTTCTGCAGAGAGCCAGCCACCTACAGAGAAAAGGGGTCCCACAATTCCACGTAACACGGGACAGCGATACTCTGCTCCACCCCAAGGCCCCGAGACGAAGCATCATATCACTTTCATGGCTCACAACTAGGTCTGCAGGCAGAGCAAGATCAGCTGTTTGTTTTCCTGCATGAGGCGGAACCCAAAGGTGGGACTGACGTCCACGTCTTACCTGCTGGCACAACTGCTAGCACGGTCACTAGCATGAATGATGCCCTGACTGAAGATGTGTTGATCCAGGGGAATGTAAATGTTGTGCAAAGTGCATGATGTCAGGACATCAAAGAAAGTAGCAGGGTCAGGATTCAAAACAGATTCATTAACACTCAACTGGTAATTAGCAGTGACAGTAATTACAATATATAGTAATAAAAGTAAAAAAGTAGGCATGAAAGTTTTTAAAAACTACACTTAGAAGCAATTCATAAGAAAATGTGTGGTCTTAATTGTGTTTTTACAGCTCAACACATGTATTGTGTTGTTAAAATGCACAAACACTGTTGCTGCTTTCTGCTGTATGTTCAGTTAACTGTACTGATCATGGCTTTGATGCGAAGCTTTTACACAGTATTCACTGGCGACACTGAAGAATACAGCCTGACATGCACTACGAGTCCAAATGGACATATTCTCTGTGTAATAAATGGAAACTGAAATGCAGTCTCCCTTTATTGTTTGCTGTTCCTGTTTCTATTTATTGAATGTTCTTTGTCATTGGAAACATATTTTTGTCATCATAATTTTATTATTATTAGTGACACTCCCCAGTGAAGAAAAAGTGATCCAAAAAACTTCTAGAGAGATCTTTAATCCAGTCAGTAATTACATCTGCTGTTTTCTGACTTGGTTTAACTTGTGAGGATTTGATCTGTAAACCTACATTATAACTATAGTTCTCTAAGTACAGGTTAGAGTTCATTCTCTGGTAAATATGGAGGAAAGAAAAGGACAGTTAATTCTCTTAACTCATAGTTCAACATCAATAAACAGTTCACAATGGAAGCCTTTCACTAACAGCCTATCTACAACAGCAGGGCAGACAAACCTAAAGAATTACAGAGCATTAGACAAATATTTCTGAGTTATTTCGAGTAGATGTTCTAGTATACGTGCACCATCCCGTACAAGAAAGTCCAGAACAGGACATATGTGAAGAGGCCTCCGACAAGGCCTCCGGTAAAGAGCAGCCGCCGTGATTTGAAGAATTTGTTCCACCGCCGTCCGGCCTTGAGAATAAGCAGCAGCGAGAGGAGAAAGGATGATAGGAAATAAAAGATGAAGCCGTACAGTCCCGTCAGGCCAAGGATACCGGCTGTTGCTCCCGAGAGTGCAGACACAGAGGTGCGGCAGTAATCCAGCACTGCCGCGTTGCCTCTCACTGCCACTTCACTGATGAACTGTGGTCCCTCGCGCTTGGCCCCAACTCCAGCCATCTTGGCTCTGGTCGGCTACCACAGAAGGTGCTGCTGTAACATCAAAGATTAAGGCAACAATGTTAGAGCAACAGTACCTACTATGAGTTTATGTACCTCGCACAATGAGGTTTTTAATTCATAAATAATCAAAATCGAAATAACATGATGAATAGTAAGACTAATAATTTCAAATCCTAAAAATCCTGACTCGGGATGCTTTATAGAATTAACACCAAATAGAAATAAAACAAAAATAGCTCATTTAAAACATTAGAGAACGATCGGTTTTACTTTAAAAATCCATTGACAGACAATTTTCACCAGGAATAATTTAAGGGCCATCTTACTGCTGGTAATGAAGGTTATTGTATTAAAAAAGAAAGATTAAAATAAAAACTACCGATCATCATGACACTGTGGAATCAACATAAAACTACAAATCGGGACACATTAAAGCTCTCCACTCTGCGTGACAAAGAAAGCAAGTCGGGTTCGCTTAGCTATTGCCAAACTTCAAGGTGATTCAAATCCTCGTTTTGACATAAAAAGGTAAAATTGTACGACACAGACATGAGTTTTCAAACTACACAAAGCAGAGTCATACTATTGGGGGCTAAACTGCACGTCAGCTGAACTATTTTAACATTTCTACCAGTGCTAATTCTAGCAGTGCTAGCTCTCCCAGCTGCCCACTGACGGTGACAGGCTCTCACCGGAGATTAACGTAGGGACTTCCTGTCGACTCCTCACGACGCGGTCACAAAAACATAACATGCAAGATTTACTTAGCAAACTTGAATCTAAAGCAGTTACAGGAGAAGTCAGCTGCTGTCGCCAAAAGAAAAAGTGCATTCATTCTCGTTTGGATGACACTCCTATACGAAAGTCAGCCATGCTCCTGCGCAGTGCATTGTGGGAAGGATGAAGTCAGCCTCAGGAGGAGCCAATTTGGTGCATTTCTTGACAGTAAAACAGTAGGAAATTAATCTACCCTGAATAACGTTTAAGCAGGGAAGCTACCTTTGAATTTGTATTGAAGGAGACACTATGTTACATCAAAATGTAAATTCGTTATTTCACATTTTTGGCTAAAACAGCAATTTTATAACAGCAAATTCCATCTAAGTAGCAAAGAAACTTTAAACTCCTTTAATCACATGAATGCAGCAGTGTAGACTTTGGCATTTCGGTATGAAAAAAGCTCAAGGTACACGTCGTAAACATCAGTCATGTCTAACTTTATCCTGGGTTTGGACGTTGGTACCTCTTCGGTAAAAGCCGTTTTATTAGACAGAGGATGTAGAGCTATAGTTGCCAGTCAGTCTTTACCGACTGTTTCTGATTTAGCCGACGATAGCGGGATAAAGGTGAGTGCGTTCACTTGTCCCGTAATTTTAACTACAGCTCAGTAATCTAAACACCTCTGTGTGATTGTGTGTAACGCAGGCGAAAGAGCAGGACACGGGTCGGATCATAGACACTCTGGACCGGTGCATTGGCCTCCTGCCCAGAGACAAACTGCAGCATGTGTGCTGCATCGGGCTGACCGGACAGATGCACGGAGTTTTATTCTGGAAACCAAAAAGCGGTAAAGTTATTCTGCGCGCGGGCTGTGGCATTTCATCATCAGTGTGGTAACTTGTGTAACAACGGCTCTATGATTGGGGATTGTTTCTAATTTTTTTTTCACGGGAAATGAGAAAAACGTGATCAAAAACAAAATCAGGTGTCAAAGGAAAGATTAGGCATGATTTTCAGGCTCAGGTGCAGCCCTGTGCCAAATACAGATGACACTGCGCAAGAGCCAAAAGAGTCTTTGTTTGACAAAGTGACGAAACAAGTACTTCGACTCTTTACTCAAGTAAAAGTCATAATGCCAATTAAGAAATGAGTCAAATGATTTCGCACTACATTCAGGAGCCATTTCAGAATTAGAGACATTACTTTGACAGTGCTTTGACTTTTATAATACCACATAACACAGATTCTGTTTTTTTCATTGTCTACCTCTTTCCTGGGACCCAGCTGTGGTAGGGTCAAAGAGCGAAGGTAGAAAATGGATAGATTTTAAGATCTACAAATTAATAAATAACTAAAACATTATCATGAATGTAATGAAGTGCAGTCCTCACTTACATCTCACCATTGATCCTATCTATGCCCTGATCCAATGGCATGAAGCAATGTGTGATTAATGGTGCTCCAGTCTAATGGTAAATTGTGAGTGGGGAGTAGTTGATCATGTTTTAGGACCTTTACCACCCGATGTCCCTTCTCTGAACACAACCATCAGGGATTCAGGAAACATACTGTGTGTATCAGTGTAATCTTAATTCTTGTATCTTGGATACATTCATTTAGGTGGAGGATGGAAACATTTGTGTAAAGATGGATGAATTATACCAGGATCATCACAGATTAGGTACTGAAGTGATGCAAATCTTAGATAGATTGGAGAGAATTTTCTTAGGGTGTTTACAGCCACACATTTGGACACTTATACAGCTTACACTAGGACACACTGGAAACATGTACACCTCCTGCAAAGCTGTCTTGACTTACCATGTAATCACCATTTAAAAGTCCTATAGTTTTCTGACTATCGCGCTGTTTATCAATAGAATATTTTCATTTATTTTCACTAAGTAATTATTTCCTCACTTGTCAATTTGATCTCTTCCCAAGATATTTTAATCTTTCCACACTGCCAAACACTCTGGAACCCATTTTTTTAGCATCTGTGTATTCAGTATCAGGGTTCATAAGGGTGCTTGCTTACATTTCAGATGTGGTGCTTAAAAGTGCTTGAAAGTGTAACTGTATTTCATTCACCACAAATAACTATCTCATTGATTTTTTTTTTTTTTTTTTTTTATCAGATAGAGAAATAAAATGAGTCGCAAAATGTAAAAGCAAAATTTCTCTGCCTGGGCTGCCTTGCACCTCTGTGGCTGTCTGTTTCAATATGTGACCCGCCTCTCCCCCTAACTGTTGGGATGAGTGCGCTAACATACCTGCAGTTGCTGTTTTAATGAGTGTTTGATGGAAAACGACAATGACGGAGTTTGCGCTCTCCAGTCACATGATAGATGAGTCCTAGTAAATAATTTTCCAGTACATGTACGTTACACGTGCTAATTTTTAAAATTATGATTATTATTTTGCTAGCTATCAAACTCGCTGGAGAAATGTTTGAAATGCAATGAGTGTGATGCAATACGGCAGCGCTATTATACAGTTAGTTATGGCATGGAGATTTATGGAATATGCTGTGAACTTAGCTAACATTACTTAGCAGTAGCAGTAATATGAGTTACTTTACTCATGTGAAAGCTTTAAACTAGGGCTGGGTGATATTGCCTAAAAATCATATCTCGGTATAATTTGAAGCATGTGCGGTAACGATATATATTGCGATATATTCTTTTCTTCTGTATAACGTATTTTCCACATTATAAGGCACACTTAAAATCCTTTAATTTTCTCAAAAATTAAGAGTGTGCCTTATATATGAATTCTGGATTGCCAGAGCATTACGGCTGCCATAGTGAGGAGCTTCGCGGAGTAATCTGTGTCCAAAACCTCGTCCCTTTCATGTCCCAAAGTCAAACTAACACTAAGAGTTAAAAACGGTCTAAATTCTTTCATCTTTAATAAAATCATCAGCGTTGCTGCTTTATCAGGTGTAACAATTAAGTTTAACATCCAGGCATCCATGAAAACAGAATTTATTAAATTTAACGGAGTTAGAAGTTAACAGGAAGTTAGCTCGCTAGTTTACACCTAAACATGACATACCATGTTCTGACTGAGAGATTTTTGAAACTAATTAAAACGTACAGCTCTGCTACCACTTCCAACATAAATGAAGACAGAAAACTAAACAGCAGTGGCGTTTGCAGGGTTACTGAAGTTGGACTACCTGGTATATAATGTTGTGCTATGTGATTGCTAGCGACACAGCTATGTTAGCATAACATTAGCACAGTGAAGCTGGAGGGTGAACGCCAACTTTTTTATCCACTTGATAAAAGTTAACGTGAGGGATTCTGGTGGTCAGGGACAAATGCAATCGCATAGCAGGATGCTATACACGGGCCAAACTTCAGTCAGGAGAACAACTGCAATTATTCATCCACAATACGAGGTTAGTTATTAATATACTTCAACAATATGGGAATAAAACAGCTGCGAGAGAATTCAACATTAATGAATCAATGTTACGGAAGTGGAGGAAGCGCAGTTTTTGGCTTTCCCCATATTTCAAAAGTGCTTCATCTCTTTGCTATGACTGTCGCCCGGCATAATTTGCAGATGATAATGGTTGTAGCAGCTGCGATGCTTTCGACCAAAACAGGCGCAGCTTGATGACATCATCGACATGCGCTATCGCGATAGAGCGGTATAGTCAAAATCTCTATTGTTGGCCAAATTTATATCGTTTCTATCATATATCGTTTATATCGCCCACCCCTACTTTAACCATTTAGCCAGTTACATAATTTAAGGCTTTCTGATTAACCCTCTAGGGTTGACGGACTAAGTGTTAGTTTCAACTCTAAATAAAACAGTGGTGTTTACAGCGAAAAGAAACCGTAAAAACTGTGTTTTCTACGGACAGCAGTAGCAAACACTCTCTGCTTGGGAGTGAAAAAAAAGAAAAAGTGGAAAAATGTGCCATGTTGACCAATCAAAAATTATATGGCAACATATGGCATTTGGTTGTTTAGAAAGAGGGCGAAGTTTTAGGAGTGACACCGGCGAGAGAAAGCGAGTGAGCGAGTGAGTTTTGATACATGATAGATTTGTGACGTTTACTGTGTTTGGACTCAAGTTAGTGTGTTGTCTTGTGTAGTTAATGTGTAGTGTAGTCGTTGTTTTGTTTTGTGTGTCACTTCTACTAGTGAATGTCACAGTTGCTGCAAAAAAAGCCACCAAAGGCAGATGTAAACGCTGTCTCCACATGGAAAACAGAGGAGTGACACACCTGCTGTCATACCTGCAGGGTTTATCCCTGTGCTGTTCTCCTCTGTCTTATAGTGGACACAAACTATTTTTGGAGTTGCATATATAATTTGTGTGTCTTCTTATTTGATGCAGAACACCTCATTGTTCTCTAAATAGTTTTAAATGGTTATATAAAAAACGTCTGAGCCATGGCTGCATTTTTAGGTAAATAGTAACATATAACTTTGTTGTTTGCAAAACTTGTGCATATTTTCAAAAAATGTACAATTTCTATTTGCATTTCAAGTTATGAAAATGATTCGTAAAACATGTTTGTGTTTTTTACAGTCAAAAATATAACTTTTTTCTACTCATATTTTAAATTTTGTCTGAATTTAGATCAGTTGTGCTTATACAGTATGTCAAAATGTGAAAATAACAGATTGGCAAGATAAACCGTTTTTAAAGGCGAAATATAGAAGACAAATCAAAAGTAGTCAAAAAACGACCAGTTATACCCTGAACCCCAGAGGGTTAAAGGCTAAAAGCAAAGTTGTCACCAAGTACTTTTTATATTTGTGTGTATTGTTGCAGATTTTTAAGTATTAACTTGGTGCCTTTGGGTGAAATAATGGTAATATGAGGGACCGATCCATATGGTCACAAAGAATAGCGACAGATTTGTGTAGAGTATCTGTATAGAGTGGTATCTAAAATAAGCATGCAGTTTAGTTTGACTAATGTTTAAGTGGATCCAGAGGCTTTAGAACAACATTGACTGATAATAGGACAGGGCAAAGGACAGAGTCTTTCAAGAACACAGCAGTCAACATAACAACTCAAACAAGGGTTGTATTAAAGTTGTAAGCACTCAGTTGACTGTCTTTTGCACCTCCCAGGTTGCGTCTGGTCCAATAGTGATTCCTTAACAGCCAAAGACACCAGTCAGCTGATCACCTGGCAAGATGGACGTTGCAGCAATGACTTCCTCACCTCTCTTCCCAGACCAGACTCTCATCTCAGCATCGCCACGGGGTTTGGCTGTGCAACAATCTTCTGGTACATGAAACACAAGTAAGCCCACATCTTTAAAAATAAATACATTATAAATAAATACATTTTGCAATTGTGATACAAAAGCTGAAGCTGTGTGGTTTTGCCGCAGACCCAAATTCCTTGAGGACTTTACGGTTGCAGGTACCATCCAGGACTATGTGGTGTCCATGCTGTGTGGTTTGGACGGTTGTGTCATGACACCTCAGAATGCAGCCAGCTGGGGCTTCTTCAACACGTCATCCAATCAGTGGAACGAAAACATGTTTGTATAGTGTTGAACGTCCTTCCTTTTTTTACTCTTGATGCACATACTGCATGAAAACTGTTGTGCATGTTTGGTTTGCAGCCTAACACTTTTTGCATCAGTGCAAGCATACGTAACAAGCACTGTATGTGTGTGTGTGTCCTCTAGTCTGAAGGGTGCTGGCTTCCCTTTGCACCTGCTTCCTAAGTGTGTGCCATCTGGTAGCTTGGCAGGAAAGACCTGCTCTCAGTGGCACGGCATCCCTGCTGGCACGCCAGTAGGGGCCGCGCTAGGAGACTTCCAGTGCTCCGTCTACTCCTGCATGAGCGAACGGACAGATGCAGGTGAAACAGGATATCCATTTATCTCTCTTAATGAACTAAATGCACAATGTTCTCACAGTTGATTGTGGATCTGCATTTATAAGTTCATTCAGATTCGGATAACTTTATTAATCCCAAAAGGGGAATTTGTTTACAGCTTAGCTGAATCACAAACCACACTATTGCCTATTGTAGCCAACCTTTACATGGAGGAAGTAGAATGTAAGGCTCTTGGCTCTTTCAAAGGGAGAGTACCCAGCCACTGGTACAGATATGTAGACGACACCTGGGTCAAAATCAAAACACAAGAAGTGGATCCTTCACTGAGCACATTAATGCTGTGGATAAAAACATCAAGTTCACCAGGGAAGGCACAAAGGATGACTGTTTGTCTTTGCGAAAAAGAGAATGGCAACCTCAACATTGAAGTTTACCGGAAACCCACACACATGGACCAGTACCTCCTCTTTGACTCCCATCACCCTCTGGAACACAAACTTGGGGTAATCAGGACCCTACACCACCGGGCAGAACATGTTCCCTCTAAGCCTGAAGGAAAAAAGAAGGAACACACACATGTAAAGGAAGCACTTAAAACATGTGGTTATCCTAATTGGGCGTTTATAAAGTCAGCAAAGATGCACAGAAAAGAAGATCAGACACCAGCGAGGGAGGATAAGAAAGACAGACGCAACAACATTGTCATCCCCTATGTAGCTGGTGTATCAGAGAAACTCAGGAGGCTCTTCTCCAAGCACGACATCCCAGTGTACTTCAGACCCAGCAACACGCTCAGACAAAAACTGGTTCACCCGAAAGACAAAACTCCTAAACACAAACTTAACAACGTGGTATATGCTGTACAGTGCAGCGAGGAATGCCCAGACCTCTACATCGGAGAGACCAAACACTTCACACATGGCACACATAGAAGAGCCACCTCCACGGGACAAGACTCAGCAGTCCATCTGCATCTAAAGGACAAAGGTCACTCTTTCGAGGATGCCAATGTTCACATTTTGGACAGAGAGGACAGATGGTTTGAAAGAGGAGTGAAAGAAGCCATTTACATCCACTGTGAGCGACCATCTTTGAACAGAGGTGGTGGTTTACGACACCAACTGTCTGCCATCTATAATCCAGTTTTGAGATCCCTTCCCAGACGCCTTAACGCCCACTCACATCCTGGGCCATCTGACCTCAGGAAATCACATGATAGGGTGGGGCCAGGTTTCACAATGAGCTCACCCGAAACCCTGGCTGATTGTAACCCACACCCGCTTTCACACCTTGGCTCATGTGATTAGGTAGAGGATCATCAGGGGGTCCTTTGTCCCTCTTTGGGGGGAAGCTCCCACTGGGTTTAAATCTGGGGCTCTCCACCATTTGACTCTTAGAACTGAAGAAGCTTCTCGGATGAGAGGTGAAACGTCTTCAAGCAACTCAAAGAAGTTCAGACGCTTTTCTTTCCAAGCTCCTTAGACTGCGATGACCTGGATGACTGAGAACCTTCACAGACACAAACCACACTGTTGCATGTCAAGTGAGAGATCAACAAACAATGAGGTCGAGGAAAAAAATCCAATATAAAACTTATTGTAGCTGACTTAGGGGTTTATATTTCAGGACAAACACATCACTAACCATCACAGCTAATTCTCTTTAGCTGACAGTTTGTTTCTTTTTTTCAAATTTCCCAGTCCTTAACATAAGCACTTCAGCCCAGCTGACCTACGCCATGCCAGCTGACTTCAAACCTCCAGATTCTCCTCAGCCCGCCTCGTCCATCTCCTACTTCCCTTACTTTGAGTCCACATATTTGGCTGTTGCAGCATCGCTCAATGGAGGGAATGTGTTGGCAAGTTTTGTGGAGATGCTGACTTCCTGGATGAGAGAGCTTGGTTTGTATTCTTCTTCTATTTTCTAGACCTTAATCCATCGTCATCCCTCTCAGGAAAACCAAACAGTGCAGGCTGACTTGCAGATGGACACAGACACTGTGATGCCACACATTAGTTTTATTTTTTAATCATGATTATTACAAAAGGCTTAAAAAAGTAGAATAGTAAAGTCAAGTACAATATAACGAAACAAATTATTTCAACAGTTTCATATTCATATGGTGACAACTTCACTAAAAATCCTACCCCCTCTTTACTCTAAAACAGATTAAAATGTAAAATTGCGCAACACATTGTGTATTGATAAGATTTGTGAGACCAAAAACCTCAATAAGAAAATGTTTACTGACACTTTGCATAAACCAGGATATTTTAAGGCGGATACCAATATTCAGGGTTGAAAAAGCAGTATTTTGGCCATTTCTTTTCTCTTTTCAGGCACAAATCATAAACAGATTTCCCTAACGTTTGTTATGCGTAGTTATTTATGTAATTATTTAACCTAACTGCTCGGATTAGCTGGATGTTGTGTTTGTGGCTTTCCAAAGAAGTGTGTTGCCAACAACACGAGCTCCCACTGGTGTGAGCTATGTAATTTCAAAACTCAAGACATGGTTGAAGGATGTTTCTTCTGTCTCTTCTTTAGTTTTTACATGTTTTTATTCATCAGCAGTTATAATATTGATACAGATAGATCAGCAAATAGCTAATGCCAGCTGACATTGTTGATTAATCCTAGTCTTAGTCATACAAGTGAGCAGCAGGGACATGTTAACATAGACTTTTTTTTACAACTGTTTTAACCAGATGGACCGCTCCCTGTTGGCCATTAGGAAAATGTAGTTTTAAGGTATATCTACATTATCTTCACATTTCACACTTGATGATTACGCTGTGTCCATTATTTATGTACAGTCTTTACATAAAACCTATAACTAAAGGGAATGGCGCTATAGACACCAGGTTTAAAACTATGGCATATTCTGATATACAGAAAGTTTTATCTGCTGCTTAATCAGGTTTTATGTGAGCTCATTTGGAAAGATCCATGTACACCTCACATGCTCATATACTTAACATATTCATAGAGATGATAAATGACACCTCTCTAAACTCGTTACTGGAGATGCAAGAACCAAAATACATCCCAGCTTTATTCAGAAACGTTGGCAAACAGTTCTAGGGAAAGGTTATACTTGCAGATCAACAATCAAAGCTGCTTAAAGATGAAAGCAAAGACCAGAGACGGCACAGAGATTAGAGAGCACTGACATTAAATCTCTTAAGTTAATGAATCATGAATGCAATAAACAAAATAACAACTGTAGAACAGTTAAACTAAAGTCTGCACAGATAGATGACACTAAAATGCCCCCCTCTGCTGCACCCCCCCCCCCCCCCCCCCCCCCCCCCCCCCCCCCCCCCCCCCCCCCCCCCCCCATCCCCACAGGTGCAGAGCTGAGTGACTCGTGCTTATACGAAAAGCTGATTCATTGTGCCCTGAAACAGGAAACCAGCAACCTGAGGGTGAGTCCTACTCTCTTGGGAGAGAGACATGACCCTCTCTGCCTGGGCCACGTGACTGGCATCTCCACCTCCAATCTCTCCCTGGGTCATGTGATCAGGGCTCTCTGCCATGGAGTCCTGGACAACATCACCTCGATGATGCCTGTAGAGCATCTGCAGCAGGCGGGGGTCCGTAGGATTGTGGGCAGTGGAAGCGCGCTCGCTCGGAACGAAGTGCTAAGACAGGAAGTGGAGAAGGCGTTCCCTCTGCAGGTGGTATACGGACAGAACGCAGACTCTGCTTTGGGCGTGGCATTGATTCTCTGTGACCGCCTTTGAATTGGACTCGCTATCCAGTTCTGTCTGTTTACATGACTGAGAATTTTGCACATCAACTAAAGCTGACCCTAACAAATCTTACACAGCTCATTTTGAATCTTAAAGCAAAGGTTGTGTTTGACAGGACAGAGATCCAATGTTAGCAATTTTATAGGACCAAAAGATGGAAGATGTTCGTGAAAGCTCAAAGATTTTACTGTGACTGAACAGCTCTCATCGATATACTGGGTATTTCTGATATTTGGGGTTGGATTTTGTTACAGTGTAAGTCACAATCAAAGGACGGCATCTTTTTCCTAGACCTAGCTGCTCTTCATTCATCAGGAAAAAAGTCAGGCCTCTGTCACTTAGCTTTACAGCTTCTTAATATATGCTGACAGATGCATTAAATGATAGAGGCAACAAATTCAAACTTGTTAACTGTAGGTGTCTGAAATAAAATAATGACATGGAGAGAAATCACAGTGAGTTGGAATGCTTTAAAGCTTCTGCATAATTTATGTGCCCTGAGATGAAGATGCAATCAACATGTCAACACTGAAGCAGAAAACAGCATGTTGAGGTGCCTTCATTTTAGGTGTCTGGGACAGATTAATTTGTAGTTTCCTGTGGGATGGGTGTTTCCTTTTCAGCTGCCTGATTGAAACAGGTCGAATCTTTGTGTGTTTGTGGGTTAAGTATTTCAAAACACTGATTGATCAGAATTCAGTCTGATCATGAAGCGCAGATTACCAGGGTGATCCACGCTTGGTTTAGAATCAACCAGTGTCATAATAGCAGAAATCCAATGGAATGGTTTCATTTTTAGCACCTTTTTTCATTCATATACTGCAGTTTGTCTTGAGAATGATGAGAGACTTGAGTGTTTGTTTCAGTGTAGACTCTCACAGTGTCTGTCAATCGCACTGTCACAGCTTGGCTCACATGCTCAAAACGGAGGTAGTAACTAGTAATGAATCTTTTAACTAATTGGGCCCAAGTGTAGCTCATGCAGCCAGTTACTTCTACAAGTAACGGCACTATAACCACAGCAGAGACACCTAGTGGCTGGGGGTTGTCACACTCTTCCTAAACACCAGCTGAATCCAAATCATTGCTTTCCCCCCCATTTACACTACTGCATATAAAATAGTTTTACTCAGTTACAATGTCTCATTTTCAACCACACTCTGTTGTATCATGTTCACCAAGTTTACTGCAACAGCCTCCCCAGTCAGTGCTCAGGAAACCTGGTGCTTGGAATAGGCACTTGAAGAGTAGGCTGGAAAAAATGAAGGAGCTGGAAAGCTACCAGAAAACTGAGTATAGTCTCAAGAATAAGTTACTCTTGACAAAGCACCACAAAACATCAAATCACTGGTTTATCTCAGTTGGATGAGCAGGCAACTATATGGCGCGTGGCTGAGAGTGGCCTGCCCAGGTTCGAATTTGACCTTCGGCCCTTTGCCACATTTCTCTCTCTCTCTTTCCCATCAATCTTCACTGCATCTGTCTAATAAAGCAAAAATAAAAAATAAATGTATATACATATATATACAAAAACCCCATAAGATCCCCGATGTGATGGATGTCTGAGCTGTATGATTGCAAAAACAAAAGCCAGTGCATTTGGACAACAGAATGAGTGCAGGAAATCGAATGAGTGAAAAAGGCTGATGTGTCACTTGCTCTGTTAGGGGAACTTGCTAGTTCAGTACATCAAGTTTACTGACAAACTGAGCTGAACCCACCCTGTTCACGCAGTCTTCCATCCATGGTAGAGGATAAGCATCTGGTTTAGTCAACCCCCTTTCCAGTAATTGGTACAGAATCCGGGAGTTGTTGGCTGTATCCACCAACAAACAGGGAGAAGCCCAGCTTGAAGATGAAGGTTCACAATACTATTATTGAACATATACTGAATTTCCTTCTCCGTCACCTTCTCTTTTCTTTCCCAGAAAGTCTTAAAATGCCAGTGAATCAGTTGTGCGTCACCCACATCAATGCCATGCTCTGTTAGATGTGTTTGAGTTTGACAAACGAATAATCATTCATGATGACAGACAGCTTTGTGAACGGGCTTCCAATTTACAGAGGGTGCTTCCTCGGCAGGCTTTCACTGGATGGGTTTACCACATCACCCTCATGTGCCAGTGAATCCATGCTTCCCACTGTGCTGTGGTATGTCTTCCCCAGTTTTACAGGGCTGGGACACCATGATGTAATGGGGTTTAAGCAGATTAATATGACAAAAATGAATTTAAAAAACAAATAGTTATACTCTGAATTTTGAATGGCAAAGGGACCATAAAGTGCCCTGAAATGAGACACCACCAAATGGCAGCAGAGCTAAAACCTGCTCACCTGGACCGAACTGGTGCAGTTTGGCTTTTGGATAATTAAGATGCTTCATTTCTATAATCCAGAACCGGATTCACTATCTCAATGGGGAGATAAACAAAATCCCGAAGCAAACTTATGGGTCCTGGCAACGTGTGACCAAATACCATCTCATTTAGACTAAACCCAGTAATGAGTTGAATTACATCCCTGGCAGCCACCAACAAACAGCCATGGGGCTTTCCCAAACCTGACATAACTCACATTACCCCCACAGCAGAGTCTTCAAAGTTTGATGGAAGCAATAAAGTGTCCCTTGGCTCTGAATGTGATTATGCCTTACTCAGACTCGTTTCAAAATTTGAGTAAACAGTTGTGATGAAAAGTTTGAGGGCTGAACAATCTGTATCACCTTTACGATAATTGTGGCGGGAACGTAAGAGCTGAAACCCTCGAGCCTAGTGAAACAGCTAGAACCGTCAATGACACCTGCAACCTTGGATGTGCCTCCTAGACAACCTTTTTTGACAAAACACACAAAAAAAACCCCTCCCCAACAGACCAGAGAGAATCCACATTCCATCAGGGACAGAACAGCAGCTGCACCTTATACAGACTCACACACACCAGGCACAGGCCCAGCCAAGCTCAAAGCCAGATGAATCACAAGCCGAGGACAGCTCAGTGACCATAACTTTCAGCAAAACAGTAACATTAACAGTAACATTAAGTAACAACATTTTTATTTACTACATGTCAGAATCTCCCAAAGAGCCAGATCTCCCAAAGAGCCAGATCTCCCAAAGAGCCAGATTGCTCTGGTCTTTATAAGACCAGAGCATATAGATAATGGCTTTAAAATGGAAAGCTAATTGCTCCAACAATCGAAACTGCAAAATGACTAGCCCCATTTGCCCCAGTCTGTCTGACAGGATACTACAGAACAGAGGAGACTAGACGAGGTTGTAATTAGCAGAGAATCTTTTATTTTAAGGAAAGCAAGAGCAGCATGTGTAGAAAGGAGAGAATTTCTTCTCCAATCAGCTCCTGTTGAACAAAGCACCTACTGCCTTGGGGGGTCATTGCAGCATCCTTTAACTGACCTGTAAGAGCCATGGGAAATCTTCTTTCTGATGGTTGCTCTTTATTCACCTCTTCTGAGATTCAACCTTAATTTGACCTTTAACTTAGTATATGTTCTACTCAAAAAGTTCATGGATGTCCTTTGTTTGTTTTTTTAATATTCCTTTTCATACTTGTTGTCATTTGGTTTAAGGAGATACGATTATGATTATGAAGATTAAAAGTCATCAACCAGTTAAAGAGAAAACCTGTTTGTCAAGTCTATAGCTTCATATTTTACTATAATCACATAAACACAGTTTTTTTTCCCCCACAGGCACATATAGACGTCACAGTCCACTGCGTTATTAGTGTGTTCACTCACTCATTATGCTGCATTAAGCCACAGTGATAGTGATGCTACTATGCTAGAAATAAACCGGTGTTAATAACCGAATTTGCTCCTGACTGTCGTTGAATGTGTTATTCTGCCTGCGTGAGCTCAGACAGGCTAATAAAGAGAGTTTTAGCTTTGTGCACATTTCTGTTTTGTATTTAATCAAGGCTCCTTTGAGAATGACAAGCTCAGATACAAATGGGATCAAGATCACAGAGAAGTTTTTTTTGGGGTTCAAGTGACGGTTTTGGTTATGCCACCATATGCAAACGATAACGATCTCATGCATCCTTTTCAAAAGTAAAAAAAGGAAGTTGTCTCATGCGAGCTCTGCAGCTACAGCTCACGCTGGTAGGCAGATGCTCTGCAACCACACATTTAGTCACAGGACCAGAGCAGCACTAAATAAAACACCCAAGTACATCACATTGAGAACACGAAGAGACTTGTAAGACGTACAGGAAACTCTTGAGCAGCTTTATGGACTAAAAAAAAACCCCAGAAGACTTACGACCAAAATCTTCAGCATTCTGAATTTGATTCTTCAGGGTAAGTTTCTCCTTTTTGAAACTTCTGCTTTCATTTTCTGTGGATTTTCTGTGGACAACACGCCAGTGCTCTTCTGCTTCATGCCTGCTTTTTTGTTCAGCTAAGTGCTTCAGTGGATTATTTAGTCTGAATAAATTCAAAGATAAAAGATTTTAACAGTTGTTTTAACACTGCAATCTGCTCTGTAGCTCCTCTTTCCTGAAGTCATCAAAAAAAGCCAAGCTCTGTTGTGTTAGGTCAGGTAATATACTGCATTCTCTGTGGTATTTTGTCATGTCCAGTAATGGTCAGTACAGCATCCTTTTAAGCACTCAAGCCCAGAGTAAAGTGCCGTAATTTTCTCAAGGGCGGGTTATCTTATTTCCCTCTGCCTTGCTCCTACTATTACATTTCTCTTAATGCTAAGCAGGCATCTTCGGAGACACAATAGTATTCACACGCTCATGTCTCTGAGGGTGTGTCAATACCTCAGTGGTTTTGACATTAACATCAGATTTTTTTCAAAAACTTTTAAACAAAGGAAACAGTATAGACGACGAAGATTGAAGTCTGGTAAGTCAGCTCGTTTGTTACTGCTTTGATTGCCACTTTATGAAAAAAAATGTTTAGTTCATGAAGAATGTGCTACTGCCGTGGCATGTTGCACTACTTCGGTATATGGATGGCATGTTGAAGTGCGCAGTTAAAGGGATGTTTTTCACAGTTTAGATTGCGCCTCAGTGAGAATAAAGAGCAGATTATCTTTATTATTGTAGAGACATGTTTGTGCAGCATAAAAAAAAAAACCATACATGGCTCACATTACTGAGCATCATGGATCAATAAGTCATAAATAATACACCAGGACATAATGACATGATGTAGGAGAGGTTCCTGTACAAGCAGTTTTACAATGCAAACATTTATAGACATGTAAGCTTAGCATTTCTTTCTTTAAAATACTACCGTTTCAGTTGTGTGATTGAAAGCATCTGTTTAATTCATCTTTTACATGATGTTCAGCAAAATGGTTTTACCACAACAGATGTGCTTATTCTGTGTTTTTAGTCCGTTGTTGTGTTTTTTTGCTGTGTTCCTCCCATGATGTCCATGGGGTATAAGTTTCCACTGAATCACTAATTCCCCATTTTCTGACTCAAAAAGAGGAACAAGAAGCCACAGAAGATTTCTGTACGGTCTCATGGCCCTTAACGCATCTTTCTTTAACATCGGGGCATACTGTCTGTTTACTATCAGCTGAACTTGGAATCCTTTTAGACTGTGAATGTGTAACCACACTGTAAACCAACTGATCATGCCACAAAGCAGCGAGCAGCAAGAAGATCGAGTGCTGTGTTTCTACTGTTGTCAAGGAAGTGTTTTAAATAAAAACTCCTTTGTTAGTCACTGGTTGGGGAAACATCACATGTCTGAAAGCTATGTTCGTGCCATTTAAGACGGGTTAGATAAGCCCCTGTGGTAAACATCTTTCCGATTCTGCTGATGCAGCCACGCTACACGCTCTGACCTGAATTATTTACAGTGGCTCATGGCTGTGTTTGTAACCAATTCAATCCAAGCAGTGTGTAATGACATAGTTTTAAATGGTTTAACCTAAATCTTTACTTTGATTCCTCCAATTGTTGTAGATGACTTACTGTGGACACAGATTTGGGTGTACAGTGATTTTATTGCCCTTTTTCTCATGTTTCAAATTTCTGCAGGCTAAACAGGACTCGATTAGTTGCTTTTATTTTTTCAACAAGAAGCACCCAGAGAGCACAAACCTCCACCAAGACAGCCAAGACACTTTTAAGGGAATAGTTTGGTATAGTTTGGTATTTTGTAAACAAAATTTTGTAAACAAAATAGCAAACTTGTGTAGGAGAAGCTAACGGATAATAGGTTTGTAATAATATTGATTTTTACAACTTGTAACTAGACGTAAATAACTGACTAGCAGCTCATGCTCTTTCTCTTGATATTACTTTCTTTAAAGCTGTAATGCATTTGGGGTTAAATGTAAAAGTGAGGTCAGAGATTAAATTTTGACATGACACACATACAACCACTACCAAACTTAGTCTCCTTAAAGCTCATAAAGCCGGTTAACTACAATTTAAATGAAAATAAATTTTAAAAAAAGCACCAGTAAAATGTTAGTTACTGAGTGTCTTAGTTATTAGGTATTAGCAGTGAAACAGTAACAGTGTCTTGAAAAAAATCTCTACACTTTGTATTGAAAGCTCCTTGCAGCACCTCTGTCACTTCTGGATTATGGATAACTGTGTTGTATTTCCATGCAGATCACTGGAGGAAAGGGTGAAAAATGAAGAAATCTGAGATGTTTGGTTTCACTCTGGAGACAGACGACAGGACAGAGGAGGAAAGGTCGCGCCAAAAGGTGACTAAGAAAGATGGTCTGGCTTCTGCTTTGAGGTTGAGCCCGGAGGACCCCAAGACACCTATGGACACTGATTACCAGGAAGAAATGGAGAAGACGAAACCTCAGATCAGATTCAATTTCAACTTTGACAAGTGAGCCTCTCCATGCAGTGATAAAATGATGTTTGCCTCAATATAACACTCATTATAGGATTGGTGCTGGGTATTTTCAAGCCCCAAAGTGCTGATTTAATAACCCCCTGCAACCCAACTGTCTGTTACACTTTTTTGGTTTTTTGTATAGAGGGATTCGAGGTGTGGATCAGCATGATAACAGGAGAGACAGCAAGACGTATAACCGTGACAGACTGTTTGAAGCAGTGGCCAGCAGAGATATCAGCAAACTAGATGGCCTTCAAGAGTACCTGCGCCAAAATATGAAGAAACTCTCTGACTCTTTGTGTGAGTGTTGGAGGACCGGTAATGCAACAGCTGCAACTAAAGTAGAACATGCTGACCTATGTGTTAACCACATGGATTTGTGTTTACATCCACAGATCGGTCCTACGGTAAAACGCCCTTAATGAAAGCTCTACTGCACCTCAAAGACGGCAGGAATGAGACCATTGAAATGTTGATCGACATTTCAGAGAAGATGGGTGATGTTAAGGAGTTTGTGAACGCAGCCTACACCAACAACTACTACAAAGGTAACAGATTTTCTGTGTCCGGGAGATTTATTTGAACTCTTTTAATCTTGTCACAATATCCGTATTCCAGCATTTTTTTCCAGTAATGCAGTGGACATGTTTAAATAAGACTCATTTTCTTGCAGGCCAGACAGCTCTGCATATAGCCATCGAGAGGAGAAGTATTTTTTATGTGAAGCTGCTGGTCAGCAAAGGTGCAGACGTTCACGTCAGAGCTTGCGGGAAATTCTTCCAACCACACAAGGGTCCCTACTTCTACTTTGGTGAGCACATGCTGCTGCAGAGAGGAGTTTCCTCATGCAAAGATCATATGCCGACGCAGTGAGTCAGCCAGTTATTTTTGTAGTTTTTAGCATCAGAGCAGAAGTGTGATTTTTTTTTTTTTGAAGGAACAATATGATGGCCCAGTTTTCTCGATCAATACTTAATACTCAAATATGTATAGAGGAACAGTGTGCAAGTTGTTCAAAGGGAAAGATTGTCCTATTTTTGGACATGCTGCTACTTTTCCAAGTTTCTTATTTAGTGTCCTTTTGCAAAATGCAGAATTCTGAATTACATGAGAGTACATTAAAAGACCAGTACAGCTTTGAATCTCGAATGAGAAACAAGAGCGAACTCAAGATAAGTAAAGGTTTCCTCAGGTTCCCTTTAACTATGACACCAACTATATTAGTATCCCTATCTACATACTGTTACATAACCTCTGGTACTTATTAAAGTCTTAAAAGTCACATATGATAAATTATTCTTTGGCGTGTAACAGTATACTCTTTAATCAAACATAAAATAATTGTTTCAAATGTACAGAATACCTGGAATATTAAGTAAATGTGATCTTCATGATTTGTTGGCCATAAATTTCACAATTTATAATCAATTAATTATCTCTCTGTAACTCATCTTCCTCTATTACCAGTTTAACAAAAAGATTATTTGGGTCAAACTTGCTCTTCTTTCGGCCAGATAGTTTTTACAAATGCTGATTTTTTTTTATCTAGTTAATGGCTAAATCAATGACTTATATTAGCTGATGGTTTCAAGACGGTTTCACCATATGTGTGTTTTTCTGTTGCTGCCTGGACAGAATTTTTTTCTGCATGAGCAACAAAAGCTTGCTCAAACATCATTGGTCAATGGAAATTTAACTGCAAACACACCACAAAGAAAAACAGGACACTCTTGCTACCAACAGTCTCATCCTTTGCTTAAGGATTCTGCAAATAATTTTTTCCAGTTTTGCATTTGCATCTCTAGCTTCAGAGGGAAGATAGAGATAAAAATGGACAATATGAGTAATGCAGGAATCTTTCCCCCACCGATAGCTTCGTGTGTAGTCCCTAAATCATAGAGGAAACCATGACTGGATTCAAAACTAGTTGTCACAATATAATGTCAATTGGATTGACTAGACATAAAATGGACCAGCAAAAAAATAGTCCCTTTAGACTGATTTTTAATTTTAGGGTTTGTATTTTATCCTGTTATCCTGGTATGTTTATCCCTGTTACTAGTTCGCTAACATGAACTAATGTAAGTCTATTGACTGTAACCAATCAACCCAGCGATGTGATTGTGGCTCAAGAGTTGGGAGTTCGCCTTGTAATCGGAAGGTTTCCGGTTCGAGCTTGGACAGTCTCGGTCGTTGTGTCCTTGGGCAAGACACTTCACCCGCTGCCTACTGGTGGTGGTCAGAGGGCCCGGTGGCGCCAGTGTCCGGCAGTCTTGCCTCTGTCAGTGCGCCCCAGGGTGGCTGTGGCTACAATGTAGCTTGCCATCACCAGTGTGTGTGTGAATGGGTGAATGACTGGATGTATAAAGCGCTTTGGGGTCCGTAGGGACTAGTAAAGCGCTATACAAATACAGACCATTTACCATTTGATGTAATGTTCTGTACTGAAAGAAGATGGCGCAAAACATGTTTTAAAGCCTTTAAGCACTTATTTTTTAAATCCAGTTACATCTGTGTCCGTTTTTGAGGGCAGGGCTCCATGGTGTAGCCTTTAAACGTTTCAACACCCTGATTTTGATTCAAAAAATAAGTAAGGCTGGAATAAAACTTTAAAATATCATCAAATCTTTGTCTGCAGGTGAGCTGCCCCTGTCTCTGGCAGCCTGCACCAACCAGCCCGACGTGGTAGACTTCTTAATGGACAATGAATACCAGCGAGCAGATCCTAAGATGGTAGATTCTCAAGGCAACACGGTCCTGCATGCCCTTGTGATGGTGGCTGACAACTCCAAGTGCAACACAGAATTCATAGTCAGCATGTACGACCGTATCCTAAAGATCACAGCGAGACTGTATCCCAAGGTGCAGCTGGAAAACATTGAGAACAAGAAGGGCCTGACACCTCTCAAAATGGCTGCCCACACTGGCAAGACTGAGGTAAAACACTGCAGGTTGACATTAAGAGTACTACCAAGTGAGAAAAGCAACAGTGAGAATGAAGTGCAGAGCCATAAGAGTAGTATGGCCCTCCTTTACTACTGACAGGGCAGAAACTATAAGTTTTGGTGGGATCTGCGGGTTTCTGGGCTTTCAGAAATAGATCAGACCTTCACAGACTTTCTTTGTTCTAGCTTTCCTTTTTATTTGTCTACAGCTGTTCTCACACATCTTAAGACGAGAGTTCCAAGAGCCTGGAACCAAACACTTGTCCCGTAAATTCACCGAGTGGGTTTATGGGCCCGTCCACTGCTCCCTGTACGACCTGGCCTCTGTGGACTCATATGAGGAGAACTCAGTGCTGAAGATACTGATCTATGGCAGCGACATCCCTGTGAGTCCCAGCATTGTGACACCAATCAGAGCAGTAGTTGCATGCTGTTCGGTTCTCAAATGTGCATCCCTTCCTTTCTCCTCTTAGAACCGTCACGAGATGCTCGAGACGGAGCCTCTGATCCAACTGCTTGAAGAAAAGTGGAATAGGTTTGCCAGTGGAATGTTTTTCTTCAACTTCCTGTCCTACCTTGTGTACTTGATCATCTTTACTCTCCTAGCCTACTATAAGAAAGAAAGAATGGTAAGCTGACTGACACAAAAGAGGTGAGCTGTGCAAGCATCACAGACAGGCCTGTGTTAATGTGGATGATGTTCTCTCTGTGCCCCACAGCCATTACTTCACATTAACCTCAAGACCGATGATTACCTGTACATTTTAGCTTGGCTGGTGACAGCAGTTGCGAACTGCTACTTCTTTTTCATAGGGGTATGTAGTTAACTTTGTGTTTGTGTACATCTACTTTCTTATATCACCACCTAGTGGAAGTTGTAGTCCAGTAACATGACTGATTACCTCATCTGAATCCCTAGATTATAGATATGATGAGGAAACGACCAAAGCTGGAGACCCTGCTGGTTGACGGATATTATGAGATTCTTTTGTAAGTAGCAGGCACGCTCAAAATTAAAGCTACCTTGTGGAGTTTTCTCACCTCTTTATAATGCAGTATTATTCCTGATACAGAGTCGCAACTTGCATTCGTGCAGCAATCAGCTGAAGCCCCTTTACTACTAACATTTCCTTTTAATAGTTTCAATTGACTGCAGCAGTTGTTGTGATTTAATGATGTCAAAAATTTAGACACACCTTCTCATTTAATGTGTTTTTCTATTTACATTGTAGATTCTTACTGAAGGTATCAAAACTGTGAATGAACACATATGGAATTATGTAGTGAACAAAAAAGTGTGAAATACCTCAAAACATGTTTTATATTTTAGATTCTTCAAAATAGCCACCCTTTGCTTTGATTACTGCTTTGCACACTCTTGGCATTCTCTCGATGAGCTTCATGAGGTAGTCGCCTGAAATGGTTTTCAAACAGTCTTGAAGGAGTTCCCAGAGATGCTGAGCACTTGTTGGGCCTTTTGCCTTCACTCTGCGGTCAAATCTCATCCCAAACCATCTCAATTTTGTTTAGGTTAGGTGACTGTGGAGGCCAGGCAATCTGGTGCAGCACTCCATCACTCTCCTTCTTGGTCAAATAGGCCTTACACAGCCTGGAGGTGTGTTTGGGGTCATTGTCCTGCTCTAATCGGAGATACTGTTAACTTGCGATTTCTGAGGCTGGTGTTTTGGATGAATTTATCCTCAGCAGCAGAGGTGACTCTTGGTCTTCCTTTCCTGGGGTGGTCCTCAAGTGAGGCAGTTTCGTCATAGCACTTGGTGGTTTTTGCGACTGCACTTGGGGACACAAAGTTTTTGTAATTTTCCAGAATGATTGAAGGTTTGCAGTGGTGTCACCAAAGCAAAGGTGGCTACTTTGGAGGATCTAAAAGATAAGACATATTTAGAGTTATTCATCAATTTTTTCTTTGCTACATAATTTCATATATCTTACTTCATAGATTTGATGTATTCAGTTTGTATCCACAATGTAGAAAGTCGTAAAAATAAATAAAAAGCATGTTTGTGTCCAAACATTGGTAAGTTGGTTATATACTTTCTATAGGTATTGTACTTCTTTTGGGAAAAAATAGGTTTTTCCATATCACTTTGCAAATAAATGGTTTGTGGAAGATGTACAGCACAGTAAAACTCCTCAGCATTCATGTTAATAGTTATTACAGTGCTGCCGCTGATAGTCTTTTGCAGGGTGTCCTCTTCCTGATCTCCACTGGGCTCCACCTGTTTGGGAGGGATAAGTACCTCAGCTTCCTGGTGTTGTGTCTTGCTCTCAGCTGGGTGAACATACTCTACTTCTCCAGGGGCAACGAGCACATGGGCATCTATAGTGTCATGATACAAAAGGTAGCCCTTGCATGTCACGCAGTTCCACAGAGAAGATAAATTAGATAGCAACTGATCCCATCACTGAGGCTCTCTGTCTCCTTGTTTGCAGATGATCCTCAGTGACATCCTGCGCTTCCTGTTTGTCTACATCGTCTTTCTCTTTGGATTTTCAGCAGGTATTATACCCTCTCTAAAAAGGAGAAAGGTTTGCACAAAAACATCTGCATTTTTTGATTCCATTTAAAAGGTTTTTCATACAGAATCTGTAGCTTGTGTACCCTGATCAGACCTGCTTAACCTGCTGTAACCTGCTTCCTATCACAGCGGTGGTCACCCTGCTCAAAGAGCCTACAGCGGACAAGTCTCCTGATAAAGAGCTGAATACAACAAACACCACTAAATCAACTCGTTTTGTCCTTGTTGGTCTTGAGGAGGATTGTGTCAAACCCAGCTTCTCAAACATCTCCTACACTACCCTGCAGCTCTTCAAGTTCACCATTGGCATGGGCGACATGGAGTTCATCCAGGATTACAAGTACATAGACGTCTTCTATGTGCTCCTCATCTTCTATATCATACTTACCTACATCCTGCTGCTCAACATGCTCATCGCGCTCATGAACCGCACTGTGGAGAAGCTCACCAATGAGACCACCAGCATCTGGAAGCTACAGGTCAGAGTGTTCAGAGCTGATGTGAGTATATAAGTGAAGTATGCGTGATTTAAATGATGTGACTGCTTTCAGAGGGCTATCACTATCCTGGACATGGAGAGGAGACTGCCCTGTTGCCTGAGGGGTTATTTTCGCTGTGGGGTGGAGAAAAATCTCAACACTGCTACTGGAAAGGACCGTCGGCAGTGTTTCAGGTTGGCTTCTATTCAGTTCAGTGACAGCACAGTGGTTAGTCACACATTTTCAAAGGGCTGCAAATGCCCTGGACATTCTAGCTCCAACATGTGGTTGACATTTGTGGGTTTTTTTTAATGAAATTTAAGCTTTTAACCAATACCATCTAATGTTTCTGTCAGTTTTGTTGACAAAGACAACATGTTAGCAAGCAGACATTAATAGATACCACAAAGATCAACATGAAGCTTCTGCCTTCTTGAAGGCTACGCCCTTACCTTAACCCCTACTGGAGATAGAGGCCTCATTTTTTCCAATGACATATTGGCATAGAGCAGGGTTGGAAATCTGTTGATTGAAGTCCCAGCTTCCTGAAGGCTGCAGCTCTTGTACATTCCTACTTTAAACATGGCAAAAAGTTTCAAATAAAGAAAGATTTATAGTTTATGGTTATATTTATTTATTTATCTATTTATTTTGGGGGGGGGGGGGGGGGGGGGACAGAGAAGACACACACTTATATAGATATCAAAAACTCACGTGTCAAGTATGATACATTTGGTGTTACAGGGTTAATAAGGCCGTCTCAGGCACATCAGTGAGCCCAGTGGCCACACCCATCTGCTGTTAAAGGCTTTCTTTTATTAGGAGCATCAGTCCAGAAGAAATCTGCTTAAAGCGAATGGCTCGTTTGAGACAGATGAACTGAGGCGCTGCACCAGCATAAGATAAATAAGGATTATTTTTTGAGTCATGCAAAGTTACTCTAATGAAGTCCAAGAGTGAAAATATAGAGCTGCAAACGATTATTTTACAGGAAGTTCCTTTAGTTTTCATCTAGCAGTATTACAAAATCAAATGTTTCATTCTGCATTTATGTTTCCTTAACGATGAGTTGCAACACCTCAGTAAATCATTAAAGATGTGGTTTGATAACCATTAGAGCAGTTTTGGGGTTTTTCCAAGAATAGCTGAACAGGCAGAGACCACCTTCACTAGCTTCTGATACACACACAGTCATTTTGTTCGATAAGGTAAAATATGACAGATACCACTCAGCTCAGAAAAGAGCTTCAGTGTTTTTTCCTGGTAGTTTTTTCAAGGGGTAACAAGTTATTTGTCAATTATTTTTGTTCCAATCAGCCTCATCTGCACTTTGCATTTATTGCACACCAACATACTAAACCAGCTGAACATGGATAATTTAGCACAAAGCACTATGATGCCAAATGCAGCCTCACAAGTTATGGAGGCCCTGTTGGGTCAAAGCTTTTTCTCTTAAAATGTAAAAAAAAAACAAAAAAACCCACTACAGTTTGGGTCTGCATTTCCTGTGTCATTCTTGCTTTTCCCCTGCTTTACAATTGTCCTTGTACAAGAAAGACTAAAAATGCCTGACATAAATAATGACTATAATCTAACTTAGTCTAACTTTGAATTATTTCAGCTGACATGATGTTCAAATGTTGCATTTACTTTACTAAATTTGTTAGTTGGATCACTACAAAGTGCATTAGCACTAGTTGGCTTCTGTGGCTGCAGAAAAACAAAATCTAGAGAAACTGGCTGTTAGTGAGCTGCGGCTTGAACTCGCTTGCAGATAAATCCAGACATGTATAAAGACAGGAGAAAAGAACACGTTTGGGCATTGAATACATAATTATTAGAGTTATTAGTCATAAATTTGGCTACGTTTCAGTATTGGCTATATTATTTGTGTTCAGCTGTGCTAAATTGAACCTCTGCATGTGTGTCAGTCTTTGTGGGTTTGTAGCGGGTTTCCTGGTGACAGGAAGGATGATGTATGAGGTCTAATATTAGACTTATTATCTGACTTTATTGGCCAGGTTTTTATATTAAGATTCTTCATATCGAGGAGTATAAAATCCCTTGCATGAAACTGATCACCACTCTGCTGCTCACAATAAAGGCTGATAAAGGCCAACTTCATCAAGGCACAGTAACAAAGGAGAAACAAAGGTTTAGCATTGAAGAGTTCATCCAAGACGCGGCTGTGTGAGCACAATCGATTGATGCACAGTACACCGTGTTGTTCGCTAATTTTGTTGACAGCTGATTGATGTGTCACACGGCAGACAGTAATTGGAGCATGTGTCCTCTTGTCTCCTCAGAGTGGAGGAAGTCAACTGGAACAAATGGAATAGCAACCTGGTCAAAATCGATGAGGATCCCGGCTGTTGGGAGCATGTCCAGCAGCCAGGCACTGAAACCCCGCCTAGGAGCCAACAAAGAGGTGCGGAAAGATGAATTCATGGATTTGTGTGAGGGAGGAAAGTAATTCGAGTCCACTAACATTTTCCTGCTTTACCCACAGGGAGGAGCTGGAGAGGCTTATTCATGGATGGCAGTAGGCGGTGGCAGGCGTACCAGTCCACAGAGATGACACCGGTCTAACAGAGAGCTGCTCTCTGGCTACTCAGCCTGACTGGCTGTTTTACTTGCCCAATAATTTTAACAGACATGGATAATCTACTTTACTGACTGACTGATTCCCCAGTGTAACCTTCCAAAGAAAACCTTGTGGACACTTTGGGTTTGACTGACAACAGTGTAAAACAGCAATATTTATCAGTATTGAATGCCAGGCAGTGTTGTGCAAATAGCAAAGAAATTTTAAAGCAGAACATTTAATCCAGCGGCTTCTTCTACATGCTGCTCCTGCACGTCAACTGGATGCACATCCTCTGCTCAAAGGCCATAACCCGCTGGCACCTCTGGTATGGCTCGAAAACCTTCGTGGAGTAATGCCACTCACCAAGGTGCTGATCCTTCCCTCCCACTGTGTGCCCTTTATACTAGGCCCATTTTCATCACAGCCAGACAAGCTAAATCTACTGCGACCAGATCAGTCCCACAGATTTCACAGCTTGCTTTGTCTACTCCACTTCCTGTTCCGGCCTGGATAAATGGCATGAAGCGGCAGCAATTGGTGTAGCAATCACCACCTTTGGCTCTACCTGTCACAGTTACAAATGTGGCTTAGACAAGCCTTTAGAAACACAGAGTCGCTTCTAGGGCTGATTATGAGAGAGACAAATGTGTGTGTGTGTGTGTGTAGCTACCTGAACTGTCACAGAGGATGACAAGAGCTAGGCTGCCTGCTGTTAATTTAGACAAATTAATGTTCAAGCGAACTGAGTTCAAAGCATAAATTAGAACTTTATTTTATTATTACAATATTACAAAAAGAGTAGCACAACTCTCACGCTCTTGCCTCTTATCTGTCGTACAGAATGACACAAAAGAAAGGTTCGTGGACCTTCTTCCATTTCACAGCAACAGTACAAGAAATAAAGAAAGAAAATAAATTTTTAAATAACAAGCAAATCAAGTATTATAAATAGTCACAACTGCAAACTGAAGCTTTGAAACTTTGTGGGGAGGGGAGGGAGAAGAAAAAAAAATTTTTACAGCTCAAAAAACTACACATTGCTAAAAATATATAATTACAAAATATTACTCATTTTCCTCACTTTACATAATAAAGAATATCTAAGGAATTGCTCTGCCTATTCAACAAAACTTCCATTAAAGTAAAAAGTCAAAAGAAAAAAAAAAAGAAAAGCAAAATAAAATTGCTGTTTCTGTGGATCCTTACCATTGCCTCTTCCTTCTTATTTGGGGTTTTCATTAAACCATGCTCATTTTCAAAGGAAAGTCCAAGGACCAAACACTTAAGGCTTTTTAAGGGTCATTAGGGGGTTAGGAGAACAAAACATGGGTGCCATTGCGTTATATCTCACGCACACACACTGTCTACTGCACACACACACTCACCCTTAACCGTTCCCACATCCACAGGCAGCATTCATACACAATCATTAAACTTTAAAGTTACAGTAGTCTAGTAGGTAAGCCAGTGTACAATAAAATAAACAATGCATTTGCTGTTTCACTTAAAAGTCGGGCTTCATTTACCTCCGAGTGATCTTGCAAGTGATCAATTTGGTCTTTTCATTTCAGCATCAGCATCAGTAGCAACAACACGTAACTTAGTTCGCTGAGGTGCCCATTGTTGGGACCACAAATCTAGCTAGGCGTGTAGTGAGTTCCTATGGGGCATTGACGCGGATTTCATCTACTTCAGAGACTTTTGTCTGTGCCTTTCAATACCTTCAAAACAAATCATCTCAAACATTCAAGTAAACACATTTGTCATGGATACAAAGACGATCTGAAAAGGACACGAACTTTAAAAATGGCACCGCTTCCTAACAGTGTGTCCTTGTTAACCTGACTTTGGTCGCTTTTAAAAAGGTAGGAGTAAGTTTTATCACAACCTTCCTTGTCATAAACATTTCACAATCTTGCTGCCAAACGTGGCACTAACGCAGTCTGTTATGCCTTTATTTCTTTTTCTCTTTTTTCTTTCCTTTTTAAACACCTGAATTCATTGCAGCATGTGAAGCAGGACCAAGCATCAAAGTTTTTTCAACTTGTTTGTTCCCTCTTGGAACTTAAATATGTACAAACAACCTGATTACAGACTTCCTTAAGTGACGGAGAGGTATCAATCTTGAAGAATCCTATTATACAAATAATGACATTTAAAAAGAAGGAGAACCCCTTTGTGCATGTGTGCATACTGCAAGCTTTGCCCGAGGCCTATTCCAGAAAGCAGATTTAGCCAAACTTTGAGGTTTGTTAACTTTGACATGAGGAACTCTGGATCAGTCAGTTGGCATAACCGACTCTGTGACTCTAACCTGCAGGTTCTTTTTAACCTCCTATTATCCAGCAGTGAATGCAGAGTTGAGAGTTAGGTTACTATCTGGTTGAATATTGACTTTGTTGTCCGAGGACTTTCTTCCTTTCAAGACTATTGATCTGGACATACAGCGATCCGTGGACATGGAAGAATAAAATCTATTGCATGCTACATGGTCTTCCGTTATAACTCTGTAGACAGGATGGCAGCTGTCAGGTTCTTAACCACTTTCTCGACACTAAACTGCATATTGGCATAATCCCTGTTAAAAAAAAATCCTCTGCATGAAGCTTGTCCTGTTTATTGGCCATACTATCGTTTATAAGGTACATACTTCAAGTATTATTATCATATCTCATGATATATCCTATTTTATCACAGCGGCATAACATGGTGAAGATGACTGAGGGAGGATGATTGCGTACCTGCTGAAACCAGCTTCTTAAACCAAGCTACATGTAGTTCAGAGTGAGTCTGAGTCTTACAGACTGCAGACAGTCCAAAAGTGTTCTCATAGCATGTGAAATATGCACACATGCTGAGGTCAATATATGCTACTGAGCGAATGCAACAAAGCTGTCTTAAAAGGTACAGTCAGTTTTTTACTGCAAATCACGCAAATCATTACAACACACTTTGACGTTACAGTAATTAAATGCCATCATATCTGTTTGATCCATATTCCAATATTCCGCTGCTGTCGCCTGTATTTCAGCCTTCAGGTTGCAACAATGTTTTATTCAGATATTGTAGCCAATAAAAGGTAGGATTCCAACTTCCATTAAATAAATAAGTAAAATTCAAGCTGAATAAATTATTGCAATGCTGAATAAAATGTGGCTTTAAAAAAAACAAAAGAAAGAAAAAAAGAAAAATGTGACAGATTGACAAACATTCATATTTCCATTTAAAGTGGAAGATTTGCTCTTTATTTACCCGTTGCCATAGTGAATGTTGGTCTCGGAGCTCCACTGATAACTGCTTTTTTTTGTTTAATATTACCTAAGCTGACTGACCCAGCTGCAACCACCCCCCCCCCCCCCCCCCCACCCCCCCCTGAACTTCATCAACTCAAACTAACTAAACCTGCTTTCTGGAACAGGTCCCAGCTGGACTCTGTTATACTTCACTAACTGATGGCTTTGCATTGACGCACGGTTATCGCTCTCTCTTTTGTCCTGAAGTGACTGCGTTTAATCATCGAAATGAAACGAATTTAATGAACCTAGTCGGAACCAAAAAATTTCCTGACATGGTCCTGTTACAGGAAGAAGAAAAAAAAAGCAGATGTTTTTTCAGAGAGGGATCTGTTTTTCTTTCTTGCATGCATAAGGAAACTTTAGTGGCAGGTCTGAAGTAGAAATGACACAGGATCACTTGAGATCCAGGCACGTAAATTGACAAGTATCATCAAGGGAAAAAAAGCAGGTAATAAACAGTATGAAGTGCCAGTTAGAAGCCCTCGTTAACAAACCTAGAACTAGCAATTGATCACTTGCAAGATTAAACAAACAAACAAAAAAAACCTACTGATCTTCATTAAATATATTAATTTACCCTCTTTAACATTAGCAGTCATTTGCTTAAGTTATAAGTTGAGTTTTATTCATGTTTCCTTTCTTAAGACTAAACAAAGGGTGCTGATAACAGTTGTGGAGACAAGGCCATAGCTTATCTGTACCCTGGGTGCTGGATGAGAGCGGTTCTGCCATCCCCAACCTCTGGACCTACCCTGCTCAGAGGGGGCCTGTGCATCTTGCCCATCAACCCTAGATTCTGATCGCGGAAATAGGGCGTCTGGAAGTCCCCACCCAAGTAATCTGCTGTTTGCATCAGATTAGTCTGGGCGGAGGAGGAGGAGGAGGAGGAGGAGCTTGATCCTAGCCGGTAATGGGGAGCCCCAGGGGGCCCACAGTCTAGCGTGGTGCACCCTCCTGGGCCTGCACCGTGGAATGGCATGGCTATGTCCTGAGACCCGGAGCTGTCACTGTTGGGTGTGGGTAGGATGCTGCTGTTCCAAATGTGCGACTGGAAGTAGTGACCGTTAGTGTAGTGGGCCATGGGGCCGGGCATGCCGTTGTTGTTAACAGGTGGGGAGGGGGTGGGCCTCTCTACGGGAGGTTTTAGTGAGTAAGGCTGACCCACGCACACCTCTGCAGGGTAGCCCATGCCCTTAAAATGGAAGGTGGCGTCCCTGGAAGGCTGCTTGCAGAGGTGGCTCCCCCCATTCTGAATGTGGGGTACATGAGCCAACTGATGCTGATTCCAAGAGCGCATCTTCTGCTGCTGCTGCGTGGTGTGTTGTAGTTGCTGCTGCTGTTGATTCTGATGTGGGTGCAGTTGGTGCTGCTGCAGCTGGTGCTGCTGCTTGAGATCAGTGTGGTTGGAAGGCAAGTGGTTCATAGCAGCCACACTGGGTGGAGGGTGAGCTCCCACTGGGGCTGTGGCTTTCTCTTGAGAGCCAATGATGCAGTTGGGTGGGGGGAAGCCAGGGGTGGCAGGGTTACTGTGCATGGAAACCCTAGAACAGGCGCTGATAAGCAGGTTGCGACTGATGGGGCTGGGGTTGGCGATCTGGCCCTCACACATGGAGGTGGTTCCTGCACCCTGGGCCCGAGCTTGGCAGAATTGGTTGATCTGATGTACGATGGTGTTCAGGTCAGCCTGGCGGCCCTGGTGCAGACCAGCAGCCATAGAGAGTGGAATGGTTGAGGTAGAGACAGTAACATTAGGTGGTGCATCGCCATCGGGAAGCTTTCTGCTTCCCTGCAGGCCAGGTGGAGGCTGCTGCTGCTGCTGAAGGTGCTGCTGCTGGAGCATGACAGTAGGTGGCCCCTGTGGTTGCCCGAGAGCTGGGTGCTGAGACTGGAGTCTGGCTGGGCCCTGAGGGTGCTGGGCCATTGGGGGAGGCTGTCTGAGACTCTGGGTGTGCACCTGCTGCTGGGGAAGGGGTATATGCACAGTCTGAGGGGGGTCCTGCGGTGGAAGGGGTAACCTCTGCTGGGGCCGGGGAAGGTTCTGCACCTGGTGGTTTAAAGTGCTGGTTGAAGCCACCTGATAGGGTCCCGTAAGGGGGTTCATGATGACGTCAGGGTGCAAGCGAGCCCGGCTACCGTCAAAATCTTTTAGGATGCCTTTGACAGTGGGCACCTTGACGATGGCGAGGAGGCCTGTCTTGGCACTGGCCTGAGAGGAAGGATAAGGGCTGTAGCGCTGGCCTGACGTATCCAGCCCGTTGACAGTACGGCGCACGTGGTTCCTCTGGGGGACCTTGACACTGTTGGGGAAGATCTTAATGGTGAGGGGGTTGTTGGCAACCTTCTTAGCATATGCATCCAATTCTGCAGGGGTTGGAAACGGAGCGGATCTCATCCTTTGTGTGGTGTCCCCTGAGGTGAAGAACAGGATAGATTGGAGGCAAGAAGCAGAAAGCAAAAAGAGACAGAGGGTAGGAAAAAAATTAGAGAGAGACATTAGGCAGCAGGCCAAAATCTAGAATGAAAAAAACTCCTACAACTTCACAAGAGGAAGCTTCAGATATGTGTAATGATAACTTTTGTCTTCATGCTGTGCTCTCCTATGTCAAAGTCCTTCATTCATCTTACTTCTTTATCCTTTATACCACTTACCTTCTACCAGTCTCTCCTCGTGGCCTATATTTTCTAGAGCATGAAAACAGATCTCAGAATAGGTGCAGGAGTCTAGTTTCAACTCAGACCACTTAAATCACCATATGCTGAAAGGTTATTATAGATTTTGTTTAAACCACTGATGCCAAAAACATGTTTCCTACCCCAGCTTTAATTCAGGTAGAAATGTATATGGCACAAAAGAGCACATCAGTTGAAATCAGAGTAGCTGAGTGAACTTGATTTGGAACGCACTCTCATATTTCATACTTGCCTGTTTTTCTCCTAAACCCCCCATCTCAAAGAAAAAAATTTCCGATCTGAGGCTCTGCAGAATTATTGGTGCCGACACATTCCCAGTCTAAAATCCAATTTGGTGGTATCATTGGGGACTTTGAGGTCAGGAGCTTTTAGTGGCCTTAATTGACGCATTATCTTTGCAAAGAATAAGAATGCATCTGAGGGGTGGGCTGTGCCGCTTGCTACTAAAAAAAATATCACAAGATAAACAGAAAAAAAAGGCTGTGATGGTCCCCTGTGGCTGGCAAGGGGAGAAGGAAAAAAAGAGAGCAGAGAGCACAGCTCCATGACAGCAGACAAGTAATCAGACACAGAAGCAGCGTCTCTGATCTGTGGGAACACCTCCCAGGCCTCAGCTCGCAGACATTTGTTACACCTGCTAAGCACTGTGGCTAAATTTAACAATGCCAAAGTGACAATGTGAGCATGATTGTGTGTTTGTGTATGCGTGAAGCTCCTTTTAAAAAATTTGTGACAGGATCGTGCAGGTGCTGGCTTGCGCACCAACCGCTTGTGTCCATTTTCAGCCTCGGTGGATGTGACTGCTCGCATCTTTCTAACACACTGATCTCACTTCCACAAAAAAAAAGAAAAAAAGAAAAAAAAAAGGCTTCTGTCCCTGCTGTCCTCCACCATGCTACCCCAATCACCTCAGCCCTGCCAGCCTGACCTACTTCCACCACACCTCTCTGACTGATGGACATGAGTGGAGCCGATGTGTGAAGAGAATCGCTGCTCTGACCGGTCTCTGAGCTCCATTTAATTCCCTCTTTCATCCTGTTTGAGGAGGGGGGGGGATTTTCAGCTCAAGTAAAACACATCTTTATAGCACACTGGCTACTCCTCTGTTGTTGAGTGAGCAGTAATTTTAAAAGTCTGAAATTCTGGCAGAGGTCTGTGGTTTCAGGCAGCCATGGTCTCACAGCGGGAGGACTGGACATGTGGGATGAGGCGCGGAGCTGAATGGAGGGCGCTGACATGGCGGCACTAAGAGTTGTGCCAACTGGCTAATTAATTCGAGCTTTATTTGTGAACAGGAAACAATGGGCAGCGATGTGCGGGGCCGGCATAGGGCGGCACACAGGGGGCGGCTGTAACTAAGCATTCAGCCTGCTGATGGCAGCCTCATTAATGCAGGGGTCTGGGCCAAAGAGCTGGAGCTTGACACCCACCATCGCTGAGGCCTAATGTCTGTCACTGAATAAATGCCAGGGTAAGCAAACACAGATAAATGAACACTTACACAGGAGCACACAGACATGATGAGCAGAGGTTTCACCTGTCAAATACAGGAAATGATTAATGAGCCTGCAAAAAAAAAAAAAAAAAAACCCCAAAAAAACCAAAGGAAGTTTGAAAAGATAACACAAATAAAACCTCACTCAGTTTTCCCAGTAATTAGTAGGTTACCTTTACTACAGAGTGCAAAGAGTATAAAGGAGTATGCATTAATAAATGCAAGTTGTTTGCTGTCAAATACAGGAAATGATTAATGAGCCTGCAAAAAAAAAAAAAACAAACCCCAAAAAAACCAAAGGAAGTTTGAAAAGATAACACAAATAAAACCTCACTCAGTTTTCCCAGTAATTAGTAGGTTACCTTTACTACAGAGTGCAAAGAGTATAAAGGAGTATGCATTAATAAATGCAAGTTGTTTGCTCTCGGTGTTCAGTTTGGAAGATCTTGGCACAGCCTCCGTGGTCTGCAGCTGCTGTCAAAACCTCATGTCAGTGTAGCTGTAGAAAGGGTTGTAAGTGGGTGGGAAGTGAGTACATCATCTGTTGCGATGAATAAAACATCTTTTATCATTTTACGGGGATGGAATCTTCTATTTGATACCAAGATTGTGCACAGCATGACAGAATGTTATGCTTTTCCTTACATTCTGTCATATATGTTGGCCAAAGTTTTAAAAACACGAATGTCAGCACACATGAAGGTAATCCCGGTGAGCCAAAAATCAGGCTTCAAACTGCTCTGCATGCTCCAGTTGAGTGTTTTTTTCTACTCTTGGCTCTGTGTGATGTCAGTTGATGATATCCCAATCACACTCTGAAGCATGAAGCAGCCACACCCACCTGTTGTTGGCGACATCTTTGAAAGAGACACAGCCATTCATAAGAAAGCTGGTTTTGCTGTTGTTTCAGATAGAAGATGAATGGCACTGAGGTCATGCAAAATTACTGGAGCTAATAGAAGTCCACGAATAAAAATAAGGAGATGGAAATAAAAATAATAACCCCGCTTTTTAATAACTACAGCACATTTAAATGCAAAATCACTTCATGTTTTCTGTGGAGGCTTCTAGACTAGTTCACATGAGAGATCCAAATAGAACGAAGGTAAAATACATGCAATTTTAATAAAAACCTCAAATTGACCAAAAAAAAGTGCATTTTTTGATATTTTTATGCAGGGGAAGAGAACCGTTTCTTTTAGATTGAAATCTACAGCAAGAAAAAAATTTAAACAAACAAAAAAATACTAACCCACAGACATGTAACTGCCTACAGTGTTATTTCTTTGCCACTGGCATTTGTGTAATGAGTTTTATACTTAAGTTGTAAGATTCAGGCAAGTAGCAAAGAAAGCACTGCCAATGGAAAGTGACCAATCCATTAAATTGGAAAAGGGATTATACATTGTTAACACAGCTTAGGCTGACATTTTGGGGAGGGGGGAGGGAAAAAAAGGCAAATCAGGATAAAGGGTTTAACAGCACCGCTGTAAAATGTGTAATGAAATCGGTAAATTACTGTTTAGAGCAGCTTCCCCACTAACAGTGGATAAAATCGACCTCTCGCTGTTTACATCTGCTTAAGGCTCCTGGCAGCTGTTGATTATGGGTTCTAGTAAGCAAGTGTAGCTTATTAGCATTTCAACCTTAACCTGGAACCTGGATTAGTTGAAGGGCTTAAAGCATCAAGGGAGGGTTAATGAGGAATATGAGTGAAGTTTGTAGGCGGCTGCTGGTGGCTGCAAGCACATCATCTCTCAGATCTCCAGCTAAGCACGTTTCCAGGGAGGGAGCAGGGGAAAGAGGGCAGTCGGGCCGCGCGCTAATTATCCCACTGCAAGCGAGCTAGTTGGAACACAAGTGCACAGTCAGCAGGCACTAATTAGGGTTTCTTTTATTCAAACTACTGTTTTTATTGAACAAGGTTTAAGCAGCAGGGAGCAGAGGCTCATGCTGCTGTAAATTGCATTTTTCACACAAGAGCAGGAAATTAGGTCTGAAGCTTCGGCATCAAATTAGACATATGAGTTTGGTTTCTCATGTGAAGAGACCTCCCTACATTTTTGCCGAGTTATGAAGAGAGCATAACCTTCAAAGAAAATGAAAACTATTATGAGGAGAGGAGGAAGAGAAGGTTGCTTTTGATCTCAGTGGGGACTAAGATGTGAGAATCAGCCAAGTGGCCCAGCTGTACTCACAGTTTGTTCTGCCTGTGAGATGTGAGGACCAAGGGCCACTTCCTGGTACTTGAGTCATCCTGCCTGGAGGATGAGCAGTTTTCTTCGTGACCTGCTGTCTCTTAGCGTACCTGATCTGCTCCTCTGACAGCCTTTACATTTCACAGCCGTCATCTGTTAGCAGACACTCCCTGATGATAAATAGAGCAGCTGCCCTGGCCTTGCCTCTGACAGCAGCCTGCAAGCTCGTAACTTTAAATGACTCTCCAGTGCGCAGATTCCCCCGCAGGAGGAGAGGCAGGGCACAGCCAGCCTGGCGTTTTGGAGCTCTTGGTGATTATCGAGTGGTGGGAAAGTGTCAAAGACAAGATTGTGTTACACAAGACTCGGCATTAGGGAGCACCGAGTAGCTGAAAGGCTCGAGCTCAAGAATAGCAAAACAAATAGGAGCTAATTATGTAAACCTCCCATCTGAGCTTTTTTCCCCCTTTTTCTTTTTTTTGCAAGGACTTGTCAGTGCACTGAATAAAGATTTCAAGTAACAACCAGTCTATGAATTTCACCTAAAAGCAGTCGAGCACATCTCTCACGGAGTCAAGCTGTCAAATTATCTTCTGTGCTGGGTAAGCGATAGAAGCTCTGGAGAGACAGTGAACTCTGTGGACAGCCAGCAGGGAGACGGTGGAGCATTACTTGAGGGTTCAGGCCTGACAACTGCTAAGACTGCTAACATGCAGGAGGTGAGCTACAGGTGATAGATTATGGGTGGTAAAAGAGGCAAACCAGAGAGAGCCTATTTCTTTTCAAATTCACTTTTTTTCATGGCACTTTGATAAAAATGATACAGTTCACATGTCATTCGGGTCGGTGGCTTTTGATGCAATACCGTGCCTGTTTGACTAACAGATGAAAAGCATTATGAGAAAATGATAAGAAAAAAAAAAAAAGGACTGGAATTACACTTCTAGGAATGGCCGTGGCTGTGGGAAGCACAATCCATCACCTAAATGGATTACAGTCCTGAGCAGAAAAAACAAATTGAGCTCCAGTTGTCTTAGTGTGTCACATAAAGGAAGAGCAGGGAAAGAGTCTGGCTGATGGCTGTACCATGTCACAAGCCTGCCTGAGTGAGGCAACAGACGCTGGCACTTAGCAGACTCCCTCGTGCTTGCTGATCTCCTGGGGGTTGGCTGATTACTGTGATTCTGAAATTACAGTCTTGATGAGCTGGAGCATTTTACAAAAAAAAAAAGAAGAAAAAAAAAAGGGCAGTAGAAATGGGTCACGCCTGGAGCTGAGCTCAGGAAGGAGACAGGAGGAAAAGGAGACCAAGACGTTTTGTGTAAATAAAGCTGACCAAAAATATTGAGCATAATGTCTCAGACGTGACTGATCTGCTGGGTATAAAAAACTAACTGAAGATGAGACAAAAGGCAAGTATGACTGTGACCTGGCATCAAATGGACAAACTGTGCAATTCATAACAAAATGTGAATATATTTACACTCTTAAAAACAAAGAACAATGGTAATCTACTGTTTCTTTGTGTATTTTTCTCCTTCATCATCACTTGTCAGAGCCTCTGAAGTCTGCGCTCTCGCTGGCATTTGCTGACTTCGACTCTCCATTTGTGCTGCTGACACCCAAAAGTGTCCAAGTTTTTCAGCAGTTGTAAAATTCAAACACATTGAATTCAGCGGGCCGGCACTGACTACTCTGCTGTTAAACCGGGCCAGCAGATTGCTTCTTAAATTCACCCACATTACAAGATCATCGGGGCAAAACCACTCAGCCGCAATCTGTCTGCAAGTCTGACAGTAACTGACTCTTCCTGATGGTGAAAAGTAGCTGAGATGCTCATGTTCAAACACATGCAATGTTGCAGTCAGCACACAGGACCACACTCTTGTGACAGACAGATCCTCAGGGGCGATGAGAGAGGGAGGGAGCCGGTTTGCCTTTCATCAGCAAATTAATGGTGCGGTTCATCTTAATTTCCCTTGAAGACAGATCTATGGTCCTGGAGCACTAAAATATTCTCTCTCACTCTCACTCTTTCTGGTTTTAACACAGAGCTGCAGAAGAGATCCAGGCCAGGGTTGGCATGGGGATCTAATGTGGGGCGGCCAGCAGGATTGTAACAGCTTGGTTTGTTGTGTGGGATGATGGTGGTGGTGGTAGTTAACAGTGTGCATGTGTGTCCCGAGAGCAGTACTTACATTTCTGAAGTCCAGTGTTCATCTGCGTGTGGGGGAGAAGCTGGAGGGGGAGGTCACCTGGCCCTGGCAGACAGGCCAGCATTTCACACAGACACTAATGCAACATGGGACACACACTTCTCCTCACACTGTGGAGAGAAAAAGAGAGGGAAAGGGAGAGGTCAGACATAACTCCAAGGCAGCACATGGTGCCTGTCGATGCAGAGGCTGGGTGCGGGCTAATAGAACTCAGTAGCAAGTCCCCTGAGGCACGGGGCTGGGGGAGACATAGTTACCTTTCAATTAGAAACTGATTCACACCTGGAGCATCGGGTAAGGTGACATTTGATGCCAATAACAACTTCAATTAAACATCAAACAGCTGAAGTAAAACGGGCAGGCTGGGCCTGAGGGACTGGCAGCTTTAAATCGACTCAGTCCCTCCTCCTCCTCCTCCTCGACTTGCATGTTAGTCACCTAGTTGGACCCCGCTACCCACACTTTACTTCTCTGCCACTATCAGACCGTGGCAGAGGAAATTAATGACTCCTGTATACCCAAAAAGAACACACTCAAGAGGCCTGGCTCTGACAAGTTAGTGCGTCTCTGATCGATACTGCAGTCCTCCAGACCTCAAAGAGGCCCTTATTTCGGGGACATTAAACAATGGAGTCAGCTAGGGACGGGGTGGAAAGAAATGAATAAACATGGCTACGGCTCCCATAAATGTCTGCCACTTTGTGCAATAATTTGATGTAACAGTGAGGGAGAAAACGTTAGCCATGCTCCACTTGGCTTACTGCTGTATTCAAAAACACCACAGATGCTTGCTTAATCAGCACTGAAGAACAGTCAGGGAGCAAATTAAGTCTACAGAGTCCGTGCCCTCCCCGTTTGCCGTGTGGCATCAGAGGAGGGTGGCAAGTGAGCGCAGACAAACAAGCGTCTATGAGAGAGGCAATTACCCACATAACAACCTTGCCATGCCTGTCTGCCGCAGGGTGATGGCTTAAAAGTGTCTTCCCCCCTGCGGGGAGAAGAGACAAGTGGAGGAAAGAGTGACAAAGCGAGAGAGAAAGGTGAAATAGAAGAAAGAAGGGTAGCGGGTTTAGGGTGGTAGTAGAGGGGTGGCGGGGGCTGAACTTGCTTTAAAAAGCAGGAGCTCAAAAAGGTCAGGATGACAGCTCATTTAAATCCTCCCAGCAAGCAGCAGAGACACCCCCCATCCCCCCCCCCCCCCCCAAAAAAAAAAACAAAACAAAAAAAAAACCCAGTTCTACACAGATACCTGAGGGGATTGCACCTTAGGGTGCTGCATGGGGAGGGGGCAGTTCTGAGATGGATCTGAGGATTTCGGGGGTGTTCTGCCGCACTGACACTGCGTCACCTTTTCTGTTGCTTGGCCTCTGCTCCCACTCCTCTCATCCTCCTCCCCTTTCCTGTGCCTTCTGATTTACAGCCTGGACTGCCATATGGCTGCAATCCCTGCCCTCAATTCAGCGTGTCACCATGCATTAACTTTAATTGGGTTGATATGTTATTCTTTTCCCTCTGGCCTTGGAAGGATTTTAGGTACATGGTGCCTTGATGTCAGCAGGCAAGATTTCCAGCCCTCTCTCATTTATCAGGATGCCAAGATTTCACAGAAAGATAACAGCAATCTCTTTGACAACAGGCAGGTTTGGTGTGGAAGAAAGCTAAATATCAAATACAGCAGTGTCTTTGTTAGGAGGGTTTCAAAAGCAGAACGGTGGCAGCAGAGTGAAATGATGTTGGGGAAAACAAAACAAAACCGAGCACATAACTGTCCCTTAATTTGTTGTAAGAACACACACAACACACTACATGCAAAAAAACAACAACCACCCAACAGGCCACCCCCTTCCTGCCTCCCCCACAGCGCCCCTGAATGTCAGAAAAGTGTGCAGTGGGGAGTGCAGAAGCAAAGGTCAGCCTATGGTAATGCCCAAGCTGACGCTCTGCTTTGTAGCGCAGAGCAGGCGGACATGAAACCTGACAGACAGAAGCCTGACGTTTACTGACTTGCCTTTCAGCACCACTGCCACAGTGACTTCAAATATACATCACACGCCAAACAGTGGCACTTTCTACAAAGGCGCACACCCCCATGGAGGCTTTCTTTTTTTTTTCCCCTCCCAACACTCAGACTATTTGTATCAGAAGCGGCACGACTACACCTGACAGAGTGTCAGATCCAGACAGGGACCAAGCTCGCGATAGTTGGAGGTGCCTCTCTGCAGGATGTAATTGGACACATGACTGGGTCGCCTGCTGGCTGTCCAAATTGCCCTGTAACTACCAGGGGGTTTAGCCTACTCTAAACAGGGTGCTTGACCCTCAAGCTGCCCATCCATTCAGGTAAATATCTACCCTAATCACCTAATAGTCCTTGTCGTACAGAGACAAGCCTCTCCTGTTATAAGTGGAAACACAGTTGCGTATAAGGAGGCCCAGCCAAGCCAGCTGGGAAGGCCTGTGGAGCAGGGATTGGCTTGGTGGAGTTTAGCCAGGCGTCTCACACTATCAGCCCCGTGCAGACAGACACTACGGGGTTCTCAAAGTATTAGGGGGGGCCCCCGTGACTCGGCAAGTCTCCACCAGCTACTTATAGAACTGTAATAAAGCGTGTGAATAACTGTGCGGCTTTCATTATAGACAAATAAAGGCAAGAAGACAAATCAGGACTTGAGCAAGTGATGCGCATGGCTTGTGTCATGTGTCAAATTGCTCCCATAAAAGCTGACCTATATTTTCTTTTCATTCCTCACTGGGGAAGGAGAAATAGAAAGCCATCTGAAAGTTTGAAAAAAAAAATTGCAGAGAAGTGAAGGAGGAAGAGGATAGATGGAAGCCATTTAGGAAATGAGACCAGCTGACTGCATTTATGTGCTGATTGTTTTGATCAATATCCTCTCCATCAACTATAATCTGCATTTGTTAGAAATTTGGAAATAGCATCAGGCTAATTGCATAGCATATTAAAATATCCAGCAGCAGTGATGCACGGGGGGTGGGGGGGGCACAGAAAATAAGCTAATTAGAAGCAGACATCTACAATATTTGTGCAGAAATACAATGAAGGAGGGGGAGGGTGGGGGAAATAAGGTGAGAAAGCATGTTTGGATGCTGGTATTATATTAGCAGTTTTTCTATACCAATTATGAGCAAAAGCAATTAGGAGAGCCTAGTCACCATGTTGTACATGGCTTGCGCTAACAGCTGAAGAAGAGAGTGGAGGAGAAAGCAGGCTGCTGTTATTTTAATTGCATGTTTACCCCCAGGTTATGGGTCTGAAATAGAGCCAAGAAAAAAAAAATGTTGCAGCAGGAATTCAATGCAACTTCACTGTGTTGATTCTCTCAGGGACAGAAAGAGTGAAATTACTTTTCTTTGCAAGCCGAGTCTGAATAGGAGGTAAAGAAAGAAGAAGAAAAAAAAAAGAGAGCAGGAAGATGAGAACAGCTTTTTACCCTTGAATACCAAACCAGAGTATTCTGTCAAAAGAAAGGGGAAAAAGCCTTGGCTCTTGAGCACGGTGGGAAGAAATAACACTTTGGTATGGCCTTCATTAGCCCATCAGGCTGCACAAACAACAGAGGCAGGAAGGATTGCTGTTGCTAGCTGAGGGACACGGGCGTGTTAGGCTATGACAGGCTGGTTTCACAGTTTCACACAATGGATCCTGATGACTCCAGCACATCCCGAGGCGTTCGGGGTGGGCCGTTTGCTTTTCAGTTAGCAGAGATCCCCTCATCAACCCCGAGTGTTATCTCGCGCCAAAAGAGAAAGGGCGAAAGAGTTGGAGATAGCTCTGATCACGAGTAGAGGGTTAAAAAAAATTTAAAAAAAGAAAAAAAAGAAAAAAAAAGAAAGAAGAAGAAGCAGAAGAGAAGACAGCCAACCCAAACTCAACTTGCACACAAATTGAGAGTCTGTAAAGTAGTGGTTTCCAAGTTGCAAGTGTGTCAGGGATAAATCTGTCAAGTAAGGAAACTGCTGCAATACTGTGGGAGAGAGGAAGACAGCTACTTGAAGATGCTCTTCTTTACAGGGAGGGAGGGGTTTGTGAAACAACTGGGAGACAGTATGAATGCTCAGTAACTAACTGATGAAAGAGTGACAGTTCCCCGAGGTGAGACGGTGGATGTGGAGCGGAGAGAGGCAGCATGCCCCTAGAATACTGCACAGTCCACAGTTGAATTGGCTAAATCTTTGCATAGGTGTCAGATATGGAGGGTTGGTTTCAGGATGAGAACACAGACTCTTAGAGAAGTTGTGCACCATGAAACTGAGAAAAGGAAACACCCTGACAGTAAGAGGCCTCTTCTCTTATCAGGCTGACCCCATTTGTCGTGTCTTGTATTTGCATCAGTAGTTCGTAGCCTCTTGGATGATGACCACGGCTCGTCACAGTGGAGATGATGACAGCGACATGGTAGCGAGATGAGAGAATGAAAACGTATCCGCCTGCAAGTGTCCTGGTCTAGCTAGGATATGTATGCCACAGCTATGTCATGGTCATTACCCATCCACCACATAACTGCTGCAAGGACAGCCAGCCAAAGTCCGTTCTTCAACTTGGGGTCAGTTTCACTAACAGCCACTTAAGCCTGCTTGGCTTCCCCAAGAGCTCTACAAAAGTGGAAGGTAGAGCTAAGAGTGCTCAGCCACGTCAAGGCTGGCCAAGGTCAGACGGGCAGACAGAAAGTGCTGGCAGCGGTGCATGCATGGCGTCATGAATGCCAAAATGCCAGGGCCCCTGACTGCGCCATTTGACAGACATGTTTACACCTGATAGAAAATGCAGTGTGGATGGCCTGCCAAAACAGAGGGGAACCAAAGTGAGGGGTGCCAGCCTAGTTATTTATTTATCTGCAGCAAATCCATCGAGAGCACAGCCAGAAGCTGGGCATGCCTCAGTGAGGAAAGAGCCAGCCTATTCTCAGACATGACTCTTAAAACACCTGAGGGAGGGGGGAAAAAAATCTGACATACAGTAAAAGAAGAGGAAAGCAAAGATTTCATAAAGCAACACTGGAGATTGGAATTGATTTCCTAACTGTTAATTCAGCTTAGAGGAGTTCTGATTGGCACGTATTTAAATTACTGAGAGGCTGTTCAAAAGTCACTCGTGATAAGGTTCAAATACTGGGCACGTCTTTGCTCGGTGCTGCAATTACCATTTGACTTGATCGCTTGGAAGCAAATGTAAAAAGGAAGTACGAGTGCTACCACAGTGAGGCTGTAGCATCTTGACAATAGTCCTAAATAAAGAAGAAGAAAAGTTTAAGAATCATAGCTGCAAGAACTCCAATGCTAATCCAGCCTTCTGGTAACCATCAGATCACACAACCAGATACAGCGCTCACACAAACACACCATTATCATCGCCGCTCTTTTCATCTCCTCACTGGTGCCACCACATCTGTGTTATCTTCACATATCCTGACATCACACCAGACAACAATGTGCTGAGTCACATGCTGCTGTGTCAGATGTTACACTGTGGGCTTTGGTACCGGACTGGAATATTATGGTTAGACACCAACACTAACTAGAGTAGAATGCAGTATTGTGTATTGTGAGTGTGTGCTTGTTGTGGTATGTGCAGCAAGTGATAGAAATCACCAGACCTGAGGCAGCTGTTTTTTTTTTCAAGCTGCTTGCTTTGTATGTGGCTCTGTAACAAATTGCACAGTTGTCTTAGAAGCAGGATAAAGTAATGCGATATACCGCAATTAGACTCAGTATACAAAACAATTATATTGATGCACAAAAATAACAAGCCCGACAATGAACTTGTCCCAACACGCACAAATGAAAATGCACTTCGGCAAGGAAATTGGGCCATTTGGCCTCAACATACCTCAAAGGATTGACTTCCATACTTAGCCTCACAAGTAAACCTACACGAAGTACTCTGATGGTCAGAAATCTGAGAATGGAACGTCTCATCCTTAACTTTTCCCATCTTACAGCTATAAACCAAAAAAAAGGAGGGACCTGCTAAACAATATTCAGCCAGCAGGAGGAGGATGGTCAGTGTGGAAGAATTTGACATTAAAGGATCAGGCGATGCTACCTATTTGACTGCAAGTCAGCCAGGCCCTCTAGCTGGTTAGTGGGGGGAAAATAACTCCAGTTAGTGGGAAATAACTCAATGTGCCGAGAGCTAAAGCAAGGCAGCATTGTTCCAGCTGGTGGAAAAGGGGGGAAATGAAGATGGAGTGGTTTGATTTCATTTGTTAGCAGGTGCATCCATTTTGTGTTCTTCCCCACCTCTCCTCTCTCAGTCAAAGCGCTTATCAGAAATTGGACACCCCAGTGACAAATTGAGCCTGCGATTAAAGGCAGAAAGAGGAAAGCTTTGTTAAGTGCTGCTGATTGGGATCCCAGGCTGCCCTCACACATGTGAGGTGTGTGTGTGTGTGTGTGCATTTGTGCATCCATGTATGCTTGGTACAGAGCCAGGGGCAGAGCTGACACCACCACCACCTCTTCTCCCATTTTCCCCACTCTCCAGGTGTTCCCACGGCTTACATTTCTGCTCTGAGTAGACAGCAAACAAAACCAAATCAATGCAGCTGTTCACCCAGCTCTCACTCTCTCCTGCTCTCTCTCATATACACATACACAACATGTAAAAAAAACGACATACACACACGTACATATGCACTAGTGACTTCCCCCTGTAGGAATAATGACCTCCTCTGTATATCCACTGCCTTATTATTGACATGTATGCTGTGTTTAAGAGAGGGAAAAAAAAGTTAAGTCTCTGTGTGTTTGTCCCACTCAGACCCATATTATTGACCCAGTATTAACCAGCTCTGGCCTGTTTGCAAGGGCTGAACTGATTTAGTGGGGGTGCAGGGTCAGAGCAGCTCTGCTTAGCAGAACTGTGTAAGCGCTGACTCTCACAAATCATCCTAAAAGGGCTTAACACACAAAAACAGCTTCCAGTGTTACACAGGCCTGCTGTGAGAGATTTATCCACTGTGCCATTATACTAACTGGCCTCTCTCCCATATGAGCTGTATAGACACCAGTACAAACACATAAAGAAAGAACTTTAATTAGACGTATGCCTGATCCAACTCTGCGGGAAAACTCACGTCAACAATTTTGCTTTAATGCCCTCCATTACAACTGTGTTTACCAGAATTCTTCCTATTTAATGCCGTCGCATTTCTCACATGCTTGGTTTAGATAACTTAAAGTCTTAAGTGTGGCTTGTGAGACGCTTGTGAGCACCAAGTGGTGAAAGAATATCAGTAATTTTAAAAATCTAGATGCTTCAATAACTCAGGGCCATGCTGCAATTAATAAACACTGACCTCTAAAAGAATTTTAGTGAACTAGCGCTTCACCTTAAACTCTGGTATGTTGTATGCTGTTTAATTGCTTATTGGTTTATAAAAGGCAATGTGTGGAAAACACTGCAACATGTTTCAGCTTTTAAAGCCAGAAAATGCAGATTTTTACCGTCCACTTATTCAGCTGGTAAAAATAGATTAAAGAGTTGCAGGTCTGGTGGCGAAGACCAGATCTGTTGTCATACACGTCAAAAACAGATAGCCATTTCCCTGTTATAAACAACATTGTATATGTGTTCAGTAAAGGCTAATCTACGTCCCTCGAGTGTCTATTAAAGGTTGGGAAGGTCAGCCGCCTCCATAGCAGCTCTAACATTCAGCCTGGCCTTCCAGCGATGCTGAACCCAGCCCTTCTCGTATCTGGTGGTCATCTGAGAGAGGAAAAAAAAGAAGGCAAATGCAGCTCTTTCTCCAGTGGACAGCACTGTATGAGAGGTGCTTCTTTTGCCCCTGGCAACACACAAGACATTTGCAGGTTTCTTTCATCTCCAGAGTTTATGTGCGTGCCTCTCCACCCCCGCCCTCTTTCCCCAGCACACAACAGTTAGGGGTATCGGGCAGCCAGCCGGTGACTCTGTGGAGAGCCAGGCAAATACAGGCCCAGCATGGCAAACATATCACCTCTGTGTCTGCATGGGAACATCTGGCCCTCCCAGGCTGTGAGGGCCCCTCCGTCTGCCTGTCTGACAGTGAGCCTACACACACTCTGTTGGTGTATACTGGTGTTGTCATGGCTCCACAGTTTTTACTCCTACACAGGTACTGGTTTATTATACAAACAATCAACAATCTCTACAATACCAAAGCAAACAGGCTAAATATCATAATCAAACACAGGACTATTTTATGAATATTCAATTAAATCACTGAGCAGCTTTAATTCAGAATTTGAGCACAGCCAGATATGAAGTTAATACTGTTTTGCACAAACAAATGTGTTTATTTTGCAAGTGAATTGCAAAATTCAGCTGCAAAAGAAACTGTTAAGTGCCACATGCAACCATTAGTTTGCTCTTTTCTGTGATAAAAAGAAGCAGATTTAACTTACCTTCTAACCATTTCAGACAGTTCTGACTAGGGATGGGTACCGGTATCCGGTGCCATAATTATTTTTTCCTGAGATGTCATACACTTTGGATTCCAGCCAATCATTTTACCTTTGCAAGCGAACCTCGAATCTGATGAAACACCTGGCGACGCATAGCATTTTTTTAAAATCAGAGAAATGCGCCGTATTTGATAGCTTGCTGCGAGACCTCACACCATGCACATCTACTGCGGGTGGGTTGCCTGTTATCGGACCTGGAGTTAGCAACATCCCCCAAAAACCCGAAGAGGAGAGTCCTGGCCCCTAGCCCTGCCAGTGTAGCAGAAATGATGACGGATGATGATGGCAGCAGCAGCCGTTCTTCTCTGCATGAGTAGCTTAATGTTGTTCGTGTGTAATTTACGTTGAGTAGGCTAACCACGTTATTACATTAATGCATGTAAGGTGAACTAGCAAACACCGTCGTAGTTACATGCGGCTGTCTTCTTGTTTGATGGCAGATACTCCCTTCACCCTGGCCAAAAAGGCTAAAACGACCAAAGAAAAAGTGGGAAACAGCTAAACATGAGAGGTTTTTGGACAAAGTTTGTTTTTTCCATTGTTTAAGCACTGCTTCCAGCCAAGAGTGATACCATATGTACCCTATAGCTGCAGAGAAGATTAACATTGTTATCTTTTTACAAAAAAAACAGCTGAACATGAGAGGTTTTAGGACAAAGTTTGTGTTCTTCATTCTTTAAGCACCGGTTCAAGCACCGTTTAAGCACCGGCACCGTTTCAAAAGTACCGTTTTGGTACTGGTATCGGATAAAACCTAAACGATACCTATCCCTAGTTCTGACAGAGATTATAAGTAAATAAAAGGACAATTAGTCATGAAAATGGTTGATATTTATCTGTGATTTTAAGCTAGCTAAATGTTCCAAGATTTCACAATGAAGACAAAAATATTTTAAAGCCATTGAATAATGTTTTGCAATGGAGATGTCTTCGTTTCCCCTAGCACAGATCAGTAAATCACAAGAAAAACATGACAAATAAATTGAAAACTGGTAAACATTGGCATTGGCTTCTGAAGCTTAAAATATTTAAGTATACTCCTGTAGCAGTGACATAGGGTCATGTGAGTAACAGAGTTAACCCAGCTGATTAAAACTCCTTTTCCTGTCCCTAGCTCCCCCTCTCTCCATGTCTTGCATCATGCCTGCTCATACAGATCTCCTGTGGCCGTCCAATGATTCAAGACTGATGAGGCGTGCTCAAAGGTCTATGCCACTGAACACAGCATTAATGCACCCAGCAGCAAATTTTTTGCCATCGACCCCAGTTCCCTGCAATAAGGACAGAGCCATCAATCAGGCAGCGACAGCAGACACCAGACACGGGCTGATGAAGTAGGGGACTTTGGAGCTAATGACAAATGGATCTCTCAGATATGGTCGCAGTATAGTATGACAATCCACCGAGAACACTTGACCTTTAGCAAAACCCTCAGCCACTTTTTGCTAACATCATGCAAACTGCTAAGAAGGTTAAAAAAGTGTTGTTGTTATGTGAGAACTCTGGGGTCCAGCTGAGAGTCTCAGCCCGGTCACTGTCAGAGCTACTTCTCACTGGCCCAGCCCTCCTTTTTTCTCACACCAAAGCTCTGGGAGTGACCTTCAGCAGGCATGCTTGTCCTGCTAATTGGGGTCTCTACAGAGCACAGCAATCCACCCCCCACACTGCACTGGAGGACAAATTGTGGGACAGAGGAAGCAGAGATAGGAAGGCAATGTTTTTGCGGCAGTGGTAAACAGACAAGAAAGTAAGTGTGTGTGTATAATAAATAAAATATATATATAAGGGGTGCAACGATACACAAAATTCACGGTTCGATATTTTTTCGATACAAAAAAATGTTCATGCCTTTTTAATTTGTCATTTATTAAAATTATAAAGCTTTTAAATTTAATGTTGCTGAAACAACAAAATAAAATAAAAAAAATCTATCTGATCGAGAAATCACTCATCTTTGGAAAAGAGAGTTTGTTACAGAGAAATGGCTCTTTCCAAAATAAAAGCTATACTTTACATTTCTTCTGGGGTATATTCTCAGCAGCATATTAAACATATCAGGTTCTGTGAAGTAGCGTAACATAAGCAGCATGGAAAGTGATAGGAAGACAGCATCTGCAGACTGTTCAAGTTTCTTTTAAGTGTTCTTTATTTTCTGGTCGCCTTTCAACAATTGTTTCACAAAAACATAAGAACCCGTCAGTCAAAACCTCACCTGTATAGAAATCCACTCACACCTGGATCTCATTAACCTCTACCATTCGGAAAACAGGGTAGACTAAATAACACAGTCTAGACAAAGAAACAGGAATAAATTAGTTTTTCCACTTAACAAACCTATTCACCCAACTAAACAGTTTGAAAAGTCAATCTCTTCACTTAATCTGACTCATGAGGTTATTTTAAATGAAATAAACAATTTTACACAAAAGAAACACCCCTTCATTTGGTTACACCCAATTGACATGATCAGTGACATCATATCCTATAAAATCAGGAAGTACTGGGGCGGCCCTTCCCACATACCTGTTTTACACATAGGACCTGCTCAAAGGAACAGACAATGGTAAGTATAACCTAACTGCATAAACAAATTAAAGATCCAAATCAATTAATGATGAAGTGACATTTAGCTTTAAGTACATTTGCACAGATGAAATGAATATCACCAATGCTACCACAAACAGACCCGTGATAGTATGTTGAGCCAAGGTTGCATGTGCTGTGTTTACATTAAAGCATTATGATAGACTATAGGATAACAGAACACAAAATAACAATATATGCAAGTGACAAATGGCAAATGAATTCTGTCCTGGCCACTTTGTCACAGGTCCTCATAAGGAGAATCATGTGCTGTCTAAATGACTCGGGTAAAGTTTGTAGCATGCGTGCTTGTTGTTGTCTGCTTCCACTTGTCTTTGCACTAGGATGATGTCGGCGTTAACACGGATCGTCCCGTGCGTGAGGCTGGACGGTGTCAACACGTTAACAAGCTAACTGCGCTAACGCACTAGTTCCCACCAATTGAGCATTGCGTGGCACATCCGACATACTGTTTTACTTTTGTCCATGACGCGCTTACCATCAGGGTCATGCTTCACATGAAAACCAAGATAGTTCCAGACGCCAGATCTGAATGAGGGTGGGGGAGGCTCAATTTCGGGTAGTGTTGAGGCAGTTGCCATGTTGCAACGAGCTTAGCTTCTGTCTTGCTAGCTTGCGGTGCACTCAGTGGATCTGCACTGGACAGTGCAGCCTAGGCGGAGTAGTCGAACGCAGATCCACTGAGCGCTCAACACAGACAGCATCGTCAGAAGAAAAGTTGATAAAATAAATTTTTTTAAAAATTGTATTGTTCGATACAAATGGATACCGAACCGAAAGCACTGTATCAAATGGTTCAATATCAATACGAGTATTGTTGCACCCCTAAAAAAATAAAATAATATATATATAGAGAGAGAGAGAGAGAGAGAGAGAGAGAGAGCAAAATCCATTTATCTCATCAGTTAAAACTGAAATAACAAGATATCAGAAAAAAATGCAATATGAATGGGCCAACAGGGTCAGTGCTCAGCTCTCAGGAACACGGAAAAGACAGTGACACGGTTAATTTAGAGCAGGCTCAGGCTGGCTGCAGCTGTACACTCTGCGTTTGCCAACACATCATCATATCAGGGCCACTTCCTATCAGTGTGATCAGCACTCAGTTTAAAAGAGAAAAAAATAGAAGAGGGAAGAAAACGTACAGGAAGTCATCCTGTAAAAACAAGATACAGAGAGCCCTTTATGGTGGGAAAAAGTCAGTGGACCATTTTCTCACAAAATGTTTAAGTGTAAAAGACATGTTTGTGAAGGAATTAGAGGACATGGAGTGAACCTGGTAACCATTTTAAAGCGGGTTTGTGATAGATCCAGTGAATGAGACTTTAAGCGAGAATAGCCATGAATAGAAAGGTCTGCATTTAATTTGCTAATCCATCATTCCAATTGTAGTCTGTAACAAAGGAAGAGGAGAGTGGTGGGGCATTCAGAGGCAATGGAGCATGCTGAGGGGTGCGTGTGTGGTTCTCCATGGAGCCAGAGAGGCCATGGCCCTTGGCCCTAAAAGCCTAGCCAGCACTGGGAAGAATTGGTTCTGATGAGCTCAATGCAGGCAAGACTAATCCCTTCATGTCCAAAGAATTGTTTAACTATGTTTGACTGATTAACCCAAACCCCTCGTTTCCACTTACAATCTATTTGTTCAATCAAGTCCCCTGCACTCTTCATGCTGCAGTGTGTGGGTGGTGATGGAGAGGGAGCAAAAGAACGAGGGAGAGTAACAAAGGAGGCTGCAAAACAATCCATTTGTGGAAGCATACAGAAGTCAAAGGACAGGGCTTTTTGTTCTTCTTGCAATTCTGCAAATGCACAAGTTCCTGCAAACCAGCTGTTGCGAACATTCAAAGGTCAGAGAACTCTCGCCTTGAGAGATGTCAACTAGAAGGCCAGGAGAAGTGGTGCTAGCATACCACACTGGGATGCTGGTCTTTAGTAGCTTCCTAGGAAAAGGAAATTTAAAGGCACTCTCCCCTGCGTGGAAAAGAGGTTGCCAGGAAGATTAACCCAGCTTCCTTTTATAGCCTCTGACAAGAGGTTAAATCACACATTACACTGCCTGAAATGTCTCTTAGTAATTAGATCAAGAATATTACTCTCTCTTCTTCCCCTTGCAGAGTGCAGCTGATCAAAGTCTAATGATGGTGTCAGTGCCATTGGCAGTGCTGGCTGAGTAAATCTCCCCATCGGGATGGCAATCTGTCAGGGCCGCAAGTCCTGCTAAACAGCACAGGACATGAGCACAATGGTGCTTGACACAAAATAGACTAAATGAACCGCATCCTTTATCAACAAGCCGTCCATCAGCGGTGCACCACTAAAATTCATCCCTTTGTTTGAGGTCTACAACTGTGTGTTTATATGTACACAATCAACTGAGTTATATAGAGAGGCTGGTGACATCTGTGGGTTTTATCCTGATAACTGTAAAACCCACGACCGGCTTATCTGCCGTCTTTCCATGCCAGAGCAGATCTAAGCAGCACCTGGTCCCTTGATGGGGTAAGCGGGCTACTGGCTATTAATTACAGAAAGCTGACACGCAGCGAAGGCAAGCCCTCGCAATGAGACCCTGGGACGTCAGATACACAGCAAGACGAATGCTTTTCTGTCACACAGCAACATGACCTGCCTCAGGACTCTTTACTGCAAGTACTTTCAAGTATGCCTTTCAAATTGTGGCCCACCCTTCTTCCTTTGCTCCCACCCTGTCTCCCCCCTCTATCTCAATCACATTCTGCGGATGTTACACTACTTCAGGGGATATTTTCTGACTAATGCAAAATGCTTGTGCAGTGGCATGATAAAAGTTGGCATTTTCCTTTTCTAATCCAATGCTTCCTTTGTAAACAACCTCGCTTTTTTTATGTGTGTGTGCTCAGGGATGCGGGCAAGGGATGCAAACAAATCGCACATAATGGTCAATTTCATTATTTGCTCTCAAACTCAATGGCCGCAAACAAAAGAGGGAAATGGCAGGAGATATGCCAATCATTTATTGTTGAAAGATGCCTGACAAAAGAGGCCCTATAAACCTGACAGCTTTTTCCTTTTTTTATATCAGTCCTTAGCACAATCCAGCTTCTTAAAACGGGAACCCAGACAATGGACTTCTGCAAGAGGTCTGACCCTAGTCTTAACCCCATACAGGTGGTACACATGAAGCACAGACGAAACATTGCAATGGGAGGCCTGCTCTCAGAAATCTTTTAGACAAGCACAAAGACAGCTCAATGCCACTAAAGTGAATCTGCTGAAAAGAAAATCCCCTTGAATAGATGAATGGTAAAGTCTCATTAGGTGTGGACTAAAAGCATCTGTTAAAGAGAGAGTCATGAAAAGTAAAACTTTACAACTAAATAGCAGTACCGTATTATGCTGTGAAGGCTGCTCCCTTTCAAGTGTGGGCAGAAATGCAATAGTTGTGGTTCAAAGTTTAAATAGCTCATTTTTCAAACTCTTCATATACAAGAGGGGAAAAAATGATCTGAATCTGTTGAGCAAAGAGCAAACTTCATAATAAAACAGCTACATCAAGTGTGGTCTTCCAGTTCAGAAGAATAATGTGACTCTTGTCTGATTGCTGCTCAGTTGACTCCAACTACAGTTGAACTATGAACCGTGATTAAAGCCAACATCCCCCTACAGAGCGACAACTGCATCTCTGCACATTCCAGGAAACTCAGCCAGCTGAACACAGCAAATACACCGGAGAGGAGGAGGAGGAGACATAAACAACGTAAGATAGTTTGAGAGCTCCACCGATGTTTACTGTCTCACTAAGTGCATTTCATCCCCGTTGCTTTCACAGCAGCAGCGGTATTTCAGCATTCAGTACAGAGGGGCTGCTGATGCCACAGGTCTGTGTACAGAGGGCTCAGTCACAGGCTGAAGAGACTGTTTGGACAATGTAGGTGTCAGACACGCTGCCTGTCTGGAATAACGATTCACTTCAGCTACTACAAAACATCCTCTGGTTCCTTTATGGAGAAAGTGGTTCTGGGAAAAGGAAAAAAAAACCCAAAACTATCTTGACTGTTTTTAAAAGTCTAAGTGTTGAAAACTGATAAGGAATTTCTTCTTTGTTTGAACTGGTGCGTTGCTACCAGGGAGAAAGGTCTGCATTTGCTTCAAATAGGCACTGAATGACATGCCAGAGATTAGCCTCTGAAGGTCACAGTCTTAGCCTATCCTTTCAGATGCTTTTTACAACGGAACCCCGGGCCCTTTTGAACAACAGGAAGAATGTCATCTGGTTACTTTTCAAGGCACGGAGATACCATTCACTGTGGCCAACAATGGAAGCAAACAGGACCAGAGGGTTAGGAGGTTATAAAGGACCCCATTCTAAGCACCACTCGGTCTCCAGCACGCTGCACGGACACAGAAAAAACACACCCACACACTGAGGCCCGGAGAAGTGGTGTAACTGATGATAAGCTGTGGAGGGTCATGGCAAAGTGCTGTGCACTGACCGTTCTCCTCGACAGCTCTTTCAGCACAGCCTACGTCCCTTTCCAGCACAGAGCTTAACACCCAGACCTATCTGACCCAGACCAAGCCTCTGAGCCCCATACCCACTGTCAAAGTCATTCACTGCTTTGTCAGTTTGAAAGACAACTGTATGATACCCTAAAGTATATCCTTCAGGCAACTGTGACCTGCTCAAAATTACATAGAGGAAAAAACAAAAAGAGTCAAGTAGATGAAGTCAGAATGCACTGACCCAGATGTAGGCCTGCAACTAAGCTTGTATTTGGGCAAAAATGATGAAATCTAACCTTGTAACAGGAGGGGGAAAGGGAGAATTTTAATATACCAGTGTGCTATTTTCAATGACCAGGCCTTAACAAAAATTATATGCCATTATTCAGGTTGTAAAGCTTGTCCCGAAAAAGGCTCTCAGGCAACAGACAGAGCTGAAATACTTCACCAATTTAGTGTCTAATGAACCCTCTGAAATATTAAAAATAAAGCCCAATTAGCCGAGAGCATTTTACATCTCTTCCCTCTCTAATCCTCTTGTAGCTTAGCTTTATCTAATGTCTGCGCCAACTATGACACTTTGAGCTCACTCTCCCCTATATCCCCACCACTTGATATCCTCTACAGCTTCACTGCTGCTTTGTTGTGGCATTCTTTCTGACCCCTCAGACTTGGGTCAGACTCTGAGCCTCCCTGTTGGTGGATAATGATGCCCTGACATGTACAGTTGGCATGGTCAGTGGAAAACTGCAGCAATAACCGTGGACATGCTAATGGCATCTATTAGGATCACTTAAGAGTGATATGGGACTCGTCTGGCGACCTCTTATTAGACAGCGCTTGGTACTAGGGGGCGGAGAGTGCCAGTGGAGGGTCAGTGATCCAACTGAGATGCCCTTATCTTGTGCCATAAACAGATAACAGTATCTGCCCTGCTCTTCTGCTGTTCCTGTGAAGATGGAGGTGGATAAACAACCCCGTCATCTGCAATGCCTCTGACAAGCCTGATCACACAGATGCTCTCCTAGACCTAGCCCCGTTCGTCCTACTGCACTGTTGTTATTGCTGTGAATGGCACTGTGAGGCTTAGAGATTTGTCCATGATTACCCTCAAGCTGAAGACATAACAATTTCAGAAAGCCCTTTGCTCCTTGTGTTTGTAACATCACTCCCTGGCTTAAGGGCTCGGCTTTGCTGATTATGCAAACTACCAAGCAAGAGTGGGGCTTTATTTTTCTTTTCTTTTTTTTGTTACCCTAATTGGACCTGCCAGCTAGCATGCAAATCTATGCACAAAAATGCAGCAAACAAAGAAACAAACTGTATCTTCATATGAAGGCTACTGCCTGCGGTCACTGCACAAAATAAAAGCACCCACGTGAACCAAACTGAATACCATGCAAACAGCTGACCCACAGCTGCAGTTGAGTCTCTTTTCTCAGAGATATCCAGAAGTTGCCCATCATGTCGTAAACACTTGATCTGGATGTATCATGTGGCTGCAGTTTTCTATGCTGAGTCTGACCTGCGTTTGACCCACATACTGAGTCTCCTGACTTTCTCACAGAGGCTACCAAACATCTGTTCCCTTTCTGAAACCAGACTCATTCAGCTGAGAAGACATTGGGTGGCCTCAGAGAGAGTTTCTCCAAGTGGTGGGTGGCTGAGTGGGTGAGTGTGGGCTGACAGCTGCCCTGGTGATGGGAGGACTGAAAGGTGGAGCTGGCGGAAAGATCAATGGTACCTAGGAAATCTCAGTCCTTCTGCCTGGCACCTGGGTAGAGGGGCAGCCTTATTTAGCAAATGGAACTAGTCAACAAATCATTCTCATCTAAAATGATCAGGTGTGGAAAATAAAAAATATGCTGGGCATAAAATTCACTGACAACACCTGTGAGCGATTAAACATACACAGGACCCTGCAGGAAAAGAAAAAAGAAAGGTACAAATGTATTGCACTGGGGGAAGAGCACACGGTTACACATTTCCATTTCAAGTACAGTCTCTAAAATGCTACATCAAATCACTGGCTTTGAATAAACCAAAAAATGACCATCAGCCAAGAGGCTCATTCCGGCACAGAAAAATCATTGCATCAAAAATATGTTGGTTAGCTGAGCAATTTCACAGTCAACAATCAGAGGATCGGGACTGTTCCTCATCAATGTGTTTTAATGAGCTCCCCGTGAATCCCAACAACAGCTGAAACATAAAAGCTGCCCAAGTTCTCTGGTTCACTCTTTGTACCTTGTGATCTGTTATTCATAGTCTTGCTCTGAAGTCTCTCAGAAATAAAGCAGAGCTTTGATGTTATCCTCTTATTACTGCTGTCTGAAACAAGCCTAATGTTGGGAATCAGACAGTTTGGCTGTCGAATGGAGAACCTTCTGCAACACAAAACCATCTGGGCTTCAGTGTAAGGTGTTCACAATGATTGGTTTGAACCTTGTGAAGCTAGTCATCACTCACTAATATCTGCTTTGCCATGTGTTTGCAAGAACAACGTGTAAGAATAGCGTCTGGAAAACTGCGTAGGCGTGCAATACAATCACACTCGACTTATTCTAAAGCCTCTAATCATGTGTGTTCTCTACAATATGTAGCTTTTTTTCCCCCCATGCCATAGTTTTACATCACCTGTGGGCCACAGCAAACTGAGAGGCAATAGCAGCCAAGATGCTGCACAAGTACTTTAGAGGAAATTGCCCTCCTCTGCCCTTAGTGTAGATCAATATGTTCAAATTTGTCAGTGGCTGGCTGGGAAGGTGAAAAAAAGGGGAAAAAAACTTTGCTTTTCTTTCAGTTTGCCCTCAGCAAAGACTCAGGATTTGTGGTGACAGGTCAAAGAGTCAGCACATGACTCATGGGCAGAGGAGGAGAGACACTTTTGAAAAGGCACGCAGAGATCTAATTAACACATACATTCAAGTGGTATTTCAATTTGCTGGAACGCTGTAATTTTCTACAGAGCTGACCAGCGTGACATGAACGAATGAACCATGCGCTCATGACATCCAGACTTATCTGCAGCCTCTATAACTAAGAGCAAACACGTCATTTTCAGACCTAAATAGAAGCAACCACATACCAAGTGGCACGCACACACACACACAGATATATTCACTGACATAACTGCTGTCATTAGAGGTGAACTGCATTTTACAGATGGGCAGAGGCCTTATATTAATTTGCTGTTGAGCCCCAATTAAGCTTCATTGTGCTGGGAAACATAGCATCCCAATTCAAAGAGGGTTCCTGCTACACGATAATTGCCAAAAAATAAATAAAAATACAGTTCTAGGGACACCCCCCGCCCCCCGAGTTTCCCCGACAACAAGGTCTGAAATTTAATTATCCGCTCTTTGGAAAATATAGAGGAAGAAAGCTACATTGCAAAACTGCACTTCTGGGCAAGTAATGTGAGGCTCTTGTTTGAGTAAGCGCTGGATATCACAGAGCACATCCTTCCCTCGTTGCTATACACTAGACAGTCCCACCTTTGTCGTGGTAAAGAAGAGATAAAAGGCTTTTTTTTACATGACATATACATATATACATATATATATACACATATACATATATATACACATATACACATACACATATATATATATATATACATATATATACACATATATATATATACATATATATACACATATATATATATATACATATATACATATATATACACACACATATACATATATATATATATATATATATATATATATATAACGGGCATGCAAATGTAGACAAAACACTTATTTATTTTTTTAAATCGCTGGATATTTCACAGTTTTATCATCTTACCATGTGAAGCGCAAAGCAGATAACTTCCATAGTCCGGCCAGTCATAGAACAGAAGAGTTGCCTTTTAATCAAATCCGTCACAAGCTCCATGACATTACAGACCGATTACAGCAATAAAAGCAGAGCAGCCAAAGACAACACGGACAGGCTGTGACAACATTAACATTCCGCCGTGTAAAGATTGGGCTCGGAGGGGGAGAAACGTCGATAGGATCCCATTAGTTAAGTGCGCCCTTAGGATACCCGAAATTTGATCAGAGATAGACCTTTTCCTTCCAGACACGAACCATTAGACGTCCTAGCATTAAAAACAGAAGCTCTTCTCGTCCTCTGAAACTACTCCTGCACTCCTCCTCCTCCTTCTCCTTCTCCACCTCCTCAGCGGTCGAGGTTGTGCGGCAGGATCAGGATGAGCTCGGTGACGTCAACCTTTTGTTATCACCTTTAACACTTGCTTTTGCAGGTGGAAACACTTCCCCGTGGCGTTATGTTTAAGAGGTGCCATTTGCAGACGCGCCTGGAGAGCAAGGAGGGCGCACAGCATCTGTACAGTCGAGTGGAGACGGCCGAGGCTCTAAATCTTGGCAAATGGTTGCACGCTTTCATGATTATATCGGACACTAGCCAGGGGTAGACAACTTTGAAGGTAGCAAGCAGTATAAAATAACCGAACTTGTAACTTTCATCCGCAACTGGCTTCTTATTGGAGAACCACTTACGATTTAGCTTGAGATGAGGCGCAAAACTACCTGCATCATTGTTGATGACATTTTTAATCGGTGAACATACGAGTGTGATGATGATGACGATGATACTTTAGCAGGCAAATACAGCTCAGCTTAATCCGCACTGGTGGCTGTCACATTGCACAATATAGACTAGCTAACCAGCCTGAACACAACACAACATAAGCCCAGTTTGTACAGTTATCATCAGCTCTAATCGAGAATTTATGGCTTTTTCCTCTAACTAAAACATAGTTGAGTATCAGAGAGATTTAAGCCTTTGATAGGAGCTTTACAGTAGATACAGGGCCAATGCAGGAGAGCAATACAGTAGCTATAAACCTGTATGTTACCAGTCAGCGTGCCAGCTGACTGCCCAGGCTCCTGGCTAGCTAACCTAGCCAGCCAGTCTGAAACATACACAGTCCCATTGTTGCCTTCTCAACCTTTCCTAATATTTACGCCACACTCTCAGAGGACGTCACACGGTATCGGACAGCAGGCGTGTTATAAAGATACAACTACTTACTCTCCGTTTACCTCTGCGAAAGGCATCGTTTAGTACGTCGCCATGGTTTAAAACGGACAGATTTTCTCCCGTTGCCCTGTGCTGCCGAATCACTGCTGTTGCTGCTGTCTGCGGCAGCAACTTCTGGCGCATGCGCTGTAGCTGGGACCGTTCCAGACTACGCCGTGCGCTGCGCAGGACGCCCGAGTGGTTTAAAGGGACAGTGAACTTGAAGCGCGATTGGACGGCTGAATATTTGGACGTGAAATACGTGAAATACATTAAAATAGTTCCTATATAGGCCAGTAAATAAATATTAGCCTTTAGCTGTCTATTTTTCGTCAGTCCAATTAGATTTGGTTAACGAGCTTTGTAGACAAAATAACAGCAGCTTTATCAGCTCTGGTAAGGTTTTAAACATATTATGGACTTACATATATGACAGTGCTCCCATCTAAAGGGTACACTAGTTTACTGAATGGTTTCAGGAGTGTGAAAATGGTGTAAATCATGTGCTATGGCATTCAAGTCAAGTCAAGTGGCTTTTATTGTCATTTCAACCATGTACAGTGGTACAGTACAGAGTGACATGAGACAGCATTCATCGGAGTTGGATTTATAATTTATTCATCACAGAAGATTGGAAATTCTTTTGTTACAGCAGTTGGAAAACTTAAACACAACCCATGTCAAAATAGCTTAAATAATCAGAATAGTGTATGGCTAAATAAAATAAAATACGACATAAACAAAAAACAAAAACAAACAAAAATCCCTGTAAAGTCCAAACTAATCTGTGGATGTAGCAGGGTACGGGTATTTTTGAAAACGCAGATTTTTCTATGCGTTTGCCCCTTTCCTCCACATGTAAACGGCATTTTTAGTCACTGAAAACGGAGATTTTTAAAAACTCCGGCCAGGGTGGATATTTTTGAAAACTCAGTTTTTGCATTTAGGTGTGGACGAGAAAAACAAGAAAACGCAGGTCAAAGGTGTGCGCCTTTTTTGACTTCACACTGTGCGCTACGTTATTGTTTCGGTGAAATAAATTTCTACAATACTATTACTGTTAATTTTACTCTCTGCAATGTTTAAATGCTTACATATACACACACAGTTACTGTCCCTCCACACATATGACTTGGTTCTGCTTCTATGCCCCAGCTTTGTTTACTTTTTCCCACCGAGGCTTCTAGACTTCTGATTGGCCAACATTTCTGCACGGTTAGGAATATATTGCAATAACGTGGGGCACAGTGTGACATCAAAAAAGGCGCGCACCTTTGACGCTGCATTTTCTGCGTTTTCTCCGTTTTTCTCATCCACACGTAAATGCAAAAATGGAGTTTTCAAAAATATCCACCCTGGCTGGAGTTTTTAAAAAAAAACCATTTAACTTCAATAATCAGTATTCTAACCTTGAATATTGAATATTGCTCATTTACCTCTAAGCTTGTTTGTGCACATCTCTGACCAAAATTTCCTACTCATCTGGAAGAATAGCACATGACTTGCCTTGAGCATGAGCTATATTATGCTATATTCTGCTTGCATTTTTGCCTCATTGTGCTGCTCACATATTGTATTATGAATCTTGTTGGGGAAGATAAAAACCCAGATAGAGGACTCCTGGTCAATAGTGTCACATGCTTTGTGATTTGATGAAAGGTTCTATTTGTGCAGCCTGATGTGTATAGCTCCCTAATCAAAGACTTATTTTTCTGTGACAACTAAAATAAATTACTCCATTACAATCGCCCACCTGCCCTCTCTGCAGTATTGATACCATTTTTATTACAAGAGAGAGACAGACCGACAACACTGAAGACCGTGGCCAGTTGTGGAAGCTTAAGAATGTGTGCTCACGGCTATGTAATGTCTTGTCACGTTGGAGCCTCCGCAAAAGTAGTCAGATAAGATTATTACAGAGAAAATTACACGTGCTCAGTCCCGTAAACATTTCTGATACAAAGCTTTGTGAAGCCGCGGCCTGAGCTCCAGTATGGACCGGGCTTATTACAATACTTCAGCCAATTTAGGCCTGCAAGCTTCACTTCCCCCCATCAGCAAGTGAAAGAAGGGAGAATTTGGTCTGAAAGCCCAATCACACAGAGCGCTCCGAGTTCAGCAGGTGGGGAAGTAGCAGCAGCAGGCTCCATCAGGCAATAATACAAAGTTAATGATGCAGAATGGTGTCTTTCTCCATACCAAAGAAGACGTCAATACAGGATGTTTAAGAACGCTGTTCCTAATTACGCTTTTTAAATTCACCACTGACGTGATTGATGATTTCAAAGGGAGGCATTATTGATCCACTTCACAGACAAGTCCCATCGATTGCAAGTCTGGAATGAATAAAAAAAAATTTTTCCACCCCACTTTATCTCCCCCACGGAGAGAGAGATTGTACAATCAGAGCATCAGTGTGACCTATATGGGTAGTTAGGAGCTAAATCACCTCTTTAACAAAAAAAAAAAAAAAAAAAAAAAGCAGGCAGAGCAAGGACATCTCGAGCAGTGATTGCTGAATGGAGGGACCTTGGGGGACCTTCAGGGCATCACATAAAATGTAACAGTTGAATCTCATTTCTCACATGTGGAAATTCATCCATCCGTTCATTAATCTGTGGGATCCCTCGCAAATAGCCGATCTGTGCTGGAGTTCTCAGCATGATAAAGTTCAGGAGCGGCTGTTTGAGAGAAAGTCAGCCGGCTGTGCCCCATCACGCCTCTCACTGCAATCAGCGGTGATGGAGTGATGGATGCTCTGACGCACTGACAGATTGTTTTTCCCCCACCTCTGCTCCCTGTTGACATGCCCCGTGGCTCGTGCTTATAGTTCTTTGTTATTCCTCGTGCTGAGCAAGCTCTCCTTATTAGCGCAGAATCTGCCAGTTATTGCTCATCTAATTCCAGCTAGCGTTATTAATAAATCAAAAATAGAAGTTTGAGAAAATCTCCACACCGGGCTGCAGAAAATTCTGCATATTCGGGGAGATCTGACTCGTTCAACATCAGTGCCGCGTGTTCTTTTGAATTACAGAAAATAAAGATTGATTAGGAATCAACAGCATGCTGAATCGCGGTAGCAGAGAGGTTTTCCATCACACTGTGCAGCATCTCATTGGCAAGTGCACTTCACATACCAAAGTGGGCTACAGCTTATGATTAAATGGTCTGCAGGCAAAGCCTTTTTGTCTTTTTTTCCTTTTTTTTCTAGAGAGAGCTCTTTCTGAAGGCCAAAGTTAATGCAGTCATAGAAAGACTCTGATACACTCCCACGTGAAGTGGCCATGTGAGGAAAGCCCGGAGGGAGAAAATGCCTTGAATGAATTTGAGAGAGAGTGGGAGAGAGGCAGATAGAGGGGAAGTTCAAACATTACTGATCCTCAAATATCCTTTTGGTTTCTGGTTCAATTGGAATTTGGCAGTAAGTGTCTGCTAAAAGCTCCATTTTTGTTGCCCCTCCATTGCTGCTGAGCTTTTAGAGTTAGATGATGACAGATTGTGAGCTACCTGATATCCTTCATCATCCTCCCCAGTGGAGGTGTTTGTTCCACCCCGAGCAAGTCCTCCAGGACTGACAAACAGCCGGTGAGCTTGATGGACTACAGGGAGACATCTGCTCTGCTTGGCTTTCCCTTGCATATTGAAAACAACGTATTACAGTAAACAATAACCACGCAAACTGCGTCCTTTTAGTCCGACTATTAACCTCATGCACTTTGTGGTTATCAGGCCATTATATCAGCTGATCCTCATGAATTAGTGCTTAAATCTTACGGGGAGGTGAGTGAGTTTGTCAGCATGCATGCTTTCTTCAGGTTAGTATGCTGCTTTAGGCGACCCATGCTCAATATATCCTCAACAACACTGTCAAAACTGTGCTTCAAGCACCCTTGGGGATCAGCTCTGTTGTGTGCACTCATGGGACAAGAGGGAAAGAAAATGTCTGAGCAGTGCAATCTGATTTGCGGTTGTGGGTGCAGCATTGTGCAGCTCACAAAGTAATCTAGAGAATATCACCTCTTGTAAAAGTCCCTTTGAAGTCTGTCATTCATTTCAAACTGCAGGTTGCTCATGTTGGCAGACGCGTTTGTGCATTGTGATGAGCTGATTTGGGATTGCCATCGGCTGATTTCAGCTTGTCTCTGTCCTTCCTGCTGTAGACAGGTGGTTCCTAAGCTGGGGCCTCAGGGGACTTCTGGGAGTTAAAGAGGGTTTGCTGCAAAATGACACACAACAGTTATATTATTTTGTTAGTTATGTAGAAGTAAGGCCTAGAGAACAGTTGTGCCCACTCAAATAATTTCCTCCATCACATAGTTCCTCCAAACTCAATGATCTCTCTTCTCATTCCTCAGCCTTTATTTGTTTGTTTCCTTGTTTCTCTTCTTATGCAATCATTTTCAGTCACTCAGACCATGAACTGTCATTTTCAATTTAGTCAGTGAAGAGTACGCAACTGGTACAATCTTTACTGAGTCATTAGGAGAGTAGTTGGATATTATGATGTAAATCTTGTCAAACAATAAATATTTTAGTTTTATTTGCCTTGAAAAAAATCATTTTAATCAGTGGGGTGTGATTAATTTGCTATCTGACTTTAACATTTCAGATGAATGCGAGTAGGATGGTCAGGGATGCAGTTGACCCTGCGGCCGCTAGGGGGCGGTGTAGCTTTCACAAGCACACTCATACAGACCCTCTCCAGAGCGGAAGATACCTCTCTTTGGTTAAAGCAACATGGTTTTACCTTACAGGCAATGTGAATGTAAACAAGCGACCCAGTACTTCGCAGACGAACAACGTCTTATTAGCTAAAACACAGCAGCTGTTGTTTTGTCAAAGTAAGATGGCTCTCAGAGTGTGTGGTCGCTTTTTCAGAGACTCGGCTGTCCTCTCCAGGCGGCTCGCCGTGTCTGCTCGACAGGAAAGTGCGTCATGGTTTCTGACAGCGGGTCAGTGGAGACATTATTTTTCTGCTTATCGTTTATTTTGTTCATTTTTGAAAGGAGAAATATTTGATGGTCCCTATGATGTTGATCCTGATTGGATTTTGCCAACAGAATACCAGAATTGGCAGGTCATCACTGATGCCCTTTGCTTTTTAGAGATGAGAGCAGATTCACCCTGACCATATGTGACAGAGTCTGGAGAAGCCGTGGAGAACGTTATGCTGCCTGTAACATCGTTCAGTATAACCGGTTTGGTACTGGGTCAGTGATGGTCTGGGGATCCATATTGATGGAGGGACACACAGACCTCTACAGGCTAGGCAACAGCACCATGATTGCCATTAGGTATCGGGATGAAATCCTCGGACATTGTCAGACCCTACTGCCATAGGGTCTACTCTACTCTCATGTAGTGAGAGTAGAGCAGTGAGTTTCTGGAAGATGATCCTGTTGATTTTGGTCCAGCTCAAGGAGGAACCCCCCCCCCCCCCTCCTCTTACTATTAAAGTTAAGCTGATTTTAAAAGTAGTTTAAATCATAAATTGATTGCATTTATATTTCCTAGATAAAGTGAATCATTTCTCTCCTGCACAGTGCTAACAGGAGCAGCCTGAGACTTTATACCTCAACTAAGGCTCAAAATTCTCTGCAAAAGTAACAACAAATTGCTTGTTAACACATTTCTCCATAAAAGTGCTTGTTATCCAAAACGACTTTCTACTCTCACTACATGAGAGTAGAGCAGTGAGTTTCTGGAAGATGATCCTGTTGATTTTGGTCCAGCTCAAGGAGGAACCCCCCCCCCCCCCCCCTCCTCTTACTATTAAAGTTAAGCTGATTTTAAAAGTAGTTTAAATCATAAATTGATTACATTTATATTTCCTAGATAAAGTGAATCATTTCTCTCCTGCACAGTGCTAACAGGAGCAGCCTGAGACTTTATACCTCAACTAAGGCTCAAAATTCTCTGCAAAAGTAACAACAAATTGCTTGTTAACACATTTCTCCATAAAAGTGCTTGTTATCCAAAACGACTTTCAAAAGCTGCAGTTTTGGGGGTAAGACAGCACAAAAATCTTGGAGTTATGTGATGATGTATGGTTTATTTTGTGAACCTTTTTTTTGGGGGGGGGGGGGGGGGGGTTGGACAAAGAAAATCTGAATGCCTCACTATTCTGTGTCATATTAACATCCCAGTAAGAATAATCTGAGTCAGCTTGCGGGCCTGCTGGCAGTGAAGTGATGGAGATTTTGATGTCTTTACAGGAAATGCTGCCTGCAGCCGTGGAGGGGGGAACGGATTTATCTTCACTCCTGCTTGTTTTATTACATCAGAGGCATTTCTCAGCAGACTGATGAAAGGCAAAGCAGCAGAGGCAGACGGCAACATTTATCGCCTTTCAGCCTCAGTTCCGCCAGACAGCGGTAACCAGACCACTGCCTCAGAGATTTACATCTCTAAATTTGCCTGATCATTCCAACTCAGCCTTTTCCCAAAAATTGCACATGTCATCCTTCTGTCATGTTTATGGTCTGTCTAATGTTTAGTGTTGTGTCTTTTTAGGTGAACAGTTGTCTCTGTTAATGAAACATCCAGATCAACCTGAAAACTCAAAGGTTTTGAAAGTGGCTATAATAGGTGCCCCAAATGCTGGGAAATCCACATTGTCCAATCAGCTCCTTGGCAGAAAGGTTTTTGTCTTTCTTTTTAAAAAATCTATCTTTACTCTGTAAAATATTTGTCTTATTACTCACCTTCTAAAATCTGTAATCTTGTCTTAAAGGTGTTTGCTGTGTCCAAGAAAGTACACACTACACGGTCACGTGCACTGGGCGTCCTAACAGAGGAAGACACACAGATAGTACGAACCTTTTCGCTTCCTTTCTGTTTTAATTCAGGAATGTTGCTCAGAAGTTATATGCCTTTGTCAATAAATTGTTTGTTTTTTGCAGATCTTGCTGGATACTCCTGGTCTTACTGCTCCATCAAAGGTCAAAAGGTGCTTTTCCCATTTAGATATTACTCAAGTCTGTCTCCCTCTGGTTTTATTCTGCTGTGTAATACATGAATAAATTCTGTCTTCAAAGACACCAGCTGGAGAAGTCTTTGCTTGTGGATCCCTGGAACACGGTCAAAGAAGCTGACCTAAGTATGATATATTCACTCTGGGTCATTTATTAACCGCAATTGAGCAGTCTCTATTTTTTTTATTATTATTCTTTGTGCTGATCTAATGTGAACAGTGGTGCGCAGTGCTCCCTTTTAAATGCTTATAATTACATTTCCAGTGGTAGTTATGGTGGATGTGGCAGACAAATGGATGTGCAGCAGGCTCGACTTTGAGGTGCTGAAATGCCTGGCCCAGCACCCGGATATTCCAGCAGTCCTAGTCCTGAATAAGGTACTTTTTGCTGGAGTAAAATGTTCATGTTTCGCATGATTCATAAAAGCAGAAACTACAAGGCAGGAAGAAATCTGATTGATAAATGCTTATGTAGTAATGTAGTCTAGCCTTTCTCTTGTATGAATGCCTCATATTGTAACTTCTTGACAAGTACTTAGTAATAACTGTAGTTATACCACCTCACCTGCTTGTTTATAACTATTTAAAACAAGCAGTATTTGCAGGGATAGTAGCAGTTAATGTACTGTATACTTCACAAGAAGTACTTTTTTGCCTATAACATCCTAATTCATTATTATTATTGAAGCTAAAAGCTAAAGCTGTCATCATTCAGTGTTTGTGTCACTGTCACCAAACCAAATAAAGAGCCCAAAATCAGTTCATCTCACAGTAGCTTCTAGTTTCAGAATCATGTCAGTGGCCTTCCATCCCAAACCCCACAGGATGATTTAAAAAAAGAAAATATGAGAATTTACAGCAGCAGGGAAAGGTCATTAAGTACAATGTTGCTGCCAATACGTGTTTATGTTACAGCTTTGTTCCTTTCATTAGGTTTGTCCACAGTAAGGAATAATATGGGATTCATTGCAGTGAATTCCACTGCAGTGATTGATTAATTCAAATCACTCGATAATAGAAAATCCTCAATGCAAAGTTTTTTGTTTGGTGCTTTGTGTAATCCACGACTCTGTAGCGCTCAGTTAGAGCAAAGAGGTGGAGCTGTTACGGAGACCGTGAGCACAGGTGGAGTGAAAGAAAAGGGTTTTCTAGTGTACAGAATAGCAGCGCTTGTTACTGTAATTGCCATAAAGTCCTTTACTGGGAAAAAGCTGGCTTGAGTCCTTAACCAAACCGCCTGTTCAACAAGCTCCAATGTGAAGAAAAGCGAGCTTTGTAGCTGCTCTCATCCACCGCTGATTGTTCTACACAGAGAATATCTGAAGTAAAGCTACTAGAAGTTAAAGTGTACATATGCAGGGGTGAGTCTAAAGGGGGGCATGGGGTGTACGAGACCATATTTATTTCAAGACTTTAGTAACACTGTTTTGCAGATTTAGTTTAGTTAATATAATATATAATATACGCACACACAAAAACAGATACCTCATCCAGGAGATAAAAAACTGTCAAATCTTTTTACCTCCTGCTTGTGTAAGTAAGCCTTCTAAGAAGAAAGAGTGAGCTTGCATCTATGCCTAATTTTATTTGACATTACTGTACTTATGATTATTTATTTTTGCATCTAAGATTGTTTTTAATATGGCAGGTAAATACATAAATGCTTTACTTTTTTATAGATACTGTATGCGAGTATTAAAACACTTCAGTCTAAAATAGAAACCAGTGAGCAGTTCATTTTAAAAGAGCTATGTTTTTCTCTTTTGAGTATTTATTATTGCTCAAAAGTATTTTTACCCAATTGCTCAATTAAACAATCAATAAAATGCTCTTTTACTGCAAGAATTAAAAGTTTTAATTGACTTTTCAAGTGTTGTCGGAGTTGGATGTAGGAACTACTACTTTCTTTCTACAGAGCTGCAACTGCCAAACAAAGCAAGTGTGCATGTGGCTGCCTTTACAGTTTCCATCACCGTGATGGTATAAAGAAAATAGTTCCTGCATGAAAAGGCGATAATGTTTGCATATTTTATTTTATTTTAAGGTGGACCTCATGAAGGCTAAAGATAGACTGCTGGATATCACGGCTCAGTTGACGTGTGGAGTGGTGAATGGACGCAAAATGCGCATCAGGCCAGTGATCAAGCCCCCGTGGGCAGAGAAAAGATCAGAAAGGGCTTCAGAGGACGAGGAAAACGCAGAACCCGAGGATGGGAGTGAGCCGACCTCTGCGCTGAGCAAAGAACAGCTGAAGACACTGAGAAACCAGCAGGGCTGGCCTCACTTCAAGGACGTGTTCATGCTGTCGTCAGTGGACAGAGAGGACGTGGACACTCTGAAGGTAAATGTTATATGACCACATCAAGATACACTGTAATGTTCATGTGGTATAACTGTGTTCTGTTTTTATCTGTTCTTAAAGAGCTACTTCATGGTTGCTGCCAAGCCAGGATCATGGCAATATCACAGTGAAGTCCTGACTGACCAAAGTCCAGAGGAGGTCTGCACTAACATCATCAGAGAGAAGCTTCTGGAGTATCTGCCCCAGGAAGTACCCTATTCAATGACACAGGTGACTAATGAACCAGTGAACTCTCTGAAGTCACATGTGACCGTAAGCTGACAGCAAAGTGCACTCGTCACATCTGGCTGCACTGATTAAAGCCTATTTAAAGAGCTTCATACTTGCCTCCATTCTACATGTTGACATGTGCTTGATGCAGCTGTTTGTTGCTGCTTCTGAAAATCCCAAGGGTCATTTTTGAATACATCATTATAAAATCTGTCATTACAGAATCACACAATCATGTCAAAGGCGTACTGTGGGCTTGATTAGTTATTAGCAGCTTTTGGAGTTATGCGACATGAGTTTCTCTCTGCACAGAATATATTATCTGCTCTTGCTTTGACTGCCATTTTTAAAAACTATATTTGCCTAATGTGTGAAGAATACATTTCTAAGATCAAAATGTCTCTATTTTTAGTCTGTTGAACTCTGGCAAGATGGAGAAGATGGAGAGCTGGATATTTCTGTGAAACTTTACACAAAGAAAGAAACCCACATGGTAAGCATTCTCACTCTTTATTGGGCTTTTATCACGTGCATCTGTGTTAGTGAAGTGCATACCAAATGAGACAGCCGTAAACGTGCTGTATGTCCATGTAGTTGTTTGAAATCACTCTTTTTTTTTATTCCCAGAGACATCTAGTGTAAAACTAGTACAGTATTTCATAAAAAGAACCTCACACCAACAATCAAACATGCTGGTGGTAGTGTGATGCGTCTGGGGCCACTTTTCTGCTTCAGCAGCTGGATAACTTGCCATAGTTCACCTCTAAATGTCTCAAAAAGCAAAAAACAAAATGAAGGTTTTGGAGTGGTTTAGTCAAAGTGTTGAATCCAGTTGACATGCTTTGAGGTTTCTTCCTGTTAGCAGAGTTTTTTCTTCCCACTTTCGCCACAGTGCTTGCTCATAGGGGCTCAAATGATTGTTGGGTTTTTCTCTGTATGTGTTATTGTAGGGTCTACCTTACAATATAAAGCACCTTGAGGCAACTGATGTTGGGATTTGGCGCTGTGTAAATAACTTTTAATTACTTCCGCATGCTTTAGCAAGAGTTGCATATTTTGAGTATTGATGGGAAGTCAATTCCTTGAAAGTACTTTTGTGTTCAGTGGTGTGACCACATCTACTGCAGTACCCATTCAATCACATCTGTTTTCTTAACACTTTATCCAATTTTGGGTCAAAGGGGTGACTGCAGTCGTGCTGCCCACTACTAGGATCAACTCTTTATTTCTACTTCTGTGTGTGGACATGTAATTTAATGATAGGCTGCCATTCTGAAGTGTCAGTGCATGCTGGGCTGAAAGAAGTGAAATCTTTACCTCTCTTACTGACACCTGTAGCCTCTCTGATGGCTTCTGGTATTTGTTTGCCCCGTACCTCCAAAAATTCTTTTTCCTTGTGTTTTTAACTCATAAATATTAGAGCAGCCTTTCTAAGCCATGCATTTTTAACGACAGAGAATATTTGAAGCTACGTCTGTTGTGCTGAAAATGTTTCAAGGTTGGTGACCTCCAAGAAGAGTTATGCAGATCATCGCTGTTCTTCACAGTTTGCATGTCACACAGGAATGATTCAAGAAATGTAGAGGTAGAACTCGAATGAGTAACTGACCAATAAACACTGAATTTAGTGTTTTTCCTGACTCAAAGCTACTTTTTACCCATGCATGCAACCATACATGGGTGGAACCAAAGACCAGAGATATAAAGGACACTGACTGATTTATAGAGGTTTTAATCAAATAAGGTAACGATATAAAGATATGAATAATCAGCATCTTGAATCACAAATGTTTAATCTTTGACAAGTTCATTTTCCTGCAGTTTTGATATGACGCTGAGGTTATGATCCTCGTCTAAACTTTTCCTGAAGGAAACTATTCTTCCCTAAATGAAATAAAACCTTTCATGTGCTCAGTGGTGCCTGATGCTGATGTTTCTGTTTCTATTGTGTGTGTAGAGGATGGTGATCGGCACAGCTGGACAGATGGTAGCACGGATCGCACAAGAAGCGAGCGAGGACCTGAGCAGAGTATACCTGAGGGAAGTCAGGTTGAAGCTCTCAGTCAAGCTGAAAAAGTGAAAATGGATGAAGGACTTGCAATAGGAAGAGAAAAGGACAGACCTCTCATCATGAGTTTGATATGGAGCTGTAACTTAACATATAAAATATTCTCAGACCCAGAACTCCTTTGACCTGACACCTCTCTGAAGAAGAGGAATTCTACTATAAATTGGGACTTTTGCAGCCTCCTTTCATCCCGTGCATTATTAAAGCTTTTACATAGAGATGTTACAGAATGCGGTGCATAGATTGATGTTGAAGTGCAAAGAGCACCTTGGTTTTTCTGCAAAAAAACAAAGTGTTGATTAAATGTAGCTTCCACAAGCCACAGAGCCCCCACCCGAATTATTATTATTTTTATTATTATTATTAAGCAGTGATATATTTTCAGTAACAAACATGACATAGACTCCCATCAAATGAGTGTTTTGACACAAGTTTGACAGTGTGCTCATGGCTGAGCAGGTTTGGCGAGCTGTGAAAAAGCCGATGGTTTATCTTTGGCTCTCAGAGCTTTTTACTTGGCGGGCGCCTCGTGCAAACACGGGCTGTAGATAAACTGAAGCGGGACCTGCGCAGTCATGTTCACTCAAATGTCCCTGATGTACCATCCAACCCTGTTCCCTCCACTCCCACATCACTTTAGCCTCCTCCACTGCCTTTGAAGTGTGGCCATCCATCCCTGCAACTATCACTTTTTTGTTCTGCTTCTTTCTTCCTTTTTCTCCCCCCACTCTCACCTCCCTTCTCTGCTTCCCACTTCTCCCTCCTTCTGCTTTTTTGGCTCTTATAAAGCCCAGCTTTGCCCCTGAGGGCTGAATTGTCTCCCTAATGGATGGCAAAATGGAGCACTAACCTGATGCTAAAATGGGTCAGATAATGGTGATTAGATTCATTCCTGCTGCCTGTGAGTTAACTTGACGGTTACTCTATTCGGGGCATCTTGATGAATAACCAGCTAGTGGCCTTAAGCAGGGGAGGGAGGGAGAGGCCTTGAATGTCTCTCAGAAGCTGTGTCAGCCCCTCAAGCTCCCCCTACTCTCAAAAACGGCTGCTTCCCAGTGATTAGACAAGCCCGTTGCGCAGCAGAGATCTCCACTTTGACAAGCCGACAGCAGTTGGGAAATATTTAAACCGATGCACGTCGGCCAGGGAAGGAAAGCAATCCCTCAAACGCAATCAGTTTAAAGTGCTGATATGCTGCACCGAGATGAACAAAAACAATGAGAAGCTTATTTAAGAACCATCTGCTTTATTTCATATGCACCTATTTTTTTTTTTTTTTTTAAAAAGGAAATACCCGCCAGGAGCTTGTGAGTGACACCTCCCGGTCTAGATGACATCGAGAGAAGGCTGTAGAACCCTTACCATTACTAAAACTCAGTAATGGTAACGGTTTGACAGCCTCCCTCAGAGTGTTCAGGCTCAGTTACAGTGTTGGTGTGCTGATAGCAGCGGAGGGGGAATGAAACCCTGGATAGTACATCATCTATACTGTAGTGTCTCTTTTATAAACTTACAGTATAAGATGATATCCTGTCCAGGGCACAAGACAGAACCGTGAGCAGGGAGTCCCTGTAGTTTGTAATCTGCAAGAACAAGGAGGATAACTGTTAGAGTAGAACAACCAATTAAAATGTTTGTAATATGAAATCTGTTTAGTATTTAAATTAAAAGAAAGGGATCCTGTCGCAGAGCCTCCAGGCCTCAGTTACCACATCTCTGTCACATACTCGCCTCTTTGCCTTCAGTGTGTGTCATCGTCTGGTCTCCTTACTGGTCCCTCTGTTGGGTTCCAGCACTTAAAGGCCCCACTCTGGCTCATTAACATACTGTGATGACATCTGGGGTGGACCAGACTGTACTTTTTTTTTTTTCTTATCTCTGTCCAACCTGATTGCCTCTGTCAAGTGATGGCCCACACCCTTTCTACACCCAGCTGGACTCAAAACACACACAAATGCTATTTTTCTTCTAAAAACATACAGTAGGGGAATAATGCATATATTCAAATGTTTGTTGAAGGAAAAAACAGATTATCATCTACAACAGCTTTTATGGCTAATTTTCTGCCAGATCTTCCACGTATTTCAAAAAATATTCCTTGAATATTTTTGATTTGTTATTCAGAATATATGTTATTCTTTCATTTGCCATTCATTGTCTTGTCCAATAGGATTAGGGATTTTATTGTCCCCAAATAATGCATTTAGGTTTTTGGTGTTTAAAGCAGTGGGTTCATTTTTCTTCACAGATACACATACAAAGGGCTGGATAAGCCACGCACAAAGGTTTGGGTCCAGGGGAATTTCTTTTAAAATAATTTTCACATGTTGCTCTGACCTCTTGCCAAATGTCCTGCACTGCAAAAGCAGTAGTCTTATTTAGTGCACATATCATTTGGCAGGAGCATATGTTCACTTTACCCAGGTATAGCGTGTCAGTCTGCGGTATGAACTCTGACACAAGTAGGCATCCAATCTTCTGCTGACATTTCAGTTTCAAAATGTTCTAGTGAGCAGATTCTAAAACAGTCTTTTTTCATCTTTATTTCACCGGGTGATTATGGTCGGCTAAAAAGATGAATATCATTAACAGTCACATGACAAAAAAGTGCACCCTCTTTCAGTTCTAGGATTTTACATCTATTACTTACCAGGTCTGAAAATTTGGTAAATACAACCTCAGTTGAACAGCATCTCATGGCATTATACCATGGCACTATTTGTTTATTAAAAACTAACCCAAAATATAGAAGAAGTGGGGATTTGTTTATGTACAGCTCTGTTTAGGTCCCACACCACCATTCAGTCAGGCTGAAGCCTGGACTTTGCATCACTTTGATTCTGTTATTTTCAGCCTTTCTATTGTAAATTTGCTGCTGTGCCACCTGCCTAAGCAATCAGATAGATGGCCCACATTTGCCTCTAGAATACTTTGGTATACAGAGTTTGTGGTGTTTTAATGGTTCAGTGACTGCATGGTGCCCAGGTGCAAAACAAGCCCAAATCATCACCCCTCCACCACCATGCTTGACGGCTGGTATGAAGTGTTTGTGATGATATGCTTGTTGTGCTTGGTTTTCTTCAAATGTGGTGCTGTGCATTATGGTTAAACATCTCTACTTTGGTCTCTTCTGTCCAAAGGACTTTGTTCAGGTGCAACTTAGCAAACCAAAGCCGTGCTGCCATGTTCTTTTAAGAAAGAAGAGGTTTTCTCCTGGCAAGCCCTGCAAACAGAGTTGGTATATGGTACTTTACATTGTCTGACCTTGTGGTGACCTTGCTGGGACATCCACACCTGTGAAAACTGCCTTTAATTTTTTTTCCACTTATGAATAATCTTTAGAATGATGGACTTCAAATTCTTTGGAAAGGTTTAAAAAAAGATTGATGAGCAGCAACAATTGCTTCTGTCGCGTTTTGTAATTCAGCCGAGGTTGAATCTGAGTCATTTTCAGATCTGCTAAAGACCACACCATTTGTTTTATTACGTCCAGATGTATAAAACTTTATGATGACTGTTTGAAAAACTGCTTTAAGATCTTCTAACTTGGATATCCCATGCTTTCGATTCAGTTCTTTGAAGGACATCATAACATCTTGACTCATTTTAAGTACTTTGGAAATGCTAAAGTTTAAATTTAGCAGCGTTTTTTCCTGTGGTAAGAAAATTGTTTACCCACTTTGAGACAAAGAGTCCTGGTTTTTAAAATATTTTCTGCCTTCACTGCATTTGCAGCGTTTTCACTGTGTCTAAATATGTGGGGAGAGGTAGTTTTTGACCTTAAGATTGCACATGAAATATAAAAAAATAAAGGTATAATAGACTTAAGCTGTGCAGCCCAGTCATACAATGATGGGTCTAGACATTTTTCACGCCCAGAATCAAAAGACAAGTGTAATTATATTCTAATATGATGAACTGCAACATTTCAAGAGTTAGGCTCCTTTTTCTTTCTCGCTAAGAAGTATAAACTTTAAATTATATGCTTCAGCAATTTAAGGACTTTTAGAAGAACTACATGTTTCTCATTTGCCCAAATGTTCCTCCATCTCACCAATGTTAATTGTTAGTTTTGACCTTTCTCTGTCACACATGGCTAATTGCAAGAATTCGAGCAGTCAGCCAATGCAAGGTAACTCCTGTCATTTATTTAAAAAAAAAAAAAAAGCAAAAAGCTTGGAACTTTATCTCGCCGCATGGTAATAAATCGAATGCTCGCCATCTCTACAATCCTCTGAATCTCATATACTTTGGATTTATGTGCAATGGTTTGGAATTTAATGCCACGATATGTCAGCTGATGTCATGTTATCTGACTTATTAAACGGGCTCTATTCCTCTTTCTCGCGCTTAGCTAGATTGCGGGATATGGAGAGCTGAGATGTAATTTTTTATTAGATATGCCACATACACGCCGAACATCAAATTCACAGTGTCAAATTATGGCTGGACTGTGATCGAGCGGGTTGCCAGCTGTGGTTTGTCTTTAATCCCTGACAGTTTGTCTGCATCCCTTCAAAACAGACTGTTTTTCAGGAGAAAATTAGTCTTCCTGGGGGGTTTAGCTGTCTCTTGCTCCTCGTGTAGAAACTCGTTGAATTCCAAGTTCAAAATTGGTGCAAAAGCTTGTTAAGCTGTAAATGACTCTGGTGGGAGTCATGTAGTGCAGGATGTACGCAGGAATACATAATGTACACCACATCCTTTTCAGGTGTAGGGACTCCTCAAGCAGCACTGATGAAAGCACTAGTTCCAAAACCAAGTTATTCATATAGAAAAACACTATTCACCCCCTATTTTAAGGTCAGGTTCATTTATCATAGCTCAATGTGTACCTACAGAGGGAATACCTAATATTTTGAACCAAATCTAATCATTCAGTTCAGTAACTACGTGCATGCTGTGTATGAACCGTGGGACCACGTTAAGTGGAACGTGACAGTTGCCATGGTAAAACACTCCCTAGTTAGGGTGTGGGATCTGGCGGGGGGTGTGAGAGGTGAGATAAAGATGGAGGTATTACTATCTGGGGTTTGCTTTGCCTTGAGCTCTTTATCTGCTTTAGAAATGCTTCTACTCCTTCTACAACTTTCCATTTGCATGCATAGATAAGCTTTTTTTTTTATTCCCCAGCACTCATTAGCACAACAGGGAAGGATGCCTTTATTGTGCCATAAATTTGGTTTTGAATCTTTACATGATGGGAATTTGGAAATAATAGAGAGATTTTCTGAAAGATTAACAGATTTATTTTTATTATGAACAGAAGGTAGTTCCATCAGAGATATGAAACATCTGGCCAGTGGTCACATTACTGAAGGTTTCTAAGTGAGACTCCAAACAGGGCTCTGTTTGGGTTTGACTCCTTATAAAAGGTTCTGAAGATTCTTGGCCTGTGATTAATGAGTGCGTGACATGCTGAAATATTCTGGCAAGTTTAGCATTTGTGTGTTCAGTTACATTAAAGCACCAGAAGGTGAGATGGGAGATTTATTTAAGTACTGGAGAACAATTTGGAGGAACTTCAGATTAAGGGTTTTGCATTAAGGTGCTTAAATCTAATGCACTGTTGGAGATTAGATCATTTCCCCAGCCACACTAGTTTTTGACTTCTTAGATTAAAGTTACAGAAGTGAATAAAAATGTCTGCTGCTGAGCTTTGATCGACTTTCTTCTTCCATTAATCGTTCTACAGTCCTTTTAATCCTACAGCCTGACCCATAGACTGGAAACCACAGAAGTGAAGTACCTGAATGTATATGATTGGTTGAACTAGCTCTATCTTGGCACTGTTGTAAATGGTCATTTGCATCATAGTTAATCTAACAGCATCGTACATTAGAGAAGGATATTTTGGTCAGAGTAAGGATGCTTGATATGTAAATAAAAATTACACATTTGTCCAAATTTGCAGGATTTCAGTCTTTATTATTACATTGTGTACTTTGATTTGAAGTACATCCCCTGGAGTTTTTTTTTTTTTTAACCAGACATTTGGACAAATAAATATCAGATCCCTTTTGAAAAGGCAACTACAGAAATAGGTAATATAAAACCTTTATTTGTCACACCTTTAAATCAGGATGTTAGAATCAGGGCTGCCAGATTAGGTGGTAAAGATCTGAAGTTAGAAGTTAGAGATAGACACGGAGGTATATGTAGCGTCATTCTGCCGAGATCTTAAGTCTTTCTTAAGCCTTCCGAGAAAAGGATGTGGTTGCCTATGAGTCTGGCAAATGGTAATTATATAAAATGATATATTTAAAATGAATGATCCCCCTGTGGGGAAAATCCTTTACAAATGGTCTAGATTTAAAGCTACTGCACATTTGCCCCGGACTGGCAGCCCCAGCAACTGTAGTCCAAAAGCAGACTGTCTTATGCTTGCAGTCAGTTGATTTAATTATGAACTCTTCATTATATCAAAGAGTTTTAAGATGACGTGAGACTGACTCTACAAAAGTTGAGGTAAAGTTTGAAGTGGGTTAAAACGGATTATGGATAGATCTAAAGAAGAAAAATAACATAGATTAGAATTCTAATTTTTTTGCAGCTGAAGGAATTCTGAGTTGTGAACAAAGTTAGTAAACTAATGTCAGCGGGTTGCAAAATACCTACAAACAGTTATAACAGTTAATGATAAGCTTGTTGAGTAAGTGGCTGGCAAGCAGAAAACAGCTTCTATCTTTAATTTATTACTATTTTAAAGAGTATTTGCTTGTTCAAGTAGCCTACTGTATAAAAGGACCTGACCACTGAGAAACATGAGGACCATGTATCCTGTAAGGACCATTTGCACAACAATTATATGTATCATGTGATTAGACCTGGAAAACTACGTAAAATTGTAAAGAGACTTGTAACCTGCCCCACCACTACCACCAACACACACTGACACAGGTCAAGGAAAATGCTAGGCAGCATTATAAGGTCCCAACACCAAAAATATTTTGTTTTGTTTTTTATGACAAATAACAAATGCAGTGTCTCTTAAAACAATTGCATAAAATAACTCCCCATTAACTGACTTAAAGTGGACATGACATGATTGGCTGTCCCTCACAAACAAACGTTTGGGCACAATACTGTTAAAATCCGATTCGACGTAACTTTAGCTACATTTTACAGTTTGCATAGAAGCTTAAATTTCTGTGTAATCTCAATATTCAGTCACACCTTGTAAGTTAACAATAATAGTAATTGTGTTGCACTTTTAATGAATTTTCATCTAAATAATATCCTAAATCCTTTATTTCCTTAACTTTTATTTTTTCCCCCTTAGGCGTCACTAATACAGCAGATGGCACTGAGTGTGAGATGAAACCCTCCTAATTTAACTGAGACAGTGAGGTCAAACAGGAAGTGGTAAAACATTTATTTAGAGGGTGGAACACAACGCAGAATAACATGGACACATGCTTAAAATGCCATGCTGGATCCAAGACCATGAGAAATATATTCACAATATCATTTTATAGAAGTTACATTTTATCTCTGACAGATGGACATGTTTCACATGAAGACAGGAGTTAAGGCATAATGTTTGGTCATTCTCCTCTCAAATGCTACTCAGAGGTTGCCACTACATTGATAAGACAAAGCAAATGTAGGTATCATATCCTACATTTGCTGGCCAAAATAATGAATGACCTTCAAGAGGTCCAGGTTACAAATAATAATGCTAGAATGTTTCATTTATCATCTAAATACATACATACTTGTGTGTGTTCCAATATACATTAGTAGGATAGATGTTAAAGTACAGGTATAATAGAGTTTGAACAATCTAAAACAAAAGTATAACAAATCATCCCATCAGTATTTCCAAGTGTATGAATGGTATTCAACTATCTGCACATTTAAGTAGACCAACATTATTCAACAAAGGCACTGTGTACAGAATTCTGTCTAAATAAAAGGAGCAATGCAAAGAATAAGAAGTTGTTAACCATTTTGTTCAGATACAATGTCTTCTGCAGACAGAAATGGTGCCGTTGGTAAATGTTACAATGATATGACTTTCAACGGCAACTTGCATGTAACACCTCCGTTACCTGCTGACTGAAGCAGACATAAAATAAAAGACATTCTACTTTTAGGTGAGTACTTTTGGTGAAATTTTGGAAATTTTCATGATCAGCCACATTTGGCCGTACAACCAGCAGTAAGAGGCAGTGTCGCGCCTGAGTGAAGAATTAAACTGCCAGTCATCTGCTGTCTAGCTGAATTAAAATGACGACTCTCACTCATCCACACTGCAGTGAAATCTGCACTCCGGCTTCAAACGGGACAGTGAATTCATTATCAGCTGATCTTTGACAGGTCTGAATGACCTGTATCCGTAAACAGCGGCTTCTCACAGTAGGAACATTAAACATCAAAAGGTTCACCATAACTGTGTTTCAGGCACAAATACAACACTTTAACAACAGGTGGAACTGTAACATTAATGTGGGAAAAAACAGAAACAAGATGAAATTTGCCACAGACCAAAAGAGCCACATGGACGGTGTTTATTTCACAGAGAAGAGAAACAGTACGATAAATGATCACTGGCAATTTTAAAAAAAACCATTATGGTCACAGATTTGGAAAAGTGGTTAATGAATGTTCACAATATTGTTTATGAGAGGCACAAAATTAATTCAGAGGTGGGCAGGCCAGCTGTGCACAATAAGCTGGTTTGGGAAAGCAGAGAAGGATGGTACAAAAGTACATTTAGATTTAGGACATGTAGCAACAAAGGACTCACTGAGACTCAAATCATGCTAAGATTCTGCCATCTAGAGGTTGAAACTTGCAAGTACATGTCAAAACTTCTGATACTGAACAATTACTTTGAACACTGACTTTTGTATAAAGGTGAATGAATTTATATAACCTTACAACAGGGTAACCAAATCTACAAGCAATGATTAAACCTGTGAAACTCTTAATTGTTTATCATCTCAAGGTCGCGCAGAACTTGCCAAGATTGGAACATGTTTAAAGAAATGTTTCATTTTCTATCACAGTAACAGACTACAGTAGAAATCTGACATGAAAACAAATCATGTTTTACTTTGACATGCAGCAGCAGAAACAGCTACAGATCCAGCTGCTCAGACCCCAACATGAACTTCACCTTGCTTTCATCAAACTGAGAACAAACCTGAGCACAAACACTGCCTACAGTGTTTACAATCAAATCACCTGCTTGTTTCCCGACTTGTAACTGACTGTAACATTCCTGCTTTGTCATCACAGACTGGGTGCACTGGGAACTTAACCCACAGAGGTCAGAGCGACGATGCTTTTCCTTCATCACTGTGGAGTTTCTCCTTAAATTACAAATAACACAATCATACAGGTGACATATGGGAAATATGTTAGCAAGACTAACAGTTTATCTGAGGCGGGGGAACAGGACAAAAGAAATTACACACACACACAAAAAAAAAAAAGTTCAGACCCTGAATGTCCACCACATGCCATTTGAGGTAATACAGAACTGTTCAGTAGCCTTGGTGGGCATGCAGGGTCACTGTTTGGGCTAATCATTTCCAAATATGGCTTTGTTTTATGCTGACATGTCCAAACATGTGACAAAAGAGAAGTGGGAGCACTGCTGTCAGTATACGCATAGAACAAACAACATTCATCTATAACAGTGATACAGTCAGACAGAAATCCAACTAAAGCCAAACCGCTTTCATCTGGTTTGGGCACTTGAGTGGTGAACAGGCACTGCACATAGGAGTAAGAAGACAGACAACATAACATCCTGCGAGGTAAGCCTTATCATACAAGTGACTGGTAACAGGTAACGTGTCATTATATCTATATAATCACGGTGAGTACAACAATAGTTTGAAGATCTATCATGCTAATCTTTAAGAAGTCTGTTTAAAAGCAAAGAGGGAATTACACACTCTGTTCAGTCTACTGCAAACTACTTCAACAACTGAGCATTGAATGACTGTGGAATTAAGAGGCAGGAGCACCTATTGCTCCATTTCCAATCATCAATGAATGTCAACACATCAGACAGGAACATATGCATGAATTCCAGGCATATACTTAGAAAGCTCTGGAGAGGAGTACAGTATTCTGATTAGTTCTCCGTGTCTGAATTTCTCTCGCCTACTTTGCGTCTGGACTTTTTTTAAACTATGAAGGATTTAGTAGGACTGTGAAGAACTGCAGCATATAATCCTGGCTAACTAGTGCAGAATATTAAGGGTGAACGTGTTTAAAACAAGAACTAAAAAAAAAAAAAGAAAATACATACAATCTGATCTTTCAGAGGTAAGGCCCCATTATTTTCACCTTTAGAAAATTAAAAACCTCTTAAAAATATAAAAAACCTCTGATTTGGTGTCAAGTGTTTCTGGTCAAAGGCAGTTGCATAAGGGGTCATGAGCTAAACAAAGTTTTCATGCTTGAGGCAGATACACAGCAAATGATTGAGAATAACGAGTCCCAGGCCTGCTTCATCAGAAGGCTGCTTGGCTCTGTGGGGTGGTCATCTTCTGGAGCAGAGGTATCTGTGTGATCACAATGATTAGCACATTGGAACAGTGTTTAATAGCGACTGTCATGCTCACACAGCACAGCTGTACATTATATTCATCTGTCATAGCAACTGTTCCCTTAGACATGATGAGGTCTTAATTAGAAAAAAGGATTTCAGAGGAAGTCACTGACATTTAACTCATCAGTACAGATTCACACATCAAATATGAACACTTAATTTGAGTATGTCTAAAAATATTTTTCTGTAATTACAAAAAATGTAGTCACAAAGAATTAACTAGCTGAGACCACATCTTCAATTAAGTTTGACAGCATTTCTAGTAGATACTAGCAGATGGAGTGAGCATGAACTGAGGCTGCGGTTTGGGGAAGGCCTCAGTGGGGATTGGCGGCGGCAGATCCTCATGTACTAATGAGAATTAATTGGAAGGGGGGGGGGGGGGGGGAGGAGGGCGTGAAAACGAGCGCAAAGAGCGTGCAGTGCAGGGGTTCATATATAGACAGAGAACTGGAAGGGGCATGTATGAGGTGTGGTCCTGCTCCAGAAATTCATTATAAATATATTCATTGCGTCTGTAACACGAATAAACAAAAGTAATTTTAAAAAAGATGTAAAGTGTTAATAACTACAGTACAGTGCATCTGTTGCTTCTTAAAGCTGCCTTGATTTCTCTTACTTCGAGAACCACTGAACAAGCTAAAAATACAACTCTGGCTGTGTTAACAAAGTGTTGCTTATTTACACAACAAGAGTTTCAGTGTTTAGTAATAACTGTCAGAGTTTGTTCATATGTGGGTGGTGAAATTCTCCATTTGATTTCCCAGACGGTTCCTAAACAGCACAGCATTCCTGTGCTACATTTTTGGGAAGTCTCTTAAGAAGTGAATAATGATCTGACAGCATGGAAATTGCAGCTTGCAGATGGGGAGAAAAAATATTTATGTCTAACCATAAGTATTCAGAGACTTTCTTTATTTATAAGCAATCATTAACCAAATATACAACTAACCATAAAGATGACATATAGCAGTAAACAAAAAAAGTGACTTTTTGCTGCACCAAAGCCCTTTCAATACAAACCCACATATGGTGATTAATTCTCTCGGGATCTAACTGCAGGCTTATGGACCCAACAAGCCAATGTCATAATTTATAAATATGTTTGCCTGAAAAGGCAATTAGTGATTGCAATGGAGACAGACAGCAACTCGAAGTATGACAGAAAAACTTATAACACTTAAAAACGCAGATTACTTAGTGGTTTAACGTTTCCTTATTGGCTACACCCATCATAAACATATGGTAAGTGTGTTTGTGTAATTACTTTCATTGACAGAAGGGGGAGAAAAAAGCTCTGTACTATGTTTCATATTCAGCAGAGAGCTCTGAACAGTATAGTGCCTTCTTACCTTGGTGAGATCCACCCCAGTGAGGGCATTGACTGAGACCGGGAGTTCAGCTAATAGACGGTTCACTTCACCAGTTACACGGCTGCCTTCTCCACTCAGGATGACAATCTCATTGGTCTTGGACAGAGGTGCAGCCACTTTACCAGCAATCTGGAAAAAACAGTGTGAATACCAGTTTGAGACCTTCAATAACTGAGGACTGATTTTTTTTATTTATTTTTTTCCAAGACAGTAATCATGTGATAAAAACAGATCAAACCCTTTGCAGCTCTGTTCAGTAAAATGCTAAATGTTTAACAAAGTCTATGTTCAAAGTTATCAGAGAAAGACAGTACATGTGAGACAATTAATGCTTCTCTAGCATTTGTAAGACAGAAATGTTAGTTATAATTGTGTAATGGTTCTAAAACTAATCCTGAAGTTGAGCTGCTTGTTAATGGTTTATATCACAAAGAAAAAAAAACAGAAACCATATGTCTACAATTTCTTCCTCATAACTGAATTGTGATGAAACAAAAATATTAGAGGCTGTCCTGCTATCCAAGCAGTCCACTCTGAAAAAGTCATAATCTTGATCACAGAGACCAGAGAAGCTGCCAGTCCAATCTGCTAAACAGTCTGAAAAAGTTCATAAAATCACTTTGGTACTCAAAGCTCTTATGGTGTAGACACTGTAAAAAACAAACAAACAAAAACACTAAACAAAAATCCACAAATGGCACTGTTTTATAAATCTGTATCACAAACCTTGGGTAGAGCCTCCAGGACTAAGGCGGTCTTGGCAGCATCACCGTACTGCTGGTAGGCTTCGGCCTTCAGCCTCATCTTCTCAGCTTCTGCCTTCCCCACAGCTTCAATGGAGGCAGCCTCTGCCTCACCAATACAGCGGATCTTCTCAGCCTCTGCCTGTGCTGTCAGCACCTTCTTCATCCTGACAGATATCAGTGTTAGAGGGACAGCAAAAGAATTCTTTAATGGTTTACATAACCAATATCTCATTACTAATAGACACACGACCTTTGACATGCAGACATAAACAGGCATTACACATTACATGTGGTATATGTGAGAATGAATAATAAATAGCAGTATAATTAATATTACTATGATGTTTCTTGGGTGCTGAGCTATATGTAGAATTTTTTTAGCATTAGAAAAACACAATAATTTCAGATATTGATAAAGATTGGGGCCCACTGTCCAACTAATCAGCTGCTCTGCTTTAGGGAAGGGAGCAACAGCAGATTTCAATAGGAATGGGAGAAGTGTGAAAAAAATGTTCAAAGATTAAAAATACAGCCTGAAAAGCAGAAACAGTGGCTGCAGTGGACATTTCACTGTTTTTAACACTCAGGTTCAGTTCAATTCTTGTAGGTTATAACTTTGTCTTCTGCATGACCGGCTGATGGACCAATAACAGCACAAGCAAGAGTAGCCCATATTATGTTTTACATATATGTATTACATATTTTGCACACTTCCTCCATCTACAAAGCATTATTTAAACAGTGGTGAGTTATTCAATTATGCCTAAAGAGACTGAACATCATATGGTTAAAAAATGTCTTTAAATATAGCGAACCACTATGACAGTCTCAGTTAAGAAATAAATGAAATAGCCCTTTAACATTTTCCCCCTCTCACTGAAAGTGATTTCTTTTTGACTGATAAGAGGATTTGTCAGCAAAGTACTCACTTCTGGCCTTCAGCCAGCTGCTGCATCTTGTAGGCTTCTGCCTCGGCAGGTCTCTTCACAGTAGCGATGAGCTCCTTTTCGGTGCGTTCAATCTCCTTTTCCTCAATTTTGATCTGTTTTTTCCTCTGCACCACCTCAATTTCTATCTCCTCCAGACGGATCTTCTGTTGCTCTTTAGCTGCCTGCAGCTCATATGCCAGTTGAGCCTCAGCTTTCTACAGAAGCAGGAAGTTTTTTAAAAGGGTAAACTTTCACAATTGTTGCTGACACATTCAGCCCAACAAACACAACTTCATACCTTTGTGTTCACTTCCTGATTGAAAGAAGCTTTCTGCATTTCCAGCTCTCTTTTGGAGTCAGCCATTTTGGTGTCTGCGATGAACTTGACATCCATCATTTCTTTCTTACATTCAGCTTCCTGTAAAAGACAGAGTGCAACAACTAATGACATGGAGATGGATCAGGTGCTGTATGGTGGTTTCTTAATGTAATAATAGCCATTAGCAATAGATGATAGAAGTTTTAACTTCGTCTTAAAGCTTTTCTTACCCTAATGCCAGCATCTCTCTCTGCCTCTGCTACTCCGATGTCTGCATCCCTCTGTACTGCAGCTGTCTGAGTTTTACCCAGTGAGCTCAGATAGTCCACTTTATCATATACATCCTTTAAGGAAGAAAGGTTAACACTAATGTACACAGTTCTAGGCAGTTAACCTAATGAAATTAAAAAACAAACAAATATTTGAAAAAGAGTCAGAATAACATGAACTTGACTTTCTCTTTCTTATACCTTGATGGTGAAGCTGAGAATCTCGATACCCATGCGGCCAACATCAGGTGCTGCCACCTCTCGTACCAAGGAGGCAAATTTGTCTCTGTCTTGGTAAATCTGCTCAACAGTTAGCGTGCCTGGAAGATCGGTCAGTGTGTTTAGTGCCTCAAAAATCATGGTCCTGTAATACATTTGAATAAAACCAAACACACTGACAAATAGGGCCAATATGTCAAGAGGGAAAAAAAATTCTCCAATCACTGTCATAGTCATATTGCGCAGATACCAAAAAGAACAAAAAGCAAGAAAACACCACAGAGTCACCATATGATTTGGAGAAGCTACCCACCAAGGATAGCACGCAGGTGACCCTCTAGGGTCTGCAGGATAACACTCTTGATCTCAATGACTGACTTTCCCAGGAACTGTTCGCAGGCATAACCGAGCAGTTCTTTTTCAGTCATCACCTTCACCTAACGCCAACATGGACAGAGAATATCATTCACTGTGCCTGTGTTTGTGAATACAGAAAGACAGGCACAACACACAGGTGTGGCACACAGAAGGACAGCACATACTAGCTTTTAATATTATACAAAGATTTTTTAAAATCCTTTTACTTAGAATGTATTTTTTTTTCTGTTCACCTTCATTGCATCAGTAATGCAAAGAGCAGAAATTACAAAGCCTAAAATTCACAATAATAATAATAATAACTGTTAATAATAATAAGTTATTATTATTATTATTATTATTATTATTATGATGATGATGATGATGATGATGATGATGCCAGTATGTGTTGGATGTATCTATGTCATTATGCTTTTTACACATGAAAAGAACTATGGACATAGTAATCAGCAAAATGTTTGAAGAACATCTTGTATGCTGTCAGCCCACCTAAAAGAGGAAGCCAAAACTGTCAGCCATCAATGACATGGCCAAACAAATGTTCAACAATACTTTCTTAGTTTGCCTTTGGGTAAAGTCGATCCACACGACTCACATTTCATTTGAACACATTTCTTGTAATTGATATACTTATTTATAGAGTAAATACAATGCCGTGAAAATGTAATTAATTAATTTCTTTTTTTTTTTTACCATGTTTCAGATCAAACCAATTTCAATATTAGACAAAGATACCCTGTCTTACCCTGAGATACATTTTTCACATAGGGCCAGGTTGTTTTGATAACTTTTTTCCTTTAATAAATGAAATCATTTAAAAATGCTGCTGGCTGCCAGTGCTACCGTCAGCCTCCTACTACATTCACCTTTCTCATCATTTTGAAAATCACAGGTGACATCATTCTCAATTTATTACATTCACAAGATTTTGAGAAAACTTGACCTCTGATCTTTAGTAGATGGACCGTTGGTATCAGTTTGAAAATCTTATGTTGTCTCATTCTCGAGTTATATTTGCCTAATATTAAAATTTGTTTGACGATCTGAAACATGTCAGCACGATAAAGATGCAAAAATCTAAGAAATTGGGAAGGGAGTAAATAATTTTTTACAGCATCTCTTTTCAATGAAAGTATTTTGGAAATGTTATTATGGCTTTTAAAGAATACATGGCCGTCTAATAATAAAATCGAAATTTTTTTGCTCTTCTTAAATGCAGGGACTTAGATTTTCACATCAATGTTGCACAGGTTAATTCAAATATATAGAAATAAACAGGGGAGAAAAATATGATGGACACGCAACATTTAAAAAAACAACAAGAAAGAAACAAAGAAAAATGAATGTCACTGACCTGAGGTTTAAAAGATAGAAACAGTCAGTGATAGAAAGAGAGATCATTTACAAACAGACAGTCATGTAATCAAAAATGGGTTAAAAAGGTTTGGGATAAAATTGTTGTCCATCAGAGCTGTAAGAAAAAAAAAGAGTGAGCTGGGTCCTTAGGCGAGAGGTCTGCACATGGGTATGTTTTACAACATGCACTCATAACAGAAATAAGGGCAACACAAAGTCAGGAAAGATTGTCGTCACTTCCAGAAAACAGAAAAGGCCACAAGACAGCCAAGGAAAGCTCTAACAGACAGCAGGGGGCGTTGTGCAACGGCTGACATTGGAATAAAGACTTGAACAATTTTCATTTGTTGCCTTGAGCTTATAATCTGCTACCTAGCCCCACTCCAACTTGTAACACCACCCTTCCTCCTGCCTCCTCTAAATGCACAGAAAAGAATCTCAGTAGACAGTTTTGTTTTTTAAAATTTGTTAGGTCCTTCTAGTGCAAATTGACTATTAAGTTATCGAAGGATTCAAAAAACAGTCCTACCTAAAGTAACAAGGCAAAATATGATTGAAGAATTCAATACAGAAATGAAATGCACATCCTAGATTGAAATTCTGCTCATTTGCTTTAAATGGATGTCTCCCACCAAGTCTAATTCATTTGTCTCTTTGAATTAGGAAAGACTTTGCTGTTACCATGGGACACAAATTTCACAGTGGCTTTGGCTTAGACTGGACCAATCTGACGGACACCATTATGAGTCTGCTCGAAGTAAACTGTGTGAAAGTGGGGGGTTTTCAACTCCAGACAGTGGCCTCATTGTCAGCACACATGTAGAAAAACACAGAGAAGAGGAACATACAGTGGCAAAATGGTGGTCAAAACAGAGAACTGATAATGAGGCATCATCATTCAAACAAAAGAACTAATGGCATGTGGGCAGAAAAAAAAAAATCAGGAAGTAATTAGGAGCAAGATATGGAAATGCACAAAACACTGTGATGATACGTACATTTTCTTAAACAGAAAATCCACAAAATAATTACTTTCTATTACAAATTAGAAATCAGTCAACATTTGTGCTAAAAAGTATCTAGAAGGCAAAATAAGACATTCTGGAGTCTTGACTCTGTTTGTAGGCAAGGTCCAAGGCCAGGGAGCGCTGCCTGGTTTTGATTTGTACTTCAGCATCTGTGGAATTAATATAACTGACAGAATGAAAGCAGCTGTGCAGTATTGTGCTTACTTTACTTCATGCACTGCTTTAAGTGAGGTTATGAGGTTTGCTTTGTGTTACACGAAATAATTAGTTCACCAATGCAACTATTCTCTACTATTTTTGAATGATCATAAGCTGACACACCAGGGCGCAGTTAGAATTGGTTTGAATAAGCAAAGAATGATTAGAGTGAAGAGTCAACAATATGTTTTTGCCATCATAAACTGGGGAAAGAAAAATCCTGTACATGCTGCTCTGCAAGTAAAACCTTCACTTGTGAATAAATGAGCAGCTGAAAGTAGCTTTAAGTAATACATTTAAGACAGCAAAAATAATGTGAAATGTTGATTTAAATGGTGCTGCTAAAGTTTGCGATGATAGACCTAAAAGGCATAGGGCATAAAGGAGCTATTAGTTAAAAAGTCAGCATGTAGCCCCGCTACTCCTCCTTTTCTTCTTCTAGTAACAAAGAGACAATTGCAGAGGATAAGACAGTTTGCTTCTATTTTCACTACAAACAGTGCCAATCAGCATCAGGCAACGTGTAGAGGCAATGCTGAACTATCGGTCTTGTAGCCTTGGTATCGCTGAAGTCACTGTTATTCTGATGTGCAGTACGATTTGTAGGAGGGCACCTATGGTGTAAGCCAGGGGTTGGCAACCTGCGGCTCTTTAGTCCTTATACTGTGGCTCGTGTGGTTTGGGAAAATAAATTAGAAGTATTTAGCTTAAGTGTATTTTATTTATGTTAGTTCTTTTTTTTAACTTGTACTTCTAAATTGGAAGATTACTGTGATATTGAAATATAAAAATAAAATTATATTTTATTATTTTTTCATCGCTCTAAATAAGCGTCACACTCGCGGAAGCCGGTGTACCCGCCGAAATGGCGTGCATTTATCGAGACTTTCAACCCCAGGTAGGCCAATTATGGATCTTCGGATCCACATTATGTCAGCAGCTGTTCTCCACTGTGAACTATGTTAAAAACAAACACCGCTCACGCCTCACAGATGACAGCTTACAGTCCTGCGTAAAGATGAAAGTGACTTCGTACAGCCCCGATTTGCAGACGCTGTGCGCATATGGGATATGCGCAGAGGTTCAGGAGCAGAAGTCCCACTGTAAACATATATCACGGCAGACCCAACAATGTTTGCATGAACATGCTTTTCAGCATCTCTTTATTGACCACTTTTCATACACGGTTGCTGTACGCATACAGCTGGCTGTAGCTTTTCAGCTCACAGCTGGTGCGTCCGCCTCCCTTGCAGCGGCACTGCAGACAACGCCCCGCCACACACCTTAACCTGGTAAAATACATATTTAGGCAGAATTTTGCAAATATCTATTTTTCTTTTTTTTTTTTAGCAGCATAGTGCTTTTTTTCCAATTATTTTTTAAAAGTCAGGTCAAGGCTCCAAAAGCGATATAAGGGTGGAGGCTCACAATAGTTTTTGTTTGCTACATGGATCATTTTAGTTCAGCTGTGTTCGAAATGTGTTAATTACATAAATAAAATGTAACTTTCTCTATAGCACTTCATGGATTTCATAAGCAACACACCTTAATTGTTCACACAAAGCATAAAGGTAAAGAACAATATATACGGTGTTATCTTAATTTTAGATGTCAAAAAGTATTTGCAGCTCCCAGTGTTTTCTTTTGTGTGGAAACCAGGTCCAAATGGCTCTTTGGGTCTTAAAGGTTGCTGACCCCTGGTGTAAGCACATAGCATTTTTATGACTGATGAAGAACTATTACTGCTTAAATATTTTTTTTTTTAATAATACTTTTATCTCCTTCTCTATATTAAGCAAAACATTGTTATTAGTCAGTGTCCATATCTTTATTGTGAGTGGAGAAGATGTACAAAAAGATGTGATTTATGGTGGCCTTTCTCTTTAACATGCCTCAAAATCTAATTTTAACATTTCAGAAAGGTCTGTCACCTTTTCAAGTCTTATTGGGACAATTTCAACCTGGTACATTATTAATTTGAAACGGTATGAACAAAATCTGATGTGGTATCTCTGTTGGTTCATCTGGATGGTGTAACAGGAAAGTGCTCAGGTTTTTTCTTTGTTATAGAGTGAGGCAAGTGTCTTATAATAAAAGTTGACTCTGTGATTTTAACACAGGGGTCTAAGTATGAATATATAAATAGAGATTATATAAATCTGGACAATTTTACCCTTGAAGCATGTCTCCTTGGGCACCTTTGGAACACTGCAGCTGCTATTGGTAGCTCAGTACCTGGGGGTCCTGTTCTGACCACTTTACAAATATTATTTACATCATCAGAACAATTGGAAAAAAAAACAAACAAACAAAGAAATTTCAGGTGTGTCTGCATTTTCATGAGGACTTTAAGTAGTTTAAGACAGAAAACATCAACTTCTGTAAAACTGACATGACTGTCATCTCAGACCACTGAAAAGTGGAACTCGTCCACGATCCACAGACTAAAAAGGACTTTTCTTTGAAAGAATCTATAATGTTCATGCCTGGCAGTAAGGCCTAAATCTGGGCTGGTAGTAAGAGCTTGCATTATGATCCACAATAATTTAGAGTCCTCTATCGCAGTGTTTCCCCACCCATGTGCTGCAGCACATAGGTGTGCCATGAGAAATGATCAAGGGGTCATGGAAGATTATCTGGTTTCCCCTGATTGGTACTCTAAGCAAGTGGCTTCTTCTTCCTCCAATTAAATGGGTTGCCAACTGCCAGTAAAACAGAAGAAGACGAAGAAAAAATGACGTAGTCATGCTTGCGAGTGAGACAACGCAGTACATAATAGCAATAGATGAATATCTGAAAAGAAAAAGTAGTCAATCTGGGTCCTGGAGAAAATTCCGACCCAGTTGAAGGCCATAGCATGAGTAGTGGTCAGAAGAAAGAAAAAAGTTATGGTGGGGACAAACCGAGCCAATTCTGCTATACCTGGTGTGCGGGGTGCACACTGAAGAGGCATGAATGAAAAAGATAAGAGCACAATTCCCACAGAGCCTTTGAGAATAGCAGCTGCACTGGAAGAGTGTCTGGAGGTGCGCAAGAAGATGACTATTTAAAAACTCCCCTGCAAATTCCAGTGACACCTAGTGTAATAATATGGATCCAACATATGATACACTGCTTCTCAGATGTTTTGGTATTGTGACTACCCAAGTTATTCTTTAGCGTCTGTGAATTTTAAACAACAATGTGACAGACCCAGAACTGAATCATTTAAAAAAAAAGCAGAAATAAACAGCATAAAAAATAACATAATATACTGAGATTGACCGCAAAACACCAATTTGGCTTTTCATAGACCCATTTTTGTGTGCCATGCTAATTCACTGAAAGACTGAAAATAACACTGTGTCATCAGCATAGAAAATTGGTGGGGGTGTACTGCTGCAGGGAGCAGTGGGTGACAAATTACAAATCAGAAAATCAAGTTTGAAGACTCGGACACAGAATACCAGCTGAAGTTGTATAATATTGCCTATGGTTTTACAAAAATAAATAAGGAAGCATTTGACACAGTGCTATTGTCAATTCGACTCCAGCTTGGTTAAATTATGTTACACATACGCACTTGAGACCCCTGTATGAAATACCACCTCAGCTGTGATTAGAGGCTGATGCCAGAGAAAGGGAGGGAGGGGTTAGTGAAATCTGAACTGGGAGTCCCAAAAATGTGTGGTGATTTACCTGAGCCACCCCAGTGACAGTAATAGCTACACCCTCCGCTGTCTCTACATCCTCACACTTGGGCTGCAGGGTCATAATCTCAAGCGTTATCCTGTGAAGAATGTGGAAAAATATAAAATAAAAATTGACATGTTCTCAGGGAAAGCAAATGAGGGGAAGGGACAGAACACAAGAAAAGAAAAACAAGACAAAGTGAAACCATTCACCCAAGGACTCCAGATCACTAACAACGGAGCAAAATGAGATGCCATCCACAATCCAATCGATTTTGCATTAAGGAGTTGCATTTAATTTAAAAATTAGCCTTATTATATTAGTTGTGATTGGTCTCTGGACTTCTGATATCCTCTTTTTAATTTCTATAGCATTCATTTAGAGGCCCCGTTGCTGAAGGTGACTCAGAGCACAGCATTATAGCAAAGTTATTAACAGCTGACTGTCTCCTCTGACTGCAGAAGAAAGAAGAAAAGAGGATGAAAACACACAGACAATGTTAGCCGATTAGCTGAACCATCACCTTTTGTCTTCCTTCGGCCTCAAACACCAGCCACTGCTTTTTTTTTTTCCTTTTTTATTTTTTTTTCCCCAGCCTTCTGAAATGCATTACCTGAGCCACCCCTGTCACATCCAGGGGTACACCCTCCGAGGTTTCGATATTCTCACAGCGACAGAGGATGGTCATAACCTCCAGAGACATTCTACGTAGGCAGGCAGGCAGGCAGCGGGGATAGCAAAGGCAAAACAGTAAGTTGGACAACAGCTGTTAGGAATATCAGTAGCCAAGGTCAAGAGGCAGAGAAAAGAGAGAAGGGGCAAAACACAAAACTTGCCCTTCTGCTTTGCTGGTTTTAAGCCTGTTTTACATATGATGTGCTGCTGATGATACCGCTTTTAAAACCATAATTTTTGTCATAGTCGCTGTTATAAACAATTTAAATGAAGTGTGATAACACACAACATCACTAATGGAATCAAGCCAGTGTTAACAGGATCCTTGATCCTTTAAGATTACATTTGCATCACAAATACACAGAAATGTCCATTACAAACGATCCTATCCCGCGCTTCAACACTGAACTGTTTACATATGACTATGTTTCAGAGCAGATAAAAGAGGCTTACCACCCTTGTATTATGATAAACACTACTTTCATACCTAGTTGTTTGGGTCAGTTTCAGTCAAAGACATGGGAGGATGACTGCAGCAACACTGGGAACCAGATACTCTCTGCTGAACAGCTCCACCTCCCTTTCTTTCCAAGACAACTGGATCAATGAGTGAGGAGCCTCAACTCAACATTAACAAGATTACTGCATCACAAGCAGGAAGTCCTCCACCACCACCACCACCATAATAATGCTGTCCAGCTACTGGCTTATGCACACAGGGCTGTTAGCAGACATGATGACTACTACTCTGAGTGGCACAAGATCCTCCCTGCTGCTCTTAATATCTGAGGAAGCATGTGAAATGCTGATCAAAATGAATACTAAAAATATAAGAAGGGATTCCTGAGACTACTTAACTCTAAATGGAGATAAATCCAGACATGTTTCAACTTTTGCATCTTGTTTTTAAGGTCAAACCATTATGTTTCCTAGCAACTAGAGCCAATGAGCAGCACTTATAGTGAAATGGGTGTGAAGGAGGCGCACAAGGACTGAGAAAGGGCAAGATCAATATGACACAAAGCAAAGCAAGTTAGCAAAGTTGAAATAAAGAGGCAGGCAAACAAAAGATATATAACAAAAGTTAATATCAGGACTTCCACAGACAAGATGTATCAATGCTGTTTTTTTACAGGATTATGCTATACAGCATATGACGTCTGAACAAAAACAAAAGGAGCAGTTTTTATTTCTTGATATGGAATATATATGAACAAGAGCCAACTAAAGAGCTAGTTTTCGGTTTCTGGCAGAGAAACAAAGAGGCACAAATTTAATTTGGTGTAGCTCATTATGAAACCATTAGTGAGTAGCTTCTCGCAGGTTTATATTTCCTTTGATGGCTTTTATTTCAGAACAGGAGTTTAGCTAATTTTCAGTTTACAGTAGTTTTACAAATATTGTTAGTACTTCTCCCTCAGATCACCATTATGAAACATCTGTTTGTCTTTCCACTAATGCTTCTTCATTGGGGCTGGAAAAAAGCAGACTATACTCAGCTGCAATTCTCACTAATCTGTTAAACACTAGTTTCTAATATTAGAGCGTTTCTATTAGCCACATATAGCTTATTTATTCATCATTAAACTCTGAATAATGTCTTCTGTTTTGTGTGTGTGTATATGTATGGGAATATGTTTATTCATATACACACACACACACACACACACACACACGTTATAAAATAAAGTTACAAAATGACTTGCACAAAATTAAACGGAGTTTTTTTATTAACTTTTTTATAGTTTCATATAATTTGATGTCAATATATATTATTCATCTTTGATAATTAATGCATTACATTACTTATTTCCTATAGAGGCAATTCATTACATTACTACATTACATCATATTACATTACTTTTGAATTACTGCACAAGAGATCATCTGAGATTGTCACATGATTACCCGTTAACAATCATTCTTTCAAACTGATCCAAATCCTTACTCTAATGAGGACATACACAATCTCTTTTAGTGCTTCTGTTTTAATACAAAGTCGACAACACAGTTGTTTAGAGCAAGCCCAAAGAAAACTTAAAAATCTATATGATCTTTACTTGTTATCTTTACTTAACTCACTATTGGCCTACTGTCACTGCAATACTGCTGCATCACTAACAGTTACTGAGGAATTTATGGCTTAAAAGACAAAATATAGCAATCTTAATAAAATATCTACATTCTCAGTATGTTTTAGGGCTAAAATAACAGCCTGCACGTAACTATTAGGAAACTAGACTGAACTGATAAACTATTGCACATTTGCAGTCTTATATATATATATATATATATATATATATATATATATATATATATATATATATATATATATATACATACATATATATATATACACATATATGTATACATACATACATACATACATACATATAGATAGATAGTTATCTATCTATCTATCTATCTATCTATCTATCTATCTATCTATCTATCTATCTATTTGAAAATCCAAACACAAGCCCTTGTTACTCAAAATGCAAAGCTGAGATCTTACAGGGGCATGTGCCCTAATAAAAGGGGTCTAGGCAAACATAATCTCATTAGATAAACAGGAGACGTACACTACATCACCATGTCTTTGTTGAAATTATCTGATTAACTCACAGTGTAAGGTGGGAAAACAAATTAACTCTTGAATTTATTAACTTAAAAGATCTCTGAACAGCAAAACCCTGTAGAAAAAATCCTATACAACTATTACCATTCATGAATATTTATAAATGATCTCATAACTTGCTTGATTATGGCTCTTCATATGGTTCATAGATCTTTATTTTGTGTTTGTTCTCTTAAAAAACTTTGAGTCATGACCATAAGGACATAAAGGTATTATAGAACCTTTTGTGGGGACCTGCAGATACCCTCATCTTAAAAGTTTCCTGATTGAGTTTGTGAGCACATTTGTTCAGGTTAAAGCTAGAACAGACAGATCTTACCTCTGGATGTCAGAGACGAGCCACCAGCCCCAAGCCCAGCCTCCCACGACATAAGTCTTCTGATCTGAGCCACAGCAGCCACCTTTGGAGCAACACATATAAAACACATCACATGGCTGCAATCAATGTAGCAAAAGGTCACATGCTGTTGTATGTGACTTTTTCAATATGACATCCAGTCTGGGTTCTTTTAAACTTTGTGCATAAACCACCCGAATTCATACTAATGCACACTTCTAACTCTAGAAGCAAATTTAATGCAAACCGAAATGAGTATCACTGTTTTGAAAAGGATCAATTAGTGACCCACTGTTCTGCACTGAGTTTCTAAACAGGATCATGTGTAGCTTTAAGACAGAAAACCAAAAACCCTTCTCTCAATCTTCCAACCACATCACCCACAGCAGCTACGTGAGAAAGGTTCTCCAAAACAAAGCAGGTAAAGGGTGAAACACTCAACCTCTCATTTAAATACATCAGCCTCATGGAACCATTCTTTCTGATTTTGTGGGTTTGTTATTATTACAAACTGTGGATTCCAAGGACAATTAAAACTTATTATCCAGTTTTAATTGTGCAATAATAATCATCATTATTGTGATGCATTCTGTTTTGCAATAATTCTCGTTTTGCCTTTCAGCACCTCTCTCATTCTGCCTCACCAGAGTCCAAGTCCAAATTCTGCCAGGCTGCTGTTTAGTTCACTTGAATGTTAGTTTATATTTTATTAAGAGCAAGAAAATACATTTACATAAAAAAATATTTTTTTGTTTTGAAGATATAAATGTATCCAGCAATCATGACTAAAATATGAAGAGACATGCTGCACATGTGGTGCAGCATGTGATTTCTCTGATAGCGGTTGTTCATTTAATTAAATATAACCTGTTGAGCCACCTCATCAGTAAGTTTGCAGAACCAATAAAACTATTTTCAATATTTTATAAGCCATTACCCTCCTAACTTCTAAAAATGACACTGACAAGAGTTTCCAAATGAGACTGAGTTAGGTTAGGCAGCCCCTTTCACTAGCCTCAGCTTCATGGTGTAATCATAAGTGATTAGTGTGACATTCTCAGCTGTCACATGCTAACAGACAGAAAGGGGAGGATGGCCAGGAGTAGACTATCCTTATTAACACATACTTCCCTAACTCAAATACTTTTAGTAAACCGTTCAACATCTGAAATTATAGGTCTGTAGCAGACCTCTTCCTTTATGACACAGCAGGCCTTTAAGCTTCGAACAACAGGGCACTTTGCTGCCTGACTGACTAACATCTGACAGGAAACAGCAGCACTTGTGTACATAAACCAGAAAAAGTACACACTATCCTTGGTAAAACTGTGAATACTGTGATACCATAACTAAGTTTGTCTGCAATACAGGACATCACGTTACCTGAATATTACTGTTTCTTACCTCAAAACCTTAAAATAAAATTTAATTTAAATTAAATTTGAACAAGAGGTCAAGATTTTTATAGTTTAAAACTAAAGTAAAATTAGAACTAGATGTGAAAAACATTTTAGTTGACTTAAAAAGTAAAAACTAGACTTTTTTAAAAAAGAAAAAAGAAAATAAACTAAAACAATTTTGTAAATGTTTAAATCTAACTAAAATGAAAAAATAGGGAGAAAATGTCTTAGTTTTAGTCATTTTTAGTTTAGTAAAATGTTATTACATGTTTTATTACTATTATCTTTTATTATTGATTTTATTACACGAGTCATTGGCTGTGTTTATTGATATTTTGGATGTGTAAAAGACTGCAAGTCAACGACTTTCAAAAAAATAGTGTATTTACTGTAATACCTGTACTGATTTTCCTAAATCTTGCCTCTGACATATGCCCTTTATACAATAATAACTAAACAGACGAAAACTAGCACTGAAACTAATTAAAGTAAAATAAAACTAAACATTTTCACACAATAAAAACTGAACTGAAACCAAAAAAATCCACTCTGGTAACAAACTGAAACTAAACTGATTTAAAAAGTCAAAATGGAATAAAAATAAAAAAAATAAATTGGAAAAAAACAAAACTATAGTAACTCTGGTCTGGTCACATGATTATCAACATACTGATTTTATGGAGGAATGCTGAAGCGACAACTATCCTGCTAATGCATTCATTCTACAAGTCAATAAACCACGTCAATAAATGACACTTTAGGAAAACGACAAATAATCCTTTACCAGCTTCAGTTTTCTTGACAAAAAGCCATGCATATCCTAAATCACACTATGGAGAGATGGTGGCATTAATATACAATTGAGGCCATGAAAAGTACGTTGTGTTTTGGCCCCTAAACATGTAAACAGCAAAGCTATTTCTTTTCGACATCCGAGACTAATCGGGTCATAGGATCAGGATGTGCAACTCACACCCACTCAACTTTGCTCTTAATCAAAATTCCTCGAAGTGATGAATTACATGCTGGTTTTTGCACAATGGAAAATCCCAAAGTTGTTATTTGTTCATCACAAGAGAATCAGACAGGAAACGGCACTTAACGTTTCAGTTACAGAGGCGTGCTGGACATCTTTCCTGCAACACGTTCCCAAACCGTAGTTTGAACCTACAGTAGGATTCTCAAACAATCAATAGCGAATGCATGAAATTATTATTATCTGGTTCTAATATTTGTTTTGTTTTCTACATGGCCAGTAGCTTTTAAATTTTTAAGGACTATATTGTGTGCCCTGTGTTATGGGTATTAGAAACATCAGTGATGACAGACGCAGTCTGCAAATCCAGGAGCGTGCACAAGCCCTTCCCTCATAATTCAATTAATCCTGCTGTAGTCCTGTAGGCCAAGAGTACCAGTGAGCCACCAGTGCAAATAAACATCAAGGCCAGCTTCGTGTGGTCCTGTTCCTACCCTGTTACATTACGCTAGTTTGACTCTTACTAAAATGATCATATAAAGCCAGACTCGTGAGCACACATGTAGAAACCGAAATATAAACAGCGGAAACCAAAACCATCTAAAGGCTGCTTGACAAACTAGTATTCGTACTTGAACAAGCGTCACTGCAATCGGATGAAATACTGCAATAATAGAGTATTAACAGAGGAAATCGGCGGACTTAGAATATAAATTATCTGGGGAAAATACAGAAAGACACACACTCTGGCTCGTCCACTTATTAACAAATTTCGACCTATCTGTCCAGATACATGTACTCCCGTCAACATGTGAGAAAAGAAAACATGGAGATGCGTCTGATTTCCCATCGAGGCACGGATCGCGGGGCTGTCGCCCGCTTTAGTGCTTCAAATGGTGATTTTACCGTGATATTACAGGTCACGTTATTTTCTATTTTATAATACACATAATAAAAGCTATTAGTTGCTTTTCGTATAATGGCTATATTAAACATTTTTTCGTTTCTTCTACTTCAGCGACCCTGAAGCGCCAAGCAGCTAAACACACATCGACCACGAAGCGTTTACGTTACCTGAAACCACAAGGGCCTCGTTTGGTCCAACGGTATGACAGTTTCCCATTTCAGCAGCAGAAAAAACGTGTATCCACACCTTTTCGACGCATACAAAACTCACTTAGTTTTTTTGAAACACCGTTTGCTCCTTTTTTCCCACTATCTATAAAATATTTCTCTCACGCCCCTACCGACGATTCCTTTTTTCTTTTTTCAAAATGGAGATTTTTACTTTGTAGTTGCGTCACGCTATACTTAGTGAGACACTGTACTTCCGCTGATTAAATTTCAAAATAAAGTCATGTTTGCAAACCTGTTTGGTGAATACCGGTTTAAATTAGCCATTTGGTTTTATTTTGAATGTTACTTTGCTCTACTTATGTGCTTGTTTTGCTGCCACTTGACTCACGTGACCACATTTCTCCCTGCCTTCTTTGGGGCCCCTCCTCTCCGGATCATAACAGTATAGGCGTGATTGTTTAAATGTCTTCTCACGCAAATAACCACAACAACACTCGCTGTAATTTGTAAGAAACACTCATACTGAGTGACCATGTCACATGATATCACATCCAGGCACGTGAGCAGAAGCCAACCAAGAAATTATGTTGGTCATTTCTCCTTCTAAAATATGTGCACTTTCTATATATCCCTGCAATCTTGCAGTACTGTGCAAAAAGCTCTTGGAAAATGAGAGATAAGAGCAGTGAGTCATTGAAACATCTGCAAATATATACTGTAGTATATAAGGTAAAATTATTTTTACCTTATATTACATCTCTGTTGAATGTTGGGTGCTTTTTAGTCCATTCTCCCAAGATGATCCCACACTGCTTGAGTTATGTTGAGGTCTGGGCTCTGGGAAGGCTCAGGCCATGACTGATAGAGCTCCACTGTGTTTTTTTTTTTGTTTTGTTTTGGGTTTTTTTTGCTGTGCACATATCCGTTTACTCTTTTACTGCAATAGCAGTGTGTTTGGCATCATTATGAAAAGTTAAGCCAGTGTCACGCAGATGCTTTTCGGCTGGTATTGCACAGTGCATTAGAATCTAAAAGTACTTTTCTTTATTCATAATTCCATCAGTTTTGACAGGATCCTCAGTATCACTGGCTGAAATGCTGCCTCAAACCACGAAAGAGCCTCCACTGTGTATTACAGTTAGCCATTGACAGTCATACCTCTGAGGATGATTTCAACCAATAAGTTTCAAATTTGTGTCTGATTTTTAGTTCTGTTCTAGTGTAATCAGGTCTTTGTAGACCTGATTACATGTCTTTTCACACAAAATGGAAACAATCAGGAAATGGCAACCAGGAAGTAAAGCTAATACAGGACACCACAGAAAATTAAATACAAAGTCAAAGAGGAAATAACCAGAACTGAGAAGGAAATACTGAAGGACCACCAAGACTAAAAACAGGACAAGCAGGCAGTGCTTGCCTTGTCAAATCTAAAAATAAACATCAAAAACCTACTAAAGTTAAAAAATAAAAAAAAAACCTCTCCTTTCATGCTCTGTCATAAAACCTGTGCCTGTTTTCATCTATCTTTTACATCACTGCCATCTTGTGACTGTAGTTGGTTGTTGTCGATGGAAGCCGCTTGTTTTGGATTCCACTGGACACTGTAGTGGCTTCATTTCACAGGCGTGTCTATCTCGCATTAATGATGGCCAGCAGCAGTTTATGGTTGTTTGTGCATTGTTGCAATGTGCCGCTGGCTCTACTTTTACTGCTCTGAGATCAATTAGGAGCCCCGCTTTGTGTGGAAACAGAGATAGGAATCGCAATTAGATGAGTCTCTGTGATTCATTATTGGTAAAATATAAGTTTTACTTTACTTAACCACCTTGAATAATGTGTGATATAGAAAAGATGGAATGCAGTGTGAAAAAGTTTTCACTAACTTCTTCAGCATGTTAGCAAGGAAAACCTTGAAGATGATGAGGAGACCTCAACTACAGTTTAACAAAACAGGCAAGTTGAACAGTTGCAGGCTCAGCCAGCACTTTGAGATTATCATCTCTGAGAAATCACACTGCTGTAATACTTTGTCAAGGTTATTTTTTATTTTTTGTAATAAAGAAGACATTCCACTGTATTATTGTAAGATACTATTTCATCAGTCTGAAATGAACTGGCTTCAAAATAATGCTGATCTTAGTGTCACTAAGGTTTCATTTGTAACTGCTATTGATACATTTAATTAGAATAACTTTTAAGTTTCTCACATTGGTATGTTTTCCATATAGCTGTCATACATGTTAGAGACTATGCTGCAATACAAAAGAACAAGGCAGACTCACAGGGTACTAACTCTTTGGGGCTAGAAACAGGCCACAGGCAGTGCTGACCTTACACAACTACCATACAGATACCATGGATGCCACACCCTTGCAGAAGATTGTTGCAATACCTCAGAGCATTACTGAAGTACAATGGTACCAAAACTTGCCCTGCAGGGTTGCCTTTTTACTGTTGAAGCCCTGACGTCTTTTCCTGTCTAGGCATTTGCATGGTATATAGTAGGGGTGGGTTTTTATAATCGATTTATCGATTAAAATCGATTCTGGCTTGGATTACGTAAAATCGATTCATTAAAATCCTGAATCGATTTTTTAATATAAATTTATTTTGCCCGAAATGCCAGAATCTCAGGTGAAATCTCACAAAATTTCAACAACCACCAAACAGCTAAAACAGTAAATGAGAGCAGGAACACGGATTCTGCACAAAGACTTAAACACACAGCGCAGCCCGCGGATCAGAATCAGTTAGATGTCGCCTTTCTCACAGTCGGGGCTGAAAGCCGACAGCCCGCTGATTCTGATCTGTCGGCGGGTCCGCGCTTTGTGTTCACGCCCTTTATGCGCTGATTCTAAAGCTGTTAGTTTGATGTCTCTCCAAACAATATTGACCGAACCAGCAGCAAAAGAAGATCCAAACTACGCTTCACAAAAACATCGTCATGTATTCACTCTTACTTTTACTGTTTTGCTTCGACCATGACGCACAGCTCTCTCTCTCTCTCTCTCTCTCTCCCCCTCTCTCTCTCTGTAAGTTTTCTGCATTATTCGCTTGCTTGTTACGCACAAGACTACCTTTGTTTACAGCGCTATCGGCCGACTTTTTTTTTTTCTGTTTTATATACTTCCGAAAAGAAAACCTAATTTCTGCCTTCAATGCTGAACAAATTTAAACTTTTTAAAATTATGCAAAATGCAAAATGCTTAGCCGTGTCTCTAATAAAACCGCTGTAACTTCAGAGGTAATGTTCATATGTTGATTAATGGTTTTCTTTCGTTTTTGATGTACTGCAGAATATTTTTATAAAATCCCAGGCCAGGAAAAATCACCTTCATGTGTTTCTGTGTTTTATCTTCAGCTACTTTGACACAAAGGCATCTGCTGTGACGCTCACACCTTTGATAAAGTCTTGCGTGTGTCAGCTTCCTTTTTATAGATACAAAAATATGTAAATGTACTAATCTGAATTATAATATTTCTGACTGTCAAAATTTCCCAGATTCAAATCGAAGTGAATCGAATCGAATCGAATTAAATCGAATCGTGGATCGAATCGATTCTGGACCTTGTGAATCGGAATTGAATCGATTCTAAAAATCAGTGACGATACCCAGCCCTAGTATATAGCCTGCCCACATAACCTGATAAATTGAAATTACACAGACACCAGTACAATTAAACACTAAAAAACAAACAAACACTTGAACCAATGAAAAATAAAGTTTTTTTTTTAACAGAACAGAAGTGAAAATAAACTAAAGCTACTCTTGAATATGAATGAAAATTGAAAACCAAAAATTATAAGAAAATAAATTACAAGAAAATGAAAAGAAAACCAAATGTGACTAGCATGACCTGCAACTGCTTGATGCCTGACATCCTGGAATTACTTTTCATCTGTTTTAAGTTTGTGCGTTTGCAAACTTTCTGTGTGTCATCACAACAGGAAATAATTTACAGAATCTGTTTGTGCTTCTGTGTATGTGTTCTCCATCCTCTGCAGTGATACTGCTTAACACTGCACCATCTTCCTGCCTCGAGATTGGCTGTACCACACAGGTTGAGGGTTTGTGGACCAGTTATGTCTACTGCTGCACCCCTTCTCTGCAGGCAGGATGTGTGTTTTCTTTAACCCACATCCCTGGGGGATGCTTCACACTAGCTCTTTCCCCAACTGTCTGTACATGATGCAATAAATCTTGCTTGCATAGTAGTGTTTATACTGTGATCGGCAGAGCATGTGTTTAATGTTCAAGCACTTGAAATGCTTTTGGTAGGAGACTCATGTTTGTATATTCTATGCTATTTTGGTGCTTGTTTCCACTTTACACAAGTAGAGAACATGTTTTCTTTAAAATGTCAGCATTAGAAATATATTTTTACATGAGTAACATGGGAAAATACAGGAATTCAATCAACATTTAACTGGCACACAGGTTTAAGAAAGAAGGTTCTTTTTTGAAAAGCTGTGTGATTTTACTTGCTGTTTTTGCGAATGATTACATGTTTCAGGTCACCACTGCTTTGTGTGCTGAGTATGCTGGGTTAAGGTTAGTGTACAGGAACATGATTTGTTTGGCCTTCATGACTCCATTTGAAATCTGTGTCAGAGCACATACTGTTGAGAATAAATTATGTAAATTCCTAAATATTTGTTTCGTGTGCTGCATAATTTACACATGTAAAAAACTTCACAGAAGACTGTTTTTTGTTCACATTTTATTTATTTACTTTATTTATATTTTATTTAGTAAGATAAGAGGTTTACTCTATTTATATTTTATTTAGTAAGATAAGAGATAAGATAAGAGCTCATGTAGATATTAAATAAAATATAAAGTGATAAATGGTATAGCGCTTTTCTAGTCCCTAAGGACCCCAAAGCGCTTTACACAACCAGTCATGCACCCATTCACACACTGGTGACAGCAAGCTACATTGTAGCCACAGCGGGGTGCACTGACAGAGGCGAGGCTGCCAGACACTGGGCCCTCTGACCACCACCAGTAGGCAACGGGTGAAGTGTCTTGCCCAAGAACACAACGACCGAGACTGTCCAAGCCGGGACTTGAACCGGCAACCTTCCAATTACAAGGCGAACTCCCAACTCTTGAGCCACGATTACTCACGATTATCCACATCCATAAATAAGAGTTAGATTTATTTGTATACATTGGCTGGCTAGGTGTTTTTCAGGTAGTTCAGTTTTGAAAATAAAATTCTGCATTTTTTTTTTACCTCTGTTTCTATTTTACAGTCAATCAAAGCATGCACCTATTAACAAATGTCAAACTTTCCTCTCTTTCTGAGCCCTCTGAGCTTTTATACACTGTGTTTCTGCTAAGCTAATCATTAATGAAGGGAGGTTATATCACCCAGAGACAATTAAATCCTGCTCAGCTGTCCATGGAGTTTAGGCCCAGGCGAGCAACAATGTTGATACAAGGAGCAGACGCAGATCAAGAGCCCACCAGGCCAACGTGGAGCAGACAGATAGAGTTCACTTTGGCCGGCATTGGCTGTGCTGTAGGTAGCAACCTTCCAATTACAAGGTGAACTCCCAACTCCTGAGCCACAATCACTCACGATTATCCACATCCATAAATAAGAGTTAGATTTATTTGTATACATTGGCTGGCTAGGTGTTTTTAATGCACAGCTTCCTGGAGCATTAGAGGGGATAAAGTTCTTCATTGTGCCTGTGTGGGATGAGCTGCTCTCAGTAGAGGTAAGAAACAAGAGAAGAAATGAGTAGTAGCTTTGGAGGAGTACCCTAACTGTTCTAGCAGCGGGGAGAGTCGTGTTATTACTGATAATCTGTGTTGGCACTGATTAGCAGTGGTCTGTGTTTCAGGTGTGGGTGAATGCTGCAGCTCAAATCTTTAACTCCATTGGGATTGGTTTTGGCTCGCTCATGGCAATGTCCAGCTACAATGACTTCAACAACAACATTTTGAAGTAAATGTTTGACCGCCATTTCTTGAAAATAGCTGTGATTTCTTGTTAGTGATTTAAAAGACATTGTTAAGAGATATATTCTAAAACACTTCTTCAGCAGAGAATCAGAGAGGAGAAACACACAGATTTTCTTGCTAGCAAGGGCAACCTCTAGAGCTCACACACACAGAGTGAGGCTCCAAGATTCGCAAATGAGAGACTGCCCCGGTCTTTATTTATACACTTCAGTGTGTGTGTGTGTGTGTGTGTGTGTGTGTGTGTGTGTGTGTGTGTGTGTGTGTGACCCCATAAACGACTTCCCTTAACCTGCTGGTCTGGAAAGTCCAACAGTTCATCTATATGTAAAAAGGCACTTAGACTAAAACTGACATAGCTACGTTAATCCTACCGTAAAACAATAAGACAAGGTACAACCTTTCCCATGCTCCTAGGATGTGGGGTGAACGCCAGAACACCCTGGAATGTTACAGACCTCCTAGGATGAGACATTCTTTCAATATGCCACCAACTATATACTTCTAAACACACGTGATTACATGCAGTATTCTACCATATCCAAACTTATATAATTAAAAGATTATACTGACTACTGTTGGATTATGATATTATTTTATGCCATGTTAGACCCTAACTAAAGATTGTGAATTATTATGTAGTTTTAGTTTGCATTATTCTCCTGAATTAGAAGAAGGTGATAACTATTACATTTGATAAACTGATTTGCATTACATTAGACTGCTGATTTATTGTGAATGAATGATATTGTTTTGTGATGCATTATACTGCTGAGTTATAAGAAAATATTGTTCACAGAAAGTCATCGCCTTATTTGTCTGATTAGAAGAGAACAGAGCATACTGCCCCATCTCATCAGGAGCAGATAAACAGGGAGCCAAGGTCGTAGCTTAGGCGCTGTGTGAGAGAAAGAATGTGAATGTTTAGGCTTTTATGATTAGGTGGGGGCCACTAGAGGCTATAAGAGTTTGATCAAGGCTCCACCATTTTGAGATCTGATGCTGTCTGCTGTATGGTGTCCATCTCCCACGCGTGTGTTCATTAAATCATCGTTTGACTTGACCCGGCCGGACCAGTGTGGTTATTTGGGTTTTCCTCCTGTATCCATCCTCAATATTTGAATCCGTAACACTACTAAGTACAATTTTCCATTGACAGACATCTTCTCTCCCCACAGGGACACACTGAGCAAATCCATTATCAACTCCATAACCAGCATCCTGGCAGGGTTTGTCATTTTCTCTGCCTTTGGGTACATGTCATACCTGCAGGGCATTCCTGTCAGTGATCTGGCAGTGGATGGTAAGAAAAAAAAGGGATGACTGTTTGTGAGTGATTTTTTTTTTAATTAGTGAGAGAGTCTATTCTCAAAGGGTCTATCCTCAACTTTGCCTAACGTCAGATGGGAATAAGTGATAAGAAAATACACTGCTCAAAAAAAATGAAAGGAACACTATGAAAACACATCCAACCTCAATGGGAAAAAAGAAATTATGCTAGATATCGATACTGATATGGACTAGTTAATGTGTTAGGAATGAAAGGATTCCACATTGTTGAGTTGAAGGGAAAGTTATCAACCCACAGAGGGCAGAATTTAACACAACACAGCAAACCTGCTGGAAATGGTACGCATTGATGTGCCGTCCTGCAGAAGACACCTCAGTAGGGTGCAGGCATTGCCTCATGCAACGAGCAGTGACACTGACCCAAGCCAAATAGAAAATGGGGGAAAAAATCAGTGAGAAAATATAAGGAGGTAGAAAAAGCCACCCTGGGGCGCACTGACAGAGGCGAGGCTGCCGGACACTGGTGCCATCGGGCACTCTGACCACCACCAGTAGGTAACGGGTGAAGTGTCTTGCCCAAGGACACAACGACCGAGACTGTCCAAGCCGGGACTTGAACCGGCAACCTTCCAATTACAAGGCGAACTCCCAACTCTTGAGCCACGATCGCTCACAATTATCTGCATCCATAAATAAGAGTTAGATTTATTTGTATACATTGGCTGGCTAGGTGTTTTTCAGGTAGTTCAGTTTTGAAAATAAAATTCTGCATTTTTTTTTACCTCTGTTTCTATTTTACAGTCAATCAAAGCATGCACCTATTAACAAATGTCAAACTTTCCTCTCTTTCTGAGCCCTCTGAGCTTTTATACACTGTGTTTCTGCTAAGCTAATCATTAATGAAGGGAGGTTATATCACCCAGAGACAATTAAATCCTGCTCAGCTGTCCATGGAGTTTAGGCCCAGGAGAGCAACAATGTTGATACAAGGAGCAGACGCAGATCAAGAGCCCACCAGGCCAACGTGGAGCAGACAGATAGAGTTCACTTTGGCCGGCATTGGCTGTGCTGTAGGTCTGGGCAATGTCTGGAGGTTCCCCTATCTTTGCTACCGGAGTGGAGGAGGTGAGAAATCAAACATTTGTTACATCTTCGAACAGAACTGTGGTAATGTGCCGCCCTCTGTAATCCCTGCACACACAGGACTAAAAATGGGGTCCAAAGGTTGATTGTATGCGTTGTGTTGTTAGTGAATGTGATTTCAAACTATTTTTTTAATTTAATTTTCGTTTTGTTGTTGTTTTTAAGAGGATTTTGGTGTGACTCTCACATGAGGCATGGCGCTTCATAAACCCATACTATAATCTGGCTTTATACGTGCAAATTTTGCAGAATTGTTAATATTTGTATGGGGTCAAACTTTGCCTGACAGTAATTCATGTGTGCTAAAGTTAAAGTTTAAATGATGTCATAAAACTACCACAGTCTTGGCCTTCTTTCTGAAAATGTGCTTAACTCACTATTACTTCTTGGCAGGTGCCTTTCTGGTGCCATACCTGCTCATGCTGGTGGTGTTGGGCATCCCTCTGCTTTACATGGAGCTGACTGTGGGGCAGTACACAAGGAGAGGTCCTGTACTTGCTCTGGCTACTGTCTGCCCACTGTTAAAAGGTGCTTTGACTAAATTTTGGTGTCCAGTGTTAAAAATGTATAGCGGAGAAATTTATTTTGATGCATGTTTTATCTGACCTCAGGAGTGGGAATTGCATCGGTGGCCATCTCCTTCATTATGTGTATCTACTACAATGTCGTCATCACCTGGGCTCTCTATTACCTCTTCAGCTCCTTCCAGGCACCACTACCATGGCAAAACTGCAACAATACTTGGAACACACCTAACTGCACCAATCACGCTACCAACAGCAGCTACTCCTCCACAGCTAGCCAAGAGTTCTTCAAGTATGTTTCATTGGATGTGATCACTATTTCTGCAGATTATTAAATCCAACTAAATAATGAGTTTGAGCAGCATTATAAAATTAAAGTAATTTTTAAAAAGACTGAACTGGTTACACAAGGTAACTTCTGGAGATTATGTCAGAGGTGAAACAAAAAAAAACTTGATACAACAACAACTGTAACTGGATGTACAACCTATCAGAGTCACGTGAGAGCTATCAAAGTGAAGGTCACAGATAAGAAATGAGCAAACTGATAGAATATTTTACTGAAGTGTGATAAATCTTAAGACACATGTCACCTTTATTGGCTTTGATCTGTTTCACTTTCTAGTTTTAGCAAGGGAAAGATTCTCAGAAAGAACTTACTCACAGTGAAAATCTTGCAGTAAACAGCAGATTAAGACCTCACATTTTCAGATTACTTATAAACTCATTAACTCATTTCACTCCAGTTAATGGATTAGTGTAGGAAAGGAATGTGGGTTCAAGTTACTTCAATCCTTTAATTTCCATGCGTTTGTCAACCATTTATTAAATGTATGATCCAAAATCCTGCAGCTAACAAAAACTAGAAACAGAGAACACATTTCTCCTGTATTGGCTTCTCTTCACTGGCTCCTTGCTTATGTCACGGATCTGGGTCATTTTGACACAGCTTTTTCAGTTTCTTATATTTTGGTATATTTCTGTATTAAGATTCATGTTCTGGTTCTATTTTGATTGTTATTCTAGATTTAGTTCAGTGTCAAGTCTGCATCTTTGTAAATTGTTTCTTGTTTCCTGTTTTAATTTGAAGGTTCATGTCTGATGTCAGTGTGTTTTAAGATTAAGATTAAAATTTTCCATATTGATAAAATTTATACTTATGGCTGGATCAGGTGACCCTGCACCCTCCCTTACCTATGCTACAATACGCCTAGGTTGCTATTGGCTTTCCATGGTGCACTAAATGTTTCTTCTTCACTCACTCATTGTGCGTTTATACACCATCCTTCATTTAATGATTACTTATTGTTAAACTGTGACTCTCTTCTACACTGATTCTTCTGTTCTGTCTCCCTTCCCTCAAACTCAACCGGTCGTTGCAGATGGCCACTCCTCCCTGAGCCTTGTTCAGGGAGTTTTTCTTTCCCACTGTTGCCAAGTGCCTCCTCTTAGGTCATCTGATGAGTCCATGTTAAGTGAATGGAACTGAATTGAATGTGTGTGTCAATTGCACTATGCAGTATTGCTCATTCTACAGGAAAGTAACTTGTGAGATAAAGTATAAAAGCGTACAAGTAGGAAAAATATTCACATGCATGAAAATCAAACCCATATTGTTTAACCTCTGAATGTAGAATTTTCTACATGAATGCACATCTTTACCTTTTGTAGAGAAATAAAAAACTGTTCTGAAGATACATACTTATAGTGGATATCAAATTAACTTGTATGGTTAAAAAGCAAGAAACTGCAAACACTGAATCAGATATGTCAAAAGGTCTATTTTAATGACTTCCTGACATCTGATTGGATTGAATGTTTTTTCACAACAGGACAGACAGTGTTTTTGAATCTGGCCCATGTGTTTAGCTTTAAGGCATGCCTTTGGGCACTCAGAATATTAATGTTTTTCTAATTTCTTTTACTGTGGCACCTTTCAGATATAAGATGCTAGAGCAGACTAGTGGAGTAGAGGATACAGGAGTGCTCCGGTGGGATCTTTTCCTCATTCTCATTCTGGCCTGGATCCTCATTTACTTTTGCATCTTTAAGGGGGTGAAATCAACAGGCAAGGTGAGAGAGAAACTGAGACCTAAGCAAAAAAAAAAAAATAAGGAAAGAAAGAAAGAAAGTGGAACATCTTGATGCATTCTCAATCATCCAGGAAAGTAAATCTCCAAAAGTTGATTCTGTTCATCTGGACGTAGCGTTTTGTGGGAAAAACGTTTCGTCACTCATCCAAGTGACTTCTTCAGTCTCGAAAAAAGTGGAGCACTGGACCACAGTTAATACCATATATACGTTTTCTGTGTGCAGGTGGTGTACTTCACTGCCCTGTTCCCGTATGTTATTCTGATTGCCCTGCTGATCAATAATGCACAGCTTCCTGGAGCATTAGAGGGGATAAAGTTCTTCATTGTGCCTGTGTGGGATGAGCTGCTCTCAGTAGAGGTAAGAAACAAGAGAAGAAATGAGTAGTAGCTTTGGAGGAGTACCCTAACTGTTCTAGCAGCGGGGAGAGTCATGTTATTACTGATAATCTGTGTTGGCACTGATTAGCAGTGGTCTGTGTTTCAGGTGTGGGTGAATGCTGCAGCTCAAATCTTTAACTCCATTGGGATTGGTTTTGGCTCGCTCATGGCAATGTCCAGCTACAATGACTTCAACAACAACATTTTGAAGTAAATGTTTGACCGCCATTTCTTGAAAATAGCTGTGATTTCTTGTTAGTGATTTAAAAGACGTCTTCTCTCCCCACAGGGACACACTGAGCATATCTATTATCAACTCCATAACCAGCATCCTGGCAGGGTTTGTCATTTTCTCTGCCTTTGGGTACATGTCATACCTGCAAGGCATTCCTGTCAGTGATCTGGCAGTGGATGGTAAGAAAAAAAAGGGATGACTGTTTGTGAGTGATTTTTTTTTTTTTTAATTAGTGAGTGAGTCTATTCTCAAAGGGTCTATCCTCTACTTTGCCTAATGTCAGATGGGAATAAGTGATAAGAAAATACATTGCTCAAAAAAATGAAAGGAACACTATGAAAATACATCCGATCTCAATGTGAAAAAAGAAGAAATTATGCTAGAAATCGATACTGATATGGACTGGGTAATGTGTTAGGAATGAAAGGATTCCACATTGTTGAGTTGAAGGGAAAGTTATCAACCCACAGAGGGCAGAATTTAACACAACACAGCAAACCTGCTGGAAATGGTACGCATTGATGTGCCGTCCTGCAGCAGACACCTCAGTAGGGTGCAGGCATTGCCTCATGCAACGAGTAGTGACACTGACCCAAGCCAAATAAAAAAAAGGGGGAAAAAATCAGTGAGAAAATATAAGGAGGTAGAAAAACCTCAGTGGCCTCCAACTGTAACACCATCCTGTTTGGGGGGTTTTCTCATTGTTGCCCCTGTAGTGCATCTGTTGTTAATTTCAGTTATACAAAAGCAGCTGAAACTGATTAACCTTCTGATACTTATTATAATCTCTCAGAAGTTTAAGTAACCACATTCTATGATTCTGTACTCTGATTAAAAAGTGTTCATTGATTTTTTTAAATTTTTTATTATTATTATTTTTGAGCAGTGTAGGTAAATGGGGACATAAAGTAGGGTTGGAGCTGAAGAAGGATTGTCTTGTCTTTACAGATTATTGATCTGGACAATATGTTACAATAATATTACAATAATGTTACAGTAACACAAATTTGATTGAAATATTTTTATAAAGTCACAGTCATCTGTTATTAAGAAGAATTGCTTGTTCAGTTATAAATGCTGCTCTGACATCTTACGTGTCTTATTATACAGGTCCAGGACTAGTTTATGTTGTTTACCCACAAGCCTTTGCCAACATGCCAGTGGCTCAGCTCTGGGCAGTGTTGTTCTTCTTTATGCTGCTTTGCCTCGGACTGGACAGTGAGGTACTTTACTGGTAACCTCAGGATGGGAATTCATGTTTGCATAGTGTTTCATAATGAAATTCTTATGTCCCACTCCCACACTGCAGTTTGCAATGGTTGAAGTGATGGTCACCAGCCTCATGGATCAATTCTATAAAGACGTGATTCACATTTTCAAGAAAAAGGAACTGTTTGTTCTTGCGGTTTGTTTCGTAGCCTGCCTCTTTGGAATTCCTTGTGTCATGCAGGTACAAACTGTATTTCCTGCTTGAATTTGAACCAAATAAAAAAGAAATTGAAGGGTGCTCATTTTCCCTTCCTTGCTGTCCTAAAGAGTATGCCTTTGTCCAGGTGGGAATCTATGTTTTCCAGCTGATGGATCATTACACTGCCATAGTATCCATCATGTTTCTGGCATTCTTTGAGGTCATGGCCACCTGTTGGATTTATGGTGAGAGACATGTGTTTCATTCTTTGCACATTTAGAATGATGTAGCACTTTTTTTGGCAGTATCTTAACACATTTTATGGCCATGTGTAATATCCGAGTTTCACTCTAATCAAACAGCGATTAGAGTCACTAATCTGCCAGCATGCAAATAAAATGTGCACAGATGTTTATTGACAAGTAAAGGTTGGTCCAAAGTACTTCTCCGTCTGCAGGTGTAAAAAGACTTTCAGCCAACCTGGAGGAGATGAATGGACACAAAGCAAACATCTTCTTCAGACTGTGTTGGCTTATAGTTGCTCCTGTGCTCATCACTGTATGTTAACGGGCATTTGTTTTATTCACATGAATATAATGTAGATTTTCATCTGAAATAATTAAAACTTAAATTGTTTGCTCCTTGATACAGGTCATCCTGATTTTCTCCATCATTCAATTCAAACCTGCCCGCTATGGGGAGTACGTCTTCCCTCCCTGGGCTCAGGGGGTCGGCTGGATCATTGCTTTGGCCTCCATCATCTGGATTCCTCTGGGTGCCATTCACACTTTGTGGGTGCTGCCTGGCTCCATCATGGAGGTGATATACATATCATATACATAGACACTATGTTGCCAGAAGTATTCACTCACCCATCCACAGTGTTGGGAAGGTTACTTTTAAAATGTATTCCATTACAGAATACAGAATACATGCCCTAAAATGTATTCTGTAACGTATTCCGTTACGTTACTCAATGAGAGTAACGTAATCTGAATACTTTGGATTACTTAACATATTATCATGCATTTTACAACTACGTGAATGTACTATTGCTGTGTTATTTATTACTATTACTGAATTTCCGCGGCTCCGAACCGTAGTAAAGGGACCTCTGACTAATATGGTTCCTTGTCGGGCTCCTAGCCGAAAAATAGCTTTACTTTTTTGTTCTGGGTCAACTCTGCTTGCGAGAGACAGAGAGAACGGAACTTATTGTTTCGGAGGAAAACACGAACAAAGCGTACAGTCGAGTTTTAATAGCTTACTTACAACTGGGCTCGTCAGGCACTCTTCTTGGCTGCAGTGGTTATTATTATATTTACATGCTTCCAGCTCCTGTTTTTGCTCCATAACAACTCGTACTTTTCGACTCTCCTTTTTCTCCCACCTTGCGCTCACAGACACATAACGAGTATGGCAGTCCATTCTCCCTGCAGCACGGACTACACTGCCAAGGAAGCTACATTCTGCATTCTGTCTATTAGCTTAGCACAACAACAACAACAAAAAGCGCTCTCTCACCCAGGAAACACGCAGAGCGAGAGCGTCACCCTGTAACCATGGCAACCGCAACGCTGCCGCCTGGAACAACAGAACGTAGCTGTTAAACAAAACCCAAACAGTCCTAACCCGCGACAATATGAAACAGGAAAGTACCGCTGTGTAATCCATTTATTTCAACAAAGTAACTGTATTCTAAATACCACCTTTTTAAACGGTAACTGTAACGGAATACAGTTACTCATATTTTGTATTTTAAATACGTAACGGCGGTACATGTATTCCGTTACTCCCCAACACTGCCCATCCAAATAATTCAATTAAGGTCTTCCAATCACTTTCATGGCCACAAGTGTATACAATCACACACCTAGGTGTGCAGGCTGCTTCTGTGAACATTTGTGAAAGAATGGGTCACTCCCTGAGCACCATGAATTCTAGTGTGGTACTGTGACAGGATGCCGCCTATGCAGTGAGTCCGGTCTTAAAGCTGTTAGTGGTCTTACAACAAAATGGAAGCAATTGGGAACGACAGCAACAAGTAGTAGGCAGTGTAAACTCACAGAGTGGTGTCAGTGGATGCGCTAAGGCACATAGTTCACAGAGGTCACCAACTTTCTGTAGAGTCAGGAGCACACCACTTGTCTGACTGCATTGCACCAAGCATACAGTTTGGTGGATTATTGTGTGGGGTACTTTTCAAGAGTTGGGCTTGGCCCTCGAGTTCCAGCGATAGGAACTCTTAATGCTTCAGCATACCAAGACATTTTGGACAATTTCATGCTCACAGTTTTAGGGATGGCCCCTTCCTGTTCCAACATGCCTGCATATACAAAGTAAGGTCCATAAAGACATGGATGAGTGAGTTTGGTGTGGGAGAACTTGACTGGCCTGCACAGAGTCCGGACCTCATAGAACACCATTGAAATTGAAAACTAGAGCGGAGACTGTCAGCTGGGCCTGCTCGTCCATCATCAGCATCTGACCTCACAAATGTGCTTCTGGAAGAACGGCCAAAAAGTTCCCATAAACATTCCTTGTAGAAAGCCTTTCCAGAAGAGTTGAAGCTATTATATCTTTACATTAAACCCTATGGATTAAGAATGGGATGTCACTCGGTTCAAATGTGTCTGAAGTCAGATGAGTAAATACTTTTAGCAATATAGTGTAGTACTCATGCACATGTTCCTATATAATCAAGCTGTGTGGAAATAATTTTACTACATTTCTCGTGCAGAAATTAAAGCTGTCCCTCACACCGTATGCGCTGAATGAAAAGTCAAACATGCCGTACTATGAGAGGGGAGGACCAGGTGGAAATCCACCCATCGCTGTCATCAGCCCCAGCTTCGATCTACCTGAAAAGCATCCTGCTGAGACGTACTTCTGATGTCTCAGTGTTTTGCACAATGTTTAGCTGGCCACCTACAGTGGCAGATTACTGTTAAGCTTTAACTAATCACAGATTTATGGTTTCAATCTTTGTCAATTTTCTGGTCAAATTTAACCAACACGTGTTACAAGAATGTACATGATTGTGATAGCCGATATGGTGTACAGTGTACTTCTTTGTGAAAGAGCTCCAAAGGGCAAAGGAGTAGACTTCGCACATTTCACTACCCTCGTTTATGGAAACTTTGCTAACAGTGCCATCTTTTGGCCACATGAATTCAAACATGAGCCATACTTACATTGTAATGTACTGTCATTTTAAATTTACAGTATTTATAGTAACATTTTTCTAGTGATCAACTTAAACCACTGTCAGCTTATTATTGCAGACTCATATGTGAATGGACACCAATGATAAAAAATGATTCAATATGTTAGGTGTAATAAAAGCAGTTTCAACATTACAGAAAACAGAAACATAACTACTTATGGGCGACTTTTTATTTATTCATTTAATGAGAAAGTTCCAACAGAAGGGTACATGGTTCTAGTAATACACGTGCACAGAGTTAGTTTCCTCCACTACAGAATTTTCCAGTGTGTCCTTCTTGTAACTCCTCAGAAATGAATACAAAGTGCAGAACATCTGAAGTTATACAGGCAAAAAAGGGAGATGCCCCTATGCTTCACATACAAAGGGTTTCTCTCCTTATGAATGGAATATGCTGAATATGAACGTGTTTGGAATGAATGTGTTAAATATGTTTGTGAAAACATAAAGGTAGTAAGGGTGGCAGGATGCACAGACTGCTTATGGTTACTGTCGGTATGACTTACTTAGCCTTGTCTAGCTTTTAGTTAATGTGAGCCCACATCTATCTCTAATCAAAAGTTAAAATATTTATTAGAAAAATTAAATGAAAAAAAAACTCGTCTCTTATAAACAGCAATTACCAATTCAATTTCATTTCAAAAAGATATGTCATATAAACTACAAAAAACCCCAAAAACAAATGGAAAAAGAAATAAAATCGTGCAATCAATGGCATACGCTTCCCTCTGAAGTGATGGCCAAGCAGATGACCACACAACACAGCAGCAACTCTCTCTCTATTTGTTCCTATTGTAGTCTGGATTTGGCTCAGTTCAGCCCTGAGCCCAACAATTCACACATGCCACTTTGCTGCACTCAGTAGTATTTTTGTAGTGTTTTCCAAAGTCCATGCCCTTCATTTTGTTGCACAGCTTCCTTAAGCCTTCTGCCTTTGTTGACCACCGCCCCTGCAGACCTGACACAGCTGTAGTTGATTTTTTAATACCATCCCACCCCCACAATCTTTGCCCAGCAGAGGCTGCTAAGGAGTCACCGTGGTGCTGTCTGTCTGCTCCTCCTGCAGCTCACTCTTCTGCTGCTATGACACCTGCTCTACTGGCCTCATCTGCACATCTCCGATCTGAAGATAGAAAACATGCAGGAATCAGCTACCACTCAACTACAAGTCAGTACTGTAACAGTCCCAGACAGACAGAAATACCTGGACGTGAGGAGGGGCGCTGAGGACAAATGTGACTGCACTGGCTATGTCTTCTGCTTTCAAACACTGCAAAGCAGAGGGAAAAGGTTTTATTAGCACAACAGCAGATTGATAATTTCACATTCGTTGACTTCAGTGATGTGCACAGCCTTACTTTCATACTCTCGTACACTGAAGCTGCCTTTTCTGGATCGCTGTTGTGGTGTCGGAAGGCAAACTCCGTCTCCACTATTCCAGGAGATATACACTGCCGGGCAAGAAAATGAATGACAAATGTGCTCTTTACATACAGGGTCATGGTGTCTACAAATATGAAGACGTCAAAATGAAAACTTTTAAAGATACCACATATACAATAAATACGACTCTTTATAATTAAACACACATGTGTGAGTTAAAAATGAACAGCAGGGTCAAATCAAGTATCTGATTGAACTTCAAAACATGCTTTCAAACGCATTTTATAGAAGTGAAGAGAAAACAAAATTATGATTGTTACACCTTCAGTTTATTTTTACAAGCATTTCCAGGCATTTGTGACTGGAATCGTCCCGATTTTGCAGACTAACGAGAAAGTGGGCTAGCGAGCCCATCATCATCGTCATCCTCAGTGTTTCCATGGGAGTACATTTAACAGCGAGCGATCGTGGCTCAGGAGTTGGCAGTTCGTCTTGTAATCGGAAGGTTGCCGGTTTGAGCCCCGGCTTAGCCAGTCTCGGTCATTGTGTCCTTGGGCAAGACACTTCACCTACCGCCTACTGGTGATGGCCAGAGGGGCTGATGGTGGGATATGGCAGCCTCGCTTCTGTCAGTCTGCCCCAAGGCAGCTGTGGCTACAACTGTAGCTTGCCTCCACCAGTGTGTGAATGAATAGGGGAAGAGGGTCTCGAAAAGCGCTATATAAATGCAATCCATTATTATTAACAAACATTACAGACTCATCCAAACTGAATTCAACACAGTATCAGATTTCTTTAGGCTTAACACTTCCACTTTATGCTGGACTACTTCTGTGTTGTCTGCTCGGAGTCCTCTTCACACTGTTGGACACTGCTGGATTTTATGTGATCCCATGTTTCACCAGGCTAAAGACAAACCTTTGCACTATAATGCAACGACTAACTCACTGTGGCTCTGATGTGGGTGTTTGCCTCTCGAAGCTCTTGCCGTATTCCCTCAGTCAGAGCAGTCACAGCATATTTAGTGGCACAGTAGAAGTGCTCATCGGCACTTGGCACCACTCGGTGCCCACCCATACTGTAGAAAATGAGAAAGACGAGAAAGATATATGAGCCGGTAATTGCATTTTGTAGCTCAACGCTGATTCAACACCAAGTAGCCAATCCTCTGAATTTCCTGCTGTGTTCTTTTAAATGACTTAACTAGTGCATTATTAGATTTCAAACTCTGTATCACTTAATATCACATATCTCTATAGCCTTAAAACACTCACAGAGCTATAGCTCTAAACAACATTTGTGTCAAAGTTTAAATCCCCATTTTTAATTAAGGCAATTCTAAGAAAACCTATATTGATAAAAATAAATGCTAATATAACAAATCTATAAACAGTTTTCAGTTCAACATGTGGGTGTTCTTTGCATTGCTCTACATCCAAAATGTGCCAGATGGGGCTTAAAATTGGCTTTACTTAATGCCTGCAGGATTAAAATCACCCAGAACAAACTGGCTGAGGTATTTTCACATTAATCTATAGATTTGTTCCTAGAATTTTATGTTCCTTGTATAGCTTACCTATTAATATTGATGATGTGGCCATCGTCCACATTCCTCTCCTTCATTGATTTGTATGCCTCACGGGTGCAGATGGACAAGGCTAAGACATTCACCTGCAGCAGAGGTGAACACAGCGCATTTCTTTAACTTTAAAATAACCTACAGTATGCATGTATTCACACATCGGTGTATGAACCATTCAACTACAACTTAAAAAAAGAAAAGAAAAAAAAAGACAGAAAATGAGAATCATTTGTGAAAGTTGCTTGTACTTTATTGTAAATAATTTCCAATGATGAAAGCTGGCTAATGTTCACTGGGTCAGTGTGTTAAACCATCTGAACCTGCTGCTCCTGTCCAGCTTGTAGCCTCCAAACTGCTTCCGTGGTGACATTGAGAGAGAGAGCAGGTTACCACGAGTGTGCAAGCAAGATAGGGGGAGGTGACCAAACAAGGTCAGTGTGCAGATTAAATACAGGCTAAAAATACACTGCTGTACACGTTCACGTGGGCTGCCATGACAACAGATGAGCAAGAGCCAGAAATGCTGGACTCTGGAGACAGAGAGTTGGGTGCAGCGGGGTCTCCAGTGGTCAAGAGCTCAATGAATCAAAAGTCTCAACAAGAGACATAGTGCTGGCTTTCATTAGCAGGCCTCTGCTGTGCCAGAGTCTCTCCCCAGAGCCAATGAAGCGGCCTTTGTGAGGGGAAGGAGCAGTGTGTATGTGTGCTTTTACTCACTGAACAACACAAAAACAAGACTTGGACTCATAGTGAGCAACCTCCTCCTTCTGCTTCACTGTTTAACAGTAGTAATCAATATCACATAAGGGGAAGCTCTAACCTTCCCGTTTTTGCGTTAATATTATTGTCAGCAATCCAACTCACATCGATCATGTTCCTCCAGCCCTCTGTCCTGCCACTGAGCAAAGGCTCATTGTGGGCCAGTCCAGCATTGTTGATGCATACGTCAACGCCCTTGTGCAGTGTCTTGATTGCTGAGAACATGGACAAGATCTCCTCTTCATTGGACAGGTCACATTTGTAAGGGATCAGCGTGCCGCTGTAGCCCGCACTCTGACATTCTGCTGCCAGCTTCTGAAAAAGATAAATCACACCCAGTTTGACTGCACTGATATATTTGTTAAAGAATAATCACTACAAACTGTCAAGTGCTGTTAATGACCAACGGATTAACTTTCAAGAACACGATTAAAATTACATCAAACAACCCACCCACTCAGGAGAGCGTGGAGAACACACAGCACAGCACCAAAAAACTAGATAGTATGTCAGTCAAACCACCCAATGATTCCCCCACTCAATTATAAAAAGCATATTAACCGAAATTCCACTTTTGACCAAAATCATAATCATGACCCCTCATAAGAAGACGCCAGCTTTGCACTGATACGGACAGGCTGAGCTCACTACAGGTCGAGCAGGCTGCACTCTAACCAGGTCAGCTGGCCGTCCACCACTATCGGTGTACGATACAAACTGACACAGATCCCCCTGCTAGGCACAGCTGTGCCAGTCACCTGATGCCTTGCTCTGGGTGCCAGTAAGACAGAGGCAGCAGGGGTGTGGGGGGCAGGTGGAACACCAAAATGATGCACAGCACTATAATGTCAAGGATAAAATGTTTCAAACTGCACTGGTGTTAGAATTTGTCATAGACTGCATATAAAAGACTAACACTGCGAGTCACCTCACAGAAGCCAGGAATTACCATATTTGAACAAGAGGGTGGAGTGCCAAGTTATTAACCAACGCTAGCTGGCTTGGTTAGAAAGATACCTTGATAAACTGTTACAGGTTTATCATACAGATATAGTAGGTATATCTACTAATAAGTGCTAAATGACATACACTAAAATACAGACTGGAAACCTGTCCAGGGTATACTCTTTCTCTAACCATCCTAGCTAGCTTGGTTAGCAATTGTGTAGTGTCCATGTAGTGTTCGGGTAGTAGTGTCCATGACAGGAACTCACTGATGTGAACAATCAACAGTAAATGTTGGTTTTGGTCTCAATCCCACATAAGAAAACAAAAAGGGATTATTTACAGGTAAATCCCTTTGTACTGCTGGCCAAGAAGCAATCCATCATAGCCTTGGCAGAGATGCCAACTTGTGCACCAGAGAAAAGATAAGAGACCCAAAATGCCAAGCGGCCACACAACATGTTGAGAGAGTGATGATTTATTCAAACGCTCCCGACACTCAGAAGAGAGTTTACCTGCCCAAAACACATCATTAGCCAATAAAGACCTAATCACACTTCCGTGTCCCTCCCTTCCCCTGCAAATGAACCCCATTTTACAAGCAGAGCATGTTGTAAAGATAAAACACACATCTTCTCATAGTTCAAAGTTCACAAAACCTTATGTGATCAAACGTGTCACAGAAATGACTCGTGATGAGCTGTTGTTACGTTAAGCACCTACATCAGGGCACAGCAGGATGTAGTAAGAATATAAATGATTAAAACCAGCAGAACAGAGCTGGCTGTCATTCACCAAACGTAGCACATACTGTTTTATCTACAATGTCTATATGACTATATTGTGGCACCTGATCTACAGTACAGTCCGAACATGATTCCTCTGCAGCCACCCCTTTAGAGAACTCGTTAAAGCCTGTTTTTATAATCAGGACGATATTGGATTGAGGAATCATTTTGACGTTTTTCTCTAAAATGTATAATAGAGAGAATGCCCCCCATCTTACATGTCGCAGCGTGCAGATTTCCCTGCTCGTCCTTTAAGCTGTTTAACTTGGATTATCCAGAAAGAAGGCATTACCCGAACAAAGCTGTTAAAATGCTAAACCGCTGAAAACACTACAAGCAACTCTTTTGCTCGTGCTGTAGACAGGTGAACTGCTCCCTTTATGCACATTACCTGTGGTAAGCTGTGAAGTGCGGTCTGTTTCACTACAATAAGTCAATTATCTGAGCTGCCTTTAGACCAGCCCTCTTTACTTCACACTTGCCTGAGTCCGTTTAGAGACTGGCCCTCAGGCACGAATGAGCAGGCAGAGAGCCTGCTGGAGAGGCTCTGTGGAGTTTAACGTAAAGGGGAAGCAGGGCCAGTCTTTTGTTAGAGAGGGGGAATTAGTTGTGTTACTGTGGCTGAAGCGGGAGCAGCAGAACAAACCGGGTGTGATCTCGGTCCAACGACAGGAAGTCTCAGGCTGTGAATCTCTGTGTGTTTGTGTATGTAGGTGTGTTCTGGCACCAGATGCACCACTGTAGTTAGTACCAGACCTCATACAGGCCACACCAACAGCAATAGAGCATGCTGTCCTGCAGATAAGCAGCCAGGTCTGAAAACACAACAGCAGCATAGTTGGAAAATCCAAGATTCATTCATCACCATCCAAACTAAACCAATGAAATATGTTTTGGCGTATTGTGAAACAGAACTTTAACCTCCTAGGACCTGGCGTCCACATATGTGGACATCACATTTTGGGTTATTTAGACTAAAATACTCAATTTTGCTTTACATGGGCCTGATATCCACTTACGAGGACATTATACTGCCACTGTTCTATCAAAATTTGAAACGAATATCATCATATGTGGCTCTTATTTTTCTTAAAAACAAAAATAAGGTAAAAAAAGAAAAAATCTGGTAATTCTTTGTTTTTACATTCATTGGGCCCCAATATGCCCAAATATAAAGAGAAATTAAAAATGCATGTCGTGGAAGAGTTCGGGTCTCAGGAGTTTAAAGATACAGGCTAGAAAAGCCCTAAGACAATGACAACCAGCAGTGATGTTAAATAGCAAAACACAGTGTCCCCCAGGACACCTTGCCCCCAAGGTGTCCTGGGGATGGTATGTTTCTTTGGACAAGATTCACAAAATGTAAACGCTTTTACAAGAGATCTACCAACCAACTGGTCAGGGACTGACTTAGCTGGTCAATCTCATAGATGTTTAATTATGAGTGTATGTTTCAGGCATGCACAACATATACACACACAACAGCACAGGCAAATAATCACTTGCACGGTCACAGCCATGCACCAACCTGTTGTTAGTGTGGAAGCTCTTCACTTGAGTGAAGACACCAGGTTTGGGAAAGTAAACCATGGGGGGACCACCACAAAAACGTTTGTAATAACAAATCTAATCCGATACCTAAATCATCTTCACCGAGCTGAACATGGACATCGGAGCCAGCCACAAGCCAGCAGCCTCGGTATGAGGAAAGAAGTCTTGGTATGAGACTTGCTTTTTATTGTATTCCAACTTTTTTGTAATTGGGTTTATATGAAAATATCAATTTGCAGAGAAGAAAAGTAGAAAAGTAAACTGGACATAAAAAAAAAGAATCTTTACCAGCCTGTCACGCTTTGGGGAAATCTAAGTCAGCCAAGAAAATTGCTGTTGAGACTAGACTGTCTTGTAAAAGCCTATCAAATAGTAGTAAAGTAACTGATAACACAGGAGGTGAAATAATTCAAACAACATAATATGATATAACAGACTATTAGAGTAATGTATTTACAAAGTGCCCTGCAGCAGTCTCATGTACATGTAATAGTCACATTCGCGGCCTGTACGCCCTGCAGGAGGCTGGTCGTCAAAGCAAGGAAGGGCCATCATTGTTCCACACCACGTTTATCAATCATTCACTCACTCATGTGGAACTGGTGTAAAACACACCAGCAAAGCAGCTTAGAAGAGATAAAAATAAAGATGCCAATGTGCTGAAGGCAGAGAAGCTATAAGTGGTGAGCCAGATCAATAGCACAAGGCAGCAGCCATGAGCTGAGAGAGCTGAAAAATTAGATTAGTCTCAGGCTGACTCAGTTCTCTTGTAAAAAGAAAAAAAAAGGGAGGGATTGTGTTATAGGGCACTGTGGCTCGTCTGGTAGGTGGCTAAAGAAAAAAAGAAAATCAAAAGATGTAATGCAGCCATAATTCAGTCAGTGATCCCTCCCCTCTTCATCCTTCCTGTCCAGTCTTTTAAGTACCTGGGTGACACACAAAACAATTTAGCCTGTCACGATGCATTTTCATCCTCATTACAGGGGCTGTTGTCCAGTGATTACAAAAAGTGTTCAGGAGGAGGGAGGGAGAGCGTGTTGGCAGGCAGAAAGTGAAACAGAAGGAGGGAGAAAGAGAAAATGCATCCTGAAGCAGGCTGCATAAAGCTTATCAAAACACACTCAGTTTTCAGTATGCTTTACAGGAAGGCAGAAGAATACAAGCACAAGATCGCAAGTGCAAGCTTCAACAAAAAGTCAGGGCAATCACAAAACAAAGAACCAAAATAACATATGGATATGTTAAAAAATAATTTAAAAAAACTTGTAGCCACAGATCGGGCTAAGACACTTAAGTTTGCTAAGCTGTGTCATTCACTCTACAGCTCAACTATCATTCTGTGACATGAAAATGCACTCAAGTGTCATTCACAGTTTGACTGCGGGGTCAAGGGTGAAAGTAGGCTGTATAATAGGATTGCAGTAGGGTAGGAAGGACGGTTGTGCAATTATCTTGTGTTCATGCTGCCACTAAAAGGTCTAAAGGTTGAACAGGGTGGTTTTATACTGCTTTTCTCATAGAACACTCTAATCAAGACAAGGAGATACGGAAAATAATTACAGCCTTTCTTAGTAAGTCACCAACACACTGGGGAGTTCCCAGCAACAAGGGATCAAGAAGAAGGCGAAAATGCCTCCCAGCGCTTTGACAAAAATGTCACAGTGTGCACACAGTGTGCACACTGACTTTGATTTCAAACACACTAGCATGGAAATCTAAAATCAATGATTACATGTGCATGACCAGGTATATGTAACTGGCTCCAAAGAAATGCTTTTATAACTCTGACATGCTAAAGGTGCCGCAGGCAGACAGGTGTAGTGTAACAAACTGGTGCAACCAGTGTGGTTACATTTTACTTTGGAAAAACCAAGTGATAATGCCCAAGTGAAGGTAGATGCACGTCTTTTAGCCTGTGAAAACAGTTTGATGGGGAAACTTTTCAACTATGTGTCAATAACAAATAACTACAAAATCCAGCCTTTATTCTTACATTCACAAGGGCATCATATGATTTTTAAAAAATGGCTCTCCAGTTCTTCTGTTTGTAGTTGAAACATGCTGAGGGGGTGAAGCTTCCATGCATCACATTGGTTTACCAGCTCATGTGATGGGTTGTTTGTGCACCTGATTGTGGCTGTCGTTACGGCAACTTTGCGCTCACTGCCACCCTGATGCTGGCTATGAACCACATCACTACGCATGCACCCTGATGCTGGCTATGAACCACATCACTACGCATGCACCCTGATGCTGGCTATGAACCACATCACTACGCATGCAAAGTTTGTTGATGACTTGAGCCCAGAGGAGACAACAAAAAACAAAACACCCCCCCCCCACACACACACACACTGGAGAGTTGATCCAACACAAAAACTTTCAAAGTGGGCCAGCCTGGCCTATTTAACATGTGAGTCTAGAGTAGCCATAAAATGTCTCCAATATCAGACAAACACCCAATTACAAATCCAGTTTGGCTGCTGATGAAGTGAAAACAATCCAATTTGCATTCCTTCACCCCGCCCCCACCCCACAGCCTCAAAAAAAGGCTGGAACTTGGTGAACTCGTCGCTGATTTGGAGTACATAGCACCATAAAACTCCTCTATTCAAAGATCCTGACCTGCTGCTACAGCGTTCAAGACATTTCAGTCCTTCTGCACTTCATATTTTGTCGCACACAATTTCACATATCATACATGCAAAAAGGAAGATAACTGGATTCCAGCAAATCTTTGACAGGACAGAACAGGATAGGACAGGAAGAGCTCCACCTATCACAGCAGGAAACCCGGGGAGAGAATGTCAGTGCCATTAAACTTCACACCTGGAAGGATGATAAGCACAGACAGGACAGCACAGCGGTGGTGCAGGGAGAAAGGCCCGTAGGGGTCACTGAGCTGCCTCAATCTATCAGACTTCCAACTTCTTCATATCCAACTAATGGTGAAGCAATTAAGACCATTTAGAGCTTTCAAAAATCTATACAGAGCAGTGAAAAGAAGGTTGCTTTTAATTAAAAAATGCAGGAATACTGCTTGTGTTTCAGTAATGCTTTAATAATGTATTAGAGTTATAAATGTCTCTTGCTTTCCTCTCACAGGCTGTACAAAAGCCTGCCAGTATGCAATAAGTGAAAATTAAGTTTCAAACAAATGATTACTTCTGACTACAGTAAGAGAGTAGAAATTGATTTGTATCAGTGTCAAAAATCTGCATCTACAGTACATGCAGTTCGGACTGCTGCTTTCCTATTTGAGAAAATGCTCTTATTTTTTGTGCCTATGTCAATGTTGCTCCTCTCAGGAGGGATAGGGGCTGGGGACTGAATCCATGGAAACACAGTTTATTAATTAGGTATACGTCTCTGTCAGCTCACAGCTCAAGTGGAAAGCGTGCAGTCAGTGGAAAGGCTTTCTGCATGGGTAAGACAAAAGCAAGCTGAAGGAGCTGTGAGGTAACCTGATGAGCTCAAGAGAAATTTGATATGAGGGGGAAAAAAGGATATGTGGAAGGAGAGATAGCAGCAAATATATTAGTACTATACTGCTACAAATGGGAGCTTTGGAGAAAACGTTCAAACAGCTATTTAACTATGTGGTTTGTCCTAAAAGAAAGAAAGAATTTGTACTAAAACAGGGCCAAAATGCAAAGTGAGGCAGAAGATTTTAGACAAATAGGTAAAGCTGTTTGACCTGACCCACTTCAAATCCTTTCTGCAGTAAAATCTATTCACTGTGAAACAACAGCACAGTTTGCTCAGACACGACCTAGAGGAGGTGGTCAAGACAGCTTCAGATTTGCAAACAGAGACGTAGATTGCTTTATTACTGTGCCACCTCAGCTTTAGAAGCATGACTGAGCACCTTTTACCTCCTTCAGAATAAGCATGATGCTGAAGCAGGTCAGCCAGTGCCTGAAATTAAACTTCAGGCTCACCCGCCAAGAGCTTTGAGTTTTAAATTAGGATTTACTCACGCACATAAAAGATGCCCGTGCCAGAGGCTACTGTGTGCAACAAGCGGTGAGTCAGACGTCTGTTTGTTATTAGCCCATTGAATAAAGTGAGCTGGATCACAGGGACGAAGTCTTAAAAAATGAATAAAAAGCACTTTATTCAAGAGCTATTATCTCCACTGACAGTCTCGATGAGGAAATACACATAATCTGCCTTTCATATTTCATATTCTCAGTATTCTAATCCCAGAATGTTTTCTTTTGCTGAGCTGATTTTTTTTTCATCTTAGATTATCTCCTTTGGGCATACTTTAGGCAGAATCCCTGTGGCATCTATTGCAAACAAAACCCTCCATCAGTCTGTTCAGCACTAGAAGCCGCAAATGATGTTTGCTAAATTTATCTGATCTAAAACTGCAGCTGCCAAAGCTTTGATTTTTGACATGCGCTTCACTTGTCCAACGCTTCAAAAGCAGACTGGATGTCTGGGTTTGATTTCATCTGCTTCAAATGGACCTGTGTACAGACAAATATATATTTTTATATATAAATAAAGAATTCAATTCAACTCAATTCATTTATATAGTGCAAAATCACAGCAACAGTCGCTACAAGGTAGTTTATATTGCAAGTTAAAGACTAATATAATACAGAGGAAACCTACAATCAAAGAACCCCTTATAAGCAAGCATTTGGTGACAGTGGCAAGGAAAAGCTCCCTTTTAACAGGAAAAAAACCTCAGACAGAACCAGGCCCAGGAAGCGGCAGCCATCTGCCATGACAGCTTGGGAGTGAGGGGAGGGAGACGGGCCAAAAGTTACAAGAGTCAGTATTTTAATGACAACTAATGATTAAATGCAAAGTAGGTAAGTGAAGAAGAAACACTTGCCTCATGGGAAGGCCTACTGTTGCATAACTAAGGGAAGATTCAGGGTCACCTGATTCAGTGCTAAAAATATGCTTTGTCAAAAAGGAAAACTTTAAGGCTAGACAGGACAGGATTTTTTTTTAGAGAGGGTGTCTGTCTCCTGAATCCAAACTGGGAGCTGGTTCCACAGAAGAGGGGCTTAAATCTGAAGGCTGTCTCCCATTCTACTTTTTTAATAGGACAGGAAACACAAGTAAGCTAGCAGTCTGAGAGACCAGACAAATGTTCTTTCTGGAATTAGTGTGGATTAAGACCAATGACTATGTAAGAGGCAGACATTACTATCATGATGTCATTTACTGGTTTCTAGGATTGCATTCTGGGCACACTATGTAAGTAGACAGATTTATGAGAAAATTGGATGCCAAGTGAAAAAAGTTTTGTTTAAGAAGTCACGTTAACAGTGTATGGGGAAACAGACACAGACACAGTTACCTGGTAATTAGTGATAATTAACAGACAAATCTATCACAAACATTTTACCCACTGAGATTAAAACAGAGACTTCTGAGACTGACTTTACTACAATTACCACACAGCAAGTCACATCACTTTCATATACTTGCAGCTAGCATGCTCCAAAAGTTACCAAAACATTTAACTTACAAAACTAAGTTTAACTAATAAATATAAAGTCACCTAATAAAATAAAACTCTGTATAGTAGAGTATCTTGATGCACACTCAATTTGTCTAGGTAAAGAAATCCGACAAATTTGATTCTGTACTTCTGGATGTTGTTTTCAGTGGGAGAAACATGTATTGAAAACACAATATTCACACGGACAGAATCAACTTTCTGGGATCGGCACACTAGAGATAAGATTGCAAGAACGCCATTTCTAAAGGTTTAGCATCTTCAAAAAACACATGGACACGTTTTACAAGAGCCTTCTTCAAACAAAATAAAAGCTTCTCCCACTGGTCTTACAAGATTTCAAAGGAATAAATGAGAAGCCGTGTTTCCTCTACTTGGATGCTGTCTCCATTCCTGCACAAAGCCCATGGTGACCACATGTCTCCCTCTAGCTTGCAGCTCCCCTACTGCCTACACTATAGTTTCACAGACAACAAACCAATAGTGCTGCCACTACTCTCCACTCCACTTTCTCAGAGTTTTCTTTACCCAGAAAACAAAAAAAATCTTCTCACTTTACTCATTGTTTTAGCTCATCTAACACGAGGGATAATGCAGCTGTTAAAAACACTAACAATAGCAACATTATTTCCCAGAGTAAAAGGAATAAAAAACTGAGATGACTTCAAGAACAATTGCTTTGTGATACATTGCATTTCCCACTAGCAGCATACCAGCTCTACAGCAAGAGCCCAGTTTACACAGCAGGGAGAGTACAATACTGTCTTTGTCCTGCAACTCACACACACACACTCTAAAGTCTTGTACGAGTGATGGTTCTGCCTTAATCTGACAGAAACCTTTCATTCTTCACACCCTCATAAACACAACTATTAGCTGAATCTTGTATCTATGTACTATAAATCACAAAAAAGTGCTTCAATGCTTGGTCGCTTGGACAAACCAATGAGTGCCTTCTACCTGACCCCCTCAGAATCAGCTGATATTTTTGAGCAATAACTGCAGTTTTAAAAAAAGTAACTTAAAAGCAATGCAAATCAATTTAGGGGGGGTTGGCCTATCCCAGCTACCATAGGGCGAGAGGCAGTGTACACCCTGGACAGGTCTCTGGACAAAGAGAAAGACAACCATTCACAATCACACCTATGGGCAATTTGGAGTCACAAACACAAACAATGAAAAAAGACCGAAAACACCAACTTGTCTCCTTGTAATTCACGCTTTCACAACAACACGGCATTTGGAGTTCCTAATACCCATGTTGCGACAATAATCCTGTAAAGGTTAGTGAAATGCAAACTGTTAATGCAAACTGTGGAGATGCAGAAACTGCTGTAATGGCCACAATTCTGTTGAGCAAAGAGTTTGGCCTTATGGTAAAAAGGCTGATGCAAAGTTAGGAATTAATGTAGATCTTTCACCACAGGATACTGCACTTTATTGTGTGTGATGTAACAAGGAAACATGTGAGTGACCCCTTACTGAGAAATATAGGTTGAACTGGGAAGCCTTTGCCCTCAACATAAAAAGTCAGTCGTAGTAAGATGTACCAAACCTGGTTATTAAAAAAAAGGCACATTCTTATCTCTTATCTCTTTGTTTAAAGGAACTCAATCATTGTTATCAATCCGTTGATTGATAACAATAACAGTTTCTTGTGTTTGCATGCAGCTCGTGCTCACACCATGTGTGAGCTAGCATTAGCATAAAACAGCAATGAGAAACGCATAACACTGTCATATATTATTATAACACATGATTTCATGTACTGTATGCTGTATAAAGAGACCAGCAATTAAGTATAATTATGACAACCTGATTCATGTTGGATAGCTAAGATCTACACCGGGCAAGCTAGCATTAGCCAGCACATCGAGAGCTCAACCTTGGATGTGATTGCAAAAAACAAACAAGTTCCAGTGATGCTGACTGTAGCTTTCACCCTGATGGCTAAAATGCCACTTGGTTGTTTATGTACTAAAGTGGAGAAATTACTTGATATTCAACGTAGCAGCTAGCTGGCTAACCTAAACTTGCATGCTTGCTTGCTCTCTCACTAATGTTGCCACTAGCAAAAAATACTACCTAAGCCCGCATCGGTACTGGTTTAAGTTGTTCTTACATGTTTGAACCTTGGTTGTGCTGGAAGCATCAGTTAAACTGATGATTAACATCAGTGATTAATAACATTTTGGCGCTGGGAGGAGAAGACAAGCACTGAGTTACTGATGAGTGAGCGCAACTGTTACATCTTTAAGTTTTCACTGAAACTTTAACCCAAGTTCTTTACAATGTGCTGTTAGAAGCAACCGAGAAGGCCAGAAAAGTTCTCATCTTTGAAAGTTGCATTAAAAGTCATTCAGTTTAATTCATTTTCATCAATGGATGAAAGGAATGTTGCATAGCAATATTTAATTTACTGGAATTGACTGATGTTAAAGCATGAGAAGGAAGGAAAATGTTAAGAATCCAAATACTGACATACTTAAAGGATACATACAGTACAACACCTTTTATATACACATATGACAGAGTTAACAAATACAACACATTGGCTGTCTCAAAGGTGGCGATGTGTGAATGCAGTAGGCGTTCTGCAACACAGCACTGGAATCTCTGGGCTGACAAGACGTGAAGCTTAATAATTGGCCAACAGGTTAAGCAGGGTGCACCGCCTTACAGTTAAGCAAAAGTTAGTGGGACAGGGCCTATAACACCTAACTCTGGGGAAGCGTGGGTGTTACTCCAGTACTATAAAGAGTTTCTGCCTGTTCCTCTGTCAACCACTGAAATATTTTTTGAATCAAATCCACAGTTCAAAGAGTTAATGTCAGTTCAAACATAATCACTCACAACACTAATTACCTTCAGTTATGAGAGGGGGACTTAAATAGTAACTGGATGAGTCTTTTACTATTATAATGGGGTTTATGTAAGCCCTCTGTGATACCAGTAATTAAGCAAAATGTGTGTGCATCCAGACGGACCAAAACAAAAGTTTCAGTGGAACTTTTCCAGAATTTATTTTTTGATAACATTGTCATTTTCCATGCATTTTGATTATTATATTGTTTAACATAATCTAATGAGCTAAATTAAAATGAACTAAACAAGTAGAGATAATACTTGCACACACATTTTACAACAACTTGAGGGGTGTAAAGCTGGTGGTTTCTATGTTTTGGATTTACTTGTTATTCATGTTTGACTGAAAAAATGCTTATTACATTAGGCTTATTACACTGTTATCTATGTAATCTATGTAAAATTAACGTTTAATAACATTTGGGCCTTTGAATGTATCAGGCGGTTAATAAGATTGTAAAAATCTATTTCTGGCTATGTAAGAAGAAAATATGTGTCATTTGTTTGTTTGTTTGTTTTTGAATCAGTGCTTTTCTTGCTGTGGGCTCTGTCCCACACAATAGTCAGTTAACTAGTATATCTTACTTAAATGCAATAAAGCTTCTGACTGACGTCGCTGGGGAAGATTAACCAAGAGAAAGGGAAACGAATAATAGAAAACGTAATGAATTAGGGGTGTGGCTGGCTATGTGGTGGGTGGGGGTGCAGGTATAGGAGCATCACTGCCTTCTGATTTAATGGGTGGTACTTTCTCTGAGTGGAAGTCCAAAGTACAACAATGTCCCAGCAGTAATATGGATAATTGGCAACATTAGCTAGTCGGAATTTAGCTATTATTTACACCTCTTACGACCGTTTGACCTTTTTAATTTGAATTTCGGCACAATCTGTTATAAAACCGTGTGTTTAAATTGACCAAATAAATAATATCGATTTAACTGGCTGTGATACTGGGGCTAAAGGTTTTTAGCTGAAATTGATGTTAGCTAGCTGTAGCTACTTTGTTGTTGCTTTATACAGAGCTAGCTTCTCCTTTGAGTCGAACCGACTTGTTTCACAGCATTAATTTATATTTTTCATTAAAACCACCCACCTCTATTTTGTCGACATTCCTGGCACAACCAACAACCCTCATGCCTTGCTGGACCAGTGCCCGGGCTACAGCGGCTCCGATTCCCACCGAGGCGCCGGTCACCAGGGCCACTCTGCCTTTCCACCGCTCCATCTCGCCACCGGCACTGTAGCTACACAAAACAGCCGCCCCTATGCTGCACCTCTACCTGCTTAGTTCAAGCTCCTACAGCTGGGACTGCAGCTATTATGTGCGATAGGTTCAAAATTAAGGCTGTAGTAGGTTCAGGCTCTTGTATCAGTCTGAAGCATCCAGGACAGCAGTAACCAGTGCGCGTAAACCCGAATCCACGCGCTCCTCTGGCCGAAATATGAAAAGTCCAGGCGTGAGTAAATGTTTGGTTCACATCACCTCCCACTTTCTTTTTCAGCCCTGGGGCCTATACTTTTTTCCCCTTGTGGTTAAATGCCGCCCCCCGCCGGGCATTACGAGAACAACAACAAAGGTATGTTGCTTTCATGTATTTCCTGCAAATCAAAGTTTTTACTTTAATTCTTGAAATCTCACGCGGTTAGTGTAACCATGCGAGGAAAACCAGAAAAACCAAACAAATCACGCCATACAAAATGTATACTGCATATTAATAAATAATCTTTATTTAGTAAAGTCTGCACATTGCGCTTTGATGTCACACCCAAATAATTTTTAAAAATGGATGTTTATTCTCTGTAAAATTTCATATTTAGAATTTCTGTACACATTTAAAGGTACAACTTTTGTCACTACACTGAAGTGTCACCAAAGAGAAACAAAGTAGAAAAAAAAGAAAAGAAAGAATAACCCCCAACAAAACCAAACATAAAACAAGATTCCTAAACTTTATCCCTACCATCACAGCTTGCAAAGCTTGATTATTGATTCCACTGTGCTTTCCCCCAGAGAAGACCAACAAATAGCTAGGCTTGGTCAAAGAGAGCTACAGGTAAGAAGTGTCCAAGAAATGAGACGTGTGTTGGTGTGCAAAAGAGAGAAAAAGAGATGACAAAGAGAAGATAAGAATCACATTTACTATAAAGGAGAAGTGACTGAACAAGACACAAAAGGTACTCCAAGAAATCTTTCTAACAATGTTGCAGCAGTGGTCGTGAGTGTTTTTTTTTTTCTTCCTCCCCCAGTAGGGAGATTTATTAGTGCAGTTAGTTGACACTAGTTGTGGGAAACCACTTTCCACAGACCGGCTTACTCCGCTCAGTGGCACGGCAGTAGTTTGTGAATTTCTCTTTCAGGAGCTGTCGGTACTGGTGGCGGTTGTTGTAGAAAGACTGGTTTCTTTCTAGAAACGCCTGAATTTCATCCTGCGTGAGACAATTCTCTTCGTCGGAAGTCACTTCTGAATCATCCTGTTTTAAGAACACGAGCAGAATAGAGAACGTGAGAGCCAGAACAGAGATGTAAGCTTCTGAATTTCTGTAGGCAGACTACAACTAAAGATGTTTTTTGTAACCAAAAGAGCTAACCAAGAGCTGAGAAATGTACAAAGCATTTTAACTGGGTGGTTGAAGATGTATCTCACCGTAATTTAAGATGCAAGTTAGTGAACTTATTTTTCTCAGTTAATCATATCCGTCAGATAAATTTGCATGACATTGATAGTGAGCCACATACAAAGCTGTAATGCTGTGAATGCTATAATTACATGAGTGGTACTGTAAGTGTTCGATATACAAGTATAAGCCACTATTTTGAGGAAAAAGTATATTCTGTAGATGCAACTTTTACATCCTGGTGACTTGTGGAAATTAAAGTTATGCATCTCTTGCAGGAGCTTAAAAATAAATGCCTGAGTAACTATGTGGGGCTGCTGCAGACATAGTGGCCGAGTGATAAGATATGCTTCAAGAAGGACTGTGTCCAGAATTATTGTATTAATTCTAATTTTAAAAACCTGATATGTAGCTTAATGCAGAAAACAAGCCAGCTTCCCAGCCAGTTTTTAAGGTAGGTGTGCTGAGGTTTAACTGGGCCATGCTTGAATCCTTTATATTCATACTGATAATCATTTATTGTGCCGGTATTCCGTTTTAAACTTATGCAAATATACCTGAAATCAGAACACAACTTGCATATGTGATGATTTTGTCAGGCAGCAATAAATCCAGATACAAGCTCGCTGGCTGAAGCTCACCTGAAATACAGGCTGCCTATAATCTTTGTAGGAATATAAAGTGTCTAGGCTCATCTTCTTGACAGTCTCCTCACTCACAACACTCATAATAAAGCTGCAGTTCATGTTAGTGTTGCAAACTTTGCATCTGCACCTAGGAGATCATTCATCAGAGGCTCTAGATGTAGACTGGAGTGAGTAGAGCAGCAGCAGTCAGAGTTTGTGCACTGGGTGAGAGAGATTGTGCTGCTCTGAGCAACTGTAGCACAGCAGTTATGTATAATTTATTCACACCATACTATCTGACTGTACGTTTTTACCATCCAGTCTCCAAAGCTCAAAAATGGTATTGAGGACGTTCCTGTGTAGTAGTTACTACATCTCTACTGTTAACATATTTTTCACTTACCAGAAGTTCTACAAGACTTATATTTGCCATTGCAGGCCTCATGTGAAGGCTGAGGTTTTTCTGATGTACAGTCCACGGTAACCGTAGAGCAATACTGGCAAATGTATCGCCACATAAGGTGGAAAAGATTTCTTTGGTTCGACATGTGTGCGTTGAAGGTGGACTGTGGCCTGTTGTGTTCCCATCTGACATGAAACCTTCACCTTTCTGAGCCTGTGAAAATGTGCATCATGTTAGTGGGTAAACAGTGCTAAAGATTTTGCATACAGCATATAAAAACAATAAAAACAAAACAGTGTACTTTCTCGCCTTACCTCATTGCTACAGAACCCCTTGCCCTTCCTTTTTTTCTTTTTACTCTTGCACTGTGCGTTTTCCTCAGAGTGTGGCCAGCAATCAACACAGCTGTCTATTCCATCCTCCTCCTTGTCTTCAGCACAGTGATGAAGGTTTGGGTCATCTCCTTCAGAAGATAAAGAACCGTGAGGCAAAAATATATGAACAATATCCTAAAATGAATCTTTGTTCTTCTCGAAACAGACCTGCTTCATCGTGGTTGCAGATTCCCTCGGAGCAGGCGATGTCAGAGCCTTCTCGCGATCCCGTCTCGCTGCCTTCCATACTTGAGGAGTAGCCGCAGTCACTTCCATTGCTGTGTGCTGACAAATCTGGAAAAATGGATGAGAACTTTTCTGTTTTCCAGCTTCAAACTAAGACCCGTGTTACTTATGCAAAACCCTCCTTAAAAATGCAGGACTGATGTCTGTGTACATTTGTTTTACCTTGTTTGGTGTTGTCTGGGCAACGACAGGAAGTGCTCCTATTGGTGGCGACGGTCTCATCACAGCCGGCTTCATCCTCCTCATCGTGGCTTCCACAGACCTTGCAACTGCTCTCCACAGACTCAAGAGAACCCTGGGAGTGAGACAAAGAGAGATGTAGCTGCAGAACAACAAAGATAAATAAAAAAGGAAAGCCAGATTATTAGATCATGATTACCTCATCAAGATTCTTCTCCTTGTCCTCTCCCTCCTGTTCAGATATATCAAATCCGCACTTGTTTTTGCGTCGATTTTTTCGCTTTTGCCTCTTTTTCTCCTGCTTCAGCTCTTTGGCTCTCTCCTCCTCAGACAGCTCCTCGACAAACTGCTCCAAACGGCTGATGCCCTGCATCTTCTCCACTGCCATCTATGCATGTAGTGAAAGGGACATTACCTCAGAGTTGCAACAGCCACAGTGTATTTATCATCTGATAAACACGTAGCCATATGTACCTCAAAACTTTTACGTAGTGCATCAATTCCCAAATGAAACAATATCTGCCAGGTCTGCTCCTCGGCTCGGAGTTTCTGCCAGATTCTGTGGAGCCGCTCATAGAGATGAATACCCAGACAGGTCAGGACTTCCTCTTGTGCAATGTCAATGGTTTTTGCATGTCTCTCTCTGCGTCTTAAGGAAAAAGTTAATAAATAACAATCAATTGAAATCAGAAATTGTCAAAAAGGTAGAAAATTACTCAAAATGAAAATCTGAATCTGACTTACTCGTATCCTCCTGCAAACTCGGGCTCTGCCCTGCCGAGGAGATGAGCGATAAAGTCGGTTTCACAGCAGACGTGGATGTGCCGTTCATGGGGGCAACAGCAGAGTCCCTCATACAGCGCAGCACAGTACCCCTTCTCTTTATTGCAGTCCACCTCCCCAACCAAGATGTTATATGCCCTCAGCACTTTATTTTTACAGTCTGTGCAAAACCTAAGGACAAAAAGACAAAAAAAAGGACAAAAAAACCCCCAAAACAAACACACTATTAGTTTCCTTTTAACAACGAAAAAAAGAACATTTTACAAATAAATGTTAAGATAGTTAAAGATTACCTGTGTTTACGCAAGTATGTCTCCAGCGTCTCAAGAAGACAGGCACTGTCAATCAGTACCACCTCATCTCTGCACTCCTGAGACATCAGCTCCCACACATCCATCCAGCTTCCCCTGTAACATACAATTATTATACCAATGTCATTCCAGTGAACAGTTATCAGCTCCTAAACCTGGAGAAACTAATTTTTTGGAAACAGTGGAGATAAAGTCTATCCAATACTGACATGTCATTTTAAATAACACGTTATAACAGTTTGGATATTTACACAGACAGCAGACGTGTTATCATCATCATCATTAGGAGTCATATCTAAGGCCAGTTATTTTACCTCCCTTTAGTGAGCTTTGTAAAAGGGAAATCTCTAGCTCTTTAGCTTCTAAATGCTCTTCTATGTTGATTTCTATTGCCAGTATACATATTATGAAAAATGCTATATTGCTGTGAATATCAAGCAGAGGGGCTTACAGACTGACATGCTAATACCTTGATTCACATAACAGCATTATTATCAGCTTTAGAGGGATTGGCACAAGTTAGCCTGTTTTGTTTTCAACAACTTACTGACCAAACGCAACAACCACCTTCAAGCTCTTCAATGCCAACACAACACAACTGAATGAAAGATATGGGTGTAACCAGGAGTTTCAAACACTTTGATCAACAAGACTGAGTGTAAATGTCTTAAATGCATGACTGTTGTAGAGCATGGTTTAAAAAAAAAAAAAAAAAAAAAAAAAAAGTGTTCTTATTCACAATTCTGTTATAGGCATTTTACCAATTACGTGATTGTTGTAAAGAAAAAGAGAAAATTTTTTCCCCTTTTTCCTCACAGGCATATTTTTTTCCTAGCAGAGCACAACTGACACAACACTGTGAATATTTGTCTACCACAAATATATCAATAATGCCACTCGTTTGTTTATATACTTACTTTTTCTTCTTCGAAAGAACGTGTTAAGTTTTATTTAGAAAAAGCATCACGCAGCATGTCCAGAATAGCAGCTCTGACTCTGCTTCACTACTTGCAGCACAAGTAGCACAGTAACATGAAGTGTTGCTAACTAGTTTGCTGGTAAAGAACACTGAACTCATCAGTTTTCTTTTTCAGCAGAGCCACAACATATGCAATGGTATATGCAATGTATATACACTTATACTGTCACTCAACAGTTTAGGGTCACTAATGAAACCTGAAGCACTACAATCAGCTGATTTCAGTTTGTGTGTCAGAGGAGGAAAACAGCAACAGAGTTTAGAGGATGCTTGGGTGCTTTGAAAGGCGCTATTTTTTAAATAAAATGTATTATTATTATTATTATTATTATTATTATTAGAGTGTGAATATGGACATTTTTTTTAATTTGCACAAAAGGACGAGATAAATGGTAAAGTGGAAAACTGCATCCAGGACAGAAACAACCACATTATGCTGCTAACACAACTTCGGTTCTTTTGCAAGCATCTGCACATGCTAAAGCTAAGTTAGTAACTGCATTATTTTCAAGAAAAGTGTTGTGCGTAATATGTGGAATGGTGACTTGTCTGCAGAGGCAAACATAATCCTGTGAAAATGTGCATCATGTTAGTGGGTAAACAGTGCTGAAGATTTTGCATACAGCATATAAAAAGCAAAACAAAATTGTGTACTTTCACGCCTCACCTCATTGCTACAGAACCCTCTCATTTTACGCTTGCATTGTGCAACTCAAACACTGATCACAATAAACAGCGTAAAGACCTCAACAAACATGTACAAACATTTGACCCACAGCATTCAATTAATTCGCATGAGTGTTGCTGCTTGGTGGTTACTCTCAAAACGGAGCCAAAGGAATCAATAACGGAATCGGAATTGCTAAATTTTTTATCAAATCCCATTCCTAAAGTGTACACAGGCCATTTTCAACAAGTTTACCTGAATACCTGATCATGTTAACACAGATAAAAACCGTGTTTTGTCTTCTGTCACAATTCTCTTAATTTTTTCATTTTGTGAAAAACAACATCTGAAAGAACATGTTAATGAGCACAGAGATAAAAGTAGGAGCATTACTCACCCCAGAGGTTTTGGCTTGTGTGTGTCTAAGGAGTGTAACTGGCAGCGTTTGTTCTTTTTACTTTTCGGAATAGCGTCAATCACGTCATTCAATTTTGCCCTGTAAAAGAAAATTGAATAAAATAAAAAATGTAAAAATTCTAACGATTAAATAAAGCATTAGTGTAAGTACACTACTATCATCTCTGACACTAAACTGGAAAAGTGGCAGTAGCTACTGTCACTGCATGTTAGAAACCTGAAAGCCTTGCGTGTACATATAAGAGTTAAAATTTTATATTGATTAGCACTCTGACCTGTAATAAAGCACTGTATTTTTCTCTCCAGCTTACCCATGGATGTAGAAGAGCGTGTAGAGTTTCTTCACATCTGCCAAACATGTCTTTGTGACAGAGAGCATGCCTGTGGGTTTCACAGTGAGGGGCTCCAGGGCTGGGTTTCCCGATTCCACTAGATGTGAGAAGAGACGCTCCACACTTCGTCTGCAGCCCACGCATGGCACCAGCTGAGCTAGTGCACTGTACACCTCTCTTGATGCCACCATCAGAGCAATATTCAAGTCCTGCTGGTTCAACTTGGAGTGATACTGTGAGCCAAAGAATCACCACTGTTAGCAAATAACAGAGGGCAAGCTACCTCTTTTAAGCTAAGCTTGTGTAGGTAATAGGATTTTTTTTTAATTTTAGAAGAAAGGAGTAGAACAAAACTCACCTCAGAAAACTGTTTCCAGTGTGAAGTGTTTATTTCGTGACTATCAACATCCATTACACTGTCAGAAAACTCCATTACCATCTGATGAGAGACACGAGGTAACTGTAAGGCTTAACTGTATTCCTGTGTTACATTTTAATGTATATCAAATGAGCATAATCACAGGAAAAACTGTCTCTTTGCTTTGACACTTTAATGGTACAGCAGTCACATGCTAGCTTCATTAACATTTCTTTTTTTTTTTTTTACTGTGGCTATACCAAAAGACAAAACAACAGCTTTCTCACCGTGAGTGTTTCATCGATATACAGGGGGATCTGTCTTGCCAGAAATGGGTATTCCTCTTCCCCCTCCCTGCAGATTGCTACTAGGCGTGCCATGACTTCCAGTTCTACCTGCAGAATACACACAGCAAACCCACTGATCAATTTGAACACAGGCTACAACGAGCTAATGCTGATCTGGTGCAGGTTACTACCGGCCAACAACACGATCAAGCGATCTGACAAATCACCTGGTGCAAAGGGTGCTAATTATCAGCCATTTGCTGAATTTAACTACATGTGTAATGGTGCAAATGCAGATATAGAAACTTGGATACAGATTTGTACCGACCCTAGATTTATCCTGCTACGTTAGCAAAACAACCTGGTAAACGAGAGCTTCAACAGATGACGAGAGCTGTATTGCGTTTAATATCGTTATATTCATTTGTATAAGTTTGGACCAAAATAATTCCAGTCATTAAGACGTGTTTATTAGCGCTGGCATTTTTATCACTGAGCAGGACAAACCAGTAACCGGCGAGTAGCAAGTAATCATTAGCATGTTGGCTAATTTCATTTCCCAAAGCGCTTTTAGAAAGTGAGGAAGCCAGTCGGCGTATTCAGGACGCAATGTTCTCCTCATAACGGAGTGTATGACAGCTTAACACATACTTTATATGTTACAGTGTTGCTTTAGTTTCCCTACGCCCCGTCGATGCGAGTAAACTTGGTTAACTTATCCGTTTACTGATCGTCAGCGTCGCGAATCCTACAAAGCTAACGTTAGCAAGCTTGAATACGGCTAATATAAAGTTCAGCTGGGTGACTGGCTACTTAGCGTCCGACACTTTCGTCCATTTTTCTTACCAACACTTACACGATTGATTTTTATTATCTTGGCAGATAAAGGCGCACGACTACAACTAACTATTGATTTTACTTACCCTCTCCTGGAAGACTCCTTAAAGAAATAAACAACTGCGACAGTGAGAGAAGCTGCTACGGTGGCGGAATCTTCATTACTGATTTCACCTTTGCCCTGCTCACGTAGGCGCTGACGTCTTAAAGCGTGCGGCCTACAGAGGGCACTATGTTGGCAGGAAAAAGTCGATTCACGTTCAATTTACACAAGTGTAAATTGAAACAAACCATAATCTTAGTGTATCATAGAGTATAGTATATCATATTATAGTTCGTGGCAATTCAGACATAAAACTAAACTTAAATAAATTCATTCATTGTAATTTACTGGATTCTTTAGAATAAACTGTTTTATGTTTCTAGAGCCGATGATAATGCTCCTACGTTTGTGAGGATGGTGTGGGAATAGACTGATGATAATGCACAAAGTGCATAATTTTAAAATGATTAAACAAAGCGTAGATTTTATTGTCATATTTCGTTGTATGAATAACCACTGAGATTTGAGTAGAACATTACTGTGAGAAAAAGAAACAGGTGGTTAATAGCTGCATGTTACATTGAGGGTTAGGCTATAATTTTAGCTCATTTTAACAGTCAGATTTGACAGTGAAACAATTGTGATGGAGTTGAGCTTTATTAAAGGGGCCAAATAAAAATATTTAATGAAACAATTGGGAAATGCAAGCATTTTTCTTCACAATCCCCTTCTTGTAGGGCCTGAAAAAATAACTGGTCAAATCAACATAGTGACAAATTATTAGTTTAATAATTTATCAGGAGTCCTTTAGAAGTTGCAAATTATGGACATAATTCAAAGACGTTTGCCATGCCCCTACTGCTGCGGTTATAGGTTTTGCATGTGCATCTTTATTTTACAGATTGTGATCAATGTCATATTCCAAGCCTTCATGACACTTTTTTTCTTTCCATCATTTTACTACATTTTGATCTTAGTTTTGTGTCTAAACAATGCAATTTCTTCATTTAATTGTCCATTATTTTCTATTTAACCTTTCTATTTTGTGCCTGATCAATAGTTTGCATTTTGTGTTGAAGTCCATTTTCTCTCATTAAGTATTTTCTTTATGATAGACTTGGATAATGATGATGAGTGGTTTCATGGCTGGATGTTGTACAGGGTTTCATCTTTTTCATGGAAATGATACTGCGATCATTCACCATTTTGTCTGCTGCTGATATCCCGTTCCTTGAACTTAAAGAAGAAAGTCTGCACCTGAAGTCATGCTGTGGTACTACTTTTAGCTGCTCCTGTATTTCCAATATGTAGGGGTCATAACAGCAGGTAGCTCCGCATATTTGGTTTGACATATTTTTATGCCAAAGGCCCTTCCTGAAACAACCCTCAAAGGATTTTTTTTGTTCAATCCCAGGACTGAACTGGAAATCTTTTACTTGTTAAGCGAGTGTTTAAATCATTACTGTGGTATCCAACTAAAATAATTTTTTTAACCTGAATGCGTAATATGTATGGGCATAACTGTAACAAAGTCCTTCATCTTCAGTTTAATGTCACTCACTGTGAGTGGAATGCAGAATCTAGCAGCAACAGATTACATGTTTAGAAAAATGCATACAAATGCAAAATAACTGAGCCTCACTGAATATCGTAGTTCATGTCCTCATTTATTCACCCATATACATATAAAAAGATATTCGCATAAAAATATTCTGCATAAGATTATTTTCAGCATGTAATCTTTTAAATGTCAGTTGTCCGGACTTTCAACGTCTGTCACTCCAGCAGTAACGGACACTTAAACAACCTTTAAAATAACACAAATCCTTTTCAGTGCACAGAATTACCAGAATTTGACTGTAATTCCATAGAAATGTAATACATATATCACAAAACAATTTATGAACATGTACAGCAGCAAAATACACAGTGAAAAAAAAGTGCTACAACTAATCGTGTCCACAACTGAGTTGGTCAATCCTGTCATGACATTGGCAAGCAAGAAAAACAGCAGCTGATTCCTGCTGACAGCTTGAATGAGGCACAGTCTCCCTATTTCACCGCTCTTTTTGTCACCATCGTAGTGCTTTTTGTATAAATTCCATGACGAAGGTACAAAGTGACAGCCGGATGCTCTTTTAGAGAACAACAGAATGATATCAGCCAAACCGAGGCAGGACAGGAAAAACAAGGACTGTGCGACACTCCAGAGGCAGAAAGGGAAATTGGCCAAGCGGCGAGAGACTGGTTCCACAAGCGTCTGACATGCGTGCAAAGCAGCATACAGGACGAAACTTCCCAACAAGAGGCTAACAAGTGTTCTGAGCCACTCTCTAACATTGGTTCGTGGCTGCATCACATAAAGTCCAATTTGAACTCCTGAAAGGTAGATGGCCACATAGCCAAATATAGAGAACAGGCCCTCTTTGTTAGCGTGCAGAAAGTCCTTTTCTCTGTCACTATTGTGGATGATAAAAGCTTTGAGACCTGAAGTCTCCAGAGTGAACTGATAAAATCCGCTGATCAGAAGGGCAAAGATCCACAGCAGACTGGTTGGTAAAACAACTAAAAGCACAGAGGCCACAACTCTGACGATGGCTAGTGTGAAGAAGAAATTCCAGTGGACGCCGTATTCTGTCACGTGCTCGTGGTAGCTGGTCATTTTGACACTCACTAGCCTCCCCATGCCAATAGCAACCAGGGGCCAGACAGACAGGAGCTGCTTTGCAACATGACTCATTTTGGACCCTGAGATGTTCCTCCTCCGTGCTTCAGGGCACACCAGGGCATTTGCGAAGATAAACGCTCCAACTCCGAAGTCCATAACCCCTGTGCCATAGGTCTCCGTTTTAGCATATCGTCTTGGGAAGAAACTGAAGTCTATGGCCAGAATGCTGATGGCTGTTTTCACATTTACAAAGGGAACCTGATTGGATTCAACGTGACTCTGCAGAAAGGCGCTGACAGTGTTCTTCGGGCACCCACAGCAGATGTAGCAGAACACACAAGCAGAAAAAAAGGTCAGGCTCACGGCGACCTGGTGGAGAACGCTGCTCAGAACAGTGCACGACAGGACGAGGGGTACAATGAGAGCACAGAGGTCTAGAAGCAGGTGAGAAAACAGAGGGTGTGGTAGTGGCAGGTTCCCTTTGGCTTGATAGTAAAGTATCAAAAAGAGCCCTCTGTTGACAACACACACTGGGGAGAGGAACGAGCCCAGGGCCACCTCTTCCAGACTGGTCCCATTGAGATTGCTGACAAATGCCTCCTTCAGTTCCCTCTGAGCCATGGCCTGCACACATTTGAATTCATTATGTTAGACGCTGAAAGAAAATTACTGGTAAAATCATTGAATACGCAACACAGACAGTGGAAGATTAAAGCATCATGTGTTGATTTTGCTGGGACAAGGATAGACTTTCTGAATAAAAGCTGAGCGTGTCCAGAGGTGTCACGGATATACAGGCGAAGCAGCCTTTATTAGTAGACACTGACTTTTAACGAAGTACTGGGAAAAACAATGTACGTAGATCATCAGCTGGATATGAATTTCAATTTGAACTTGCAAACATAATTTCACCAGTGCTTACTCAGTGCGGGATATCAATTCATTTCTCTCGCCTGCTCTACGTCCTTTACACGCTACAAAGATTATTTACAGTTTATAAGAACTTACCCAAGGTTTGTCTGTTGCGGACTGGAAATAGCTTACAGATATACCGGTTTTACAGCATTTCTAATTACAACTGCTGAAAGCCAGGAGACTAACCCAACCATGATGTCTGCACCTACAGAGAATGCCTTCGCTCATTTCCGTATTGGTTCTTTTGACGCATTCAGGGGAACTCGGATTTCTGTCAACTTCCAATGATAACGGCGCAAATATTTTTTGTGCATGTTGAATTAAACGACTGAAAAAAGGTATTTACTTACTATTTGTAAGATTTTAGATTTCACCACCAAAGAGGCTTAGCATCATCGACAGCAAATAAGTAATTTATTGGGCCCTTATTGTGGAAGCATATTGGAGGACGTAACAAGAAAACTATTATAACAATTATAACATCGAATTAGCTGGTCATTAAAAAGTTAATCTTGCTAGGTCATAAATGTCCCAGTTTTAGGGAAACATGTCCCTCATAGAAATCCCAGCCGGTGCTGGATCACAGGTACATCTGGGTCCGTGAATCAACAGGAAGAGGGCGGGAATAAATGCGTGGTTTGGGAGTTCGGGAGCAAGGCGGTCAGACAGACGAGCGGGACAGCAGGCTAGCCGAAGGTTGTCCTTAAGGAATTTTTTTTTTCAGTAATGGAAATAAGTTTTAGGTCTGAGAATTAGAATAAAAGACCAACTTAATCAGTACAAAGCAACGCTTTTTGTCAAAGTAGTGTTTCGGCTTACTTTTAAGAGAGACACGAGGGTAGCGGTCAATCAATGAGCTCTGTGGACGACCGACGTGACGTTAGAGAAGGATATAGAAATGGAGGAGCAACGGTGAGTTGGGACATGAGTATGACCTGTCCACAGTTTTTCTGTTTACGAGATTTGCCTTTTTGGTTTGTAAATTAAATAAATAAATAAATAATATGATTAAAGGTAACTTGACTAGGAGAACATTAATGACATGTACCTGTACCTGTCCTCAGTTTTTGATTGGTTGGATCTAATTTGGACTCCCTTTGGAGTATTTTATTAATACACAAATACCTGAGACTCAATAACATTTCCGTTATGCAGCGTTTATGATGATGAAGATGAAAATAGTGCATGCAGTGTAAGACATAAACGAAGCTACACTTATAGAAGAATAGCTGCGCATTTTTTTTGTTGACATTAATAACACAAAGGTATGGTAGCACCGGGGAACGTGAATCGAGATGGTCAAATAGACGTGTTTTGGGCCATTTTTGAACGTGTTAAGTATATTTCAGAGTGTGATGCCCTGGGCCGGTCAGTGGCTCGTTGTTTGTACACTATGCTTTACATGGAGGTTGTTGCTAGGTTGCAAGTATGTAATGTATATAAACATCATTCGCTAAATTGGCAAATTATTGAATGGCGTTTGGCATGAGCGCGACAGCCAAGGTCTGGAGGTTCTCACAGGTAATGGAAAACTAGAAAAATCACTTTGTCTTCCTATATGTTATGTTTGTAATTATATTTTATAGGTTAACTAGCTGAATAAGACAAACATTGCTCTAACAGCGATTTCATGTAGGCTACCTGCTATGAGTCAATGTGCCCAGGGAATTAGTCGTCTAGTAATGGGCATTAAATTAATGCAATTATTTACGTGGTTTAAAAGTAGCCTTGCAGAATGATGGGATGTAGGCTACCTGCTGTTGGATTAAAGCTGTCTGTACACACCTCAGACTGTTGACAGCAGTCAGACAGCCTGCAGGCCCATGCCTTGAGTTAATGGCAAGATAAAGTGGAGACCTAGTTGTCTAGGTGATGTGATTGTATGATTAAATTGAATATTTAATATCCCTAGCTGCCTTTAGTTCTTTAAAATTGAACCATATTCATAGATAAAATAAGTGTTTTCCCTTATTTTGTTTATTGTCTTTCACTTTACTCCGTATGTGGTAATGACTAACCATTTTACATACCTTTGGCATTTACTTAACTTGAGATGTTAAGTAATATTTCAGCATAGTTCAAATGTATGCTTTCTCATGTTTCCCATGTCTCGTGTTTTGTCTCAGGTGAAGGGATTAATTCAGAAAGTCCATCCTCCTCAGCGGTCCCTTAATGATTCACTGGAGGGAGAAATTCAGGCCTTCCTCATTGATGAAGACCAACTTTACACTTACGATGACCTCACCAAAGTCAACCCAGTGACCCCAGCGACAGGTATCCATCTCTGATGTCTCTATCTTTTAAATCACTTGATAATGTAAATACAATGATGTAATAGGGCATGCTTGTGCCTGCTGGTTGACCTATTTAAATGATTGAACTAAACTTGAGTTTAGACAGTGTTTTCCACTGTATGGCACCTTAATCTTGATCTGCAGTGCTGGCAGTGTATTATTTGTCCACATCAAGATAAAATCTGCATGGTTGATAAAATGTTAATGTGTGAATGACTGCGGATGCAGTGTTATACCTTTAGCCTTTTCATTACACCTTTACTTACGTTTTCATTCTTTTTATCTAAGTTTTGATATGTAAGTGTAGTCATACAGATCTATTTTATAGATCATATGTCAAAAAAACCTTGCGGAAACTACATTACAGTACAGATTATTATTTTTAAAACATTGTGTAGGTGCATCTGTAAACATTTGTAACAATGCAAATTTTTAATGTCTGCCACTTAATGTCTGATGATATTTGTTCTTTCCCTGACAGTGCTGAAATGCCTGCAGGCCAGGTACAGCATGAAGGTGTTTTACACCCATGCTGGCTGCACCTTGGTGGCTCTTAACCCCTTCCAGCCCATTCCAGACCTCTACTCTCTGGATGTGATGAAGGAGTATCATTATGCTCATCAGCCCCAGGTATTTCAAGCAGTCTCCCATTTGTTTGTTTTTTTTATTTGGCTAGCATATGTAGATATATATTTCTGTAGATTTGTGCTATAATGGGAGAAGATGAATAGTGGTGCCATCAGTGAGTGTTTCAAACCATCCAATGATGCAGACCTACTCAGTGAAACTCAAAAGTACTGCTTTTATTAACATCTGGGAGGTCTTTAAGCTATTGGGCGCTCTGCATGCAGTAAGTATGACCATCCATTTAATAAATCTGGACATTTTTGCCTGCAGGAGTTCAAGCCGCATATCTTTATTGTGGCAGAAGAAGCCTACAGGAATGTTCGGGGCCAGCTGGAGCCGGTGAACCAGTCCTTGGTGGTCAGTGGTGAGAGTGGTGCTGGAAAGGTAAACCAGACACATGTAGCATTAAGCTTAAAGTGCAAGCTAACCCCGCTACACTGAATAATGAACCAGAATGTCAGCTTACTTGTTACTTTTTGCAACGGTTTGTCCAAAACAGAAGCACTTTGCATGATTTGAATTGCAAATCATAATTGGCGATAGGTAACTGAAAATGGTACAATGACAAGCTGTCATATGTTAAAAATGGCAAATGTGATTGTTTTGTGCAAATGATATGCTCATTTGAATTTGATATCTGCAGCATGTTGGGACAAGGGCCATGACAATCTGGAAATGTGGTGTGATGCCAAAAAATATTGAATGTTAAATTAGATCAGCTGGTAACAGATTATTTACATAACTGGTATTTTAAAATATTGAAAGCACCCCAAAGAGGCTAAGTCTTTCTAAAGAAAACTTTGAATTCAGAATGATGTTTCTCATCATAAAATTGAGTGAAATCACTATGCAAGGGGCAACTATAAAAACCAGTGTCAAGGCCATCCTATTCAGGCCCTCGGGTATTAAAACCTGCATTAAAAACAGACACAGTTGTGTGGTGGAAATCACTGCATACACTTCTAAAATCCTTTAACAGTGAGCACTGTTCATTGTTGTTTTCACAAATACCAATTAAGATTGTACAGTGCAAAAAAACCTGTAATGTTATGTAAATAATATTGAGCAATGACACCACCTTGTTTAGCCTGAGCTTGTTTAAGAAGGACTGAGGTGAAATGGAAAACTGTCCAGTCAAATCTTACTGGAAAGAGACATTGTTTTTATTTATATTTTACTTAGCTTAGCAAGTTTTTTGAAAACTGGGTTAAACAGTACCATTAAAAATTGACTGCTCAAGTGGGAGTATGAGCCAGTTTACTGTATATGGACTAACCTGATTAGACACTAAGAGCCAGATTTAGTGGCAAAACCCTCTTTTGATGTTTTAAAAGCTGATGTTGGGATTTACTAAAGAGGTGCAGTGTTAGTTTTGAGACTGAAAGGTGTAGACACAAGAACCTTTGCAGCTGGCCTTATTCCAAATGAGTGTAAGAGTTTCCTTTCAATTAATCACACATTTGTGGTTTTTGGAATGAGGGGACAAAGATTATTGGAAAGAGTTTGTCATTAAGACAAAATAAAAATAAAAAAAATAGATGGATCCTTTATAGATCCCACAAGGGAAATGATTGTGTTACAGTGGCAGGATAAAGAAGAAAAACGGTACAATCTACAATAAATAAACAACATAGTAAAGGTGAAAGAGCCACGGGCGCATAGTGAGGGCCTTATACTGTGAGAGGGAAAATCATTTTTATATACACAACAACAAAAACAAAATAAAAATGTGTTTAAGTTGGAAAAGAATAAAAAGTGAGACTGAAATTGTTCAATAGAGTAGTGCAAATAGCATTCATAAATATGTACACTTTAAATCTAAGAAACTGCTCCAACAATGTGTGATGCAGAAATATGTGTGTGTAGTCTCCTGCCTGACCGATGTGTTCACCTGTCATGGAAGGAAAAGAAAGAAGAGTTATGGCACAGTTTCACAGGAAACGGCAGAAATGACATGCTGAAGCATTCTGTATGGGAGCGAGGTTGAATTGGTCTGAGGGAAAAGGAACTCTGCTGCCTCAGTAGTGTGTGATTAATTGTCCGTGATGCAGATTAGTTTGTTCTCTTATCCCTCACTGACTCAAACACCTTCAGATTCTGGCCAACAATGCTTCCAGCCTTGTGAATCAGTTTGTTGATCCTGCTGGCCTCTCTGGGACTGATCCTATCCTGCTAGCAGACAATGTCACTTTCTACCACAGACTGGTAGAAGTCTGTCCTATAACTGTGTAACACATATTTCTGCTATAGAGTAATCCAGATATTTTAATGTGGCAGAGTGGAGTTTTACTGAACTGAGCTTACTTTAGAGCAGGGGTGGGGGAACTCCAGGTCTCAAGGGCTGGTGTCCTGCAGGTTTTAGATGTGTCCTTGATCCAACATAGCTGATTTAAATGGCTAAATTACCTCCTCAACATGTCTTGAAGTTCTCCAGAGGCCTGGCATCTCATCATTTGATTCAGGTGTGTTGACACAGGGTGATATCTAAAACCTGAAGGACACCAGCCCTTTAGGCCTGGAGTTCCCCACCCACAGCCTCACACAGCCTGGAGAATAGAAAAATTGTGTCAAAGTAACATCATCAATAACAGAGTGGCAGCTTAGCATATTGTTAGGTCACCCACAGAACTTTTCACTCCCATCAGCACATTTTTTGCTACTGCAACATGACACAGTTTTTACCCTGTTTATTAGATCTGGCTCTTAGTAATCTGACATCTGTCTGTTTTTATTAATGCCCCCCAAATATTGCTCCTTGTTTACTGCAGTTCATCATACATGCTATAGTCTAGACAACCCAAATTCACCATCCCACAGGAAGTTGTATGCCGGTATCTGCAGTAGTTTGACTGGCATAAACATCTCATGCATTCTTTCCTATCACAGATTTTTATTACTATTGTTTTAAAATTATTTTTAGATTCTCTTTCCACCATGCCCAAAGTTGCTTTTTTGTCACATTTTAATATATGCTTAAAAAAAACCTCTGCTTGTCTCTTAATGATTTGTTTCTTTCTAGACGTGGACATCTCGGTGCTTGATGAAGTACTATGCCACAGTGGCGTCTGTCTCGGTGGTGAAGAGTCAGGACACAGTGGAGAGGATCGAGAGGAGAGTGCTGGACTCCAACCCTGTAATGGAAGCTTTTGGTAAGAGAAACAGAGGTGTTTCTGTTCATGTGAAAACTGAATCCCGTAAACGGTCCCTCATCATCGGCGTATGTTTCGTTTAGGCAATGCCTCCACGCTCCGGAATAACAACAGCAGTCGTTTCGGAAAGTACATTCAGCTACAGCTGGACAGGTATTTACAAACATTACTTGAGGTGGCATCGTCTGCATAGTGTTCTCTCTTACTTTCCCACATTTGCGGTCAATGTGTCGTTTTTATTTAAAGGTGTCAACTCTTAGTTGGGGCATCTGTACAGACATATTTACTGGAGAAGACCAGGGTGGCCTGCCAACCAGCTAATGAAAGAAACTTCCACATCTTTTACCAGGCGAGTGAACAGACCTGCACTACAGCTCAGAGATATTTCACTCCAGATATGTAGTAATTCTTTTCAGCATTAACATACATGAACAGCGAGCGATTTAATGTTTCAGATGATGAAAGGGGCCACAGATGAGCAGCGGAAAGAGTGGAAGATGTCACATGACCAAAGTTTTGTTTGGCTGCCAAATTCCGAGAAAACAATTGAGGGTTGGTGTCCCTTTTTTATGTGTATTAAGGCACATGTCTACACAGCTAATATATATCTTTTTATATATATATATATATATATATATATATATATATAAATAAAAAAAAATATTTTTTTTATAGAGGATTGTTTCCATGAGACAGTGGAAGCAATGGTTCATCTGGGCATCAATGCAGAAAGGCAAGAGGAAATATTTATGGTAAGAAAGGATATTCTCTACTCTGCATTCTTTGCATTCACACTGTTGATTGGATTGGTGGGTAGATGTACTGGACATTTAAAAATGTTATTTAAAGTGCAGTCTGTAATGTAGCTCTCGATGAAGGCCACAGACCAAAATGCATTATTCAAGTAACAAGTGCCGTTAGATCTTCTACCTCAGAGTAAAAGTTGTTGACAAGTATTATGTGATGCATTTTTAATAAACACTTCCTTACTGCTACTTACATTATAGTGGGCTCTAAGTGCTTCTCAGAGGATGGTCTGGGGTTTGCATCCCTTAGCCACGTCAGTCATATAATCTTGCTGTACTATAATTAAGAAGTGCTTGTCTACAGATGGAGATTCTAAAGCCAAATCTGAGTTTCTAATACTTCCTATCAGGTTAACCTTTGGACCATTAGAAAGTTTTTAAGCCAGTCCACTGAGTCAGTCTGGCTAAATCTGCTGTAGGACTTTGGGCGTGGGGTCTCGTGGGTGGTGAGTGGGGATAACATGTTATCTCAGCTCTTTAACTTTCAGTGGTTTATGTGCAGTGTTTTTTTTGTTTTTTTTTCTTCCCTCTCTCTGTTGTTGTAACACATTACAGATATTAGCAGGAATTCTTCAGTTGGGAAATGTCAGCTTCTCCTCTTCAGCAGATGAATCACAACCTTGTCACCTCGATGCAAAATCTAAAGGTACTGGATATTGTTTTGCTTTGACATTTGTTATAAAACATTTCCAGATAATGAATGATTAGGTATATATGGTAGTTACATTTCCATGTTTTTAGTTGGATTGAGTAATAAGTTCCATGACATCACCACACCTGTCTCCTGCCTTTAGACTTCTTGCAGAGGGCTGCTGAGCTGCTGTGTGTTCCTGCTGAAGAGCTTCAAACATGTTTAAGAGTAAGAACTCTGAAGGCGGGGAAGCAAAGCGTGCTCAAGCCGTGCTCTCAGGCAGAGTGCAGTGTGAGGAGAGACTGTCTAGCCAAAGTCATTTACGCCCAGTAAGAATCTCCATTTGACCATCAACAACTTCTCAGAGTGCAATAAACTGTTGTTAGAATGGATGATGATGTGGGAACATGTTTGTGGAAGACTCTGCTGTCGTCAAAGACTTAAATGTTAAACCGTCATGCCGTTTTCTGTTTACAGTAAACATGAATATTGTCTGTTTACAATCATTATAGCATCTCCATGCTTGAAAATAAGTGTGTGACTTTTCCCACCAGGTTATTTGAATGGCTGGTTACATTCATCAACAACAGCATATGTGCTGATAAATCAACGTGGTGCAACTTCATAGGTAAAAGCATTACTTTCGCAGATAGTGCTGAACATGAATTTCCAGCTCTATAGCCAACCTCACAGAACTCCTCTGTAATCTTCAGGAGTCCTAGATGTGTACGGCTTTGAATGTTTTCAGACCAATAACCTGGAGCAGCTGTGCATCAACTACGCCAATGAGAAACTCCAGCAGCACTTTGTGGCTCATTATCTCAGAGCTCAGCAGGTAGTTTTGTTTCTCTGATGGTAATCTGTTCAGATTTCTCAGTGGGCTGCTATTTTGAGTGCTCAAGCAGATTTCAGATTTAATCTGTCAACAAACTAAAGCAATTTCAACATCTCCTTTATTAGGCTATGGGATAATAAGATGTTTAAATGTATCTCAAGAAAAGTTTCAGAACTGCTATATTAGACATGAACAGCAGCTAGATCATCAGATTGTTTTTCCTGCAGCATTAATGTCAGTATTTCATTTTACTATTAAATTTGTATGTTCTACATAGATTTTTATCACCATCATCTGATAATGCCTTTCACTACAGTAGGTGGCACTCATAGGGAGCATTTGCTAAGGGTCAAACCAGCTAATGCAAAGAAAGCCTGGCTATGTTGAACCTCTTTTGCATTGTACTCCTCTGACCTTGGGCTTCAGGGGGTTCTTCAGATTTCACAAAAGCTCTAGCGATTGAAAAAAGATTAAAATGTCTTGTATGTGAATTTTCTTTCTTTCTTTTTTTTTTAATCACTACTTTTTCCAGGAGGAGTATGTGTCAGAGGGTTTGCAGTGGTCCTTTGTCAAATACCAAGACAATCAAAGTTGCCTCGATCTTTTAGAGGGAAGCCCCATCAGTGTGTTCTCTCTTCTTAATGAGGTATGCTTGCCATTAAGAAACAAAAGGAAATATTGTACAGACTCAAAAAAAAAAAGCAGAAAAAAACAAAATTCCAACATTTTACCAAGCTGGGTTTAATTTTACACCATTTCTTCTTTTGTCTACTTTTACTACTTGGACATTTAAGAATAAATGTGCCAGATAAGCAAAGTGAATACAACTTACTACCATCAGTATACCACCTTTGTGGACATTTCATGACCAGAGGTCTTTTATACCTTGTAGCTTACCTGAATAAATCCAGGTGATATGTATGATAGACGTGTCACTTGCACATAGCTGTCTGATTTTTGGCGATGTTACTGGGGCACTTTCTTGTTAATATCTTTGATGTCTGTAAATGTGAGGCCTTTGTTGTGGTTTTATTTCTCTGACAGACACCACAAAACACAAATGGAATTTCCAAAATAAATAAACAAAGAAATTACTTTTTTTTTTTTTTTTTTTTTTAAAAAAGGAGAATGTAAAAAGCCACCAAAATCAGATCTTCAATCATTAGCTTGATTTTGCATTCTAAATAACCTAATCACCTAAACTCCTGAAAACAATTTTTCTGAATCCTAAAAACACAAGAAATCAGTCTGCATAGTTGTGTAAGGAAGTGTTAACATGTGCAAATTTATGTTACCATGTTTTGTTTTGTGTTTTTACATATTGTAGGAGAGTCGTCTAAATCGAGCCTTGGATGCAAAAACGTTCCGAGTCCGTCTGGAGAAGGAGCTGTGTGACAATGCTAACATCAGCTGGGACAAGTTCAGCAAGGTGCCGCACTTCACTGTGGCCCACTACGCCGGCAAAGTTGGCTATCAGATAGAAGGCATGGCGGAGAAAAACAAGGTGAGAAAAGCTTTCAACTGTGTCAGAAATAAGTATTCCTTTACTGCACTTCTGCTTAGATACTGATTTTCATTTATTTATGTATTTATTTTAAGGACCCAGTACCACCAGAGCTAATTAGCCTGCTTCAAAAGTCCAACAACCAGCTTCTTCACCAGATCTTCAAAAACAATGAAACTGAGAGTCAGATTAAAAAGGGGCCTGGTAAAACCACTGTGGTCTCCAAGTTCAAGGTAGGATCCAGATCTAGCCTTCATAATCAGGGCAATATAAGCTAGTCACAGCCTCTTTTATAGTTTGGAGGGTTTAGTGCTGGCACTGGTAATTGCTAATATCTCATTGTAGAACTCACTGGAGACCTTGATGAAAATCCTCCACTCCACAACTCCTCACTACACTCGCTGCATCAAGCCAAACCCTGAGTGCAAGCCACTGACTTTCAAGAAGGAGGAGGTAGACAGTCTACTCGCATGTTTAATAATCTGTGTTTTAACACCACAAAGACAACACTGACATGTTTGAACAAAAGGCAAAGGTTTCACTTGATCCTTGCTGTTTGTTTTCAGGTTATCATTCAGCTAGAGGCCTGCGGGATTGTGGAGACCATCCATATTAGTGCTGCTGGATTTCCAATTAGGTGAAACTTTATTGGAATATCAGCCTAATGTACCATTTAATTTCTGCTGGATTTTGGTTGACGTCTTGTCTTTTGGTGCACAGGATTCCTTTCCAAAGCTTCCTGCAACGTTACGCACTGATCGCTAAACACATAAAGTCGGGGGGTCACAGTGTTGGTGAGTACAGCTTGTGGCTGAATCTATTTCTGGTCAGTTTCGTGTTTGGGGAAAATAGTGATTTTATCTCCTGTCTTTAGGTCTGCTGGTTTATTCTGCTTTTCCTTCAGTAGCCCTCTTAGTAAACATGATCCTCTCCTTGGGAACTTTTTTAACTTGGTGCATTAAAAACAAAATAACAAACAAAATTTGCAACCTTTCCAGGTAAATGCATGCATGACTGTTGGCGCTTGCCTTGCATGTTCCTGCATTTTTTTTTTCTCAGTTATTATGTATCAACTGACACTTAGCTTCACAGCTGTGTTCAGCTGTCTTTTTTTTGTTTTTGTTTTTAGTTAGTAAAGTATAAGGATGATGGTCAAAAATGGTTTGGGAAATCTCTCAACTTTTTGTCCAGTGTAAGCATGGAGTTGACGTTAGATGGATTTTAGTGATCTCAAATATAAATTGTACTTGTTTTAGTGAGATTTTTTTACAGCCCACATCATAAATATCGTTATAAAATGTAAAGTGTGTAATTGTGTAAACGTGCACAGTGCTTTCTTTTTATTTCTGCATGCTGTGTGAGACTGCAAGGATTTATTAAGGTCAAAATAACCACCTGTGGATGACATAACACCTGATCTAGACATTAATGTTCCTTAGATCTTACTGGGTCGCGTTAATAGCTGGATTTTGACAGACTGATCCGAAGGTGGATCAGAGTGTTTAAAGAAATGCTTTCGAACCCAGGAGCCTCCTGCTGTGAGGCAGCAGTACTAACCGCTGAGCAATGTGCTTCCAGTAAGCAAGCAGGCTCGCCTTAGTGATTCATCAGTTGGACAAATGCCTAAACAGACTTACAGAGCTGCTGTCACGTCTGTAACTTCTTAGCACGTGCATGCACAACCTGAATGCTGCAACATGCCGTGTATTATTATAAAAGTTCATATCTCCTCTGTGTTCCTCTCTGTGTGCATGTTAAAAGATTAAAAAATTGGTGTTGAATTCACAGCACAGCGGCTATGGAAGCTGTGCTGTTGATTCAGGTGTTTGCTCCCTTGCTGTTCTTCACCCGTTACACTTTTTAACCTCACGCGCTGTTACTGTGTGATAAACCTCAGTCTCACAGTCTGAGTGCTGCACAACTGTGAACATTATTATATCTTTAGTGCATCACTTAATCTAACTTGTGCTTGCCTTCAGTGTTAGATTTGGAAGCTGACACTTGTCCTCAGCGACATGTGGAGAAGATCCTCAGTGTGGCGTTGAAACACCGCTGTCTGAGTGAAGAACACAGTACATTGGTGCATTGTGGGAGGACTAAAGTTTTTCTCACACAAGTGATGGTCAGTCATTTAAAATCTGTGTTTCATTACAAACAAACAAGCTTATTTATTTTTAGAATTCCTTCAGCTTCTTATTTTTTTTTTTTTTGTTGCATTTTGTTTGTTTACTCATGCAGTCTTGTTAGCGGTATAAATGTTCCAGTTTTCTTTCTTTTCTTTTTGAGCACACTGACCTGTCTAACTCATCTCAAAGCTAGATTTACTGGAAGATGAGAGGAAGAAGATCCTGTCTCACTGCGCCTTTACCATTCAGTGCTGTTGGCTACGGTACCAGCGGGGCAGACGACACACCCACCGCCAGTCTGCTACTTTGATCCAAGCAGGTGAACTCATAATGCGCCTGTGAAGTAATGCAAATTGTGGCCCTGTTCCCACAGGTTCTCTGCAGGCTTTGACCTGACGGCCGGGCCAACGGTGACCAGCTGCCGGTGTCTGCACACTCTGTATTCAGGCTGTTTATCCCTTTACCGATAGAGCCTATCACAAATAACTACTTCAGCTGTTCAATATAGATGTTCTATTATTACTGGTGCTTTATTTATTTATTTATGGTTGTTGTTCTGCAAGAGAAACAAACCTTTAGAATAAGTAACTTGTTTTAAACTGCCTGCAGCGGTGCGGTCCTGGCTAGTCAGGAATCGTGTCCGGAGATGGAACAGAGCAGCTGGAGTCATCCAGAGCACCTGGAGGAAGTGGAGGGTGAGATTATATTTGAACACTTATCCTCATGTGTTAAGTTTTACTGCTTTTTTCATTGTGTTAATCTGTAAATAACTTTGCTTTTATTATTATTTTTTACATCTTCTTGCAGTTACTCTTGAAATCCTTGGCTGAAGCAGAACTTGATGACGCAAAGGACCTGGTGGAGGAGGATACACCCGCACTGACTCCTGTCGTCAGGGAACGGGGCTCAGTACAGCTCTCCACCATCCCGGAGCCCGTCACGGTACAACGGTGGCCCATGGGCCTGGCTCTAGCCTCTGCACCGTCCATGACTGTGTCTTTGACAGCCACAGGCTTCCAGAAGATGATGTCTGTCATCGCCTCCCTCAACTTGCCATCCAGGAGGGGAGAGTACCAGGTGAAGACCAACCAGTACACAGAGGAACTCGCCTCCATAAGGGCTCAGCCCAAGGTGAGGACACAAAGACCTTCCAGAAACATTTTCATTTTGTTCATCTGATGGTCTTCTCTTTCTTGTTTCCTGCACAGGGATCCGTAAAGCTGCACTGTCAGCGATCTCCGCTTCTCTACGCTGACAGGCAGCCGGACCTGAAGAGCGACGTGACGGGGTTCAATGAGATCCTGCTAGAGAAAACTCTGTAACCGCTCCCTCAGTGCAAAACGCTACTTGCAGTGAAGCAGCTGCTTCTCCATAATCTGACATGAAACATGAAAACATGGTATTATTTCATGCTGCCACTGTGTATGTAGGTTAAAACACTAATTGCCACGTTTGTTTGTTTTTGTTTTTCTTTTTTTAAACGAAGGTCGAAACTGATCTTACCCTGACTTACAGGGATGAAGGGAATTATAAAACCTGCATCCTTGCATAATTATTATTTATCAGAAGTGTTTATGTAAGCTCGTGCAGTGCTAAAAATCACCTCCAGTTGCCTTACGGCCCCAGAGATGACAAAATATATATAAATATATCACCTAAAATTCCAAATCTGAGTCAGGAGAGTGGATACAATCCTCAGCTGCATTTAAGATAACGTACCCCCTTCTTTTCATTTCTTTTACAGAAAGAAATGAAGTACCATTCACATTTCTCTGTGAATGGTACTCATGGCCATTGATCAGTGGTTGTTGATCAATGGTCATGAAAATGTGCATAATTATGATGAAGGAACTGACCTCCAAACCCCATTGTTCCTTCAGTGGGCTGGTTTCAGTCATTATGCAAATGTACTGTTTATAAGATTGGGGAAACCTGCAGTCAGCTGAGACTGAAGAAGTCACTTGGATGAGTGACGAAACGTTTCTCCCACTGAAAACGCTACGTCCAGATGAACAGAATCAACTTTAGGGGATTCTTTTACAGAACTTGCCATGTTTGTCACATGTAGAAAACAGCACATGGTGTAGATGGGATTATGGTGATGCAGGATAAACACTAACTCTTTTTAAAAGAAATCTTTGTAAAACTCAAAATTTAAGGCATAATCTTGGCACTTTTTTAAAAGAAAAAAAAAATACCAGGGCTGCAGGCTTTTGTCTCCTGATAGATGATCAGAGTATTAGGCCTCGAGACAAGTGCCTTTCTTAGAATCCACGATCAAACCACATATGAGCTGTACATGTATTTATTGGGCTGATTATTTATCTGTGACTTAATTTTTCCAGTCTTCTGTTTCTGATTCTAGTTCTTTTTTGGTTGCTGCTAGGAGGAAAATGGTAATCAAGCAAATATTGCACATTAAGCGAATATTGCACTTCAAAAGCATGCACATTCTTATGTAATCAACAAGATTACACGACAGGGTGTCTACAGGCATGAGCAGGTAAAATGTATTTTATTAATTTTCATTCTTACACCATTTTAATAGCCCAGAATCTTTATCTTGACTGATGAGCAGGCTCTGATATCTTCACGGTGTCCACCAGTGTAATCGACAGCTTGGTCGTGTATATTTACACTTTGCTGGCCTGAGGCTTCGGGGATTTTTATATTTTTGAGGCAGTTTTTTTTTTTTTTAAGCACCATTAAAATTAGATAATCATTAGCCTTTATATTATTACCCCTGAGCATCAAAAGGCTGGTTGTGTACTGTCATCACCCCACCAGGCAGGCAGCGCGGACATTTAAGTTTGTGAATGCAATAACTGGAGAACAAGGTGATACCATAGGTGTGTTTACTAAAAATGTTGGACAAGTTTGTATGTCAGTAACCTCGACCTCAAGGTCGGAGCAAGTTGTCTGAAAACCTCGTCAACGCGACAAACTTGAGAACAACACGACACAGGATTTTGAAATCGACACTGTAGGTGTGTCTACCATAGAACTGAGAGGAACCACTGGTAAACTGGCAAACAAGGGTATTATTGTACAAATACTAAAGTCATATGATATGATCTAAATGTGTTAAGGCAGCAAAAACAGTGGAATAGTGTGCCAGAAATTCTCAATAACCTGAGTAAAAGCACATCAGACACATCCACACTAATACGTTAAGGGTTTATATTGATGATTATTGAACTTTCAAGGAGCCGTAGACACCCTGCATAACAGAAACTTCACTGATGTGAAAAAGGATGAACCCAGGTTTATTTACATCGCTGCTCTTTGTCTTATGCACGTCAGCAAAATATGTCTGAACCACTGTGAATTTCATCCAAAGCAATGCAGTACTGTAACATATACCAAAGTCTTTTTACACTACAGTATTTGTATGATAAACTTGATTTTTCTTATCACGATCAGCTTTGATATTTAAACTTTGAACAAACACATTAGCAACAATCATAGAAATCATTGGAGCTTCTCACTCCACTTTTAACTTTTAAGAGATTTCCTTTTTTCATTTTATCCACACAAATTTAATGACTTAGATATGTAAACGTGTCCAGGTTATTATCAGAAGTTATAATATGGAATTTGTGTATTTTAACTGTTTTATTCTTTTCTTCCATTTCTGTCAGTAGTACCACGGTATCCATTGACTTGTATGTTTAAATGTTTTTGTTGAAATAAATGTCAGTTTTAAAATGTTTGGATTTCCAATCATCACTTCCCCCTTGAAGTCTTTACATGCGAAGTCTTGTTAATGGTAACAGTTTGAAAAAGTTGGGACTTTTATTTAAACATTATATACATACTGTAGTTTGAAGTCACAACACAAACTGCAGCAACAACACTACAAAAAATATATCTAAGCTGGATTTTACAAGTTGGCATCTTCACTTGATTTTGCATCACTTTCTACAATTTTCAAGCACTGATCAGAAAATTCCATAAACAGCGGCTCCTGCATGGCTGATTTCATTGCATCCTCTTTACGCTCTGCACCATCTATAGAGCACAATAACTGCCTCAGATGAGGATTACAGAGCAGGTCCTTTAGCTCTTTTGACTGGCCTGGAGATAAAGAAAACAGCAGTTACTCTCACACACTACTTTGTGTTAACGTGCCGTTGCTGTTGCACGAAGCTTTTAATTTCAAGTGCAAAAAATGAAGAAGTGCTGGAGCAATACCTAACATCTGGAGCCTCTGCAGAGGAACTTTGTCAGTGATGTCATCTTCATGCAGAAGATCATCAACACTCCAAGACTCTGCAAAGACATCAAAGAAGGGAAATTCTTTTTAGGTGTTAGGTTTACTCGTAATGCCAGACAGGAGTACTGTCACAGACCGTAGCATGATTTCATTTACTGAAGCTATGCTTAAACGAAACTATTTGGAAACTTTAGGCCAAATATTTATGACAAATGTATAAAATTCATCTTCCCCAAATGATTATATACCTGCGTCTGTGCTGTGGTCACTGTAATGTAAATATTTTTTAAATTCAGATCATCACCTCTAAATACAGTATTAGTTCACAACTCTGTCTAAATGAACAAGACTGAAATCTAAAACGGAGAAAAAGCATATCACCCTTTAGATGAGGGCATAATCATGTAATATTCTAAATATGTTTCTTTTAAATGCAGCTGTAATATTACTTATTTAGTAAACAGACCATATAATCCCAGTGCTGATGAGAGGAATGTAACTGTACCTGTGCTCACAGCAGTCTTTGTTTCAGGATTTGAAGGGGCAGGCTTGTCAACAGGAAAGCAGGTATCTGCGAACAGGAAAAAAAAACACTTATTGATATGATAAGAAACATCTCTTTGGAGTAAAGCCACAGCTCATGTAAACATGTGAATGAAAATTTTAGAACAAGCTAATTTACCTTTATGCTTTTTGTAACAGCCAAGTGAACAACTGTAAGAGCCAAAACACTCATAAGGATCAAGCATATCAAAGTCCTCAACAGTGTTTAACACATTTCACATGTGATTATTCTAAACAGGCATCTTCATTTATTACAAACTTAAAACACACTCTAGAGTCAATCAACGGGAACATGACAACTCTGAGCGGGTAATGTCGATGCCAATCACAGATTGTGACAAACATCATGCCAGCAGGTGGCAGCACTGTCGCCAGCTTGTCTTTTGTCAACCGGCGGTACAGCACAAAGAAGAAAAACTGCCCTAGCACGATTTGACCTATGTGGGTTACCGTCCCATGTGGTGTACACAGTAATAAAAACAATGTTTTCTTACTGCTAGGCTAACTGCACACACATTTTTGAATGACAATCTGTGAATACAAAATATTTGATTTTTATTAACCGGAGTAACAAGTATCGAGTATATTCAGTGAAGTCCAACGTCACAAAAGTAATGTACCTCTTCATTCTCTCGGTAGACAAGCTGCCTATATTAGCTTTTTTTCTTTCTAATTTACAAAAAATCAGATTAAAGAACTGACTACTGTAGTCTTTGTTCCCAAAAGTTTATCTGTGGTATTCGTAGCTAAGCAAAACAAATGCTAACTATAGGTTAGCCCGCAAACAAACATTCAGTTAAGGTTTACTTACTATCTTATTTTGCAGGCTGGACATCGGTATTTTGGAGTCCGTTCGCTGCACACACTGCATAACTGCATTTTCTTTTGAGGGAGAGGAATAACTTATGAGGGAAAACAGTCTGTTAGCGTGCGGTATATGAGTGGTAAGCACCAAAAAATGACGCTATTCCGGTTGTTTAGTTGTTCCTTCAAAATAAAGGCGTCACAGATTAATTTGACTTTCCGGTAGAAACAAAGTACAAAATAAAATCCAAACACCGGGAAATATCGGGCGTCTTCATGTCCATTTTAAATCTGTCTTCGTTTCATATTTAGACCTAACTCAAACAAAATTCCGCTGCGGATACACATCCTGATTTGATTGCGCGCGCACACACGCACGCAAATACTATTGGATCATTATACTAAAATGTTTATCCGCAATCCGAACAGCAATTGGTGTCTACGAACTGAATTACAGTAATGGCTATTGATGGGCCCAGGTAGAGAGTGCTTTATAAGCCAGGCAAAGATGGGGCCAGATGTGTGTCTGCTGAGTAAAATCTCCAAATCATAAAATCATTTAAAAATTAATGATATACATGTAATATACACTCTGGGCTACACACACTTGCGATATAATAAAAGGATGGCATGCCGCCACAGGAAACCAACGTATGTAAACTAATTTTGGGTATATTTTTGGGGTACAGTGTTGGGAAGGTTACTTTTAAAATGTATTCCATTACAGAATACAGAATACATGCCCTAAAATGTATTCTGTAACGTATTCCGTTACGTTACTCAATGAGAGTATCGTATTCTGAATACTTTGGATTACTTAACATATTATCATGCATTTTACAACTACGTGAATGTACTATTGCTGTGTTATTTATTACTATTACTGAATTTCCGCGGCTCCGAACTGTAGTAAAGGGACCTCTGACTAATATGGTTCCTTGTCGGGCTCCTAGCCGAAAAATAGCTTTACTTTTTTGTTCTGGGTCAACTCTGCTTGCGAGAGACAGAGAGAACGGAACTTATTGTTTCGGAGGAAAACACGAACAAAGCGTACAGTCGAGTTTTAATAGCTTACTTACAACTGGGCTCGTCAGGCACTCTTCTTGGCTGCAGTGGTTATTATTATATTTACATGCTTCCAGCTCCTGTTTTTGCTCCATAACAACTCGTACTTTTCGACTCTCCTTTTTCTCCCACCTTGCGCTCACAGACACATAACGAGTATGGCAGTCCATTCTCCCTGCAGCACGGACTACACTGCCAAGGAAGCTACATTCTGCATTCTGTCTATTAGCTTAGCACAACAACAACAACAAAAAGCGCTCTCTCACCCAGGAAACACGCAGAGCGAGAGCGTCACCCTGTAACCATGGCAACCGCAACGCTGCCGCCTGGAACAACAGAATGTAGCTGTCAAACAAAACCCAAACAGTCCTGACCCGGGACAATATGAAACAGGAAAGTACCGCTGTGTAATCCATTTATTTCAACAAAGTAACTGTATTCTAAATACCACCTTTTTAAACGGTAACTGTAACGGAATACAGTTACTCATATTTTGTATTTTAAATACGTAACGGCGGTACATGTATTCCGTTACTCCCCAACACTGTTGGGGTAAGATGTCTCCATAGTAACCAACCACCTGTTTCAACATCCTTATTTGAGAAAGAACTTCGAATGTGGCATGTGAATTGTATACAGATTTTTTATTTAGATTGATACATTTATTTAGATTAAAAGTTTTACTTCTATTGATAAGAGATTTTATCCGAAAAACAGCAGAGTGTTGTGTATTTTCCTTAATCCCTAATCTGTTAAATTATTATTTGCTTTTATGGATCCATTGTTATTATGTTATAAAGCAAAAAACATTTAAGAAAAACCATAAATAGAGAAGCACCAGCCAAATGTCTTTGCTCTGCAAATTATACTCCCCCCTCTATGATATGATCATATACCATGTCCTTTAGGGGTTCTGAGATACAAATAAGCACTGCCGCATGGAATCGAACCCCATTTCAAATGAAAACATGACACTGGTTCAATTACCATCAACTTTTTATTTGATTTAAAATCAGCATATATCTCCTGCACCCACAGTGGATATATATATCTATACATTTAGCTTTCAAGCACACAATCCACTGACTTACATAGCTTAATACAAACTATTCTTGCACAGCTGTAACTTGAAGGAAGGGAGGGAGGGGGTGTCTTGTTACAGGGAAACCTATGGAATGGAGGGCTGCCTTGTGACTAATGGGCACGTTCCTGGTGTCACAGCACTCCACTCACTGGGTCAAGAAGGCAGAGACACTTGGCCATGGTCAACATCAGAAATCCGAAATCTGTGTGGAGAATTATATAAAAAAAGAAACATAAATACATTGTTTAGTAAAACAAACTCAACGTTTCCCTTTTAAATTTAGGTTTGCTGACATATACGTTTTTTGTTCTTTTTTTTTTTAAGAAGGCAAGCTGGCGCTACAGGTATTTTTTATTTATACATGAGCAGTTTGTTCTATGACATATCAAAAAGCCCCGCATATTTTAATTTTTGTTTTGACAGACAAACAGCCCGAAAGCTCAAAGCAGCCAAAAATAACGCTAAAGAGAAATTAACTGATCCAGTTACTGACAAATGATAACCTGTTTATTTTCCTCCAATGCTAGCCTGAGCTGTGGGGACGCTCAGTCCATTCTGAAGGCCACAATGCACAATATCACTTACTCCGCCTTTTTCAAGGACGGATCGCGATCTCCTGACTACTGTTACAAAGGCAGGTGTTGTTGCTCCTCTATGGGTGTGAACTGTTTTGGCATGGCGTCGTTGGCTGGGCTGTATAAATTCCAGGCAGGATTGTTTTTCTATCACAACCGTTCAACATAAACACAACGTTCAGACGACACCAATCCATAGCTACCTGTAAACACCGCAGAAAAAAAGCCATCAGGATGACGAGCTCTTGGTTCTCCTGCGTTTCATTTGGCTATTGTGATATTTTTCTGCAATCTTCCTCTCGTGCCCTGCAGGGCAATGGCGGTTTGTGTTCAGCTCGATTTCCCTCTTGGATCTTCCTTTACCGCCAGCGTGGCCCGAGTACTCTAGCAGGTTGTAGTAGTCGTACTGATCGTAGTAGGCCTCCTCGAAAGAGACCAGTCTTTCAATATCTGTCGCCATTTGGACACGGAGAGCAGCACTTGTTCGCAGACAGTTTCTTGCAGCGAGTAAACATATGATGTCACGCCGTGTTTATATACATGCAGTCATGTGATCACGGCTGTTCCACTTCCTTCTGTTTTTGAGGCGAGCACACGGACATACCAGAGAGTTTGTAAATTTAGAGTACACACCCCCTTTCTGGACTTTTGTTTTCAAAGGGGGCGCTCGCAAGATAGTTCAGGATGATCAACGTTTAGCCCGCGACATTTACATTCCGCAAACATTTTTGCTAGACACCTTTGCGATAATTTAAATATGCTTTATATAGATATTTCCGGAGTTCAATTGTATTAAACACATTTCTGTGAAATTTAGCGACATCGCAGCACCATGAGCCATTTTACGGCATCCGCCATTTTGATTTCAGGCATGAAGCAACAGAGAGCAGCAACAGAGAGCGTTGTAGCACCAGTCTCCTGATGGCATCATCTTCAACCACCATTACCAGCTGCTTCTTATACACGGATAGAGGTTTCTGTTAACCACGCTTCTAACATCTAGTTATCGTTTGTACACAGATGCCTCAAAAGGAGTATGCGCTGTCGTAACTCCTCGAAGGACCAGTCAACAGGCGCTAGCAAAACTGTTTCTCTGTGGGAAAAATATAAGTACATAAATGTCGTTTTATGGTTAAAACTACCTTCGCTAAAATAAAGAGGAACGCTGTATCTTTTGTCTAAAAGCATGTGTAAACAATTATTTTATCAGTTTAGCTCACCTGACATCAATTTCACCAAATACTCTCTCGCTAGCGCCCTCTGCTGCGCTCCAGGGTTGAAGAAACAAGTGGACAATTTCATTGATAGGAAGTGGAATGGCTCTGTCTTAAGATGAACTCTGCGTACGAACGACTCGTGTCTGCCTTGTATTATGATTTTTTTTTGTTTCTGTTTCAATTTGTATGTTCCGCTCTCACGTGACTGTTCGAGGACTATATATGAAAACTTTCAAATCAACTTGATTTTACGATAAAAATAAAAGTATGTATTTTTATTAACGCGCCGACATTAAAAGGCAGCTTAAGCGGGACATCAATAAGGTACCCTAAATAGGGCACCATTTTGAAATAAAGGAGCCTAAGTAGATCATGTGGATTCCTGTTTTACGGGCAATGCACTGTATGTATTTCTAAAACAAATCTGCACAAAATACAACAAATACCGGTCTCCCCAATACTCTTACATGCATTCATGTTAAAATAAAACGCGGCATGTGGCCTGAATATCGTTTATTCGCCTGCTTCTTCTCTTCCAGAAATCCGCGCTCAGCATTTTCTGGGATGTTTTCCTCCTCGGCCCAGCGTCCCGCCCTGACGGTGTGGCACGTAGTGACGCTTTTCCACGTCGCAGTAGAGTCTCACAGGCGAACTGGCTGCGTGTGTATGCGTGTCTCCAGCTAGGCCAGAGAGTGATGGCGGCGCCCGTCCTGAGAGTGTCCACCCCTCGGTGGGAAAGAATAGCCAGGCTTCTTGTTTGCCTGCTGGGCATACTGTTGTCTTTATATGCTTTTCACGTCGAGAGGGAAAAGGCGCGGGATGCGAGTTATAAGGCTCTGTGCGACGTCAGCAGCTCTATCAGCTGTTCAAAAGTGTTCAGCTCAAGGTAATTTGAATTCAGCAAAGAGCGCCGACAGTGGCGCTCAATGAAGCTGCCTGCTATTGTGACAATCTGGGAAGGGCTGCGCGGTTTAAACTGTCAAATGCACTCTGCTAACATTTGACTGCTAACCCCAACCGTAAAAGCTAATCACGAGTCATGGCTGGTAGCTCTCTGTTATGCATGCATTAGTTAGAAAAAGTAACTTTACCATTGTAGGTGTTGGTTCTAAAGCGCCACGTTAGCTTTGTAGCACCAAGAAGCTAATTTTGCTAACCATTAGCTAACGAAACCCGTTGGTTAACGTTTAAGCCAGTTTCACTTCTGAACCGACTGCCAGCAGAGTCATAAACGCTGTCAGTTTTAATGGGATCCTGTTCAGACCGACTGTCTTTTGCACGTCTTAAAGCTAAAACATATGTTAAAACCAACTATATAGCATTAAAGTTCCCGATAGCTTGTGCGCAGCGAGGCTATTGTGAATGTATGAGTGATGCTGCTACGTGAAGCCAGTTACTCCGATGACCAGAACTGGGACATTTGTTTGCTGGGTTAATGTTGGTGAATTTAGTCAGATAACTTAAATGACTAACCTCCTACTTTGGCTGTCACACAGCTGTCGTTAGCTCTTGTGCTAACGTCACCAATTATAAGTCCAGGGAGCTAAAACCCTACAGCCTGGTTACCTAAAGGAACACAGAGCTGGTCCAGAGGTCAGTGGAGGGGACTGTAGCATCACGCATCCTTGCTAGACAGGAAGGTGCATCTCCAGAGATTATTACTTTTTTTTTTCATGATTATTATACACTTTTTGTATGCATACTGTTAAGGTGCTTAACAGCTTTTGGTGGCCATTCAGTTCTAATAAACTACACTAACACCATCTACTGGGCCTGTTTGAATTAGAGGCACTGCTGGCCCTGATTACACCTGGAATGCAACCTGCCTAGGACTTACTGCATATTTGTTGAATGAGTCGGTGACTTTTCCGTTTGAGAGTCTGTCTCAACTGATGTAAGCCTGCCCAAGTGTAACATTTCTTTTAAAGAAGAGATCGAGCTGCTTACATTGGTCTGATCAGTTATGGTTTCCAGCAGTGTAATCTTTATGTCATCCTGTATTTTTGTGAGCTGAAGGGTCTGTTTTTCTCTGCTTATCAGTTAAAGAACTAGGCACAATGGTGCTCTAGTGAAATGAATGGAAAGAAGGACATTTAGTAATGTGGAAAATACAATTTATTATATACAGGGTGCACACACAATATACATTATACAAAAGGAGAATAAGCTTTCACAAAGTGAAATGTTATTGCAAAAATCAAGTCCACACTAGGACATAACCTTTGTGTGTTCCTAGTACTCTTACCGTGAGACATGGTGGATTGCGTTGTTACGTCGGACGATGTCAAACATGGATCAGAGTTATTGAAACGACATTTACACATGCTTCTATAAAATTATATGTTTTACAATGATAAATAAGCAAGTGCATAGATCAATGTGGATTGGGGCTTTAAAAAATGAAGTTCTTCAGGACTGGATCTTACCCATCAACACTCTCTCACTCACTCTCTCTCTCTCTCACTCTCTCTCTCTCTCTCTCTATGTACACACCTATTTATTTATTTATTTATTCTGCATCCTGCATACTTTGGCATCCAGAAAATATAAACAATGATTTCATATGCAAAGAAAAGATGGCATATCAGAAACTCGAGGAAGAAAGAAATTCCTCCTGTTTGAACTGCGTCATGTCAGGCAACACATAAGTCAAGAGGTAGTGATTTGTCTTTGTGACATGCTGCCTTTCTACATATTTTGGAATTGGTTTATTGAATTTCAGGCCAACAAAAAATGTTTTTTGTTACTGAAACAGATTCCCCCCCTTTTTTTTTTTAAAGGTTCAGTTTATTAAATAGTAAAATGCTCTTCTGAGAGTAATAATTTGCTGTTATTTTACTCAAATGAACACCTCACTGCAGCATTTTAGGAAGCAAACACTAGGAAGTGGTTTTTTTTTGTAATATTATCTTTTTACTTCAGTCTGCCTCGTTGCATGTTGTGCATGTTGATTTCCATGAATAAACTCTATTTTATTCTATTGTGGTTTAGGTGGGGTCGAGGATTCGGACTCCTGGGCTCAATTTTTGGAAATGACAGTGCACTGAACCAACCCAACAGTGTCTATGGGATTGTCTTTTATGCCTTTCAGCTGCTTCTAGGTAAGCCTATACTCTGTTCCCAGTTGTGGGTTACTTTGTCATTACGTTTTGGATTATATATGACAAATCTCTCTTTGCCTTTGCTCTAGAGGCAAGTGCTGACTCAACTTGTTGCTTTCCTGTAACATAGCTATTTTTGCCTAAACCTGACTCACATGACACTGACATCACATGGAGTTTATAAATGATAATAATGCATTTATAAACAACGCAAAGTTTGTGTTGTAGGAAGCATTTCCTGCTGACCTGTATTGAAATGTTTTTGGACCTCCCATAGGACTGCAGAGATGCGTTTTTAGGAAACTTCTTATCCTTCTTCTGTTTGGTTTGATGCCTGATATCGTTTTGTTTGTCACACTCTAATCTTGACACCGACAGATAACTGTGATTGTGAATATTTCTCTCTCTGTGTGTGACTTGTTTTAACTTGAACATTTTTTTTCCTCCCTCTGGCGTATGTGACTCAGTCATGCTGGTTCGACATGTTAGCCTGCCGGAGGCCTGTAGGCTTGCCTGGCCACCTGGCCCTGGCACTGAACAAGAGGTCCTTTTAGCTGCTGCATTTAACACTCATTTGAGTAGGACAATAGTATCCCAGTTTATCCAAACTGCTGCAGTGGGTAAAGATTTCCATATTAAAGACTGGTTGCATGGCCTTGGATTGGAAAATATTTGCACGTAGGCATTGCTCCAAAATCAGCATAACCAGGGCCATAATCTCTGGTCAATGCCAGTGAGCAGGTTAGAACTGCTGTTGCAAAACACTGAATTATTGCTATAGTTGTGACATTTGGCGATGTCCCTGCAGAGGAGCTTCTTTATTCCTTAACTCTAATGAAGAAACTAGAGATTAGTTACGTGTTGCGAGGACGAAATAAATATATAGTAATATTTGTGTCGAGGTAATCAAGCAAAGTTTGAGATTCTGATGAATTTTTATCCATTTCAGCTATATAAGTGAACACTTACTAAATCAAGCACATCTGTTAACACCCATCTGAGGTTCTTACTGCGTGTTGATCATCACAGTCCTCAGATGCAGGCTATTCACACATGGAGGCACCTATATGTGTGCAGATGTATCACAGTTAACTTTCACTGGTTCATCTGTTTTCACTCAGTCAGTGAGGGTTTAGTGTCTTTGAAGCATGAAGTTCACATTAGAGCAGGGCGATATGACCAAAAATATTTATCATGATATACATTTGAAAATTTGTGATAACGATAAAACTGACAATATAATTGACACTAGACAAAATACTTTACAACTCCACAACTTTATTAGTGCAAAAAACCCCAAAAAACATCAATGTATTTTCACTTAAACAAGCAGCTTTTTTAAGTGCATTAAAGTTATATAAAACTTTTACAGTGCAAATGCAAATTCATTGCTGACAGTTTAACCAAAAGACATTTCCAGTGGAAATTGGCCGACATATCCTCAGCATAACCATGTATAATATCCACAAAACGTAAGAGGTTATACACACAATACGATAATATGTTGAAGCACAGTAAATATCACTCCGCAAGGCTCCTGTTTACGATAGCCGTAATGCTGCGACAATCCATCAAGCGGTGCAGCTTCGTAGCTTAGCAAAGTCATACTGAAAAATTTGACAGATTTTCGAGCGTCGTGTACATAAAATCGTTTCGAGGTTAGTAAACACAACCAGAATTCATACATAAGGCACACGGGATCATAACGGGCACTGACGATTTTCAGAAAAATCAAAGGATTGATTTTAAGTGTGCCGTATTTTCCAAAAAACACGGTAATAACGACAGCCCGCTAGCATATGCTACCAAAAATAGTGCTTTGTTGTGTATCTGACAGATGAAAGCCAAACCAGTTCCACACCACTGAAGTTGCAGCATTTTTACAAACCAATTCTGGTTCATCCGTTTCATTTAACAATCCCCTTTCGCTATTCTTATTCTGCATTGCAGCCTTGTGCTTATGTAAACAAAGGCACTGCGCATCCGCGTTTTACCCATATTCTATCGCGATATTTCATTTTCCTATCGTTGCCCAACATTACACCGGTATTACCGTGAACGGTATGATATAGCCCAGCCCTAGTTCACATCCATAGTCAGTGTTGTAGTTACAATAGATGGCAATGGGGACACCCAAAAGTACACACAATCTACACCTGTGTGTGTCTGTGGATACAGCAAGGAGCAACACACATTATAGCTGCTTGAAAGAGCGTGCTTAGAAAATCTTTGCTGTCTTTCCTCTAGAGCTGGGCGATATGAGATTTTTTTCATATCACGATATGTTTTTTTTCATTTCAGGCGATAACGATATATATCACGATATAAGCCAAATAACTATATTTGTAAGATTTAAATGTGCCGTTGCTCACAAGTAAAATGTGAAATAATCAGCAGCTTGTTTTGATTTAAATATTTATTTCCCATAATAAGTTCAACAGGGTAGATGTACTTAAGAAACATGAGACGTTTTCAGATAAATAAAGGCAAATATTGCAAACTACACAAAAGGCAGCCGCCAAAGCGTTTAAGTTTCAAAATAGAACAAACAAAACAGGCTACTAAATAGTCAATTCCACTTAGAAACAAAATATTAATTCTAAAAACAAATCTTAGTTTGTTTTACAGAAGAACAGACAAAATTGACTAACTTTTGTCAATATCAAATAAACTGAGAACTAAAAGGAAATTCTCAATCTCTCCTTGTTGTATAGCTTAGCTTTTCAAACAGTTTTAACAGTTACTTTAGTCTGACAAAAGCCAAATGACAAATTAGCGCTTCCAGTCAGAGACTGAGCATGCACCGCTTTATTGTATTTCCAGACTTGCTTTCGGCACAATTTACAGTGCGCGCTACTCTGTTTGACTTGAAATAGCCGAAATACCTTCACACTACGGAACTTCTATGGCTCTTCCGTTCGACAATTTCTCCGGCATTGGAACCATCATCTGTTTTCTCTTCGGTAACCTTCGGTCACGCTCTCGGTTGATTTTTCTCTAGTCGGCACACTCATTTCCTTCATTACCCGGGCGGCACGGCGGCTGGCTGCTTCCCAAAACAAATACACATGTGCGGCTTGGCACTTGTGCTGTACATAACAAGTCACGTGACTTGACGCTGCGGCTGTGATTGGTTCAGCTCTGCACTACTTAATTTGGATTGGCTGTTCTTTTTTTTTCTTTTTTTTTTAAGAGGACAAGAGCGGTGAGGCCTATCGCAATAGTTTAATTTTTCTATCGAGAAAAAGTTATTTCGCAATACATATCGTTATCGTGTTGAACCAAAGCTGCATCCCATCGTTTGATCAAAATAATGATGATAAACGTCTAAAACAATAACGGTAGTAAAAGAGAATACCTGTGTGTTTAGTAGTGACTCCTATGAGTACAAACCTGGTGTAAAAGAAGTGCAGACACTGACGAAATAAGGACGTGACAGCACGATGACATGAGCAGCCGGCTGGCTCAGTGTGCGGGCTGAATGTCGTCACGAGGACTCACAATATAAATGCAGAAGTGCCTGAGGCTGAAAGCTCTGTGACAAGAGCTCTCTCAGGAGATTGTGAAGGTGTATTTTTTTTATTTATTTTTTTAATGGTTACCTGTTTAAGCCTCAATTTGTGTTTCTTGCCTTAGGAATGACTGTCAGTGCAATGGCCGCCCTCATTCTCATGACGACATCCATCTTGTCGGTGGTTGGGTCCCTCTACCTGGGTTACATCCTCTACTTTGTCCTAAAGGACTTCTGCATCATCTGCATCACCACATACGCGCTGAACTTCATTCTCTTTATTCTCAACTACAAGCGATTGGTTTACTTGAATGAGGCCTGGAAGCAGCAGCTACAGGCCAAGCAGGACTGAGCTGCCAAGAACGGCAAGAAAAACCCGAGAAACAAACAAACAGAGAAAAAAAAGAAATGTGACCTCTGAACATTTGACTTGCCACCAGGAGACCTTGCTTCCAAACAATGTTTATTCTGCTGTGTGTTCAAAAAAAGAAAAAAAAAATGAAGAAATTTAACTTAAATGTTGGGCCTGACAACTCATAGTTGATTGCAAACACGGAAGGATTTGTAAGTGAAAGATGATTTTTCTTTTCTTTTTTCTCCTTTAATTTCTTTTTCCTTGTTTTAACATTTTAAACTCACTTAAGGAAGGGGCTGGCTCTGTGTGTGTGTGTGTGGGGGGGGGGTGTTTCTGCGCAGTGTACCAGGGGCACGGAGAAAAGTTGTCGTACCATAGGCACGAGGAGTGTGTGAGTGTGAGTGAGTGAAAGTGCGCGTACATGTGTATGTGTGCATGCTCGGATTTGGGGGAGGTGAGGACACAACAACAACAACGCAAGCAACCAGAGGCAGAGGACAGCTCTCATTTGAACAACAATTGGAAAGTGGAAGAAAAACACACGACCTTTTTTAGGGTGCTTGATTTGAAATGGTTGGAAAGCTCCTATTGCTGCACAGCTCATCTGCACTAAAACTCGGAGCCGAATATTGGGTTCCAAAATTAGAAGAAACACTCACTAGGTTATCGTTTAGTTGCAGATCAGGTTCTATGAGAAGGGGGCAACAGTTTGTATTATTATTTTTTTATGTTTACACTTTTTAGTATATTTCTTTTTGAAGAGGACCACTAAAATAAAACACGGCACAGTGTGAGATGTATTGTGTGTGTGTGTGTGTGTGCGTGTGTGTAGATCAGTCAGAACGTTTGTTTTGCAATTCTGTACATAGCTGCTGAGCAATATTCCAGACTAGATTGTGATTTAGTGTCGACACAAACCTTTAAGGAAAAATGAAAAAACTACCAACAAAGCAACAGAAAATCTGGATTAAAAAAATTACAAATAAGCGATCAGGGTCTCAGTTTGGTGGGTCAGACTTCAGATGCGTTCGGGATGTCTTCTGTCCTGTCGTCCTGGTCGGGTGTGCAGTTCAGCCGTGTGTGAATTTCTTTGTTGTACGTGGTTGTTTCATCTGAAGCCACAGACACAAGTCTTTCAAAATGGAACTGTGGGTTCTTTTTGCCAGGTTTGAGTAAAGGCACCCTCACTTTTTTTTTTTTTTTTTTTTTTTTTTTTTTTTTTTTTTGTTGTTCTTGTGGATAAAGCATTCCTGACCACCACACGAGTGGAAACCCATAAAGAATTATGTGCCTAAAGGAGTGTTACGGTAAATTACCTTTCCTTTTTTGGGGGGGGGGATGTCATATTACTGCATCAGATTTTTTTCCTCATTGTTTTATTGTCACAGGTCCAAGGCTTTATTTTTATGATCATAATTTTGTAAATTAAGATACCAGTAAAGTGTTTCTCTCTCCCTAATAGGCTCATAAAGGTAGCAAAGCCTGCTACACTGTGATTGTTCAAGGGCAGGAGCGGCCTAGTGGCAGAAGCAACTCTTTATTTTTCTGTTCCCGCTTCATTAATGTTCATTGGGCTTTTGTATACATGTGATATCACTTGAACAGTAACAGTGATCTTGCCAAGCTGAGTTACAGTTCATTTGCAGGATGTGAACAAAACTTGGAAAATGCACTACTTTGTGATTGGTAGGAGATCTGTAAGAAAACCAAGCAGCGTGTTAACCACACGGGTGGTTATTTGGGTTTTGTTCCAGTAGAAAAAGATAACTTGATCACTGTTGTTTGTTCTAATCCACCATTGGAAGGTCTAAGCAGACATGGAGAAGGCAAGCGCAGCATGTAGTGAAACGAGGGAGTAGAACCATCATCTCCCTTCCATCCAGACTCCACTGTTAAAAGTATCCTGTTTGTCACGTGCACGGTACACCGTCTCCTGGCTTTTAGCATATGTTGGCCATCGGACAATCTTGCACCCACTGTCAAAGATCAGTAAGAGTCATAAAAAGTGTAATAATGTGATTCATCTGTGGTCATAAAGCAGCCTGTTGATAGTTTCATCCCTGATCCTCTCCATTCCTCTGTAGTAGAATTCAGGGTCTCGTACAAAGCTGTTCCATCGTTCTGAGGGTTTTCAAGTGTTGATAGCAACTGTCATAGTCACGAGTCATTATAGTGATTTACTACTGGTGATGTGATAAATCACAAAGTCATTGGTTGTGTATGAAAATGGAAATTCAGGTGATCCCTTTTTTTTCTTCTTCTTTTTTTTTTTTGGTGAAATAATTTCTGTTCTTGCATGTTGGGACTCATTTACTACGCCTCTGTTTTCCAAGGTACACTTTATAATAATTTCTTATAGTTTTTCCTGCATTCCAGGCAGACATTTCTTTGTGAAATGATGATCCTTTAATCCTTTACAGTCATGTTGAGATTTGTTTTTTGGGTATGTCCAGTGTGGGCCTACTACCTTAAAATGGACCTGTGATGCTAACACTGTTACAGTGGTGGATGCTTGTATTAAACGTGGCCAAAGTTTTAAATAATGAGGTCAATGTACAAGTAATCTCTGCGAGACAAAAGCTCAGGTTTCAGACTGCTCTAAAGAGCCGGTGTCGGGTCATTTTCCCACTCTTGACTCTTTATGGTATGAATGAGAGTGGCATTCTCTAATGTGGCCGTCTCAGTCTGATGGTCCAGACGATGAACGCAGAAGATCCACACACTTGGTTCAAACTTTCTGTTCACGAGGGCAGAGGGATCCTGAACATATGGATGAACTAAGGGGCTAAGATAAATGAGGATTATTTTGAACTATAAGTCACACAAAGCTACTCTAATGGAGTCCAAGAGAAGAGCATATGGGGCCACTTTAATATAGACTTCACTTTGATTCTGATGGTATCTGATGATGCTCTTAAAGTTTTTAAAGCAAGATTCAAAATGGATCAATTACCCAGAACCCAAATCACCTCTAGCCACTTGGGTCATGCTAATAATGGAATTTTAGGTTTCCCTTATGCCAGTATGAAAACTGGTGAAAATTGAATTTCCATGCTGCATAAAACAGAATGGAGATGAGTGGCTGCCTGGAATAGGAGACCTCATTCAAATATTGGTTTGCTTTGAAAAATGGTTGCCAGTTATGTAAATGTGATTGGTGGTAAAATAGCAAAAAAAAAGAAAGGAAGAAGAAGCGAATACCATTCAAGTCCTTTAAATGTTAGTGTTTCATCATAGTACATCTTCGGTAAGAACTTCCTTATCTACAGTATTTCCTGGCTTATGCCAGGTTGTTTTTCATCTCAGCACTGGACGAGGTTACCAACCACACTCTTTTATCCTTTTTCTGCACGCTCATAAGTTTTGTGCAAGTGAATCCACAGAAGTCTTTTTTTTTTTTTTTAATTTAAATAACTGACAGATTGCTAGTTAAAAAGTATGGCTCCTGTGAGTACTGATATAGAACTGAGAAGCGTACAATATCTACGATTCCGGTCATGTAAGCCCATTACACCATTTGTGTAAAGTTACTTTAAAACTACAAGAAAGAAATTTGATGGATGTTTATTCAAAAGTTTGGGAAATCTTCGCCAGGTAAAAGGATCATCATTTCCTTGATGATGTAACTCTAAAATCAAGGTCAAGGCATAATCTTTGCTACATTCTCACGAATCTTCATTTAGGCCCTGAGGTAAAACTGCCATGTTAGTTGCATCACCAATGCCAACGAAAGTGCCTTCTGTTTGATCACTAGGCCTTGAGCCAAAGACAAGCAACAGTAAATAGCCTTGTAAAATGAAGAACTGCAACAGGCACTTGTGCTTGCCTTCCTTAGGATGTAATTTGCTTAATTGGTAATTCCTAAAGACTTGATACCTGGTATCAGTACGAAACTATTCAGAAATGGCCCTTCCTTTTTTCCTTACTCCACTATGTAATTATCTTTATCTTGCTTAGTTAGGAGATGTTTGTTAGCTGAAAACACACTGTTCCAATGATAAGATTGTAATGTTTTTTCAGAATTAATTATGCCCTTTAGCTGTATAGACTGTTAACATTCTGGGTTGTTTTAGTAAAAAAAATGTTGGGGGGTTGGAGGGCTAGGATATCCACGTGTCAGCATAAAAAGTTTATTAAATTTCTTTGTGGAGGAAATCTTACTGGGTTTGCTTCTGTATTGCCAAATATGTTTTAAAATGCTGTATTTTCTTACATGGAAAAGTGTTACATGAATGGTAGGAAGGTGCAAAAAATAACCTGTTTAAATCCAGCTTACCTTAAGGGAAAACTGTGGAAAAAGGTTGACGTGAGAACATTTTTAATTGTGTCATTGTCATGTGGAAATGATCTACCATTAAAACATTCCCTCTGAAGCTGTTAGTTTAAGTTATTTGAATGAAATAATGTGTTTAATATACAAAAAGACTTGCTTTTAAGTCTTTTAGGTTTTATTAGCTTAAAGCTTTAGAATATTTGGACTAATAAAACCTAAAAGGCAATCTTATTACTTTGACAACATTTTTGAGTCTTTCAACAATATTCAGGGGATTTTATCTGAAAGATAAATGAGAGAGTATGAAGTTGTATCACAGCTCAGCAGATGGTGGTAAGTTACCAAAGGCATCATTGTGTTCGCTTTTAAAGATAACTGACGTACTTTATAAAATATTATCCGTTCTGTATCTTCCTGGATCTAAAAAAAAAAAGAAAAGAAAAAGATTTTTGTCACCCATCATTTCTTTCTTCCACTCATCCATCCATTCTCTCCTTGTCAGGGTCGCAGGGGGGCTGGAGCCTATCCCAGCTACCACGGTAGAGGCAGGGTACACCCTGGACAGGTTGCCAGTCTATTGCAGAGCTAACACATAGAGACAGACAACTATTCGCACTCACATTCACACCAATGGGCAATTTGGAGTCACCAATTAACCCAACCCCACTAACTGCATGTTTTTGGACTGTGGGAGGAAGCCGGAGTACCAGAGTTCTTTAATGTAGGATCCAGTGTGAATGTTTGCAGCAAGCAACCTGTTTCAGTGTTTACATAAACACCTCAAGCTGGATTTATAGTTCTTTTTTACCATAGCACCCACGCTATGGGGGCCATGTCACCCACATGGCATTTGCATTTCTACTTGTGTGCTGATGTGTCTGCCATCACGACTACAACTGAGTAGATAAAACTTAAAAAGTTACTTTTACTGAAGTGTACGTGGTTGTCAGGGCAATGGAAAAGATAGAAAAAACTAATTTCACTGTCTTTTATTCTAAGGTTTTCCACATAGTGATGTAATAAATAATCACCTGGTCTTTATCAGGTCTTAAGAATGCAGAAGGACCATGTGATAAAGTACACCTTTACTCGTTTCAAAGGAAGAAAAAGGCAAAATAGCAACCAGGTTCTTCAAATAAAATTTCTTTATTTGAAACTTTTGATCATGCACTTGATTACAAAGCACTGATCATCAGATAGTGTGAGTGTAGAAAGTTGAAAATAGCTTTCTAGTAAAATCTGGTATCAGACATAAACTGGGGAAAACAGCCCCGCCCCCCCAAAATCTCAGACTCAGCTTCCGATTTGAGTTTTAACTGTCTATGTAAACAAATTGATGAAGGTCTGGCTGAGGGGTTCTCAGAAGCTGAGGTCTTAAGAACGGTGCTCAAGATAATTAAGCCTGGTACCTTTAAAGCCATGCTCATGACCAAAGACACCCTGACCTTTGCTGAGTTAAAAACGTTCGTTAAAGCACACCTTAGAGATAAGAGCAGTACTGAATTGTTCCAGGAACTAAGTAACGCAAAGCAACATGATAAAGAAAGCCCACAACAGTTTATGTATAGACTAATGGGTAGGGATGGGTATCGTTTAGGTTTTATCTGATAGCGGTGCCAAACCGGTACTTTTGAAACGGTGCCGGTGCTTAAACGGTGCTCAAACCGGTGCTTAAAGAATGAACACAAAATTGGTCCAAAAACCTCTCATGTTCAGCTGTTTTTTTTGTAAAAAGATAACAATGTTAGCCTTTTCTGCAGCTATAGGGCATATATGGTATCACTCTTGGCTGGAAGCAGTGCTTAAACAATGGAAAAAACAAAAACTTTGTCCAAAAACCTCTCATGTTTAACTGTTTCCCACTTTTTATTTGGTCATTTTAGCCTTTTTGGCCAGGGTGAAGGGAGTATCTGCCATCAAACAAGAAGACAGCCGCATGTAGCTATGATGATGTTTGCTAGTTCACCTTACATGCATTAATGTAATAACGTGGTTAGCCTACTCAACGTAAATTATACACGAACAACACTAAGCTACTCACGCAGAGAAGAACAGCTGCTGCTGCATCATCATCCTCATCATTTCTGCTACACTGGCAGGGCTAGGGGCCAGGACTCTACTCTTCAGCTTTTTGGGGGATGTAGCTAACTCTTCGTCCGATAACAGGCACCACACCTGCAGTAGATGCGCTCGGTGTGAGGTCTCGCATCAAGCTATCAAATACGGCGCATTTTTCGGCTTTTAAAAAAAACGCTATGCGTCGCCAGGTGTTTCATCGGATTTCAGGTGTTACCTCCTTTCCACAGTATCACCTTAAAGCACTTGTTGCAGGCTGCTGAGTTTGCATCTTTTGCTGTGAAGTACAGCAAGACTTTGACCGCTTCGCCTTGGGCATTTTTAACCTGTAGCTCTGCTCTAAAAGAACGTACGTACCTGGACCCGCCTACTATCCCCGGAAACGTAAAATGATTGGCTAGAATTCAAAGTGTATCACATCTCAGGAAAAAAAAGCACCGAAATAAAGCACCGAAATGTGCGCTGCTTTTCGGTCTGGTTACTACCGTTTATATCAGAACCGGTGCCATGATACCGGTACCCATCCCTACTAATGGGGGTCAAGCAGCGCATAACGTTTGCTTCTAAACAAGGTACAGACTTCCAATATGATAGCAAACTGGTGCAGGGAGTGTTTCTTCATTCACTTTACCAGGGGATGAATGAAAAATGCTCATACATCAGACGAGATCTTCAACCACATATTTCAGACATGAATGTGACTAATGACTTTATACTCAATGTGATCACGAGATCACTGAGGGAGGACACCGAGAGGAAAACCAGGTTGGGACAGGTATGCAAACAAAAACCAATCAGTATCAATACAGCCCAGCTGGACAGTGACAAACAGAATGCCATTCAAGTGCAGGCAGAGGTGCAGGCCAATCGCAGTGCTATACAGGAGTTAACAGCCCAAGTGTCATCTTTGGCCAAAAGTTTGGAGAAAGCCATCACACCGGTAGTGAATGTGGCAACAGAAAACACCTACAACCCTTTGCCACACATAAAACGGTCAGCCAAGCCTGAAGTTAAAGGGAAATGACACCTGCTCACACTGCTTCCGATGTGGAAAAGAGGGACACAGAGCTATTGGCTGCTTACAAAAGGGAACTCTGTTGGGAAACCGGGTGAGGTCGCTGGGGAGGGACCACCAGTGACCTTGGAGAATGCAGAGTCCCCAATCCCAGAGAAGATGCACCCCAAAGAGAAAATTCCATCTTCAACCAAGACCTCCAAATCATGTCAAGTGTCCAAAAGGGACTGTGTTGCCCAGCTGATTGGGGGCAGGTGTATGGTAACTTGTTATATAGATGGGGTCAAACTTCAAATGTTGTTGGATAGTGGGGCCCAAGTAAGCATTGTGGAGAAGTCTTGGGTGCAAAAAGCCTTGCCAAATGTAACAATTAGGCCACTGGAAAGCCTACTCTCAGATCACCCACTCAAAGTCTCTGCAGATAATGGGACAGATGTGCCATTTGAAGGGTGGATAGAAGTTTTTCTTGAGATCACAAGTAGCAGACATGGCTCAGTTGCTATTCATGTTCCCATGCTAGTAAGTCGAGGAGGGTTGAGCAGCCCGCTACTAGGCTTCAATGTGATACAAGAGATGATTGCAGGGAATGGTGATCAAAGAGACGAAGGCAACTTAGTGAGTCTCCTTTCAGAAGCCCTGAGAATTCAGAAGGGTAATGCTGAAAGTCTTGTTTTGGTGGTTCACACAAAACAACCCCTGGAAGAGTCAGAATGTCCAGTATTAAGAGTTGGAAAGAAGAGACTCACAATTCCCTGCAGTCAGATCTGTCAGGTGAAATGCCGAATGAGAGCTTTTCCTGGAGGAGGAGTCATGTTGTTTGAGCCGAATGTAGACTGTCGCTTGCCAGATGGGTTGGAGTTATTTCCTGCGCTCGTTGATGTGCTGGCTGGCGCCTCAAAAATAGTGAGAATACCAATCCACTAAGTCAGTCTCTTTGGGGGATGCCGACTCCTCGGCAAGTTCCTCCTTGGTTCACTGGGTCTGGGAGGTGAGTGGGTGCCCCAGGCAATTTCATTCCCCTGCCCCTGTGTCCCTTTCCTCTGGTCCTCTGGGGGCAAGTGATCCATTTGCTGTTTCAGGTGAAACTCCCTCCACACTTCCTTCCAGGCTATCAGCCTCTCTGTCCTCGATTGTGTCCGACTCTTCCCCTGTCTGATTATTTCACCAGCCTGCTCTCCACTGTCCTCTATGTCCTCAATCTCCCAGCTCTCCTCCATGTCGAGCTCCATTTCCTCCTCCTCTCCCACCTGCTCCACGGGAAGAAACATACACTGTGTGAGTAAGTTGCAGTGGACCATTCTCTCCGTATCACCATTTTCCGATCGCACCACATACACCGGCATGTCTGGCTGTTTCTTCACCACAATGTATGGACGTGACTCCCACTTGTCTCCTAGTTTGCTTCGCCCCTCCACATGACACACTTTAACAAGGACTCTGTCACCCGAGCTGAAGCTTTGACTCTTTGCTTGCCGGTCATAGTATCTTTTCTGGTGACCCTTAGCCTGGCGAGAGGCCTGATTAGTCTGTCCATAAGCCTGTGACAGGCAGTCATGCAGGGTCTGGACATAATCGCTATATCCACCCGACCCATTAGTGGTTGACAGCCCAAAAACCAAGTCGACAGGGAGCCGGGGATGCCTGCCAAACATTAAGTAGTATGGTGTGTACCCTGTCAAATCATGGCGGGTGCAGTTGTAGGCGTGTGTCATTGCATCCACATATTCGTGCCACCGGGGCTTCAGGTGAGGTTCTAGCGTCCCCAGCATGTTCATGAGGGTGCGGTTAAACCGTTCAGTTGTCCCGTTGCCCTGTGGGCTAGGGCGTGGTGTGGGCCTTAGTGATGCCGGTGCATTTACAAAGCTCCTTCACCACAGCACTTTCAAAATTGCGCCCTTGGTCTGCATGCAATTTTGCTGGGAAGCCAAACCGACAGAAAATGTTTCTATACAGCACCTTAGCCACTCTGCTGGCTCTTTGGTCTTTAGTGGGGTATGCTTGCGCATAGCGTGAGAAATGGTCAGTGACAACGAGGACACTTTTGATACCACCTTTTGATTTCTTAAGAGTCAAAAAATCCACACAAACTAGCTCCAAGGGGGCACTGCTGTGGATACTGACCAGGGGGGCCCTGACCCCTGCAGTTGGAGTTTTTCTAAGGCAGCACCTCTCACATTGCTCGCACCAAGTCTTGAGTTCCTGAAACATCCGTGGCCAATAAAATCTCTCCCTTATCATGTGCAATGTCCTCTCAAAACCAAAGTGGCCTGAGTCATCGTGGAGAGCAGTCTTGACTGATATACGCAAATCCTCTGGTAGCACCAATTGCTCAACTACTCCCCTTTGGCTGTCTTGGATGCAGCGGTACAGGATGCCATCCCTTACCACTAACCTTCTCCACTCCTTTAAGAGAAGACGCACGTGCCCTCCACCACTGATCCGCTCACTGTGGCTTGGTTTCTGGTTCATACTCTTATAGTGCAAGACAGGGCCAATAACAAGGTATTTTTTCTGCCCTGCACGGATCTCTTGTTTGGTCATGGTGGGCAGGGATTCCATCCCCACATCCCTGTAAGGCTCAGTGGATGTAGGGGGGCCGAGTTCAACTTCCTCCCCTGCAGACGAGGGGAGGAAGTGAGGCTTTGAGTATCCTGGGTAGCCTGTCTCACACCATACCCCTGTTCGTCGACACCCACCCACTGAGGGCATGTCTGTAGGATGTGCATGACCTCCTGGTTAGACATGCGAGAGAGGGCGTCAGCGTTTGTGTTGCTCTGTGCCCTCCGATACTGGATATCAAAATCAAAAGCAGCCAGCCTAGACACCCACCGCTGGCCTGTAGCATCCAGCTTTGCTGAGGACATAACATATTTGAGAGGGTTATTGTCTGTCTGGACAGAGAACCTACGCCCATAGAGGTGGTCGTAGAATTTGTCTGTGACTGCCCATTTGAGCGCAAGGAACTCGAGTTTGTGTGCAGGATACCTTGTCTCTGCTGGGCTCAAACCTCTGCTGGCGAAGGCTATGACCCTCTCAGCTCCCCCTTGGACCTGAGCTAGAACGGCGCCCAGACCTTCCCCTGAGGCATCCGTTTGCAGAACGAAAGGCAAGCTATAATCAGGATATCCCAGCACTGGAGCGCTTGTCAGCCTTTCTTTTAGGGTCTCAAATGCCTTCTCGCATTCATCTGTCCACACAAAAGGTGGATCGGTGGCCAGACTTTTCTTTCCCCCTCGCTTTTTCTTTCTGGGGTCACCAGCAGTTAGGCGGTACAGGGGAGCAGCTAGGGTAGAGTACCCACTTACATACCGCCTGTAGTATCCAGCAAATCCCAGGAATTGCAACACTTCTTTGCGGTTTGTGGGCCTCACCCAGTTTTTCACCCTGCTGATCTTCTCTGGGTCTGTCCGGATCCCCTCAGCAAACACCAAGTGACCCAAATACTGAACCTCCTTTCTCACAAGCTGGCATTTAGAAGGCTTTAACTTCAAGCCATGCTCCCGAAGCCGATCGAACACCAGCTGCAGTCTTTCCAGATGCTCATCAAAGGTTTTGGAGAATATGATGAGGTCATCAAGATAGATTAGGAGGTGGGTGAAGTTCAGATCGCCAAAGCAGCAGGCCATGAGTCTCTGAAAGGTGGAGGGAGCATTCTGCAGTCCAAAGGGCATACGATTTGCTTCAAACAGCCCCATAGGGGTGCTGAATGCCGTCTTGTGTTTGTCATGCTCCGCCACCTCTACCTGCCAATAACCAGAAGTGAGGTCAAGGGTGGAGAAGTATCTTGCCTGCCCTAGAGCCTCCAGGGATTCCTCTATTTTGGGGAGAGGAAAAGCATCTCTCGTGCTACAGGAGTTCAGTTTCCTGTAGTCAATACACAGCCTTAGTGATCCATCTTTCTTGGTTACGATCACGACAGGTGAAGCATATGGACTTTTGCTGGGCCTGATAACTCCTGCTGCCTCCATTTCTGTCAGCAACCTTCTCACATCCTGCCACTGTGATGGGGGGATCTTACGGTAAGGCAGTCGAAATGGCTTAGAGTCGACCAGAGGGATTTCATGTTGCACAGTCTTTGTATGGCCATAATCCATGGGGTGCTGTGAGAACACACCTACGTTCGAGCACCAGCGTTCCCTACGTTCCAGGGAACGCCGGTGCTCGTTTTCGACGTCTGCTCCACTTAAATCCACTTCCTGGCTTGCCACAACGTGGGCCATACCCAGGCATGCTTCTCTGCCTCCGCTAATGTGATGACTACCCCGCACCTTGTCTGCAAAGTCCACAATACTTTCCACCAGAGATGCGTTGGCCAGATGCGTGTGAGGCTTGATAGTGATAGCATGCTGGGAGAGGTTCATCACTCTTACCGGGGCACATCCTTTCTTTACATCAGCAAGAACTCTGACGACCAGGATATCTTGGCTGAGCCGCAGGGAGGGGTGGCCTTCAATTAGGGCTGTATAAGTCTTTCTTTGTGGTCCAGCTTTTATTTTGCATATTAAATCCATCTCTTTCCCTGCTTGAATGTGTACCTTACGACCAGTGTAAACAACAGGGCCCACTGTGTCATCCATATCACACTGTTCAGTGCTCCCAATCTCTAGCAGGGAGGTGTACCACTCCGGATGATTCTCCTTGACCTGGAGAAGGAACTGCTGGCCGTAGGTTGCCTGGAGGTGGCTTCTGGAGGCACGGAGGACATTAGTTCCCACAAGCAGAGGAACAGAGGAGCGGTACTCTGTGTTAGTGACAAGAAAAGCAGGCACACCCTTAAACTCTCTCCCCAACAATTTCAGGTTGATGTGTAGCACACCATGGTAGGTGACACTCTGGCCCCCTGCACCTTCTATGGGTATCTTAGAAGGCTGTAGCTTTTGTTTATGGAGGGTGGGGTGGCTGCGCCAGTACTGATGCGTAATACTGGTTATCTGGGAGCCAGAGTCGATGAGTGCCCTGCACTTCATTCCGTTGACTTCCACCTCCCCCTCATTCCTGGGACCAACTAGGGGAGTGTTGGCTATGGAGTGTTTCCCTCCATGGGGGTCACAGGCTGAGGATCGTGTGCCCATGTCTGATCAGGCCCTGGGAGCACTGCTCTGCAAACTATATGTCCTTGCTTCCCACACTGGTAGCATGTGACCACTGACATTGGGGTTGTAGTTCCAGGAGGTGGTCGGACTCTCAGTGGAGTGGCAGAGGATGGAGCATCAATTCTCGATTCAAGGTGGGTCAACTTGGCCATCTGCTCCTCCTGGCTCAATGCTAATTTCTTGACCATCTCTGCTAGCTCTGACCAATCTGAGGAATGTTTAGCCTTTTCTGCCTTCACATTCACACTACACTCTGATGCCACTTGTACCTGGGCATACGTTTTCTTTGACTTGTTTTGAGGCTGGAATCTCTTTGTTTCTTTTGCTAAATTTCGGGGCTCAGCCTGCAGCTCACGGAAACTCAAAAGCCGGGGCTTCATTGGCGAGATCCTCGCATACACATCCTCATCATTAATCCCCCGTATGAACTGCTGGGTGAGATTACTGTCACGGTCAGGGAAAGGCTTGCCTCCTCTTTGGTTTTCTTCCACAGCTCGCAGTGTTGCCTCCAGTGCTATAGCATATGAACAGGCAGACTCCCCAGACCTCTGAACACGCTCATAGAAGTCCGCTAGTAGATCTGAGGAGCTCTGTGTGTCGCCATACTCTGCTCTCAGTTCTTCGAATGCCCTTTCAGGTGTTTGGTCATGGAGAGGTAGATTCAGGACCAGCTTTCAGGCTTCACCAGTTAGGTGACGCACCACCGTGGAAAAGCGGAGGTGAATGGGGAGCTCTATTGCCTCAAGAAGATACTGCATGTCACGAATCCAGTCCTCTACAAGCACCTTGCTGTCAGCACTGCCAGTGAAGGCTTGGACATTTTTCACTTGATGAGTCTGTATAAAACCACCGTAGGCAGCTAGTGGGGGGTTAGCGTTGGCTGCAGCCCCGCCAGGAGCACTTAAAGAGGTATGCACCTGCTGGGGGGGGGGGGATATACCAGGGTGTCCACTAACTTGGGGGTCTAAAGCAGAGGTTGGTACGTGCATTGAGGCATGGGTGCTGGGTGGGGCTATAAAACCTCCATGGGTCATATTCACGATAGGGGGCATGACAGTGTTGGAGCTTATAGTAGCTAAAAGCTAATGCTTCATCTTGCATTACTTTGCCCAAATGAGTGCTCTGCTAACAAGTGGGAATGTAGCCCGAAATTCCGGCAGATATTACAAAATGGAACATGCACACAAACTGCTCATACCCTCATCAGACAGTACATGAACCTCTCAATAAACAAAATATATGCTTGGCTTAAATGACAAACCGCTATTTTACACAGTGGAACACTTCATTTTCAACAAAACCAATGCAGTACGCCACTGACAGTGCTTACCTTAGCAAATCACAGTAAACACTGAACCAAGATGGTGCCCGTGCGAATGAGAAATCGGAACTACGGTGTCCTGCAGAGGACAAATAGTCAAAATTGCTTAGCTCTACCATACATATGCAGCTCAACAGCGACACCTTGTGACTTATTCCAGTCACTGCCTTACAAATGTATTTTCACTTAAACAAGCAGCTGTTTTTTTATGTACATTAAAGTTATATAAAAATTTAACAGTGCAAATGCAAATTCCTTGCTGACAGTTTAACCAAAAGGCATTTCCAGTGGAAATTGCCCGACATATCCTCAGCATAACCATGTATAATATTCACAAAACTTAAAAAGAGGTTATACACACACGATACCGTAATATTATGTTGAAGCACAGTACGTATCACTCCGCGAGGTTCCTGCCTACGATAGCCGTAATGCTCTGACAATCTATCAAGCAGTGCGGTTCGTAGCTTAGCAAAGTCATACTGAAACATTTGACAGATTTTCGAGCGCCATGTACGACATAAAATCGTTTCGAGGTCAGTCAACACAACCAGAATTCATACATAAGACACACGGGATTATAAGGGGCACTGTCGATTTTCAGAAAAATCAAAGGATTGATTTTAAGTGTGCTGTATTTTCCAAAAAAACATGGTAATAACTAGGGATGCACCGATACCGATACTGGTATCGGGGCCGATACTGTAAAATGTGTGTGTACTCATACTTGTAAAAGTTAACCGATACCATGAACCGATACCAATTTATTTCATTAATCAGAGGGTGGCTTGTCATTTCTGTTGTAGTTTTTTAGATTGGCCACTAGGGGGCCAATTATTATTTTATTTATTATTTATTTTATAATTTTTTATATTTTATTATTTATTTAATAATAATAATTTTGTTTGTTTGTTTACAATATGGACACTCTGCAATAATTTAAAAGTTCATTTTATTCGCAAACCTAATTTGTATTTATTTTATTCCAAACAGAAGTGTTTATTTATTATTCTGAAAGCTCGAGACAGTGCCAATAGTTCAGTGATATTTTGTAAAATTACAATGTGGAGACTCTACAATAATTTAACAGAAGTGCGTATTTTTCACTTGAAATTTTTTTGTGGTCATTTTTATTAAGATTTTATTTTTTATCGGCAGGGAATATAATAAAACCTGTCTTCCAATTAATTGTATTTGTGTGTGTGTGTGTGTGTGTGTGGTAGAAGTATCGTTTTTTGTACTCTGTATCGGCAAGTACTCAGATCCAAGTATCGGTATCGTATCGGTTTGAAAAAATTGGTATCGTTGCATCCCTAGTAATAACAACAGCCCGCTGGCATGTTCTACCAAAATAGTGCTTTGTTGTGTATCTGACAGATGAAAGCTAAACCAGTTCCACACCACTGAAGTTGCAGCATTTTTACAAACCAATTCTGGTTCATCCGTTTCCTTTAACAATCCACTTTCGCTCTTCTCATTCTGCGTCGCTGCCATGTGCGTATGTAAACAAAAGCACTGCGCTTGCGCGTTTTACCCATATTCTATCAGATATTTCATTTTCATTACACCGGTATTACTGTGAACGGTATGATATAGCCCAGCCCTACTTGTAAAGAGTAAAATAGCTATATTTAAAAAAACAGAAGTTACATTGTCAGTACAGTGGAAATACATTTCAAATAAATAATTTAGTACTGAACAAGAATTAAAATGTTTAAAAACGAGTTCATTTTATGATGTTTGTAAATTTAGTTAAAAATGAAGTACAGATTACACTATTGTGTTTTGTTTATCTTTGTGAAATAAGTGTTATTGTGATACATTGTGGATCTGATATTATCAATGGATTTAAGCAACATTTTGTTCATGTTTTGTCAAAGTTGTATTGAGAGATTTATACAGTCTCTAGCTCAGGGAACTGTGGCCATGTATGGTAAACTGGACTGAAGCATAAGGCCATTTCTTTGCAGTTAGTGTGGTGATACCTTAAGAATAAACCTTCCTGTTGTGAAACTAACATCACCTCAACATGTGTCCCTTTTTCTATTCTTTATCACAGCACCACACGTTGTCGAACAGGAAGCCCCTCTGGTTATCATCTTAGGGAGGCAACATGAGCATTTCTGTAAAAGCAGAAGTTTAGGCACTTTTGCTGGTCTGGAGCATCTGTGGGTGTGTTTACAGAATGCCAAGGGGGAATGACATCAGCTGTAGTCTCAGATAAACAATTGTTACTGCCCATCAGTCTGGTTAAGGTTATAAGGCTATTTCCAAAACGTTTCAAATTAATCACTCTACAGTGGAAAATATTATTTACAGGTGGAAAACATCCAAGACAGTCGCCAGTCTTCCCAGGAGTTGACATGCCAGTAAATTCACCCCATGGTCAGACTGCAACGCTTGGTAACTACAAAGCCTGCCAAGAGCTACACCTCAGGCTCAGTTAGCTTGCTTAAAGATAAAGTTGATGACAGAACACTTTGACAAAGATTGAACAAGTAAGACTTGTTTTTAAAGTCTTTTTTTCAGGTGAAAATTTTTACATTTCATTTGGAAATCAATTCAATTCAATTCAATTCAATTTTATTTATATAGCGCCAAATCACAACAAATGTCGCCTCAAGGCGCTTCATAGATACAGAGAAAAGCCCAACAATCGTATGATCCCCTATGAGCAAGCACTTTGGCGACAGTGGGAAGGAAAAACTCCCTTTTAACAGGAAGAAACCTCCGGCAGAACCAGGCTCAGGGAGGGGCGGCCATCTGCTGCGACCGGTTGGGGTGAGAGAAGGAAGACAGGATAAAAGACATGCTGTGGAAGAGAGACAGAGATTAATAACAGATACGATTCAATACAGAGAGGTCTGTTAACACATAGTGAGTGAGAAAGGTGACTGGAAAGGAAAAACTCAATGCATCATGGGAATCCCCCGGCAGCCTACATCTATTGCAGCATAACTAAGGGAGGATTCAGGGTCACCTGGTCCAGCCCTAACTATATGCTTTAGCAAAAAGGAAAGTTTTAAGCCTAATCTTAAAAGTAGAGATGGTGTCTGTCTCCCGAATCCAAACTGGAAGCTGGTTCCACAGAAGAGGGGCCTGAAAACTGAAGGCTCTCCCTCCCATTCTACTTTTAAATACTCTAGGAATAACAAGTAGGCCTGCAGAGCGGGAGCGAAGTGCTCTAATAGGGTGATATGGTACTACAAGGTCATTAAGATAAGATGGGGCCTGATTATTTAAGACCTTGTATGTGAGGAGCAAGATTTTGAATTCAATTCTGGATTTAACAGGAAGCCAATGAAGGGAAGCCAAAACAGGAGAAATATGCTCTCTCTTTCTAGTCCCTGTCAGTACTCTTGCTGCAGCATTTTGGATTAACTGAAGGCTTTTCAGTGAGTTTTTTGGACATCCTGATAATAATGAATTGCAGTAGTCCAGCCTGGAAGTAATAAATGCATGAACTAGTTTTTCAGCGTCACTCTGAGACAGGATATTTCTAATTTTAGAGATGTTGCGCAAATGGAAGAATGCAGTCTTACATATTTGTTTAATATGTGCGTTGAAGGACATATCCTGGTCAAAAATGACTCCAAGGTTCCTCACAGTGTTACTGGAGGCCAAGGTAATGCCATCCAGAGTAAGAATCTGGTTAGATACCATATTTCTAAGCTTTTCAGCGCCGAGTACAATGACCTCAGTTTTATCTGAGTTAAGAAGCAGAAAGTTAGTGGCCATCCAAGTCTTTATGTCTTTAAGACATTCCTGCAGTTTAACTAATTGGTGTGTGTTATCTGGCTTCATGGACAGATAGAGCTGGGTGTCATCTGCATAGCAGTGAAAATGTATGCTATGTCTTCTAATGATGCTGCCTAGGGGAAGCATGTATAATGTAAACAGAATTGGTCCTAGCACTGAACCCTGTGGAACTCCATAATTAACCTCAGTGTGTGAAGAGGACTCTCCATTTACATGCACAAATTGGAGTCTATTAGATAGATATGAGATTTAGGGTCCTCGAGTCTGGAGGACAGGTGTAGTAACTCAGAATCTAAGATGTTTGTGAAGTTTCCAGTATCTGAGTGGAGAAATCAGAGTCTGGAGTGTACTCTGATTACTTCACAGCACAGTGGGAGAGAGGTAGTGCTCTAGGGACTGGGATTGTTTGACTCCTTGTGTCATTCACCACACTCACCGTGGAGTACTTGATTGCTGTTGATGACCTATGAGATTTGAGTACCTATCCTACCCAAACCTGTTTATAGGCAGAATGTGGATGGAGACACTGAAGATTTAGAGAGATTTAGAGTGGAATTTTCATGTTTGGTTGAGGTTGTTCAATGTCTGTAAGTGGCAAAGGAGGGTGGGTGGTGGAGACTGGACATGAGTCTTACCCTTACCCTTCAGAATTAACACAAGAGACACATTAAACTTTTAATTTATTTTTAATTTAGAATATCCTTTTGATGATCACCATGACTGAAAAAATAGCAGGTTTATGGAAAATGACTGATTACTTTAGATACCCAAGATTTCCAATACTGAGATTTTATGTAGAGAACCACAGAGGAAAGTTTATGAGTAAACTTTAAACTTTGTGTCTTCAGTAGCCTTTATAGAACACAAAGGGTCACACAACAGCTCCTGAATGATGAACTAGTTCTGCCTCTAGAACGACATCTAGGACAAACGCTGCCGTTAGCTCCAGGATATGCAAATGGTAATAAGGGAGTTAGAGGAGTAAAAATACACTGTAGCAAGATGCAGTAACATGTAAGGCTAGGATGTACATGATCTAAAAGAGACAGCTTATAAAACACAGATATTTCTTTGTAAATTACTACGTGCCTGACCACTACTATTTTTTTCTTGTGTGGTTAGTGAATAGTGAATCATTAATGCAGATGAAATAAACCAGCACAGAACATAACAGCATTAGTAACAGTATCTCCAATGTGTCTCAGTCACGCCAGCCGAATTTCATTAATTTAATAGCAGTGTAATCGCGGATACAGATTAGTGTTTAATGACATGTATCTAACCTGATAAGTAAACATCTCCCATAGTTGAACCAATTAAGAAAAAAATAACCCTTAAATGTTTGGAAAAACGGGCCTGAAATAAGTGAGAAGCAATCAAAACAGTTCTGTTTTATGAAAAGTAAATTTTAATGGAAAATGTCTGCAGCACTAACTCTGACAGGTAAGCTAGTGTAACGAGTTTAAATGTTTAATATTTGTCCTGCTGGAACTCAAAGGTCAACCACATGATGACGGTACAGCCTGAGTCACTGATAGTGAATAGTCTGATTGCTGTCACGCCACCATCCATGATTGATACGTCAGTTAACCTTTTAGGTGTCTGTGGTCTTTTTTGAAAATGGTGACGGTGGCACCGTCCACTCGTGAACTGCACTGCATATGATGAAAATAATTAAATCAGATACTGTTTGCATGTTGAGTAGATTGTCTTTAATAAATTCATTACAAAAGTGTCAAGTGTTTATTTTCATTTACACACACACATACACACTATTTCATCAAATAAATCACCCTTTTGAGCACCTAAACATGCTCAAATTCTTAATTTTGTAACACAGAGATTGAGTTATGCATATTAAAATTAATAACAGATTCATATGTAAACATTAAATCACAATCATAGCGCCACCTAGTGGTATTGCTTTATTTTGAAAACAGTCAGTTTCTAACAAAGGGTGTGACCCTGGTGCAAATTTTGATATTTCGAATGAAACACAACCTTGCTTTAACTCAGACAGATTGTCCAGTCCTGACCTGAACACATCAATAGCAAGCAATAGTGAGAGCACCACCTGGTGGCAACACAAAATGATGTTTTATACTCTGATGTACTGCTACACTCAGGCTGACCACATCCACCTCAAAAGCAGTCTGAATAAACTTCAGAGCTTCATGGTGCTTTATCATGAACAGTGTGATTTCTCATTCAGCAGTGAATCCTAACATGGGAATTCAGCATAAAGAAACAAGATGCTGTTGAAGGGCTTGGAAAACCTAAGAAGTCGTGAAAACTTGTACACACCTCCAAACTGATAAAGGCTTTCATGTTTTATGGGTCATAGTGCCACCTACAAAATTATTATTATTATTATTATTTTTAAAATGTAGTGTTATGTGTATTTAAATGTTACAAGTGTTTATACTGTAACATTTCATCCATGTGTCTGAAATTTAGCAGCCTTGTGGAATGTCCTGACAACTTCAAAAAAGTCTCTTGGAGCCATATCTTAAACCCAACAGGAAGTCAGCCACTTTAAATGTCAGGTGTAATTCTGGCATTTTCACAATTTTCAGGCCTTGTACTTTAACTCATCCTGGATTGGATCAACATTACCTTTGGTGAGTTGAATCTAAGCCTTGGCGATGTTAAACTCTGAAGCTTTTGAGTTTTTGTGAAATGGCTTTTTTTTAGCTAGCTGTGTGACAGAATTTTGATCATTCCCCACTGGACATGAAATCTCAAATAAATCTTAAGTAACTTTTGTCCCATCTTACCCACACTTCACATGATTGATTAGAGTCCATGTCTGGAGACATCTATGTGCCAGTATCAGGTCACCCTTATGGCACCTCCTATTGGCAATCATCCCATGTCTTTCCCCAGGACACTGACATAGAAATGAAGCCTGCTATGTAAAAGAGTTTTGGTCTCTCTTCTTCGGTTGAGCAATTTTCTTTGATATATGCTATAATTTACAAGCATCCATGCACCCACTACACTACACTTGTTCTAAAAAATTCAGTCAGTTTAATGAAATATATTTTGGTCCTATAAACTCTGTGGTCTTTTTGCTCTCTCCTTTTGTCTGAATTCTGGGTTGGCTCATGACAAAATGAGGTCTTGTCCTCTTTAAAAACAGACTGGTTTAGTGGGTTTTAGCCTGCTTTCCAGTGGCATTAATTTTGTTTGAACTTTCCTGGTAGGGGGCTTGAAGGGGACGTATCTGACAGTGTAATTTATTTAGAGAGATTCATTGGTATCTTTGGGGGAGACAGAGCTAAGTCACTGGTTGTTCAGGTAGTTTGTTTGTTGGTGCATTCGTTCTTTACAAGATGTGCTACTGCCATTCAATTCAATTCAATTCATTCAATCTCTTTCACTTTAAACAGTAAATAAGTTTTCTTTGTTCTATTATGAATAAAATGCAGGCTTATGAGATTTGCAAATTATTGCAGTTTTAAAAAATCTGTTTTATGATATTATATTTTATAATTTGCATCAGACTTTTTTAAATTGAGGCTTTAATTAGAAAACATTTTTAGACCTATAAAATGTTCCCTACAGCTGGAATAAAGTATTATAAAGTTCATTAGTTAAGATCAATATGTATACACACAAACACACACACACACAGATGTTGTTCAGACACAATATCACAGTATTGGTTCAGCATACTGCTTACACAGTGTTGACTATTTCCCAGACTGGCTACCATCAGAGTTTCATAGTGATCAGAGTTATCTAGTCAGTCAGGAAGCAGTCTGCCCGTCTCATTAGCCAGCCTCCAGTACCTCTTCCTCAAGAGGAATGCTGCTGCCTTGGGCTGCCTTTGCCTGGTGAAAATACCCTTCTTGTTCCCCACCACACGATAGATTCCTGCAGACATAGCACAGTTTGACAAGAACACTGTCACAGTGCAGAATATAATAAGCTGAATAAATAAAGCTCTGGTTTTTAACCTAATGGCTGCTTCCCTAGAGCTTCAGCTATTGTTGTATTTAACTGCATTTCTGGTTCTACAGGTTGCTTTATTTTGAAGCTGCAGTACCTTGTGCAGTCATGAAGTCTGCAAAGTTCCAGATGAGTTCACCAATGAAATACTGATTCCTCTTCTGGTCGAACACATCATGGTAGCTCTGCAGGAGAGCATTCTGGTACTCCTCAGTGAACATCATGGGTGGATCCTAAAGAGTGACAGTAAGACTTGTTAAAGGTGCGGAACTGACTTGTGAGTGAGTGGAGTGAGTTAGTGAGTGAGTGTATTCTTACCATGTGAAGCCCTGGAACTGCATCTGCTCCATATTCACTCTGGATGATGGGTCTCTGGTACTTTCTGTACCAGTTTTCAAAATGAGTGCTCAGCTGAAGAGGAACGATATCCAACCGGCCTTGATCAAAATACCAGGCAAAGTAACTGTTTACACACACTACATCTACATAGGGACCCTAGAGAAAAAAAATAACCCAGAAAAGGATTCAAAGGTATTCTTCAACATGGTTATGACTTACAGTTATTTATTAAATATTTATCACACAATTTTCTTGCAATCACCCTTTAAATAATAAAATCTGTAAGATGCTTTTTATCAACCAGTTTCAAGTTGGGTAAATGAGTGCATGCCGCTTCTGTTTTAAAATAAACACCATGCTCCACACTGACATGCATTAATGTTCCTCGGTCAACTGCATTAAACTGGAGGCTCTGCTCTTCATCTCTTCATTGCCTAGGTGAATCGTGGTATCAGAACTCCACTCTCAGTTTAGGATAACAACCGCATCATAGGAGTCAAGACGAAGCACATATAATCTTATTGTATGCAGATGATGTTTTACTATACTAACAGAACCACACTCGTCATTATCTCCATTGAAGAATTTTATCTCTGAATTTTGTCTTTACTCAGCGTATAAGATCAATATAGACAAAACTGAGGAAATGGATGTAAACAATAATATTCCAAAGAGGGTGAAACATACTCCTTGTCCATATGTCCTTGTCCTTGATGTAAATATGTAAAAATTGTGTATGTTTCTGTTCTGTGTCTTGTGTACTGTTTGTTTGTATATGTGTCTTTCTTGCTGCTGTTACACCCACATTTCCCCTTGTGGGACAATTAAAGGATTATTATTCTATACTCAGTTGACTAAATTTACTTACTATGAATTATTAGGACTTAAAAAGAAAAATCAACATGGGTTTTGTGAGCTGCTCATCTGGTGTTAATTAACTAACTTAGTTAAATTGCTACCTTGAGCAGGGCTCAGACCTGAAGCACTCAATGTGATTCATTCCACTTAGTACAAACTTCATCTTTTAACATGATTATAACAGAGGTGCTACTTAGCAAATTCTGTTACACTATTATCATCAACAATGTGTCAAATAAAAATTCTGGAAACTAAAAAAAAAGAAAGGGATGTGCAGACTTTGTTTAATATGTGAGAATATGTAAGTGTTGCTACATTATGGGGAATTGGCTGGAATTATTTATTTTAAATGTTAAATTTCCTTCCTTAGTTGGACATTTAGTTGTCTTATTTCTGTTTGGTTAAAATAAGTGTTTGTTTCTTAATAATTACATTAGTGTTTGTCTCTAAGTTCTTCTTTGCTTGTTTTTTTGTTTTTTTAGCTCAATTGTTTGTTGTTTTATGCTCAATTTAGTTTGGTTTTAAATGTTAGTTTGTTATATTTTGTTGCCATTACAATTAGGGCCAGTAGGATACAGAATATTTAAGCTCAACATGATATTTAGTCAATTAAAAGCCGATATTCCAAAATATCAGCCAACTTTTATGTATTTGATCATTTTTCCCTCTCTCAAACATGACTTGTTTACACTACACTACACTTGTGTTTGTGGGGTTCCAAACAACAGGGACGTTGCAGAGTTGCACCTTCTATTCAATTCAATTCAATTTTATTTATATAGCGCCAAATCACAACAAATGTCGCCTCAAGGCGCTTCATAGATACAGAGAAAAGCCCAACAATCATATGACCCCCTATGAGCAAGCACTTTGGCGACAGTGGGAAGGAAAAACTCCCTTTTAACAGGAAGAAACCTCCGGCAGAACCAGGCTCAGGGAGGGGCGGCCATCTGCTGCGACCGGTTGGGGTGAGAGAAGGAAGACAGGATAAAAGACATGCTGTGGAAGAGAGACAGAGATTAATAACAGGTATGATTCAATACAGAGAGGTCTATTAACACATAGTGAGTGAGAAAGGTGACTGGAAAGGAAAAACTCAATGCATCATGGGTATCCCCCGGCAGCCTACATCTATTGCAGCATAACTAAGGGAGGATTCAGGGTCACCTGGTCCAGCCCTAACTATATGCTTTAGCAAAAAGGAAAGTTTTAAGCCTAATCTTAAAAGTAGAGATAGTGTCTGTCTCCCGAATCCAAACTGGAAGCTGGTTCCACAGAAGAGGGGCCTGAAAACTGAAGGCTCTCCCTCCCATTCTACTTTTAAATACTCTAGGAACAACAAGTAGGCCTGCAGAGCGGGAGCGAAGTGCTCTAATAGGGTAATATGGTACTACAAGGTCATTAAGATAAGATGGGGCCTGATTATTTAAGACCTTGTATGTGAGGAGCAGGATTTTGAATTCAATTCTGGATTTAACAGGAAGCCAATGAAGGGAAGCCAAAACAGGAGAAATATGCTCTCTCTTTCTAGTCCCTGTCAGTACTCTTGCTGCAGCATTTTGGATTAACTGAAGGCTTTTCAGTGAGTTTTTTGGACATCCTGATAATAATGAATTGCAGTAGTCCAGCCTGGAAGTAATAAATGCATGAACTAGTTTTTCAGCGTCACTCTGAGACAGGATATTTCTAATTTTAGAGATGTTGCGCAAATGGAAGAACGCAGTCTTACATATTTGTTTAATATGTGCGTTGAAGGACATATCCTGGTCAAAAATGACTCCAAGGTTCCTCACAGTGTTACTGGAGGCCAAGGTAATGCCATCCAGAGTAAGAATCTGGTTAGATACCATATTTCTAAGCTTTTCAGCGCCGAGTACAATGACCTCAGTTTTATCTGAGTTAAGAAGCAGAAAGTTAGTGGCCATCCAAGTCTTTATGTCTTCAAGACATTCCTGCAGTTTAACTAATTGGTGTGTGTTATCTGGCTTCATGGACAGATAGAGCTGGGTGTCATCTGCATAGCAGTGAAAATGTATGCTATGTCTTCTAATGATGCTGCCTAGGGGAAGCATGTATAATGTAAACAGAATTGGTCCTAGCACTGAACCCTGTGGAACTCCATAATTAACCTCAGTGTGTGAAGAGGACTCTCCATTTACATGCACAAATTGGAGTCTATTAGATAGATAAGATACAAACCACTGCAGTGCAATACCTGTAATACCTACAGCATGTTCTAATCGCTCTAATAGGATATTATGGTCAACAGTATCGAATGCTGCACTAAGGTCAAGAAGGACAAGCACAGAGATGAGTCCACTGTCAGAGGCCATAAGAAGATCATTTGTAACCTTCACTAAAGCTGTTTCTGTGCTGTGATGAGCTCTGAAACCTGACTGAAACTCTTCAAATAAACCATTCCTCTGCAGATGATCTGTTAGCTGTTTGACAACTACTCTTTCAAGGATTTTTGATATGAAAGGAAGGTTGGAGATTGGCCTATAATTAGCTAAGACTGCTGGGTCTAGAGATGGCTTTTTGAGTAAAGGTTTAACTGCAGCCACCTTGAAGGCCTGTGGTACATAGCCGATTATTAGAGATAGGTTGATCATATATAAGATCGAAGAATTAATCAATGGCAGGACTTCTTTGAGCAGTTTTGTAGGAATGGGGTCTAAAAGACACGTTGATGGTTTCTAATGGCTAAACTATGCAAAATCAGCACTCTACTTTTTAAAAAAAATAATTCATCACTTCAGCTCTAATTAGTTCTGTTCACTTAATTTCTTAGGGCTCCATGATCACCTTTTGGGTTTTTTTTTTTTTTGTAAAACAAAATCCACTTTTTAAAAAACTACATTATGTTACTCATGCCTAACTAGCTTTGTCCCTCATACCAGTTATCAGATGGATATCAGATGCTACAGACAAACTGATCTTTTCTACCAGGATTTTAAGAGTTATTACTGTTACACCTTCAGTGTGATAAAGCACATATTTGAGAAGTAGAATAAACATCAGAATTTACATTTTCAAACAAACGGAATAATCCAACATCATGTTGCTTATCTGTGCAGTGATGACTATTTGAAGAGTGGCAATAATTGGAGCTTTACACCTCAAAAGAAAAATAACCTGTACTCACTTGAAATAAAATTCAGCAGGAGGCATCTCTGAGGCGGGCTCATTGGCTACCGACCACATGACCACAGAGGGATGGTTCTTGTCCCGGCGCACAAGCTCGTCCATGACAACCAAGTGGTGAGATAGAGAGGCGTTTCGAAAACTGCGACTATCAGCAAGGCGCAAAAGATACAACTCAGCCTGAGCTGAAAGACTAATGACTCAGATCCATCCACACTGCAAGATGTGAAGACCTAACTCACAACTGTTCTACTTTCCAGTAAAGTTCAGCTATTGTGAGTTAGTCTTTTATTATAAAATGTAATATTATGAGTACTGTACACATTCAGGTCTGAAACATGTGGACAGACGTCAGTTAAAAAAATACGAAAAAAAAAACCCCACTCCAATTTAAACATGTGTATGGCAGACAGTCATCTTATTGTCTGATACTGTCAGGGTCCTGGGTCTGAGCAACCCAGGGACCCTGAGCAGTTATGGACTAATATTACAATGTATGTATTTTGTATTGCTGTCCCTCGTTCTCCCTGCTTGTAGACACATGTGCATGTAGGTGTGTGTGTGTGTGGCCCTGGCAGGTGATTGGCCACACCTGAAGACCTTGACACACCTGCAGCTGATCAGGCCTGTCAGAGGAGCTACTTGAGAGTGTGGTGGAGCTCTCTCCGACGCTGGATCATTGCGTGGCTTCACGTTAGTCTCTCGACCAGTTCTTAGTTTGAGTCTCCTGCATTATTGTGTGTCTGACCCTGCCTCTCTCTTATGTCCCCAGGAGTAGCGGGAGACGAGAGGGCAGCAAGCATGGGGTGCTCATCACGGAGAAGCGGAGACAGGAGCACTAACACTGGGAAGAGGACATGTCACGGGAGTCGGGAGAGCACGGGATTTATTGTCATGTTTTTCCATCACTGTAAATAAACGCACTGTTTATACACAGAGCACCGCGCCTGGGTCCTCATTCCCCATATCCCCACGGTCTGCCAGCCAGACCGTGACAGATACTGTGTGACATAGCTGTAATTAACTTAGGAATGAAGTCAAGTTTGATATGCAGACTAAATGCTAATAGCCTATGACAATCACATGTCATTTCATGCAGTATTCCTATTGGTCACAATAGTGTGTAACATTTTTTGGCAATTCTAACTTGGGTAGCATTGAAGTTCATAAAGAGTTTCAGCAGGGGTGGTGTTGGACAGCATGTGCAGTTTTCTCTCTGTCTTCATATGCTGTGGAAAACAGAATTTTTCACTTTTGACCTTACTGAACCCTCACACATATCCAAAGGTCACACAGATATGTGTGGTAACACTTACATGTCTTTGATGCCAACACCTGGGCACTCATCTATCACCACAATCCCATGACGGTCACACATCTGCAGGATCTCCTCAGCATAGGGATAGTGGCTGGTACGGAATGAGTTGACCCCTAACCACTTCATTAAATTAAAGTCCTTTACAATTAGGGGCCAGTCAAAGCCTCTACCACGAATCTACAACACATTAAAACCAGAAAAGTAAACATATGGTCATATTTTCTGCAAAATTTAAAGGAGCTTCATCCTTCTAGGGGTACTTACGTCAGAGTCCTCATGCTTATTGACCCCATGGAAATAAAATGGCTTGTTGTTAATGAGGAACTGGGTGTTGGTAACGTTTATTGTGCGGATACCAACTGGCAGAGTATACTCATCCACATATGTTGATGTCTCACTGACTGCAATTAGGTGGACCTCGATGTTGAAGAGAAAATGTTAGAATAATCGAAACAACACAACCTGGCAATGCTCAGTCAAACCACATCACACTGCAGAAACACACCTACATGCCTGTGAGCATGTTGCCTTACCTTCATAGAATAAAGGTAACCTGGATTCTCGTGCATCAAGTACGGCCACCACAGCTTCACATCTACCACTCTAAGCCCTCCAGATGACCCACTGGAGGAGGCCACAAAGTGGCCATCTTTGTCCATTAGAGTAATGTTCAGAATGTTGCTGAAGCCACCTTGAACAGATACTTTGTATCTGACAAGACCTACAATGCAGAGGAAACAGCAACATCTAATGAATAGACAGAAACTGCACATTTAAAGTCTGATGTATATGATGCGGATGCTAATCTCTCTGAGTTTTTGTACATCAGTTTACCTGCTTACAAATTCTTTTGTGCTGATGAGGATTTTAAATCACTGTGCATCACTGTATTAATTAATTTAATTTACCAGTGTTATCCATGAAGTTGGTCTCCACTGAGATGTCATCCACATACACCTTAGGAGTAGTATACAACAGTACAGAACGATGAATCCCAGCATAGTTGAAGAAATCAAACTCGATGTTTTGCACAAAAAACCCATCAGGATACCTGCAGACCAAACACAGTCTTCTCGTCATTTACATTCTCACTGATGCATCAGCTTAAAGTTTTGAAGTGTGGCAAGGAAGTCAAAAAGAACCCGGTATCACACAAAATGTGTAATAGACACTCTGGTCCACTGTGTCCATTTCACGCTTTGCAGGACACACATGCAGAAGTTGCATTACTAGCAGGGGAAGATAATATATGTAAAGGCAAGCAAAAAAAATATGACGTACATTCCAGGTCCTTTACTGCAACTTACTGCAACTTCTGTTTGCGTGTACATTTCATGTTTTGGAGAGGCAAAGTGTGAAATGGACCAGCGTGCCTATTACTTGCTTTGCCATAATATTAGGTTGGACAAACACATGAACCAAAGAAAGAGCCTACCTGCTGCTGTCATTCATGTACTGGATGGTGCCTGGAGGAAGAGTCTCCAAAGTTAGAGTGTTGTTTACAGCAATGGTGATTCTGCATGGCTTTGTTGGTTCCTTGCGGATTAAACTACTAATCTCTGCCTCAAAAGGAAGATGGCCACCTTCATGCTCTGTCACTTTCTCTCCATTCACCCACTGCAACAGAGAATGATCACAGTTTTAAATGAGCTGAAATTTAGTGATACACAATCTCATCTAAAATGAAGCAAGGATGTATTTTGAAACAATACATTTCTTCCTTATTTTAGCAAAATGCATGTATTACAACAGCGTTAATCCACAGGTTTAATGAGTTTAGGTTCTAAACAGTCCCGACGTTTTTACCCACTGAAAACACAAAATATTAAGCAAACTCTTAAGTTGGTGAGATCTTATATCAAGAAATTCATCTGCTGCTGTACCAGATTTTTTGTAAAGTAAGCATATTTTTTCAAGAAAACGTGTTTCGTTACATGATGTGTTTTTCTGTAATATTTTCAAATAAACAACATGATTTTTTAAATGATTTTTGTGGCGGATGATAACTTTTTATTTGAATTTATTCAAACTTTGAGTGAATGGCTCATAAAAGATGCAGGTGATACTCACCACTATTGAGTAATAGTGAGCACTTCCCACTCTAAGAACTACTCTTGTTCCCTCATCGGAGATCCAGCGGGCAGGCACGGCCACCTCTCGGTCATACCACACCCAGCCAATGAAATCTCTCAGTGATGTCATTGTAGCTGGCAGGAACTGGCATTTCAATCACTGGGCCCGACTAAAGAATACAAAACAACAATAAGAAGACAGGACTTTACAGGGATACCCATGGTAGCCATGTTTATTATATTATATTATTTATTATTAATTTTAAAGTAGACAATATACATATTTATCTAATTGAGGTCATTTTGATTCTCTGAGGTCATGGTAAGCTCCCTTCCTGGGAGTCTGGCCCTAACAAGATGAGACTTATTAATATAAAATTTCAACCTTTGTTCTCATTTCAAAAATGTTTCCTTCTATTTTTTTCTTTTTCTAAAATTGTGAATATCTTCAGCTCTAAATGTCTCTACAGACCTCAAAAGGAGGCACAGTCTGACAGGAATGTATCCTATTGTGTGGCATTTAAAGGGCTGATAAGCCAAAAATATTTAGTTACCACTGTGAGTCAAACTGATACGTTTATGCATGCCTTACTGCTGTGCTGTTTACATAGTTATTTTGCTTTTGTTTGGGGGGGGGGGGGGGGGGTCTGAATTTTTGTTTTTAATTCAGTTTAGTTTCAGTTTCAAAACTTTAAAAAAAAATTGAAAACACCAAAACCAAGGATACTTCCTCAAATATTCAATTCAAAGCATTCAAATTTTATTTTAGATTTTTTTTTTGGTATAACTCTACATAATTGCAAAATGTTTAAAAGTTCTTGTTTACAGAGAGTAGCCTACTGTATGCGACCGTTGTATCCATGTCAACAGTAAAACAACGTAGACTGATTTGTTTCATCTGACTTATCACCTCCGTTCCCGCTCACCTCTGTCAGCCGACGTTTGTGCCAAGCCTTCTCGAAGCCCTCGTTCCTGTTGGAGGACCCGTCAGCCCTGAAATCCCAGAGCCCGTTCAGCTCCTTCACCTCTCTGAAGGAGGACTCCTGGGGAAAGAGCATGCCACCGTCCAGCGGGAGCACCGTGCCAAACACTGATAGCAGCCACAACACACGGAGCACCGCGAAGCTTCCAGGTACAGACATCCTGGAGCCCTCTCCTACTGCCCTCTCAGAGAGGAACACCGTTTTTATCACCTGTTCTGGGGTCACATGACAGCAGCCGTTATTTTACATCGGTGACGAGATTTTCCGACTCTGCTCCGAGATTACAAAGGGCAGATGTTTCGAAACAGGTGACGTCTGGACAAAACGGGGACACAGCAAACTAACAGAAAGTTCTAAAAAAAAAAAGGTCATCTCAACTTGCATGAAGCAGGACAAACAAGCTGTGGCTACAATGTAGCTTGGCATAACCAGTGTGTGAATGTGTGTGTGAATGGGTGAATGACTCAATGTAGTGTAAAGCGCTTTGTGGTCCTTAGGGACTAAGTAAAGCGCTATACAAATGCAGGACCTTTACCATTACCATTTTAAGGCCATTTGTTTTCACCACAGAGAAATATGGTGTTAAACACATTTCTTCCTTATCTGTGAATATGAATGTGAAAATGAATTTAAATATAACATAAAGAACCTTTGTCGTACAAGTAAATTATGGAAAAGCACGTCCCTGGGTGGGCTCGAACCACCAACCTTTCGGTTAACAGCCGAACGCGCTAACCGATTGCGCCACAGAGACTCGATGAAAGTGGGCGACACTTCAGGAAATATAGAAATACAGAACTATGACAACGGTGAAACAAGTTTGTCTTTGTCTTTCTTAACCGAACCAAAACGAGGAAAATGACTTGATTTAATTTATAACAAATATGAGTGAGCTTCACCAAAATGTGAAAAATCAAGGTAAAATGAGTTAAAAGAAATCTATGATTTTTGGACTTACTCAGCAAGTACAACAAATAACATTCACTGGAAGTTCGAGGCTTTCATTACATTTTCTGAGCTATAAAATATGCTATTTGGATAACTGTTCAATCGGCGACCCTCTGTGACATGGGAAGAAAGTAAACAGCAGAAAGTAAATGATTCATTCTAGTAGACTGAACATCTTTCCAGGAATTGTGAAAATTAGAATAACAGATATTTTGACCCAGTAGTTTGTGCTGTTCTAAGGTGAACTGAGCAAAACCTGGGACATTTAGGGTTTAAACATTAACAGTCAGTTACCGTAAATAACTGTAATCTCAAAGCTTTGTAACAGTATTTGACACTTAGCATTTGATTTTATTGCTCTGAGCTCGCAAAGGAGGGCAAGATAATACCTTATGTTGTGTCTGCCACAGAAAACTGCACAATGAGTCCCCTGACATGCCAAATCTTACTTATCTAGGGTGACCAACCGTCCTCTTTTTTTTTTTTTTTGCAGTTGTAGACTTGTAAGAGACTATGTGACACTTTTAATTTCACCATTCATTAACCACACAGAGAAGGCATCATTTAAATATGTTAAAGTTTTCTCCTAAGACCTGGCGTCCACATATGTGGACATCACAGTTTGGGTAGTCTAGACCAAAATACAAAATTTTGCTCTACAAGGGCCTGATATCTACTTACGAGGACATACTCCCACCTTTCCATCGAAATTCAAAACAAATGTCCTAATTTCTCCCAGAAACAAAAATCAGGTAAAAAAATACAAACAAATCTGGTAATTCTTTGTTTAGACACAGAGCAAACAGTATTGTTTGACTGATGGCCCTTAATATAAAGACTTCGGACTTTACGCTTCCCAATTTTTGCTTTAAGTTATTTTGTTATTTACATAATAATGTAGACAGTGTTGGGAAGGTTACTTTTAAAATGTATTCCATTACAGAATACAGAATACATGCCCCAAAATGTATTCTGTAACGTATTCTGTTACGTTACTCAATGAGAGTAACGTATTCTGAATACTTTGGATTACTTAATATATTATCATGCTGTTTACAACTACGTGAATGTACTATTGCTGTGATTTATTACTGTTACTGAAGGTCCGCGGCTCTGAACCGTAGTAAAGGGACCTCTGGCTAATATGGTGGGTTCTGTGTCAATCTGCCTATGATGCTACATTCTTTAGAGCTATACCGTTAGCATTCTGCCTATTAGCTTAGCACAACAACAACAAAAAGGCCTCTCTCACCCGGGAAACACGCAGAGAGAGCGTCACCCTGTAACCATGGCAACCATAACGCTGCCGCCTGGAACAACAGAACGTAGCTGTCAAACAAAACCCAAACAGTCCTGACCCGCCACAATATGAAACAGGGAAGTACCACCGTGTAATCCATTTATTTCAACAAAGTAACTGTATTCTAAATACCACCTTTTTAAACGGTAACTGTAATGGAATACAGTTACTCATATTTTGTATTTTAAATACGTAACGGCGGTACATGTATTCCGTTACTCCCCAACACTGAATGTAGATAACCTAATAATTATCCTTATTGCTGTTTTAGAGGAGCGGTGCTTCAAAGGATAGTTGCAGATTTCTGTCAGAATCTGCAGATTATACAGTACAAATAAAATGTTCACGTTTCTCCAAAGTTGTCTTCCCAACAGTTTCACTGACATCTACACGGGATGGCCAGGAAGCGTTCGCGATGTCTTCTCGGGCGCTTCTCCGGAGTTGCTTTTTTCCCCCCCAAACTTTATTGAAATTATAAAGCGAACAGTCAGTCATTCCAGTTCAGTTTGTACAGTAGACATACAAGGCAGATAAGAGTAACAATATACAGTACAATGAAATAAGAAGGATAAATAAATAAAGGGAAAAAAAGGGGGGGGGGGGGATGTGACAGACTTCATAACAACTTTGTACTTGAAAGTTGTGACAGCTCATTCGTTAAACATTTCTGAATGAGTTTCAATCAACACTCAAAAAAGTGAAATTTGGTGGTTATTGCATTTACAAGACTCTAACATGTAATTTGGACACAATGAATTTATGTTTCTAAGGTGAACGTAATAAAATCATATAAGATCTACGTGAAATTTACCAACTTAGCACCTCTTAAATTTTTTCTTGTTGATATGACATGATAAAATCTAACAAGAGTGGTTAGCTGCCTTAAAGACTCACGATATCACAAGATCACGTGAGATTTTAAACAACAAGAGGCAGGAAAGCACATGGTTTGCTTTGTGGTCATCTTGGAAAGGTAAGAGTGAATCTATCTTCATCCATTTTGATGAAAATACTTTTTCCACAAAGGTATCATTAGTTTGTTGATTCTTTTCAGTTCTATTTATTCAGATTTGTTTTTTGTTTTTTTAAATATCTGTTTGTTTATGCCATTCTAGCTAGCTAACACGTTAGTGCAAGAATATAGCACAATGTCATGCTAGCACAAGCATGATAGCCAAATGTGAAAGACTTAGCTACTCCAAATATAGATATTGTTTATAACTTAACCTCTGCACATAAGCTAGTTTGGGTGCACCACAGAGACTGTTGTGATAAATTTACATTTTATGTGTGGGTTGTTGAAATTTGTAAGTTTGTAAGTTGCAACTGATGGACAGTGGTTTATTTAACAATTGATGTGTTTTTAGTACACTGAGGAGGAAAGACAAAACATGAACAGATATGTTTTCCTGTTTTTTAATTTTTTTGAAATTAAATATTTTTCTACTTAATAAACTTGGACACTTGCAGTTCCCTCCTGTAAAGATAATAAATGTTTAATTGTCAAATGGTATTTTAGGTAGGTGATCATTTTTAATTCCTTCATTTGAGGTCATCTAGTATGGAAAAAAATGCTCTACAGGTCACAAATGTTTCAACAGTTCCTGTTGATGTTTGAAAGAAGAAATGGCTCAGACTACTGCACACAAATTCCCTGGTACATCTGAAGTCCACCTTGCAAAGTGTGTGTCAAACAAATGTGTAACTTTTAGAAATGGGATGATAGTTGCTTATTGGTCTACAAGTGGACTGCTTTATTGTGGAGAGATTGTTCGGATTCCTATTCTTCACAAGAGCTTGTGTTTCATAGTGAGAAGGCTTTCTGGGTGGTACAGGGAACATTTCACAGCCTTTGAGCTGACTGCATGTCCAAGCAGAGAGACTGTGTTGATTGAACTTAGTAAACTTGCCGATGACCACTCTTTGGCAGACTACTTTTTTGGGCCTCTAAGACTGGTGACATTAAAAAGACACATAGATGTAATACAGTGGGGCAAAAAAGTATTTAGTCAGCCACCGATTGTGCAAGTTCCCCCACTTAAAATGATGACAGAGCTCAGTAATTTGCACCAGAGGTACACTTCAACTGTGAGAGACAGAATGTGAAAAAAAAATCCATGAATTCACATGGTAGGATTTGTAAAGAATTTATTCGTAAATCAGGGTGGAAAATAAGTATTTGGTCACCTCAAACAAGGAAAATCCCTGGCTCTCACAGACCTGTAACGTCTTCTGTAAGAAGCTTTTCTGTCCCCCACTCGTTACCTGTATGAATGGCACCTGTTTGACCTCATCATCTGTATAAAAGACACCTGTCCACAGCCTCAACCAGTCAGACTCCAAACTCCACCATGGCCAAGACCAAAGAGCTTTCGAAGGACACCAGGAAAAGAATTGTAGACCTGTACCAGACTGGGAAGAGTGAATCTACAATAGGCAAGCAGCTTGGTGTGAAAAAATCAACTGTGGGAGCAATCATCAGAAAATGGAAGACATACAAGACCACTGATAATCTCCCTCGATCTGGGGCTCCACGCAAGATCTCATCCCGTGGGGTCAAAATGATCATGAGAACGGTGAGCAAAGATCCCAGAACCACACGGGGGGACCTGGTGAATGACCTGCAGAGAGCTGGGACCAAAGTAACAAAGGTCACCATCAGTAACACACTACAACGGCAGGGAATCAAATCCCGCAGTGCCAAATGTGTTCCGCTGCTGAAGCCAGTGCATGTCCAGGCCCGTCTGAAGTTTGCCAGAGAGCACATGGATGATACAGCAGAGGATTGGGAGAATGTCATGTGGTCGGATGAAACCAAAGTAGAACTTTTTGGTATAAACTCAACTCGTCGTGTTTGGAGGAAGAAGAATACTGAGTTGCATCCCAAGAACACCATACCTACTGTGAAGCATGGGGGTGGAAACATCATGCTATGGGGCTGTTTTTCTGCCAAGGGGACAGGACGACTGATCCGTGTTAAGGACAGAATGAATGGGGCCAAGTATCGTGAGATTTTGAGCCAAAACCTCCTTCCATCAGTGAGAACTTTGAAGATGAAACGAGGCTGGGTCTTCCAACATGACAATGATCCAAAACACACCGCCCGGGCAACAAAGGAGTGGCTCCGTAAGAAGCATTTGAAAGTCCTGGAGTGGCCTAGCCAGTCTCCAGACCTCAATCCCATAGAAAATCTGTGGCGGGAGTTGAAAGTCCGTGTTGCTCGGCGACAGCCCCAAAACATCACTGCTCTTGAGAAGATCTGCATGGAGGAATGGGCCAAAATACCAGCTACTGTGTGTGCAAACCTGGTAAAGACCTGTAGTAAACGTTTGACCTCTGTTATTGCCAACAAAGGTTATGTTACAAAGTATTGAGTTGTATTTTTGTTATTGACCAAATACTTATTTTCCACCCTGATTTACGAATAAATTCTTTACAAATCCTACCATGTGAATTCATGGATTTTTTTTTTCACATTCTGTCTCTCACAGTTGAAGTGTACCTCTGGTGCAAATTACTGACCTCTGTCATCATTTTAAGTGGGGGAACTTGCACAATCGGTGGCTGACTAAATACTTTTTTGCCCCACTGTATAAGGTTTGTTGTCTCTTGCATGTATAATAATGTATATATATCAGTTTAGTCAGTATTAGTTTGTCGTAATATATTCTCTCTCTCTCCCTCGCGCTGTGTGTCTCTCTCTCACACACACATTGCTTAACACAGTGGTTCCCAAACACACACATATTTTGCTCAATTGCGGTTTATTTCACACCTCAAACATTTAGTAAACAATTAAGCAAATACAAGTAATCTGCAGGTAGTAATAAAATGAACTACTAACTCTTTAACGCTGCGTCCGCACCTACACGGGTATTTTTGAAAATGCAGCTGTGTCGTCCACACGTAAACGGCGTTTCGAATCACCAAAAACTGAGATTTTTTAAAACTCATTTTTTGCGTTTACGTGTGGACGAGGAATACAGAGTTCATCACGCAACGTCAAAGGTATGTGCCTTTTTTCACGTCAGCTGTGCGCCACATTATTGCTTACATGAGAGGAATTGCAGAATGGCAGATAAACAGTATTTTGTCTATCTTCAGGTTTTACACTCTTACATATAAACACACAGTTACTGTCCCTCTATTTAGAAAGGCAGAAGTGTCACGGTTTAATTCTTTTACATGTAGTTGTTTTTTTTTCCTGTGTAATAAAATTCAACATTGCTATCAATATATTTTTCAAAAAAAATGCCTCTCTGTGCAAAATGGGTTTAAAAACATAAACAGCTGTGGGATACTGTTTGTCCGTGATTTAGACCGGGGGACAAATCGTGGCAGGATCAGCCTGATATTATTTGTATCCCACTGTAACTTTACTGTATAAAGAGCTAAAGAGCTACTGTATAAAGAGTAGTTAGTCATTACAACAAGTGTTTGTGAACTAAAAATCAAGAATGTGGGATGCTGTTTGTCCGTGATTTAAACAGCCCAGCGCTGCTCCCAAAGAAGGGAAAACCAATTCTGCAGGGGAGACCTACCTTGGCACTTGTGCAGGTGAAACCAAAGGACAGATATACTTCACCATATTTTCTAGTCTTTGGCTTAGAATGAAGTTGGTTTGGAAACTTCCAACTTTTGGAAACTTCCAAAAGTGTGGGGCCCGCCCCCACACTTTGGGAAGGTCTGGCTAAACCATTGACTGTAGAAAAGATGGACAACTGTCACTACCCGATCCGTATCGGAAACCCGATCGGTACCCCGCATGCGCGAAAAGTGTCTACTTCCGGTCGTAGCGTTTTACGATAGTTACGGGTCAGAGTATTTGTTAAGATGTTAAGAATAATAAGTATATCTTAAAATGTTTGCAATAATGAAGCATTTCAGTACAATGTAGACAAAAACGAAAAATAAAAAGGTAGTTACGGATCGGTACTCCCCAATCCTTACTGCGCATGTGCAAAGTCGGACCGTACAAATCGGGTCTACCCAATCCGTACCGCGCATGTGCAGATGTTTTCTTCTTCTTCTGTTCGTTTAATGGCAGTTTACGCCCCAGTGTACGAGGATACTGCCACCTGCTGACCGAGCGAATGAACCCTATTGTAAACTGAATTGGCGTCTTTACAAACGTGTGTTAAATTTGATTTAGTGATAATCGAGTGTGTTTATGCTTGTCTGTGTGGAGAGGATTGTTGGAATAGTGATGATGATGTTCGCTATCACTGTCAATTGCCAGTAAACACTTCATCTGGCTGCTGAATCTTCACGTGACATATTACAAAGTCTGTATTATTAACTCTGTCATTAGGTGCCATTGTTCTTATTTTACGGCACTGTTGTTCAATCGGGGGACGCTTTCTGTTGAGGAGAAAAGCAAAAATTTGTTGCGGATACGGATTATCCATTGTTTAAATGTCCCGGTAGTCGAAAAGGAGGCAGAGCTGTTGAGAGCTAACTGGGCGCTAACCGTGTCATTCAAATATATTGAATGTCGCAATGTTGGCAAAGAGAGGAAGTGACGTAAGATTTGCGCATGCGGGGTACCGATCGGGTTTCCGGTACGGATCGGGTAGCGACAACGACGCGACAGCTCCCCAAAAATGAAGCCAAAACGTCTCTATCGCCCCCTGGTGTCTGGCTGCAGTATAGGTCATAAACCCCGCCTCCTCCATGTTAGCGGATGGGACTGGGGTCAGACTAAAATAAATTAATTCTCCTTAGATATTTTTTTTCCAAAGATTCTTTCTTTTGTTTTCAATAGTTCTCATCACGCTGATTGATGTTCAAGGGGTCTCCTTTCCCATAAGTTTGATTCTAATTCCTACCGCGGTGATGTTAAATTGGGGTGAAACGTCATCATAAGAGCTTTGACTGACAGCTGCAGTCACGGAGAAACTTGCGTATCTCTGTCCGGGAATAGCAGATAGAGCGTAGGCTCTGAGAGGAGGGCCAGCGTTTACGCTACGGAAACACGACCGAGTGTTTTAACCTGACAGCCTGAGGTGTTCTTCAGTAAACTGGACTACCCGACAGAAGGACCCGAGGCCCCGCTGCACTTTTTCGGTAAGTTAAACGTGTTTATAAGCTAATCCGTAACTACCGTCCTTAGCTAGCTCCTGAGACCTAGCTAGCTCAAATGAGCACTTGGCTGTCAGGGTTCGTTTAGCTAATCTGTGCAGGTGAATGAATTTACTAAAGAAATCAAGAGAAACGCCCTGGGCTGCTCAGTCACTAATTACTGTTACTGTACTTTTATTACAAGTGTTATACTGTAAAAGCAACAGGCTGCACCCTGCTTCAGCTCTTGTGCAGAGCTGAATATTAAAGATGTGCAAACAACAGCATGTTTTCAGTCTCTTGCCACATCTGTAAAGACAGTAACAATTTTTGTACTTCAGTAACTCCTCTTTAATCAGGAACTATGGATTAAAGTACTGTAGTGTACTGTAATACTGAAAAAAATGTAAGAGAAGAACTTCAGATCCTGAGTGTGTGAGGACAGAAGAATCAGCTTTATTTCAATATTGAGGGATAAAATTTATATCTGAATTTGATGGTTCTGTTGTCTTTGTGATTACAGGAGCTGCCCTCAGATTCAGACCTCAGCACCATCGAGTGACAGCAGACAGATCATCCAACATGTTCACATGTTAACTGCAAAATGAACTGATGAAAACAGTACAAAGGTTAAAGTACCACATGTGCTGTAGTGAAAGCTGCAGCTGTTTTATTGATAAAGTTAAAGACAAAAAAACCCAAAAGGATTAATCACTCATGTAACTGTGTCACTATATATATATCAGCATTAACAGGACCTGTTTGGTGTTTCAGAGAGCTGCTGATCTCAGACCTGCACAGCTTCCGTTTTAAACACTTGATGTACTCAGCTGCATGAAGAGCCCGTTTGAGTTTCTCTAACACAATTAAATAAAACCAGATGAAGGTCAAAGGTCGTCACTTCTATGTTGAACTACAAATTTGTCATCTGGAATTTTTTCACAGTTTTTTTTAATTTTTTTTATTTTTACACATAGTGTGTTATTTACCATAAAGTGATTCAGAGTTATTCATACCAGAGTAACCAGAGAGGATCACATATTTTTAAATATATAACTTTCTACAGGACTGAATATAATATCTTTATGTAAAAGTCTGGAGCCTCTGGGGAGTATCCGAGTATTTATAACATTACACAAACCAAAGGTCTCATCACAGTGTTGATGAAATGCTGGGTTTATCCATCTCCTGGGGCGGGCCTACGGAGGAGTGCTGAAGATTTCCCTGTGAGGGAGCTGCTGGTGAAGATCATGAGTCCTGCTTGATCAATGCCATGAGCTTCAGTCTTCCTGGTGTTTCTTAAATGACGCCTCTTACAGCGGGTCAACAGAACTTATGGCACAGGACAGCTGTGATGAAAGAAAGGCAAGAAGTTTCTCCAAACCTCTGGACCCAGGAAACCCAGCTTGGTCCTGATGGTCTCTCTCACTAGTTTCTCTCCAGGGTGAATGTAGCTGTTGATATAATATGGACTCTATTATTAAATGAAAAGAACAAATTAGACTACACTACTGAAACGTTCTGCTGATGTTTTTAAAGTCTCCATGTTACCAGGATGTAGAGGGCTCTGAAGATTTAAACAGTTTTAGATCCATTACACTCAGTCTTATGTTAAAATCTCAAAGGACAGCATTATATTTTTGATATTAACAGTAACTCTGGGCCTCTGTAGAGTGTGCAGCTGATCTCATAGCTGTCTAAAAATGGATAAACAAAACATAAGTGTTGAAGACTATTAAGAGTAGCAGGTGTGTAGCATCGCTAACTAGCTAGCAACAAGCCTCCAACACAGTGCGTATGCTAGCGGCTAAGCTAACTAACGAATTAACAACAGAGTGATTTTAGAACTATAAGATGATAAGCTGTGTGTCTTTTTTATAAAAGTGACATGGTTGTATTTACCTTAATTAAACGAGTCGTCAGTTGCGGTAAACCAGCAAAAAAACTTGAGCAGCCGGGCTACGTAAAAAGTATAGAGGGGCGTGTTTGCGGTCACGTCCAGCGGGTGTGTGGGCGGGAGCGTTACACAGTCGCTCCACCTCAAGTCACTACTGCGCAGACTCTGGCTCCAAATTTGCAAGATGGCAGCCTCCACAATTTTTTTTTTTTTTTTAATTTTTTTTTTTAAACTTTATTTATCAGATTTTAGACATACAGTCGAGTAAAACAGGGATCACATAAAAGATGACATTGTGGTAGTACAATGAGGAACAGAGAGAGTGACAAGGACAGTGAGACAAAAGTGAGTACAAAAAATAAAATAAATTAAGGGGAACATAAATAAACAAAAGTTTGCAAGAGCCAAAATCAAGTTAGCAGTTTCAATCGGTTATAGATGTTAACAGTCTTGAGAGCCTTAACAGTCTTGAGTGTTTTTTGATGAGGAGATTGTCCTTATATATTGTGCAAGTTCCATTTTTAATACAAGAAGTTCAGGCTTTCTGCCGAGGACTTTGCTTTTGTGTATATGAAATTTTGCCAAAAATAAAACCAAATTTATAAAGAAGAAAGCATCATTGTCCTTGTCTTTAAAATTATAATAGCCAAAGATAACATCCTTATAGTATAGTTGAAGATTATGGCAGCCTCCACAAGCGGGTATTTTGGCTTCATTTTTGCACAATGGTAGGAGGCGGGGTCGCGTCGTCCATGTTTTCTACAGTCAATGGGCTAAACATATTCATTAAATCATCAGCAAATCATCATTATGTTTAGGCCATAGCTGTTATGGTCATTCCACCGGTATGGACAATAGGGGTGGGGGAAAAAATCGATACTGTGTAGTATCGTGATATTTTGTTTGGTAATAATGTATCGATACAGGGACAGCAGAAATCGATATTTTGTTACAAAAAACAGTTTTTGTGCTCTGACTTCAGAGCATGTTGATCCTTTTTCTGAGCAAGAATCCTGACATTCCTTCACTGTCCAAATGTGTTTAACTTTTTTATGGCAGCAATAAACATGACAGTTTACTTATTTTAATTTAAGACATGTTTTATTTTAATTAAGTTTAAAACTTTTTTATTTAATGTAAAATTATATTTTGTTTTCATTTACTTTCAAATTCTTCAGTTGCTGAAGGGGCTGCATAGTTTTCATAAATTGCATAGTTCAGAATAGCTATAATTGTACCAGATGGTTGCGTTCAGTTAAGTTGGACTAGACTGTAATACAAACCGTTCAGTTTGTCAACAATAAAACTGAAATGAGAGACTGAGTGTGAGATAAAATTAATATTGATAAAGTTTACCTTTATGTACAGAATCTGAATATTGCAAAATATTTTAAAAAATTGCAATAATATCGTATCGTGCGTTAAGTATCGTGATAATATCGTATCGTGCATTAAGTATTGTGATAATATCGTATCGTGGGATGTATGGTGATTCCCACCTCTAATGGACAAGGTCTATAATCTAAATATTTTCATTGCTTATTTAATTATTTAGTTAATTATTTGTTTTGTCTTCTTTTTTTAAGTACCTTGGGGTTTTGTGAAAGGTGCTGTGTAAATCTCAGTTATAAATGTATTCTTATTATTAGCCAAACTGAGTTTTGTCTATTGGATTATTATCCTGCCTTTTGTAGGTGATTGCAGAATTCAAGATAATTACGACACTCCATTTGCAGTCCAAGTTCTTCTCCCAGCTGGATAGTTATTTGGCAAACCATATGAAGATATATGCCAAGAAGGGTGGAGTACAAGGGAGAAAAATTAAGTTAAATTATCACATTCCCATGTTAAAAATTTAATATATTCATTTGTAAGTGACATATAGTTTTGAGACAGAGAAAATATTGCATTCTGATTTTATGTACACATCATCTAAACTTTCTTGAATTGGGGGTATGGCATGATTAAATTAATACACAAAGTAAAAAAAATAATATTAAAATGACAGATTTGTCTAAAATGCATAAAGACTATTTGAAAAGATTAAGACTGTAAAACAATAGCCTCTGTATTTCTCACAAATTCCTGTTAATTCAGCTAAAAGTTCTTTAATCCCACTGCTAGGTCGTTGAGATGGATTTCCGTATATATGCTGTTGAAATCAGAAGAGAACGCATCCTCAAAGGTCTTTGCATGTACCTGAATGAAGATCCTGAGAAGCTGGTGAAGGATTACCTGGTATGTTAATTTGCCTGTATCCTTAACTAAGGAGATGATCAAAGATAAGCTTGAACTACATACAAAAAGTTTCAGGGGATGGGGTTTTCCTGTAAATTACCAGTGGCTGTAAAAAATACCTTTTAAAATAGGAAAAGTAAGAGCTTTGTTTTTCTCACTGGATACTACACACACCATTCTTGAGTTTTTTATACTATCATTATTATAATATCATTATAATAACCTCATTCATACATGCATTTTTATGTAACATTTACACTTCATTTCATACACTACATTTTACATTAATGTAAAACAGATAAGTACTTTTAAAACTGTTTGCAATGGACATTAGTGAGAAATCATTATCTTCTTTTGTTTGTTTTATTGTCACAGGAAGTTGATAAAAGCATCGCCACTGCCATAGCAGAGACAGTCTTTGGAATCTGTGTCGTTCGATCAGAGGGTGCGGAGCCTGGCGATGACCCTCTGGATGTTATGATTGTTCTAGAGGGGGTGGAAGTGATGGGTGAGTTGGGCAATGTAGCTTTTGCAGTGCCAATGTTGCTTGGTCTGGTCTATTCACTGAACCTGAGCTACCCTCTGGAACTCAGGTACACCTTTGAGGTACTGCAGAAGATTCTTATGGAATTAGATGCACACAAACTATCAAACAGCATACAAAGTACAGGTTCTGAAAAACACTATTTTCTCGTTGAGAAATGTTGCCAATACAACAGCTACACCATGTATCTGGACCATGAACCTAAAATAATTACAGATAGATGATACCATGCATTTTTCATTCCTTTTGAGAAAACACGAAATTGGTGCTCTTTGTTTTTTGAAAGTGCATCTGTTGACCTTCAAAGTAGTTGTATTGGTCATCAGAAAATCACCTGATTCAGCCATTCATTGTTTGTTTTAACAGGTTAACTTTCAGCTTTGTCCACTACTTTTTTTCTGTTATGTAACTTGCACTTGCATTTCATGTATTCTTTATATGTTATGTGAAATTTGCTATAAATCCAATAAATTGGAGAAAACAAAAAGATGTGTATGACAAATTTTTATTTACCTTTTAGATGTAATAGTGAAATGTATGCTAACTAGACTCTAGACTTTGTTAAATGCTCCAAAAAAAATTACTCTTTAAATGAACTTAAAATAATCAAGAAAAGAATTTCCATGTGATTAAATTGCTTTCTATTAACATTAAAGACTTGTGTTGGAATAACTTAATTTGTATGAGTTGGTTCAACTCAATTAACTTAAGCTGGGACCAAATTTAGTAAATTAGTTGAAGAAAACCTACTGAATTGAGTTGGAACAAAACTCTTTAAGTTGGAGCAACACTATTAAAATATATTGGATCAAAATGCAGTAAATACGTTGATTCATCAATCATTAATTAAGTTGGTCCAACTTCAGTGAATTAAGTTGGAGTAACAGAATTGCATAATGCTAAAATAAGCAAAAGTGATTAAAGCAATTTAATCACGTGGAAATTCTTTCCATGATTTTTTTTATGTTCATTTAAAAAGTTATTTTTTTGAGTGAATGATAAACCTTTTTTATTGGAAGTTAATTTAAGAGAGTTTAAGTAATATTCAATTTCAATCAAAAACAAATTAAATGATGGGGTTGAGTTTTGAAATTTACATTTATGTATATGGAATTTCCCTAATAAGATATAAAGATTGACAATGGCACATTTTTTTTCTTTAGTTTCAAAATAAGTGATAATGTTCTTCCCTTGAATTTTGATTTTGTATGTTGTCTTGCACAGTATATAATTTTCAAGCTCTCTCCAAAATGTAGCACTATATGAACAGCCATAAAACAAATGAGTAACACTTTCAAGTTCAGTTTTACAAAAGGTACATTTTCTATCAATGTCACAGAATCTTGAAATGTACGTGTTGGATGAGTATATGTTATGTAATATTTTCAAATGTAATTCTCTAACTTTGTTTGTAATACATAATCTAAAAGGAACAAGCCACGCTTTATCCCAGTTGATATTATCAAAAATAGCATTCCAAAAAAACTAATCCAACCCTCTTGGAGTTATTTTCGTCGCATTATACAAACATTCTCTAATATGTTTAATGGTGCATTTCTTGCTTAAGAAATCAATACCATTTATATAAAGAGTGTTAACGGATGCATGTGGTGTGTTCTGTTTTTTGTAGCTTTTCATCAACTCAGTCAGTCCACTGGGAACAGACTTTATTACAGAGCTAAAATCTTTAAATTTGATAGGGAATGTTTTTTCTGTAATAAAGTCATTGTAACTAAGTAGCTGGCCTTCAGAGTCAAATAAGTCTTTTAAATAGATTATATTTTTATCAATTCAATTCTGCAAATATAGTGATTTGTTCCTCTTAGTAATACATTCGTTATTCCAGATAATAGATCTATGTGGAGAAAAGTTATGTGAATAACATAATTTCCAAGCCAACAATGCCTGTTGATAAAATGCAGACATTTTAACTGGTAACTTTGATATACTGTAATTACAAGACAATAGGAACTGTAAACCTCCAATATTTCTAAAAATGTTATGTGGAATGAAATGCCATAATGATCCAGGAGATTTTAAGCATTCTTTTAGCCATTTCACCTTAAATGTATAGTTCAGGTCCATGAAGTCCAGAAGGCCAAAACCACCTTTATCTTTAGGTCCACAAAGAAATGATTTTTTTAGATGATGGTGCTTATTCTTCCATACAAAGTTAACAAATAAGTTATTAACATTTTTACATGTGGAATCATACACATTAAGGGAAAGGGCTGGATACACAAATCTGGAAACACCTTCAGCTTTAATCAAAAGGATTCTACCAAAAATTGATAGGTCTCTTTGGAGCCATAAGTTCAGTATAGTTTTAGTTTTTTCCATTCTGGGAGAAAAGTTGAGTTGTTGACGCTCTGTGTCATTCTTACAGACATGAATACCAAGGTATCTAACACAGTTTTTGACAGGAATATTGTATAAGGATTTGACATTTGATTGGTATAAACATAAAATTTCACATTTAGATTTATTTAGTTTTAATCTAGAGACAATTGAGAAATAATTTATTAATGAAATAGCATTTTCAATCTGATCTTTGTTTTTTAAGAATAAAACGGTGTCATCTGCTAATTGAGTCACTCTGATTTCTTTACCAAAAATAGATAAACCTTTAATGACTGGGCTATTTAAAACGTGTAATGAAAGTAGTTCAGCCACAATCAAAAATAAAAAGGGTGAAATTGGGCAACCCTGGCAAACAGATCTCATGACTGGAAATCTTTTAGTAGTATTTGGATATAGTATAACACAACTGTCAATATTTTTATAAAGCATTTTGAGAGTTGACACAAAGTTTGGACCAAAACCAAAGGTTTAGAGTGCTTTAAATAAGAAATAATGTTCTACCGTATCGAAAGCTTTATAAAAATCAAGAAACACAATAAGGGAATCATCATCTATATTGTCAGAGTAGTCTAATAGGTCAAAAATAAGCCTTATGTTTGAACTGATATGGCGGTTGGTCATAAATCCGGTTTGCGTTTCAGCTATGATCTCATCAAGATTTTTCTTTAATCTTTTGGCATAGACCAATGAGATAATCTTATAATCTATGTTCAAAAGCGTGATAGGTCTCTTATCTATAACAAGAAGATCTTTATCAGGTTTAGGAATTAAAGTTATAATACCCCGTTTCATGCTTGTGGACATTTCTTTTCCATCAAGGCATTTCTTAAACAATTCTAAGAAAGGATCAACAATGATATCCCAGAACTGTAAATAAAATTCCACGGACAAACCATCATTACCTGGAGATTTTCCCTTTTTCATTGATCGAATTGCCTCTGAAATTTCTGATTTTGTTATGGGATGTTCACAATTAGTTTTCTGAGATAGTTGGTGCAAAATTTTTAACTGACTCGATAAATCGATATTACAATTTGATTTGCATATATCTTTGTAGAATGAACCAACATGTTGTGAGATATCTAAATAATTAGTGGTTATGTTATTATCAATCTTAAGAGCAGATATATTGTTTCTTCTTTGGTTTTGTTTCTCAAGAGCAAAAAAGTAACTAGAATTTCTTTCACCTAGTTCTAGCCATTTTGCTTTGGACCTTATAAAGGCCCGTTTAGCCATGTTAATATATGCATTATCTATTTCTTCCTTTAGTCTTTTCAATTTAATTTCTTCATCATCTGATAGAGCATCTTTCTTCATTAATATGTTTAATTCATTCGTATTACTGATTTCTTTAGTTTCATTTCTTTTTTTAATTTCTTTGCTTCGCGTTATTGCCGCTTCCCTTACCTTGAATTTGAAATTCACACTAAAATTCCCATTTTAGTGTGTGATTCATATTGGTATCCCCGAATATCTGTTCTGCCGTTTTTTCCACTATACTACAAAATGTATCATCGTTCAATAAATTATTATTTAGCTTCCAAAAACCACGTAGTTTACTTTGACTTTGTTTATTGCCAACTAAGTGAATTGTGATCAATTTGTGATCAGTTAATGGAGCAAAATCATGAGAAGATTCTGAAACAAAATGTAAACATGAAGAAGATATTAACCACAAATCAATTCTGGATTGTAGAGATCTATTTGCATTGCTCCAGGTAAACTCTTTTGTATCAGAGTTGAAGAATCTCCATACATCTATAAATGCAAGTTGTTCACAAAAAAATGCAGTGCTTTTAAATTTTGAGTGCTGAGATGTTCTTCAGTTCAGTTTCAGTTTTATTTGTCATATGCAAGTTAGCACAGGGTCAACATTGCAATGAAATGTGTTTGACGAGCAGCAGTCACTCAGCAGCATGATACAGTAGGAGAAAATATTATAAAATATAATAAAATAAAAAAAATAATAAAAAATAGAAAAATAGTAAGGAGCAAAATATTAGAGAGACATGGTAAAAGAGAAAAGATGACTAAATATATATGTATCTATAAATATAAATATATGTACACTAGTGATTAAATAAGAAAATCTTGAAAAGAAATATGACGGGAGGGCAGATGGGATATTGCACAGGAATGAGCAGCAGAAAATTACAGTATTGCACTTTTAAATATAAATATAAATATCAATAACAATAAAGTGAAGTGACCAGTGCAGATTAAACAGAGTACTTGTGAAGCGTGTGTGTTTAAGTGTTGTGGTTGAGGTGTCGTATGGCTTGGTGGTAAAAACTGTTTTTAAGTCTTGTAGTCCGAGCAGACAGACTCCTGTATGCAGTATCCACATCTGAACCAAAGAGTAAAACACTGAAATGTGGATTATTAAATATTAGGTCTCTCTCCTCCAAGTCTCTGTTAGTACATGACTTAATAATTGATCAACAAATTGATTTACTCTGCCTTACAGAAACCTGGTTGCAGCAGGATGATTATGTTAGTTTAAATGAATCAACACCCCCGAGTCATTCTAACTACCAGAAATCTCGAAGCACAGGTCGAGGGGGCGCTGTGGCAGCAATTTTTCACACCAGTCTATTAATTAATGAAAGACCAAGACAGATTTTTAATTCATTTGAAAGCCTGATGCTTAACATTGTCCACCCCAGCTGTGAAACTCAGAAACCAGTCTTACTTGTTATCATCTATCGTCCACCTGGACCTTACACAGAGTTTCTGTCTGATTTCTCAGACTTTATATCTAATTTAGTTCTGAGCTCAGATAAAATAATTATTGTGGGTGATTTTAACATCCATGTAGATGCTAAAAATGACAGTCTCAACATAGCATTTAATCTGTTATTAGACTCAATTGGTTTCTCTCAAAATGTAAAAGAACCCACCCACCACTTTAATCACACTCTAGATCTTGTTTTAACATATGGCATAGAAACTGAACATTTAACAGTGTTTCCTGAAAACCCTCTCCTGTCTGATCATTTCCTGATAACATTTACATTTACAATAATTGATTACACAGCAGTGGAGAGTAGACTTTATCAAAGTAGATGTCTTTCTGAAAGCGCTGTAACTAAGTTTAAGAATATAATCCACCCACTGTTATCATCGTCAATGCCCTGTACCAACACAGAGCAGAGCAGCTATCTGAACGCTACCCCAACAGAGGTCGATTATCTTGTTAATAATTTTACCTCCTCACTACATACGACTCTGGATGCTGTAGCTCCAGTGAAAACTAAGGTCTGTTATAATTGTGAACAGTGATGGCAATATAATTGTTTGTTGTTCAGCAGAACAGTGTCCAGTATGTTGGCGGTTATACTTTGTTGTGTTTGAAAATAAAAGTTGGGCTCATTACTCAAAATAAAGAAGTCCTAATTTAGTCATTTTTAGCTAAGCTTTACTCAATTTTTTTGAGGCAACGAGTTTCCTCAATTTTTTTTGAGTTCTGGGAACTAATTAGATTTTACAGTGTGTATAATCTGCAGATTCTGACAGAAATCTGCAACTATCCTTTGAAGCACCGCTCTTCTCTAAAACAGCAATAAGGATAATTATTAGGTTATTTACATTATTATGTAAATTTGCTTTAAGTTATTTTGTTATTTACATTATTATGTAAATAACAAAATAACTTAAAGCAAAAATTGGGAAACGTAAAGTCCGAAACAAGTCTTTATATTAACGTCTTGATGCATCCTCAATCATCCATTAAAGTAAATCTCCAAAAGTTGATTCTGTTCATCTGGAGGTAGCGTTTTGTGGGAGAAACGTTTCATCAAAATTTCGGGAAACCTGCAGTCAGCTGAGACTGAAGAAGTCACTTGGATGAGTGACGAAACGTTTCTCCCACAAAACGCTACGTCCAGATGAACAGAATCAACATTTGGAGATCTTTATATTAACGGCCATCAGTCAAACAATACTGCTTGGTCTGGATCTAAACAGAGCGTGTTGTGTGTGACGTCTTGTTTTGCTCATTCGGGCTGCTTTGAGGGTTCACACTAGCGCGCATTTGCTGTTGCATTTTATTGGTAGTGTGAACAAGCAGACAAAAAAATCGGATTTGATCAAAAAAATCGGAATTGAGCATTAAGAACTGCAGTGTGAACGTAGTGATCCCTGTGTCAGGAGTATCAGAACGGTTGAGATGCATTTTTTTGAAACACAGCGTCTCCGCAACTCTTAAAACCAAAACACGCTGTGCCAAAAATTGGTCCAGCCCAAGGATCGGGTCCTTCGACACAAACAGGGTTGTACTTTGTTAAGTGCCAGGAGTTTGGTTTGGGAAACCAAACAACCTCTGGCGAAGCGGATGGCACAACACAGAAGAGCTACCTCGACAGGCCAGGACTCCACAGTCTATAGAGATCGAAAATGTGACGTCATTCAAGGGTAAAACCACAAAGGATTCTGGGAACTCGTGGCAAGAGGTACTAGCGCACGCAGGCTTTCAATTGAAATCAGTTACACAGCGATAAAAAGAAACACAAAAAACTGCCAAGAAGCGGTTATATTATTAACTGCAATAGCCGGTCGCATGACAGCCACGGGAAGCCGACGGGTAAAGAGATCGTTTTTTTTATCGAATTACGTCGTTGAAGAGAAATTATTCGAGCCATGTTTCTGAAGTAAAAAGAGCAGACAGATGGCCTGGATTGCAGCCATTCAAAGACCAAATATAACGTCCCAGAACACTCCAGCTCACATGTTAGTCTGCTCCAAACATTTCCACAAAGGTCAGTGTTTTGTAGTAGTTAATACGTCATTTTTCATAACATAATTGGTGATATAGGTTACAAGCAAGTCTGGCGCTGAACAGAAATGGTCGCGCTATGCTCCTTTGTTTATTGTGCATAAATAGTGAATTGTCCTGACACAATATTGCGTTTCGCTTCATTTATTACCATGGTACATTGACAAAAACGTATACTTTTATTCACAGGATAAAACAGGTTTTTTTTGTATCACTAATTGCCCAGTACGATTACAGCATACAATATTATTGTCACTGCTACATTTCTGTAATGCGAACCAGAAATGATTTCCACTGCTAATTAATTACTGTTGAGCTCAAAGGTCCTATTAATAAACGCTTAACGAATGTGTATTTATGAAGACGATTTGTGAGACTGGTAAACTTATGATACCTACGATTGTCTTTCGTTCTACACGGTGCATTTCATGGTCCTGTACCATCCGTCGGTAAAGTGTACTTGGGCTTGTTGCAATGACCTGAAGTTACTAAACTTCATGAGTGTATGCACTCACTCCAAGAACCGTGGTGAAAGTTGGGCAGCACGCTAACATATTTTGTCCACTCTGTGTGCTCCTAAGGGTATAAACCTTTCACTCCTTTGATTTTTTCCTCATATCTTTTCTTTGACTTTTCATCAAGTCTGTCTTTGTACGGTCCGGCATTGTTCTCCTTCGTTTTGTACATAACTTTTTTGGGGGGCAAAGAAAAAGCAAGAAGGTATTGGAACCGGAGAATGAACGTTTTGCGGTGCTGCAAATGCTTGCATTTGATGTGGTACTTGTATTGTTTTGCCACGAGTTACCGGCATGCAATGCGCAAAAGTCACGTGGTCTGTCAATCTCTATTATGAGTATGTGCACATCCTGGACAGGGCGCTGAACAGGGAGTCAAGGAGGCTATTTATGTGAAAAGGGAAAGACCATCTCTGAATCGAGAAGTCATTGAACACATTTATACAGTTACCTTTACGTTTATCAATCATATATCACAGATTTACAATTTTTTGTAGTACTATGCTAAAAAGTAACTACAGAGCGAAAGTCTGGGTCAATGGTCGCCGAGGCGACGGCAAGAACAAAGGAACCCTCGAAGCGTTAGGCTACCTTTTGTAAGGGAATATAAAAGTATGAAAACGAAAATGTTTTCTTTGTTGATAGACTTTGTTCGCAGTGCAATTTATTTGTTGCCGGATTGTAAGATGAAAGTAGACACAATTTCGGGCTCCCATTTTGTCTGAAACTGTACATTAACGAGTTTTTTACTGTTATTCAAATGCAACAGTGGAAATAACGAATAGAAGAAAATTCATTCATTCTTACCTTATACTAATCGTGGTGCAGGCCAGTGCAGTGCATGAACTGATGCCTTGTCCAGTCAATTCCGCTGAGAGTAAATCGAATGTCCCGCTCTGTACAAGTACAAGTACTGTACAAGACAATGGTTACCTGGAGGGATGTACTACTGTGAGAGGGATGCTGCGGAATAATCCAAGTGATCACTGCTTTAATTTCCCGGTCAACACGATTTTTTTTTAAAGCTGGTGAACTAGACCAAAGTCATTGATAAGAAAAAAACAATAAATCTACTTTCTCCGGTACTTAATACCCGCTCAGTTGCACTGCAATTTAAAGCTCAACAAATTTATTTATTCTCCCCCCAAAGGGAAGGAGGTACATGTTTGTCTGTCTACATGTGTATTTTTAGCACTCCAGCATCCACAGTTTTCAGCATGTTTAAATTTTGTGTGATGGTAGATACCAATAAGAGCGCTAGATGATTTAATTGTGGTGGAAAACAGGATATGGTCAAGGTCACACCAAATGTGAAAACCAGTACAAATTTCAAACTTTACAATGATAAACTACAAATGAATTGTTCATATACCACGTTTAATCAATGGTAATAAAAATGTATGATACATGTTGGGTCTAAAGTCAGACCCCGCTGATCCCAGAACTTATTCCCATGAAAGAAAGACAAGGCAACAGCGATCGATCTTTTTACTTGCAAGGGGGCCTTGTCCGTACCTTAGCACATCACAAAATGACCTCTCCGACTGGCCCCTCTTGCTCCCTTTTATTGACAACGTTCACACAATAAACAATAGTTTACAACACGTACCTTCCCCACGTAACCCCCCTTGGTTACAAAAGACAAGGCACTGTGTGTGTGTTATGTGAGAATGTGTGTGTGCGTGCATGTGTGTGTGTGTGTGTGTGTGTGTGTGTGTGTGTGTGTGTGTGTGTGTGTGTGTGTGGCATGCTGCTGATCAAAGGGTCATATAACATAAAAGCACAGGAACATCCTTGGTCATAAAGAGGGCAATCTCCCCTCACCCTAGATAACACAATGAAGCCATACAAAGGGGAGGAAGTTTACCACATCAAACAGACCTTCACAGAGGGTGTTCCTGTGATCAGAAACACTACTGCCCCCCCTCCCAGAATCTTAAGGATCTGGGGAGGGGAGGACAGAAAGGATTCTTTAAACCTATGTACAAATGGCAAACATAAAAATGACAATATTTAATAATTCACCCTGACAATACATGTCCCAAAAAGTTGATTCTGTTCATCTGGACATAGCATTTTCAGTGGGAGAAACATTTGGCACTCATCCAAGCAACTTCTTTAGTGTCAGCTGACTGCAGGTTTTCCCAGCCTTATAGTAAGTACATTTACACAGTGACTGAGACTAGCCCACTGAATGAACAATGGGCTGTGAGATCAGTTCCTTAATCATTAATATGCAAATTGTCATGACCGTTGATCAACAACCATTAATCAAAGACCATTTATCATTGATCAAAGACCACTGCTCAGTGACCATTGTATCATTCACAGAGAGTGATCACAGCATTATATGGTGAAAGATGTACCCTTAGGCCCCCTCCTCGATTCAGAGATGGTCTTTCCTTTTCACGTAAATGGCCTCCTTGACTTCCAGACCAGCGTTCCTCCCTGTCCAGGATGTGTACATCTTTATTATTGAAAGAGTGTCCACTGGCCTGTAAGTGTAAATAGACTGCAGTGTCCTGGCCTGATGAGTTAGCTCCTGTGTTGTGATTCCCATCCATCTATCTTCATCCGCTTTATCCGAGGCCGGGTCGCGGGGCCAGCAGCCTAAGCAGAGAGGCCCAGACCTCCCTCTCCCCAGCCACCTCCTCCAGCTTATCCGGGGGAACACCAAGGCGTTCCCAGGCCAGCCGAGAGATATAATCTCTCCAGCGTGTCCTGGGTCTGCCCCGGGGCCTCCTCCCGGTGGGACATGCCTGGAACATCTCACCCAGGGGGCATCCTTGTCAGATGCCCGAACCACCTCAGCTGGCTCCTTTCGATGTGGAGCAGCAGCGGCTCTACTCTGAGCCCCTCCCGGATGGCCGAACTTCTCACCCTAACTCTAAGGGAGAGGCCGGCCACCCTTCGGAGGAAGCTCATTTCTGCCGCTTGTATCCGCGATCTCATTCTTTCGGTCACTACCCACAGCTCGTGGCCATAGGTGAGGGTAGGGACGTAGATCGACCGGTAAATTGAGAGCTTCGCTTTTACACTCAGCTCCCTCTTCACCACGACGGACCGGTGCAGCGTCCGCATTACTGCAGCTGCAGCCCCAATCAGTCTGTCGATCTCTGGCTCCCTTCTCCCATCACTCGCGAACAAGACCCCGAGATACTTAAACTCCTCCACTTGGGGCAGGAACTCATCCCCGACCCGGAGTGGGCACTCCACCCTTTTCCGGCTGAGAACCATGGCCTCAGATTTGGAGGTGCTGATCCTCATTCCCGCCGCTTCACACTCGGCTGCGAACCATTCCAGTGCCCTCACCTGATGAAGCCAACAGAACCACATCATCCGCAAAAATCAGAGATGAGATTCTGAGGCCACCAAAGCGAAAGCCCTCCGCCACTTGGCTGCGCCTAGAAATCCTGTCCATAAAAATTATGAACAGAACCGGTGACAAAGGGCAGCCCTGGCGGAGCCCATCACCCACCGGGAACGAATCCGACTTATTGCCGGCAATGCGAACCAAGCTCTTGCAACGGTTGTATAGGGATCGAATGGCCCGTAGCAATGGGCCAGACACCCCATACTCCTGCAACACCTCCCACAGGACACCCCGAGGGACACGGTCGAATGCCTTCTCCAAGTCCACAAAACACATGTAGACTGGTTGGGCAAACTCCCATGCACCCTCAAGTATCCTCGAGAGGATAAAGAGCTGGTCCAGTGTTCTGCGACCAGGACGAAAACCGCATTGTTCCACCTGTATCCGAGGTTCGACTAGCAGACGAACTCTCCTTTCCAGCACCCTGGCATAGACTTTGCCAGGGAGGCTGAGGAGTGTGATCCCCCGTAGTTGGAACACACCCTCCGGTCCCCCTTCTTAAAGATGGGGACCACCACCCCGGTCTGCCAGTCCACGGGTACTCCCCCTGATCTCCACGCGACATTGCAGAGGCGTGTCAGCCAGGACGGCCCTACAACGTCCAGAGCCTTCAGGAACTCGGGGCGGACCTCATCAACACCAGGGGCTCTGCCACCAAGGAGTTGTTTAACTGCCTCAGTGACCTCGCCCCAGAAATTGGCGGGTCATTCCCCTCATCCCCAGACTCTGCTTCCTCCTCGGAAGACGTGTCAGTGGGATTAAGGAGGTCCTCAAAGTATTCCTTCCACCGCCTGACAATTTTCTCAGTCGACGTCAGCAGCGCTCCGCTAGCACTATACACAGTGCAGGTAGAGCACCGCTTTCCCCTCCCGAGATGCCTGACGGTTTGCCAGAATCTCTTCGAGGCAGTCCGAAAGTCTTTTTACATGGCCTCTCCGAACTCCTCCCACACCCGAGTTTTTGCTTCAGCCACTGCCCGAGCCGCATTCCGCTTGGCCTGTTGTTACCTGTCGGCTGCCTCCGGAGTCCCACAGGCTAACCAAGCCCGATAGGACTCCTTCTTCAGCCTGGTGGCTCCCTTCACCTCTGGTGTCCACCATTTGGTTCGGGGATTACCACCACGGCAGGCACCAACCACCTTGCGGCCGCAGCTCAATGCAGCAGCTTCGCAATGGAGACGCTGAACATGGTCCATTCGGACTCAATGTCCCCAGTCTCCCTCGGAATGCTGTTGAAGCTCTGCCGGAGGTGTTGAAGATCTCGCGGACTGGGGCCTCTGCTAGATGTTCCCAGCACACCCTCACTACGCGTTTAGGTGCACCGGGTCTGTCCAGCGTCCTCCCCCGCCACCTGATCCAACTCACCACCAGGCGGTGATCAGTTGACAGCTCAGCCCCTCTCTTTAGCCGAGTGTCCAGAACATATGGTCGCAGGTCTGGTGATACGATTACAAAATCGATCATCGACCTACGGCCTAGAGTGTCCTGGTGCCACGTGCACTTATGGACACACTTATGTTCGAACAAGGTGTTTGTTATGGCCAAACTGTGATTTGCACAGAAGTCCAATAACAAAGCACCGCTCGGGTTCAACAGGTGGAGTACCTTCCAGCACCCCCCCCCTCCCCCCCGGGGACTCTAAGAAGGCTGGGTACTCCGAACTGCCACTCGGCGCATAAGCGCAGATGACAGTCAGGACCTGTTCCCCGACCCTAAGGCGCAGGGAACAAACCCTCTCATCCACCGGGAAAAACCCCAACGTACCGGCAGCAAGCCGAGGGGATATTAGAATACCCACCCCAGCCCGCCGCCTCTCACCAGGGGCAACTCCAGACTGAGACAGAGTCCAGCCCCTCTCCAGGAGACTGGTTCCAGAGCCCAAGCCATGCGTAGAGGTGAGCCCGACTATATCTAGCCGGTACCTCTCAACCTCACGCACTAACTCAGGCTCCTTCCCCACCAGAGAGGTGACATTCCATGTCCCTATTGCCAGTCTTGGCAGCCGGGGGTCAGTCCACCAGGGCCTCCGCTCCTGGCCGCCACCCGGCACACAATGCACTATGTTGTGATTCCCTTCATATAATAAAGCTTAAAAATGCAATTTTATATTTCTACTGTATTTCTATCATACTCTCAGGACAATCTTCACATTCTTTGTTCTCTTAGGTAGGTATGCTAGTGTGCGGCCTTAAAGTGTTTTTATTAGAACTAGTAAAAGCTAAATAAATGCCATAAAACTGACTTTTTGTTTGTTTGCTTGCTTGTTTTTGTTTTTATATACCAGCCATTGGTTGAATATACAAAAAAGATCATAGTGTCTGAAGTTAGTCTTGCTAAACTTTCAGTCCAAACAGCCAGCAACACAAATGATTGCGTGGAATAAGTCTAGGTTGCTGCTTTATGAACTCACCTTGTGTCACATCTTTTAGAAAGTGAGCTCTTTCACTCTCTGACGGTTACTGTTAAGTTGATGCTGGGTTTTCATTGATAAAGTATTGGATCTGACCATGGCTCACGGTCTGTAACAGCTGCTGATAGCTACACCATTATAGACCTATTAGTTGTGCTCTTCTCAGCTTTCTTTTGAAAGGTAGTAGCCTTTCTTTTGACTGGGTAATCAGTCCCACTTTTATCTGCCACTACAGCGTACATGCTTGCACAGAGGAAACATTTGTTCCGACTGGGAACAGGAAGCCTGATACAAAAACCAAACATACTCCCTTTAGAACAGTACACACAGATCTTAGCAGAATAAGTTGAATCATAGACTGGACAGATGCGGGCTTAGATTATAGTTCACTGATTACTATTCCATTATAGTGTTTGTGTATGTTATGAAAGATAAGTGTGATGGAGTATAAGCTTGTGGGAACCAATGTAAGCACTCCAGCCACAGTGTGATCAGACATGAGACCACACAGTTTGACATGCCAAGGTGTATGCTAATAGAGAACAAGTTACCTACGAAGTTATGGAGTTATGTAGTACAGACAGCAGCTGTAGTTAGGATTTAGGAACAAAACAGAAAACAGGCACTTTACTTAATCCTGACAGGAGGAGGGCCAAACCTTTGCAGAATTCAAAAGTTTTGAAAAGCGACAAGAACACATGAGCTTGATGCTGAAATGAGGATAAGCAAACATGGAAGCCTACATAGAAGACAGACTTGGGGAGACAAAGGATGAAACACAAGGAGAGGAACATGGCAAGGGAAATGAATAAGACACAAAGGGTGAGGGAGCGAGATACACAGAGAGACAAATAGGAAAACTAACAAGAGACAGAAAGGAAATAAACAGAGACTTGACTTTGGGAAATATATACAGACATGACAGACTCTCATAGGAAACACGGGGAGTGGACAAAGACAAGGAATGATACAAATACAAAATTACTCAGAACAATAAGCAGAACCAAACTCATAAAGCAACAGAAAGAATCATGAATATAAAATAAACTCAAAGTGCTGAGTCAAAGACCCACCATCCTGATAGCACCACTGGCGAACAATGGGCTGTGAGTTACGTTTTTTGATCATTAATTTTGAACACCAATTTTTGGAGCTGCGTGTCACTGTGGCTTTTAAACCCTAAACACGCTGCGCCAAAAATCGGTCCTGTCACGGCAGCGGCAACAGTTGTGTGGTGTAGTGAAGGAAAGGCCCAAACTGCTGGCACTGGCTGTGATGCGAGTGAGCTTTGTTGCAGAAGGTGAACACAACAAAAGCGAGTGCAAAACTAAAACATACCCTAAACTGGGAACAACTAAAGAACAAACCTGAAACCATACAAACATGGGATGAAGAGCAGAAATGCCACGGAGACTGTTGGGCAGAGAGATGCAGAAATTACACCAGGTTACACAGACAACGCGACAAGGAACACAGGCAGGCACACACTATAAATACACACAAAGTAATGAGGGAATGACACACCAGAGGAGAACACAGCTGAACCTAATTAGACAAGACAAGGAAGGAAAACAGAATACACTAGCATGAGACAGGACCTTCAAAGTAAAACAGGAAACACAGGGAAGCCACATAACAAAACCTAAAGCTAGAACTCAAACACTAAAGTGGTAAGGGGCTAGACACAGTGAGAGAGAAACCAAAACCTAACTGTCCAAAACTCAAAAACACTGGGTCACCGACCCAGGAACATGACAGGTCCAGCCCAAGGATCGGGTCTCCCCACACAAACAGAGTAATATAGTGTAAGCTGTTGCAGTCTTACACGCCTCTCTGCAGCTTCTCTCCTCCTGCTACCCCCCCCAAAAACCCATCTCCATAGAGACTGTGTCAGCTTCCAAAAAGACAAAAAACAAACTAAAAACCAGCAACAAACAACTTAAACACAAACAATTACAAAGAAAGAACAATACAGTATCCACATCTGAACCAAAGAGTAAAACAGTGAAATGTGGATTATTAAATATTAGGTCTCTCTCCTCCAAGTCTCTGTTAGTACATGACTTAATAATTGATCAACAAATTGATTTACTCTGCCATACAGAAACCTGGTTGCAGCAGGATGATTATATTAGTTTAAATGAATCAACACCCCCGAGTCATTCTAACTACCAGAAATCTTGAAGCACAGGCCGAGGGGGCGGTGTGGCAGCAATTTTTCACACCAGTCTATTAATTAATGAAAGACCAAGACAGACTTTTAATTCATTTGAAAGCCTGATGCTTAACATTGTCCACCCCAGCTGTGAAACTCAGAAACCAGTCTTACTTGTTATCATCTATCGTCCACCTGGGCCTTACACAGAGTTTCTGTCTGATTTCTCAGACTTTATATCTAATTTAGTTCTGAGCTCAGATAAAATAATTATTGTGGGTGATTTTAACATCCACGTAGATGCTAAAAATGACAGCCTCAACATGGCATTTAATCTGTTATTAGACTCAATTGGTTTCTCTCAAAATGTAAAAGAACCCACCCACCACTTTAATCACACTCTAGATCTTGTTTTAACATATGGCATAGAAAGTGAACATTTAACAGTGTTTCCTGAAAACCCTCTCCTGTCTGATCATTTCCTGATAACATTTACATTTACAATAATTGATTACACAGCAGTGGAGAGTAGACTTTATCAAAGTAGATGTCTTTCTGAAAACGCTGTAACTAAGTTTAAGAATATAATCCACCCACTGTTATCATCGTCAATGCCCTGTACCAACACAGAGCAGAGCAGCTATCTGAACGCTACCCCAACAGAGGTCGATTATCTTGTTAATAATTTCACCTCCTCACTACGTACGACTCTGGATGCTGTAGCTCCAGTGAAAACTAAGGTCTCTAATCAGAAGTACCTGACTCCGTGGTATAATTCTCAAACACGTACCCTAAAGCAGATGACTCGTAATCTGGAGAGGAAATGGCGTGTCACAAATTTAGAGGATCATCATTTAGCCTGGAGAAATAGTTTGTTGCTTTATAAGAAAACCCTCTGCAAAGCCAGAACATCTTACTATTCGTCACTGATTGAAGAAAATAAGAACAACCCCAGGTTTCTCTTCAGCACTGTAGCCAGGCTGACAAAAAGTCAGAGCTCTTTTGAGCCAACCATCCCTTTAACGTTAACTAGTAATGACTTCATGAATTTTTTCACAAATAAAAATTTTATCATTAGAGAAAAAATTACCAATAATCATCCCACAGATGTAATCTTATCTACAGCTACTCTTAGTACCATTGATGTTAAGTTAGACTCTTTTTCTCCAATTGATCTTTCTGAGTTAACTTCAATAATTACTTCCTCCAAACCATCAACGTGTCTTTTAGACCCCATTCCTACAAAACTGCTCAAAGAAGTCCTGCCATTAATTAATTCTTCGATCTTAAATATGATCAACCTATCTCTAATAATCGGCTATGTACCACAGGCCTTCAAGCTGGCTGTAGTTAAACCTTTACTCAAAAAGCCATCTCTAGACCCAGCAGTCTCAGCTATTTAAAGGCCAATCTCCAACCTTCCTTTCATATCAAAAATCCTTGAAAGAGTAGTTGTCAAACAGCTAACAGATCATCTGCAGAGTAATGGTTTATTTGAAGAGTTTCAGTCAGGTTTCAGAGTTCATCACAGCACAGAAACAGCTTTAGTGAAGGTTACAAATGATCTTCTTATGGCCTCTGACAGTGGACTCATCTCTGTGCTTGTCCTGCTAGACCTTAGTGTAGCATTCGATACTGTTGACTATAATATCCTATTAGAGCGATTAGAACATGCTGTAGGTATTACAGGTACTGCACTGCAGTGGTTTGTATCATATCTATCTAATAGACTCCAGTTTGTGCATGTAAATGGAGAGTCCTCTTCACACACTGAGGTTAATTATGGAGTTCCACAGGGTTCAGTGCTAGGACCAATTCTGTTTACATTATACATGCTTCCCTTAGGCAGCATCATTAGAAGACATAGCATACATTTTCACTGCTATGCAGATGACACCCAGCACTATCTGTCCATGAAGCCAGATAACACACACCAATTAGTTAAACTGCAGGAATGTCTTAAAGACATAAAGACCTGGATGGCCGCTAACTTTCTGCTTCTTAATTCAGATAAAACTGAGGTTATTGTACTCGGCCCTGAAAATCTTAGAAATATGGTATCTAACCAGATTCTTACTCTGGATGGCATTACCTTGGCCTCCAGTAACACTGTGAGGAACCTTGGAGTCATTTTTGACCAGGATATGTCCTTCAACGCACATATTAAACAAATATGTAAGACTGCGTTCTTCCATTTGTGCAACATCTCTAAAATTAGAAATATCCTGTCTCAGAGTGACGCTGAAAAACTAGTTCATGCATTTATTACTTCCAGGCTGGACTACTGCAATTCATTATTATCAGGATGTCCAAAAAACTCACTGAAAAGCCTTCAGCTAATCCAAAATGCTGCAGCAAGAGTCCTGACAGGGACTAGAAAGAGAGAGCAGAGTTCTCCTGTTTTGGCTTCCCTTCATTGGCTTCCATTTAAATCCAGAATTGAATTCAAAATCCTGCTCCTCACATACAAGGTCTTAAATAATCAGGCCCCATCTTATCTTAATGACCTTGTAGTACCATATCACCCTATTAGAGTACTTCGCTCTCGCTCTGCAGGCCTACTTGTTGCTCCTAGAGTATTTAAAAGTAGAATGGGAGGGAGAGCCTTCAGTTTTCAGGCCCCTCTTCTGAGGAACCAGCTTCCAGTTTGGATTCGGGAGACAGACACTATCTCTACTTTTAAGATTAGGCTTAAAACTTTCCTTTTTGCTAAAGCATATAGTTAGGGCTGGACCAGGTGACCCTGAATCCTCCCTTAGTTATGCTGCAATAGACGTAGGCTGCCGGGGGATTCCCATGATGCATTGAGTTTTTCCTTTCCAGTCACCTTTCTCACTCACTATGTATTAATAGACCTCTCTGCATTGAATCATATCTGTTATTAACCTCTGTCTCTCTTCCACAGCATGTCTTTTATCCTGTCTTCCTTCTCTCACCCCAACCGGTCGCAGCAGATGGCCGCCCCTCCCTGAGCCTGGTTCTGCCGGAGGTTTCTTCCTGTTAAAAGGGAGTTTTTCCTTCCTTCATATGATTGTTGGGTTTTTCTCTGTATCTATGAAGCGCCTTGAGGCGACTTTTGTTGTGATTTGGCGCTATATAAATAAAATTGAATTTAATTGAATTTAATTGAATTAACTGCCAGGAGGATTGCCATGACTCAGTGTTTTTGTGTTTTTTGGACTTTTGGAACTTGGTTATTTATTATGGGGGCGATCTTTGTTTCTTTGTCTTGGTGTGTGCTTCCTAATTTAATCATTTATGTTTCTGGTTCTTAGTGTTATGGTTCTGTGGTTAGGGTCATTTTAGGTCAACACTGGGCGTTTTTCTTGTGTTTTAGTGTTGTAGTGATATTTTGTATTATAGTATATATTCAGGTTCATTAGTAGTCTTTGTTATGGTTCTTTGAGTTTCTGATATTCAGTGTTTAGTTCCTTGATTATTAGATTTCCCCTTGTGTTTCTGTCCTTCTGTGTCTCTCTCTGTGTGTTTGTGTTTTCTGGGTTGTGTGTGTGTCTTTGTGTCTGGTTTCCCTCCCTTGTGTTTTGTTCCATGTCTCCTTGCCTATCATGTTTATCCTTGTTCCGCAGCCTGTCTTGTCTTTCCCGCTCGTGTTCCCTCTTGTTCTCTCACTCCCTCTCGTCTGCTTTTCCTCTGCAGAGGAATGGTTTATTTGAAGAGTTTCAGTCAGGTTTCAGAGTTCATCACAGCACAGAAACAGCTTTAGTGAAGGTTACAAATGATCTTCTTATGGCCTCTGACAGTGGACTCATTTCTGTGCTTGTCCTGCTAGACTTTAGTGTAGCATTCGATACTGTTGACTATAATATCCTATTAGAGCGATTAGAACATGCTGTAGGTATTACAGGTATTGCACTGCAGTGGTTTGTATCATATCTATCTAATAGACTCCAATTTGTGCATGTAAATGGAGAGTCCTCTTCACACACTGAGGTTAATTATGGAGTTCCACAGGGTTCAGTGCTAGGACCAATTCTGTTTAAATTATACATGCTTCCCTTAGGCAGCGTCATTAGAAGACATAGCATACATTTTCACTGCTATGCAGATGACACCCAGCACTATCTGTCCATGAAGCCAGATAACACACACCAATTAGTTAAACTGCAGGAATGTCTTAAAGACATAAAGACCTGGATGGTCGCTAACTTTCTGCTTCTTAATTCAGATAAAACTGAGGTTATTGTACTCGGCCCTGAAAATCTTAGAAATATGGTATCTAACCAGATTCTTACTCTGGATTGCATTACCTTGGCCTCCAGTAACACTGTGAGGAACCTTGGAGTCATTTTTGACCAGGATATGTCCTTCAACGCACATATTAAACAAATATGTAAGACTGCGTTCTTCCATTTGTGCAACATCTCTAAAATTAGAAATATCCTGTCTCAGAGTGACGCTGAAAAACTAGTTCATGCATTTATTACTTCCAGGCTGGACTACTGCAATTCATTATTATCAGGATGTCCAAAAAACTCACTGAAAAGCCTTCAGCTAATCCAAAATGCTGCAGCAAGAGTCCTGACAGGGACTAGAAAGAGAGAGCAGAGTTCTCCTGTTTTGGCTTCCCTTCATTGGCTTCCATTTAAATCCAGAATTGAATTCAAAATCCTGCTCCTCACATACAAGGTCTTAAATAATCAGGCCCCATCTTATCTTAATGACCTTGTAGTACCATATCACCCTATTAGAGCACTTCGCTCTCGCTCTGCAGGCCTACTTGTTGTTCCTAGAGTATTTAAAAGTAGAATGGGAGGGAGAGCCTTCAGTTTTCAGGCCCCTTTTCTGTGGAACCAGCCAAAGTGCTTGCTTATAGGGGGTCATATGATTGTTGGGTTTTTCTCTGTATCTATGAAGCGCCTTGAGGCGACTTTTGTTGTGATTTGGCGCTATATAAATCAAATTGAATTGAATTGAATTGAATACTCCTGTGTCAAGCTCATTTCATCGTTTCCTGTTTTATTATGAAAGTCTTGCGTACCCTGTTCAGTGTGTTTAGTTTTTGCTTTCTTGGTCTTGTCATCTGTGTTCCCCATGTTATTCTAGTTTCCTCATCATTCCTTGTGTATTTAAGCCCTCTGTTTCCCTCTGTTCAGTGTTGCATTCTTCCTCATTCCCCACCGTGTGTTCTGCCTCCCTCCCTGCCTGTTTAGTTTCATGTCTATTCCAAGTATGGTTAGTTTTGTATTTCTGCTGTCCAGCAATAAAGCTGTGTTTTTGAGTTCATTTTCGCCTCTGTGAGTCTGGCCGTGTAAAGCAGGCAGGATAGGACCGTTCATGACACTTAGTTACTTGTTCCTTTGGTCTGTTCCCTTTCGTGTCCTGGTTGTCTTGGTCTTGTCTGTGTTCCCACCTGTTGCCCATCATCCTCACTATCTTGTGTGTGTATTTAAATGTAGTCTTCCTCTATTTGTTGTCGAGTTGTCCCCATTTGCTGTGTATTTCCTTGTGTTCCATGTTCCCTAGTCGTAAATTCCCAGTTGCAAGAGTCCTAGTTTCTAGTTTATTTCTGTTTGATTTTATTAGAGATTTTTAACATTTCCGAGTACCAGTTTGCAGCAAATAAAGCTTGTTACGGCCCTGGGCCTTGGAGAGAGTGAGACTACCCTTTTGTGCTTATGCAAATCTAAGTGTGCCAGGACTCGTGGATGACTGGCTGCTGGGAGTCCTGTGCCAGCCTTCTTTTATGCAGATCACAGTGTGCCAGACCTCGCGGACGATTGGCTGCCTGGAGATCCCATGACCACTCCATGACCAATTGACTGGCTGTCTGCACCTGGGAGTATAAAAGGCTGAAGATCCTTCACACTATGGGGAACTGCTGCTCTGAAGTGAACATGCAGTGGCCTCCTCGTCTGCTTTGCCTGTGAAGCTTGTTTGTTAAACCTGTTTGCTGTGTTGCTATTTGTTTAAACCTGGTATACAGCTGAACCTAGTTTCATTAGAGTTTTGTGATGCTGGCTTGCCTTAGTTAACCCCTAGCTTTTATTTTGTGTGCTGCCAGCTTGCCTTAGTTAACCTTTAGCTTTTACTCTTGACTGTTTTTTCTTTATGTAATAATTGTTTGCCCAGTGGCCTGTTGAACAGCCCTGTCGGTTTTCTGTTCAAAGCTTGAAATTAAAACCTTTTTCTTTACTCAGTTGTGTTGGGGGCTTGTGTATGTTACTCCTTCCCTGACGCCTAGCAGAGGGGGTCGTAACAAGTTTAGTTCACTCCCTTTGTTTCTGAGTCCTGCATTTGGGTCCTTCATCTGCATGCCAGATAGCCAGACATGACAGCTGCTGCAAAACACAGCTCAAGAAAAAATGATTTTCTAGTGATTGTCAATACTGCCTACGCACATGCACTAGTAGATTATGAGATACTGTATAGGCTGAACCAGAGGAAGGACCTTAAGGTTAGGGGTGCTGAAGTGTGTGTGTGGTGGCAGGGAGTATATTTATTCTAAGGCATAAAATGTAATAATGATAATAATAATAATTAGTAGTTGTATTATTATTGTCACATATGGGTAGTGCAGTGGCACGGTGGCTAGCACTGTTTCCTCACAGCAGCAATATGGTCCTGAGTTTGACCCTACCATCTGGCTAGTGTGGAGTTTGGATATGCTTCCCGTGTTTGCTTTGGTGGGTGCACCCTGCCTCATGGCAGCCCATGGTAGCAGGGATAGGCTCCAGCCCCCACAACCCTGATAAGGATAATCGGAAGTGAATATGGATTTGCTGCAGCACCTCCACTTCCAATGGGGTTGAAGGGAACAGCCAGGCAGCTGTGATGTGGAATCTAACATAAATCACAAACAAAAGTTGTTGTATAAGCTTGAAAAGTCTTTATATGAAAGAAAGCAGAAATCTGAAGAAATGTCACATCTGAATGAAAACCACTTTGTGCAAAATCCTGATGAATCCCTTGAAAATCTTAATTATAAGGGTAGATAAAATTGCTGACAGTGAAAATGCATTAATTGTTGTAAAGAACAATTACAGGTTCACACACTGGAAGAACTCCCATTTTCCTTAGTAATTGCGATTGCTTTTCATCAGACAATGAAACACAAGGTGGCACCACCTTAAATCATCTGTGACAGGTCACATGACAGTGTCTTTTTACAGAATATTTTGAGATGACAGACTTGGGTAAGCAGAAGCATTTCCTTGGTACTGAGTTTGGCAAACTACCTATCTGAAAAATCACAGAAAGAAAACATGTAGAAGGATGCTAGGAGTGTTTGAATGTGAGCAAAAGCTACACTGATGATGCAGACATGAGTGATTGCAGAAAATACAGTATAAAGCATAATTTGTGAACGTTCAACCTCATAGTTCATTGTTTTGAACAGTAGGCGGCAGTGCTGAATAAAAAACATGACCACATTGTTTCAAGCGCTTAAAATCTACTCCAAATACACTACAGCATATGAATCGGCACTAGCCAAGTCAGATCTGCAAAATATTAAGTAACTAAAGCTTTAACATAAATTGGATGGAGTACAAAGGACAACATTTGCATCCAGGTTGTAGTTGAGTAGAGGTAAAAAATAATAATAAAAAAAAAGCAGTATAAAATAGATATACTTACATAAAGTACAATAAAGGAAAACTAGTACATTAAATAGATGATTCAGGTGTATTCCACCACTCCTCCCATCCCATTATTCAGTTGTGGAGGGTATTGGAAGATTAACATGCTGGGCTAATCATTGTTTGGTGCCAGGTGAATTGTGGCGCCTTTGTCTCTTTAACTAATACAAATACTGTTTATATCACACCAAGACGCCAATCTTCCAGTGTGTCCGGGATGGATTTTTGTCTTAATTTTCAAATCAGTATAGAATCTTTCATGAGGATCATTAATACCGTCACATTATCCCTTTCCCTTTTTGTTGGTTTTCAGTGATCACTCAGCTTAATCACAAAGTCAGTGACACAAGATGGCGCCAGACACTTTTGCATCAAAGTAAGATCATCACTTCAGTTACTTTCTGAAGCGCAGTTTCAATCTGGTCTCTGAGTAATGTCTCTGTAGGCTTCACCACATTAAATGATGTTCCAAATCAGCTTTAAGTAGAAATGAATCATAAAGCCCTCCATCACCGGGTACGTGCTGATGTAGCCAACACAAACAACATTCAGTGAAGGTGTTAACTCACAGGTGTCGAACTCCAGGCCTCTAGGGCCGGTGTCCTGAAGATTTTAGATGGATTCTTGATCCATCCCAGGTGATTCAAATGGCCAAATTAGCTCCTCAACATTTCTTGAAGTTCTCCAGGGGCCTGGTAATGAACTAATCATTTGATTCAGGTGTGTTGACCCAGGGTGATATCTAAAACCTGCAGGACACCGGCCCTCGAGGCCTGGAGTTCGACACCCCTGTGTTAACTGATAGGGAAGTAACCTGAGCTAGAGCAGGAGGTAAAACCGTACTAACTAGATGATTCAGCTTGCCTCCACAGCAAGGGTTCTAGAACCAAATGCCTGAAAAAGAGCTGATACTATGATACTATGTGATTGGGAGTTGCAGTATTACTGTCTATTGTTTTTGCTTATGCACCAAAGAGCAGTTTAGAATATTTCTTGGGGTCTTTGGGTTTAACTGGGAATGTGTCATGGGTTCCTTAACTCTTATGTCCAGAAGACTTTCTCTTGAGTCCCAAGTTTGGAGACATGGAGTCTGAATGGGACATGTTTTAAACCTCCATTGGTGGAAGCTGTGCTAATAAGGTCATCAGTACCTGTCATGGTGTCAATCGATGGACTTCATCAGACGCCATTCACCTACAGATGGTCTTTGAAGAAGCCGTGCTGCTGAAGAAAGAAGATTACAGGTTTTAGCTTCTGAACCAGCAGGTGTGCATTGTTGGGCTAAAGGGGAAAAAAAAACTGGTTTGGGGAAAAGGGGAGGCCACAGAGGAGGATTTATCAGCTACACTGGCAAATGTTGCTGGGGTAGTGATAAGGTGACAGTGACGAGGTGCCAGGTTTGGATGAGATTTGACTACATCAGGGTTCACCCTTGTCTTCAATGCTATTTGTGATATTCATGGGAAAGCTCAGAATAACATCTCTCTTGCTTCTGAATTATGTGGTTATGTTGGCTTCACTGAAGCATGACCTTCACCATGTACTGCAGCAGTTGGGAGAAGAGTTTGAAATGGCTGTTGACACCTCCAAAGTCTGAGGCCTTCGTTCTCTGCCAGAAAACTTAAGTTGAATTTATAATCGAACAGAGCGAGCGCATTCGCTCCACACCAGGGCCTGTCCATCTGCCTGCAGTGAGCTCTGTTGTCAGATGGAGCTAGTGTACAGTATGTTCTCCAACCGGTCTGTGGGCCACTCTTACTCATGTTGTTTTTGGTACATGAACCAGCTGCAAAGGAGAGCGAAGTTCTAACATACAAGGAGCTGAAATGAAACCGGATGTGTAAAACAATAAAAGATGACATTGCACCCACTGGCTGTGCTTTTCATGCTTTATTTTGTTTTACCAGTGCATTTTGTGTTCCTACCCTCACTTATGGTTATATGATCTGCATATCAACGACTAAAAGAGTAAGGTCTTAAAAAGAAGTGACTGAAATGATTTTGCTCTATAGGGTGGCTGGGCTTAGCCTTAGAGACAGTGTGAGGATCTGGTACATCCCGAGGAAGCTAGGAGGATATTTCTGTTAGGCAATGTTAAAAGTAACCAGGAGGTGGTTGTAGTGGCATCTGGATTGGCTCTACTTTTCTCATCTTATGTTGGAGGTTTTCCACACGCTCAACTAGGAGAACACCCCAGGAAAGACCCAGAACTCACTGGAAAGATTATATATATTGTATATAATGTGGCCAGGGAAGGCATTGGGTTCCAACATGAGGAAATTAAAAGTGTTGCTAGGGAGAAGAATTTCTGGAATACTGTGTTTAGTCTGCTGCCACTGCGACCTGGTTTTGGATAAGTGGAAAATTGATTTTAATGAACAAAATGAAATTTCTATTAAAGTTTCAAGTCATGGTTGTTGAAAATTTGTTTTCTTTCCCCAAATTGTTTCTTGTTTCCAGATAAACTACTTCAACAGACTCATGCAGATGGAAAATACATTGTCTTACATTAATATTTAAGAAAATTTATATTATGCTGATCATAATATTATACTGTTGATTTATGCCACTTTTGACCCAGTGATTTATGTGATTTGGAAAGTTTTTCTATCCAGCATCAAAAAAGTCAAATTTACTGTGCATTGAAATAAACAAGACAGATTTATAATAAAGGGCTGCTCAGAGAGACCAGCTCATCCAAACAGTCCATAACTCTGCCATCTGCCTAAAATGAATGTGAGGTTAATGTTTAGTTCAGTGTTGATTTTCTGTGTGAAATCCACCCTGTTCCATTTTCCCACTGATTCATTTGGGATGTTTCAAAACTAAAAGGACTTTTGATCTATTTTTGGAGCTATCAGTCTTTTGGTTCCCAAGTCTTCTTCACCGTATCTGTCCTTGGATTAAAGATTTTTGTGAAGCAGCAGAAAAAGCTTATCATCACAATAAGATATGAGAGAAACAACTGCAACCGTCGCGACTTAATTTTTGTTTTTCCAAACACTAAACATTTCCTTTTTCAAAATCCCTATTCAGTAAGGTGAAACTAAACCGCCAAGTATCTTAAAGAAACTCTTGCACATTTCCTTCGGCCCTGATGGTTTTAGAATGAACAAAATGACAAAAGGCTGGAGTTTCAGCAGCAATTTGACAATTGCACAACTCTTGCTGTATGAGTGAAAACCTCGCTTAAATAAAGCCCCACAGAACTCAAGAAAAAAAGGAAAAGAAAAGACCTGCCTTGATTTGCTGTATCGTGTATTTGTTTCATTCAAACATGGTGTAAAAAGAAAAGTTTCTCTGGGCGTATGTTCCTTTTTTATAGTCTTGCAGCCTTTATGACACAGAACTATGTAACTTAAAATACCCGCATGCTTTGGATTACAAAAGAAATCATAACCATGACCCATTAAAAGAAGAAATCGGCTGGGATCAAGGGCACATCAGACTGCAATGAACCATGGAGTGCTTTGCTTCTGGCAAACATGTCAATCCACATGACCAGTTTGTTGTCAAAAATCCTCTCCGTCCTTTCCAGTATTTTTTATTTTATTTATTTTTTATTATCACTTGCATGTCACACGTAACTGAGTCGTTAATGATTTCTCTGTTATTGCTGTGATCATAAATAGAAATTCAGAGATGCTACACATGAGAGACAAGCTCTTGAGGCTTTACCTTTTTCATACCTGACATTCAAGCTATTAAAATACTGTTGCAGCCCGTCATGTTTATCGGTGTGTAAATGTACTTATTTATTTATAGCATTTTTATAGTTCACCTGCTGTTAAACTTGTTCTTACATACATATATATATATATATATATATATATATATATATATATATATATATATATATATATATATATATATATATATATATATATATATATATTATAAATAAATGCGTTGGTCTGCAAAAACATAAAGCAGTTTGCAGTAAAAACACTTTTGAAAGAGTGTTCATTCATGTATTATTGATAACTAAGCATTATGTAAAATATACAGGGCAAGAAGCAGAGAATAAAGGAGGGCAAGAATCCCCAAAGCCAGAGTTTTTGCTGATATGCTTTCCTCAGTCTCACTGTGCCCATGTTACATTAAATCAGTGGCGCAAGAAAACACTGACATGTTGGGGACAATAGTAACAGCCTCAGATCTGACGTGCCCACATAAACCAGCTGTCATCCACCAAAGCGTGTCTAAAATGCAGCCACTGCTTCCCAAAGATATTACGATAGTTTAAAACCCATCTGTTTTCTCTGCAGACACAGTGAATGATCAGAAATGAAATTCTCTGATAGCGATAAAATTAAACATCAGCTGAATTTATTCAGTGATTGCTTGCATTCAGTCATTTCATTCAGATGTGAATGGACTAACTTTAGAACATGATTATAAATCTTATCATCTTTTTATCTGCTAGAAGATTTACAATATTCTGAATAGAGCCTGATGTCATTAAAAAAAAAAAAGAAAGGCATGATCTACTGTGGTGGTGAAGGACTTGTACTGTAGTCATTTGTTTGTCCCATTTATTTAAAACGTGTCTAATAATAGTAATCCAGTCATTACCAGAAACAGACTGCTAATTAACTGGCTCCAGTGCATTGTGGATGAAATTGTGTGTTTCCTATAGGGCCGTCAGCATCCTGTTCCTTTTCATAGTCTATATTGTTCTGCACTTCTTGGATAAAACATTTGCTGCTTGGTGACGCATCTGATAAACATCCTGAAATGTCAGGCATCATTCAGGCAGAAATCCCAAACACCACAGATGGGAAGATATTGCTTTGGTTAATATTTTTAGAGCGACATTACAATAAATAAAATGAAAATTAATAAGAAGATTTAAAAATGCTGTTTTAACCTTTTCTTTAGAAATCTCACTCAATAATGTCACTAAGAACACATGTAAAAGAGTTGTCTTTGGCTTTCTGCTTCTTCTCCAACTTGTGCCAAGTGTGCATGTGTTACAGGGTGAAACAGGGTTTTGTGCTTTCCTCCTCACTTCCTATCATCTGTCCTGGGCAGTACAGGCATGTAGTGTTTCCAGCACCTGAAATATTTTCATCAACTCCTCGTTAGTGTGCAGAATTTTTTGAATGTGATATAACGCTATTCTACTCAACTTGAGCACTCAAAGCACTTTGTAGTACAAGTCTCATTCACTTGATCACACACACACATAGAGTTCTTTTTTCCATGCCTAAATGCTTTATCTAACATTGACACTCACACACTGACAGATACATCTTGGGGTTCAGTAGCTTGCCTGAGAACATTTTTGATACATGGACTGGAGGAACTGGAGAATCACTGACCTACCAGTTGGTAGGCAAAAACCAGCTCCAGGACAATAAAACTCAATGAAAGAATAAAGTTTCCAGGTAGCAGAGTACTGATAACAATATTCAAAGAACTGATTGGCTGGCAGCCTAATGACACAGTGTGTCTAATGTCAGTTACTAATGGATTATGAAGTGAGTTAAACATAAATAGATATGTGAATATGTCCTTTAAAATTGTAGACTGGACACGCGGAGGACAAAAAAAGTGGCAGGCCCAAAAAACTACAGCAGTTGAACAGTATCTCTACAGACATGACGTCAGTGAGAAAGAGGGGGGAAAATCCAGCAAAGACCTGACACAGGACCTAAGAGTTGCATCTGGCCCTTCAGTTAATCCAGTGTTTACCAAAGCCTCATTGGAAATAGTCTCAGTGGCTGTCAAAAAGCCATGCTTAAGGAAGGAAAATCAGGACAAAAGGCTGAGGTATGCCAAGTTACACAAGAACTGGACTGAAAATCAGTGGGAGCAGGTCTCAGGGAGTGATGAATCCAAATTTGAAACTTGTGATTCAAACCACATTGGAGGCTCTGTCATGGTTTGTGCTGCTTGTCAGTCGTTGGTGTTGAGGATTGTGTCATAATTAATGGATTTATGAATGCAGAAAAGTCCTGCAGATTTTGATGCACCATGCAATGCCATCTGGAAAGTGGTTGATTGGCAACAATTTCCTTTTTCAATGATCCAAAATGCACTGCCAAAGCTGTAAGCAGTTAAAAGACTATTTACAAGAAAGCTTTTCTATGACAGTTCAGGCTGTGTTGAAGGCTTAAGGTGGTCCTTCCAAACGCTGACTTCCAAGCTCATTAGAAGTGTACAAACCGTATATTTTCATGTATTGCGTGTTTCATTAAATCACTGTAAATTTTTAACATTTTCTTGGTAAAACATAAAGAAATTAGTATTGACAGAAGACTTTTACACAGTACTGTACACACATACAGTTCAGTTACCTTTCAGTTATTCTATTAAGTGATTTTTTTAAATGACCCCATGTAGCACCATTTTCCCTTGAGGTACAAATGTTGGGCAGATAGAGCAAGCTCAAATAAGGGTGTAGCTGTCCTGAGGATCCAGGGAGGCTCAGTCAGATACCAGTAGTAGCAGATTGGCTGTGTGGGCGCACGGATGACAGAGTAGGAAGTCATCTCTTAAATCCCACTGTGTCTCCCTCTGTGCCACAGCTTTATTTTGCCAAAGCCCTGGCTGTGACTGGGAGCCTGCAGATCCACCACCACCTCAGCAGAGATCCGCTCCATCTCCCACGCTTCGTTACTGCTGTTTTTCCTGAGTTTGAAGTAACATTCTGGTTATTTCTGCTGCAGCTGTCCACAACAGGCTTTCAGCTTGTACAGAGGGTTGAAATCTATAATATGTCAGGTGTGGTAGTTTTAGTGGAACCGAAGATTTATGTCCTCTATCGTGAATAAGAATAATAAGAATAAATATACACATGGCATAGAGGCTGGTTGGTGAAACCTGTTCCCAAAGGAAGCAGTAAAAACAAAACAAAACAAAAAAACACCATAAAGTGTGAGATGTGAGAGTCTCAGCTCCTCGTATTTCTTGTATTTCCAACTGACTGCAGAGACTGTGCACACCGTTTTGTGCCCTATTTAGAAATGAATGAAATTATCAGACATGACACTGAAAATAACCTTAAGAACCATATCAGATCTTGAGTAAAATTTTTCACAAATGTGGTAGTCTGCGATGAATACCTTACATTCGTCTTTCTCATTGTCCCTAATGTGCCAGAATGACAGCACTGCATGGGAGAGGGGGACTGAGCTAAAGAGGCAGGGGGAGAGGAGGGAGAGGAGAGAGAGAGAGACAGACAAAGGACAGGAAACAGGCAATCCTTGTGTCTTCTCACTGTTCTCATGTGGAAATTAGTGTTGCATAATTCATAGCCTGTGGGAGGCAAATAATGAATATGTGTGAGTAATTAAAGGATGCATTCTGATAAGCTAGAGAGAGTGAGAGTTAAGGGCTTCCCCCGCTGAGTGATCTTTCACCTGCTTCACCGATACACAACGAACAAAAAAAAATGTTCCTAAAAATTGCAGATGCAGCCTGCATTGCACAACATAAAATACCAGCTACCCGCATTCTCTGCTTAATGCATTTCTTTCCCTCTGATTGAATAAAACTGTGTAAACGGAGTGAAAAGGAGAATCCATGTTTCAGGAAGATTAATAAAACATCACTGCAGCATCACGCAGATGTGCCAGAATGCTGGGGTTTCCTAAGAAGGGAGGGGATGCATGTGGGGTTTTTCTCCCACATGCTCTCTTTTGTATGTATGAGGATGTAAATGAGTCTTTGTAAGGCTGAGCCTCTGCAATGACACCATCTGAAAAGTCATGCATGTGTGGTTGCTTATGCGGAACATGCGTTATTGGTTACAGTGATGATTAGCTCCTCTCATCCACCCACACAAGACCCACTGTTACACACATGCATTCTAACTTTGTATGTTTGAGAAGAAAAAAGACAGCTGCTGGCAAAACAATCAATACACGCTGCACTTTTCCTTAATAAAGAGATGTAGGAGGGACGTACATGTGCGCTGAAGGTTAAAACCTGAGAGGCTGGTTGAGGAGGTGGAGGCTGGTGTGTGATATGTGCAATTCGCTTGTAAGTGATCGTTACAGAAGCATGTATTATGACAAAAAGGAAGGCGAATGTTGAGCAGCAAGGTGAAATATCTGTGCTTATTTCAATGCAGCACTCAAGATTTCCCCTTCTAAATGACAAAAAGCAGCTGGGTGTCCATTGAGCAGGTGCTTCAGGGATAATTTATACTGACAACAAACATAATGGAAACGATGTTGGTATAAAGGCTGTCAGCCCTGCAAAAAAGGCTGAGCAGTTAATTTACCACGTCTCAGGATGAATAGAAGTGGAACAAAAATAACTGCAGTATATGAAAATGGATCTTCAAGATATCCTTGCCGCACTAGGAAACAGCTGTTTGATTTACACAAGGATTGGATCTTTTTCTTAGTAAGGTTAGCCAATCACAGGGCTCAGAAGATTGAAGGGCTTTGTCAGAAGAGAGTTTAATTTGCTGAAAAGTATTTTTCCACGGATGTACATCCATCGGATAATAACAAATTACGGGGTGCGGGGGTATAATGACAAAAACACCCCTGCATTAAATAATGGAACAATTAATATTTCTAGAATGCATTTAAGTACTTGGTGTGCTTTAAAGGTTAAATTTAAAGATACAACAAAAATAAATTGTAGACACAACACTGGTTAATTTTTTTGTTTGGTGCTTTCTCTCACATGAGCTCAGTGTTTAGTGGTTTAACAAACATGGAAAACATCCCTCTGAAAAGGCTCAGGTCCAAGGAATGAGTGAAAAAACAGCCAATATCCAAAGAAAGACTTTGAAATGGTAAATGGCCTGCATTTGTATAGCGCTTTACTCAGTTCCTAAGGACCCTAAAGCGCTTTACACTACATTGAGTCATTCACACACTGGCAAGAGCAAGCTACATTGTAGCCACAGCTGCCCTGGGGTGCACTGACAGAGGCGAGGCTGTCAGACACTGGTGCCACCGGGCCCTCTGACCACCACCAGTAGGCAAACATGGGGTTAGCATCTTGCCCAAGGATATTTGGCATGCAGCCAAGAGGCAGCCTGGGATCAAACCACCGACCTTCTGATTAGTGGCTGATCTGTTCTGCCACCTGAACTACAGCCACCCCGTAGCTTCAGCAAACCTGGAGAACTGTTGCTGCAGCCTGCTTTAAATAGTTAAAAGAGAAGTAAAAAGAAAGTCCGACAATTTAGAAGCAAAATATTAAAAAGTTTTCACATGCTATGGTTAGACTGGACAAAACAGTGGTTGGGCCAATATCATTGCAACATGTGCATGTGTAAGCTTGCTGTGACTTTGAATTGGTTGTTTCGAACACGTGTAGGTCAGTTGCCATTTCCAAAGGGCTTTTATTTGTGAGGATACCAAAAAGACAGTCTGCTATCAGTTTGCAGTTGAATGGGGTTGAATTGGTGCGATCTGTTTGTGGTAACATGAAAAATCTTCTTCCGTCTGCATACACAGAAATTCACATTAACTTCTTACGTTCAGTTCCAGTTATAACCTCATAGTTCTGAAAGATAATTCAGAAATTTGTAAACAAATCAATCTTATGTGCAAGTTCAATAAGGAAGATCTGTAATCACTCATCTGCCTGCTTTCCTGAGTGTTAGGCTGCTTCCTGTTCTTTACATCAATACCACTTTCCCACGCTGTCAATGTCAATACTGACATCAGTACTCTTGTCCAATCATCTTCTTGGCCACCTTATTTAAACCAATCACCCTCCGCTTTGCATGGTTTAAGTCTGTGCTCTCCATCATTCTCCTTTTCAGACTTTTATTCATGCAGCCCACCTCCTCCCCATCTCCACTTCACAGACACCTCAGTCAGAGCTCCATCCAAGCCTCAGCCTTCATCCTCACCACCACCAGCCTCTGGACTTTGGGGTTCCTGCCCTAAATCCTATCATCGCTATGATTCCTTTCTGCCATGATGGCTCATCAGAGTCTAAATACATGAATTTTTATATATCAGTAATTCATGTTCAATTCCAAGTGATCTCTTCTTATTGAAATAGTGACATGGTTGTTGCACAATGGCGATTTAACAGCAGAATGTCATAGACAGGAGGCAGCTTTACTTTTACATATAAACATAATCAGATTACAACCACCAGGCAACTCTTACATTGGTGATTGCAAACACATGCACTCACAGGTCAGGCTGATGATGATTGCAACGTTCTGGCAATCTGTCAGTGGTCATCAATCAGCCATTATTTGCAAACCTTCTACAATCAGTCTGAGTTGGACTGCAATTGTTCAGAGACAGGCTGCTTCCCACCAGTTGACCTTGTGATTGAAAGTGGCCACAAAGAGCCACAACGGACTCTAAACTATGAGCTATTACACTATGTTACTAAAAGCATTAAAAGATATTTTATTCTAACCCAGTAATGAAGTGGTATTTTCAACTACCTCTCTACATTTAGAGTATGTGTCAAAGATGTGGACGTTAGTAGTTTTTCTTCAGTACATGCTGAGTTTGTATTTTTGCCATTGCTTTACCTCCTCATCCAGAGGATTTTCTCCAAGCTGTAATGCACTTTTATTCTTCTCTCCTTTCTGTTTAAGTCTGAACACGCATCCCCACAGTACATGAACTGTCATTTGATTTGTGAGAATAGGTGTCCTAAACTCTGCTAAAATGCATGTCTCCATGGACATAATCTTGAAATGAATAATATGTTAGTGTGGAGACCTCGGAAGTCTCAATTCTTTGTGGATTCATCAGTGCAGGTGGTCAGCTGATGAAGTATTCATGTGAAAATATTGATAAGCGCAGCTTTAAGGTCATAACTAAAAGCCCCAGTTGGGGTTATTTTCCATTAAGAGTGCAGGCTGTTTATATTTGCTCTCTCTATACAGAGTAGACAACCTTATTCCCGGTGTGGGTCAGTGTTGCTTGGTGTGGACTAGCACCCTGGGGTCTTCAGCTGAGAAAATAAATCAATGATCTCTCTCTGCCTGGCTTCAAAGCTGTCCAGCATAGCTCTGGTGACAGTCTTTAAAATGACCTGATGGAAAAGTACAGCTCCTAGGTGAATAGCACTGTTGTGCCATTTGTCACATATTTCTATGCTCGTGACTTAATTTGTTATTAGGGGAGTGGTAATCCGGGGGGAGGTCTGATCACTGTTCGGTCCCAACGCACAATCAAACAATCAACTTCCTTTTCCTGCTTCAGAGGAGACTGAATAAGAGGCATGCTCTGTGGGAGACCGTACACAGAGAGACAGACACAGAGGATGTCTGGGGTGGAGGAGTGGAAGTATGTCTTGTAAAAGCACACACACACAAACACACGCTCCACTGCATGGAAAAAATATGTGTCATAAACTGGAGCTCTCTGTATTGAGGGGATCATATGAAATGGATGGTCCATTGTTTTGGTCAAGACTGAAATATTTCAACAGTTATAAATAAGATAAGAACTACTTTTGGTGCAGGTGTATATTGTTCCCAAAGGATACATCTTAATTGATTTACAATTAATTGCTATAAGCTTGTCTGACTGTCGACTTGGCATCTCCACTGAAATCAAAATTTTACTTTCCCTATTACTATACAAATGAAATGATCTTCCTGGCACCTTCCTGGCTTTGTTTATGAGTTAATAATGTTTTATTATTGTAACATAAGATGGTAACTCCAGCATGTTAGTATGACAACATTAGCATTTTTCTCTCTCTAATATAACATAATTTCAGCTTCTCTGAGCTGCTAGCCAGTGATTACAACACTGTAAAATTCTACAGACAACAGGATACTTCAAAAGACCAATGAATTTCAACCATGGAGAGCAAAGAATGCCACTATTTGACATATGATGGGGTGAGAAACACATACAGGCTTGTGGGAGCCTGGAAAAAAGACTTTTGAGGGAGGCAGACCTTGTATCAAAGAGCTTGTCTCAACAGAGTTTCAGTTTTGGTAAATCTGAGATAAGATAGCAGAATAGTTGTGCTGGGAAATTAGTATTATTACAGCAGCAATATTAAGGGAAGGAAAGTCAACAAGTATACATGGTAGAAAGACAGAAAAAATAGAAGGGGATATGGTATAATTACATTAAGTTGATGAAAAAAAAATTACAGGTGCTAAGTGGATTTTAAAACTTTATATATACAGTGGGGCAAAAAAGTATTTAGTCAGCCACCGATTGTGCAAGTTCCCCCACTTAAAATGATGACAGAGGTCAGTAATTTGCACCAGAGGTACACTTCAACTGTGAGAGACAGAATGTGAAAAAAAAAATCCATGAATTCACATGGTAGGATTTGTAAAGAATTTATTCGTAAATCAGGGTGGAAAATAAGTATTTGGTCAATAACAAAAATACAACTCAATACTTTGTAACATAACCTTTGTTGGCAATAACAGAGGTCAAACGTTTACTATAGGTCTTTACCAGGTTTGCACACACAGTAGCTGGTATTTTGGCCCATTCCTCCATGCAGATCTTCTCAAGAGCAGTGATGTTTTGGGGCTGTCGCCGAGCAACACGGACTTTCAACTCCCGCCACAGATTTTCTATGGGGTTGAGGTCTGGAGACTGGCTAGGCCACTCCAGAAGAAGAGCCACTCCTGCTCTTTTCTTGTGCTCACAACAACAGCTTTAATCGCGTCAACACAGAGGGGTTGGTCTTTAGATGTTAGGGCCAGCACACTGCAGGGACACCAGTTAGTTTAAGCAGAGTTGCAAAAGTCATGTACAGCAGGGCAACGTGTCACAGACAAACCCACTGACTTCATGCCTGTTATGTGCCATGACATGACACAGTTTTGCTGTCTATTGTCCCAGGGTGGACAAGGTGTCTCTACCTTTTTCCCTCTGGGAACTTTCTAAGGCTGTGTCCTGTGTTTTTCGAGTAGGCATCCCACAGCCCTCAGATCAGGTTTCAACATAGAATGTGGAACACGTAGCTGCCAATTCAATGCATGTGCCATCTAAAATCACTCTAGGAAAGTGAAGTGACAAGGAGAGTTTCCCATTGTGCTTAGGTTTGCACCGGGGGAATGTGTGATGATGTGTCCAGGTTTCCAACTCTTTGGTACCTCTTGATGGATATTAGAAGAGAAGCTAAGGTGATGTTTTCAGAAAAAATGTCTGTGTGCCAACTCAGCACCTCAGTAAAGTCAGCTCCATTAAAAAAGTTTGGACAAAGTTGGCAGAAGTCCCGTGCAGTCCTGCGGGGAGGTGCACGAAACATGCTTGTGTAAGGCGAATTTGGATAAAAAATATATATTATATTTCAATTTACATGTGTAATAAGATACTGACATTCAGCCATAATTCGTTTTAAACAATACATTGTGTATTCAGTGACAATGATCAAAATCACCATTAAAGGTGATCACTTGTAATCACTGTATGTGATAAAATACTGAATCTATGAAAATCTAATCAAATCAAGATTGTTAGGAGTGTCACTTTATGTATAACAATTTAAAATTCTTATCTTTGTTTTTAAATGCTTTCACAATCTTGCCCCGCCTTACATCTCTGAGCTTCTTCATCACTACACACCCTGTTGATCTCTAGGTCAGCTGACCAGCTGCTCCTGGAAGTACAGAGATCCAAGAGGAAGCTCAGAGGGGACAGGGCCTTTTCTATCGTGGCTCCTAAATTATGGAATAACTTGCCCTTGCATGTTAGAGAGGCCCCCTTCACTGTCCACTTTTAAAACAGGTCTTAAAACCCATTTTTATTCCTGGCTTTTGGCAGTGAGACTTAATTTCTCTTGTAATTAAATTAGTTATTAACTAACTAATTAATTGTTGTACTTTTTTCCCCAGGTAATGGCTCCTGCTCTTAAAATCTGTCTTGGATATCATCATCATTGTAATCTTTACTTATAAAGCACTTTAAAACAACCGCAGCTGATGCAAAGTGTTGCACATTGGAACTAATAAAATAAATAAATAAAAGCTAAATAAAAGAGAAAAAGTAATGTGGTCTTAAGCTTGATGTTGTGATAAGTTTGTCTGCTGTCTGCGTTTGATTTTGTTTTATTCTTTTTTATACATGTCATTTTATCATCATGGTTAGCGCTTTATATTATGGGCCATAACTTATTTCCCCTAGAAAAAAAATAAAATTTCAATGCATCTTATCTAAAACTATAGCGCTATACTGCTGCTATACTGCTACACCAACTTTTAGTCATTTCAGCCAGTTTGTGACTTTAGATTTAGATGTGACTTTAGAAGAAATAATTATACACATAGTAACTTTACGTAGTATGCAAGTAATTTTGAGTAGTGCATGACTTCCGGGTAATTTAGTAGAAAAACAAACAAAAGTTCCCCGTCTTACTCTGTAAATATGTTACACTTTTAGTGGCATGACTTATATTGTGTAGTAGCTTAACCTTACCCTTTTACATTTTTATTTTATTGGTGTTTGACTTGGTTTGATCATTGTAAGAGCACATGCACCTATGGCATGCAATGTGTGTTGGTGTTTACTGCTTCTCGGAAGCAGCAAAGGGAGGACAGTCCTCATGATATCTTTATGTGTAATATAAAAGGACAACTGAAACATTTATGGTACACACTAATATAATGCATAATAAACATGTAAAAAGGCAAGGTTAAGCAAGTACACTTCTAATAGTACAGCAAATTTAGAGTGTGAAATGGAGGCAAGTTTGTTTGTTTTCTGCTAAATTACCCAGAAGTTACACACTACTTGAAATTACTTAGAGTATAATCATTTCTTCATTCCAGACAACTCAGACACCATCAAGAGAAAAACCAGCAGAAGTCCAAACTAGTCAAACAAATTCATTCACATCACCAGTGAAACCATAGTCCTTAATGCCATTTGGCATACCTCTGACATACACACATAAAAATCCAGTATGAATAGTACCCTGTGTTCAGTTATCCTATCTAAAACTACCATACTGTAAAACAGCCACTTTAAACCTGAGCACAAACCCAGTCTTGGGTTTCATATTCTATATCTGTACTTATGACTTATGACCAAATATGTAGTGAAACTGGTGGGAAGAGGAAAAAAGTTCAAACCTATGCAGGAACCCACCCACAATAAACAATAGTAACTGTCTGTAACATCAGAGACATTTTAGACTATAAGTTTAGTTGATTATTGGTTGACCCTGAATCTCATCAAAAAAAAAAAAAAATCAGTCCAAAAAACACAAAAACAGACATACAGTAACACAAATTGTATAAGACTGCCTGTCAGATGTCAGTTTCTCACAAATGCAATGACTTAATTGATGAAATCAGTGCATGATGTATTGTTTTCCTTATCTCCAGTTCTCCACCTTCCCTCTGGGTATCTATCACACATCCTCCCTCTGGGCTGGGTCGGTGTAATGTCCCTATCCTTCAGCTGGGACCCTTCTTGCACAATGTCTGTGAGACCTGTGAGTCAGTATTAACAGCTCTGACATATTCCATACAACTAAAACTTAACAAGCATGACAATGGAAAATCTCACCTTAGTGTCAAACTCCACAGCATGATAAGCCTGTAATTTTTCTCAGTAATGAGAAATCATATTAAATGAAAAATGTATCATTATTGTTATTATTGCTATACCACACTTTTAAATGGGGTTTTCAGTATGCTGTTAATACTTCAAAAATGAATTATGTTGGGTATCCAACATAACTGGTAATGAAGCTCCAGGGGAGCAGAATGCACTGGCTCACTGTATTCACCAGATTAATTACCTGTGTTGTAATCACATCAGAATAACTGGACATTTGACAGGCTTTGTAGTAGGTGGGGTAATGACCGTTTAATATCATAGCCAAATGAGTAGGACATTTGTGTTGCCAACAAAGAGCTCCACTAGGAAATCTCAAAAGAAATTAAGAGTGGTGGTGCATGTGTAAAAACTGCATATGGTTTGGGTTTCCAGGCTTCAAGCATTCAACATTTATTTTTGATATTTCATATTGATTAATAGCTGTACCCCATAAGTGAAAAACCTGCGCCCTCGAAGGTGATCTGATTCCAAAATCTTTCTTTACCATCTTTTATGTTATGAGTGAGAGAACCACAACCGTCTGACACGCTGCAGAATGGACCTGAATGTACAGCAACCAATCTGAGGCCTCTCCTTAGCTGGGCTTTGATCTAAACTAACATGCAGGAGCAAGTCAATTTTAGCATACAAGTTAGCTTACAAAGCACTCAACAAAAAGTTATGAGAACATCATTAGTCGGTCATGACATGAAATTATTTGATAATTCAGAATTTTAATAATAGCAAATGATTTGGATGAGGTCATGAAGTGTCAACCTATGACTGTCGGAAATGTCAGGTTTTCAAAATTATTTCTATCCTCAGTTTATCTGAACTGAATGTGCAACAATTTCAAAGGAATTCAAGATCTGCACAAAAGAGCTGTTGAGAAATATTTCCACGGTAGCTTCACTGACATAAATCATGACTAAAGCTGGCTTGCATAAATTATTGCTACATGACTGACTGCCCATCAGTAAATCCATTAGTAATAGCTTTATGGCTTTATGGTACTGTACCTGGGTGTAACATTAAAGAAATGTGAAAGGCTGTAAATTATTATAGAAAGCTGCTTTTTTCAATGGTTCATTAAATTCTGTCTGAAAGTACACCCTATGCTCTCGGTTACTGTTTGTCGCAGACTATTCCTGCACACCGTATGATCATGTGATTGAATTCTTCAACCTTGCTCCAATACAGCTCCTGATAAAATTAAACGGGGGCAGGTTGACACACTTGCTGCAGTGAGAATAGATCCAGGCTAGAGGAGGAAAGTGGGTAAGTATAAATGTTCGTTGTCTCACAGCTCACCTGATTAAGAATTTCATCTTTAGTGAAAATAACATTTTAATGAGATGCTTAAGATGCCTCAGGTCTGTCTACGTGACCTGCTTTGCATCGCTGTCAGCAAAGTTATTTCTCCATTTCATCAGTTGCACAACTCGCAGGCCCACCAAAGTGACAACGATTCCCGTTTGCTTACTATATGATCCGTGACATCATCTTCGGGATTGAGGGTCATGGCGAGGGCGTGTGAGACACAAATAATGTCCCCCACAGAGGCGCACCCGTTTTTATAAATAAACAAGATCTCATTTTTCCAGCTAGTGACAAAATCTCATCCCATTCTTGACAATAATTCAGTGCAGGATGTGTGAATGATAAATATTAATAATCCAGGGGGCCGGTGTTTTGAGAGCCGCTCATCTGGGCGAAAACTCAAGACCAGAAAAACCCAAACACGCTGCAGTGGTTGTCGGCACGACTGTGGGAAAAGGCTGGATATGACAGCTTCAGGAAAACTTTGTATGTGTAAACATCATTTCTGACTTCAGATGGTCACGAAACGGTCTTAATGTGAGCATAGACAGTTTTTAATAACTGCGCCATACATGTAACATTCAAATATACTTGCAAATGTTTTTCAGTACTGTTATTCCTTATTACACATGTCTTGTATGTGCACTGTTCTCATCTGTGATTGTAAATTGTAGGAATTGCAACAAGAAGCTTCACTTACGAGGGAATATAGCACAGAGTATCTATTTTTTGTTGTTGTTGGGGTTTTTTTTTTTTTTTTTAGAAATGTCTGTCATCTGAATAAATCATGGAAAATATAAAAATACCCCATCTGTATCCTGTTTTCCATCTTTTTTTGGTCTGTGTAATCTGTTTGAGAATAAAGATAGAAACTGCAGATTGATCCTGGTACATCAGGAGGGAACACTTGTCAAGTCAAGAAAAGCTGCTCTCTCTTTTGAGAGCAGGTCTCCTATAAAATCATTGCTTTTAAGTCTCCCAGAAAGAGCAGTTTTTCTTCCACCAGTACAGATGTATCATATAGTCAGTGTTTTTTTTTTGTTGTTGTTGTTTTGTTTTAACAGAAACTGATGCTGGAGGCTTTGGTGTCTTATTGGGTTTATGTGAGTGGTGAAATCCCCCGATCAACAGCCACGCAGCTATCTGATGCTGACAAAAGTTGTCATCTGCACAACATCATTTGGGGCAGAATGAGGACACCCACTTTGCAGCTGATCACACAGGCAAACAAATAAACAAATGCGGCTTGGGGTGTATGTGGAAGAGGGTGGGGGTAAATACAATGAAATAAAATCAGAGGGGCAGTCCCCCTGCAGGATTCGCACTCAGACACCCCTGAAAAGTTCTTCACTTCTCCTTCCAAATCAGCACAAAGTCAGCAGAAGCGAGGGAAAGAGAATCCCCAGTCCCCTTCAGGCCAGCGGGGAAAAGGCTGAATGGACCTAAAGCAGACATCTGAGAAGCTCACAGTGTCCCAAACTGCACAGCTGAGGAATCAGCTGCCAAGAGGCTATTGGACTGGCAGGAGGAAAAAGTGTATGTGATTAACATACAATGTCAAGTCATTTGATATGTTACAACACAACAATATTATGCAAACTGTTTAAATATTCAAAAAGTCTTTTAATATTTATTCCTGCAATGATTCACTTGACTGTGTCTGAAACCCCACGAAGGCCATCCTGGCTGGCTTCTCGTATGCACAGCCATGGTGTGCCCTTGTACGTATGTGTGTGTGGACTTGGCCACAGAAACCTCTCACTAATGCTGCTTTCTAAATCCTGCTGATGCATTCTCTTTGAAACCAGAGCGCTTGTCTAATTCAGCGTAAAATTGAAGGGCTGCAGACACCCCCAAACCTCATTCAGCTATGAATTTAATGCCTGATGAGGAAACAGTCTCTTACTTTAATAGTTTACAGCAGCACTAGTGATGATCTTCTGAAGTAACTGAACAGGAAAGAAAAGAGAGGGAAATCTTTGATCTTTCCTCTGTTTTAAAGTTTTTGGAGGTGAGGGTTTGCACAGTCTGCCTAATGTGCTGTTTTGGCAAACACTACGGCTAACGAAAGGGAATGAAGTGGTTGTAACAATATATGAAAGCTATTTCATCAGCTTCTGGAAAGGTTGAACACTTGGACACAATTGCTTCATTTGACCTGTAACCACTTATTAATTAAAGCAATGGGGGTGTAAAGCGCTTTGGGGTCCTTAGGGACTAGAAAAGCGCTATACAAATACAGGCCATTTACCAGGCCATTTAAAGCTGTTAATTGCTTCAGATATCCATGGGCTGATGTTTTTAATCTGTGCAACTGCTGCACACATCCGTGGTCCTTAGAAGATGAAACATAACAACTTGATCTCCTGACCTTTCAACTGAGGGCCATCACCGCTGGTGGCTCTAAAGGAGTAGCCTTTTAAGCCAGTAGCACAGTTTTGCAGGCTATTCCCTACATTCACAGTATGTCCCATTTTGTGCCAAGCACATGAGGACACAAATAATAAATGTATTTATTTATTTTTCCTAGTTTTAACACAGTGTAGCACACCACATTGCTACATGAGACACACTTTAGCAATGTGATGCCGCAATGCAGTGACAAAAACAAAAGGGAAGTGAAGCAACATGTCACTTGCAATTTCAATGATACTGACATCCTTTAAAAAAAACGTCCCTTAAATGGTCTTCCGGTGCCAGTCAATCTTGCCTGTCTGTCAAAATCGGAGGAACTTCTTTAACTGCTTATCAGTAAGTGTGAACACTTCTATAAAAGCAGAAGCTTTGACAGTTTGATGGTCTGAAGCATTTAGTGAGTTAACAATATGCCACAATCTTCCAATAAATGGACATCCCAGCAAATTAATGCGAAAGTCAGATTGTGTAATGCTCCAAGAAAAGCAGACACTAAAGGCCTCTGTTAGCACGTTAAATGTTAAAATTAAGGACAGTACACAGCTTAGCTTTGCAAAGTTGTATATAAACAAACCACAAGACTTCTGGATTCATGTCCTGTGGACAGATGAGTCCAAAGTTGAGATTTTTAGGCTATAATGCACAGTGCCAGGTTTGGAGCAAACCAAACACAGTGTGTCAGCACAAACACCTACACTAAACCATGATGGAGGTGGAAGGAGGATGATTTATCTTTGTTTTACACACACAGCACTGGGGTACCTTGCAGTCATTGAGGTGATCATGAACTCTATATACCAAAGTATTCAGGATTCAGATGTCAGGACATCTGTCCGGCAGCTAATGCTTGGCCCAAATTGTCTCATGAAACAGAACAATGATCTAAAGAACAGCGAAAAAAATCTAAAGAAAAATCTAAATCAGAAAGACTGAAAAAAAGAAGAAGTCAATGTCCCAAGACCTCAACCCAAATGAAATGCTGTGGTGGGACTTTAAGAGAGCTGTGCATAAACACATGCCCGCAAACCTCAATGAACTAAAGCAACGCTGTAAAGAACGAGTGAGCCAAAAACAAGTCCTACAGAAAATGATTACTTCAAGTTATTGCTGTTAAAGGCAGTTCTACAAGTTCTTGAATCATGGTGAAATTAGTATTTCACAGAAGTGCAGTGTACTGCGAAAAGCTTTCTTTGTCACATAACTCCAATAGAGCTAACTCTAACTTCATGCACAAGTGCTGTCCAATTAATAACTAATTCACTTCTCTCCTTGAAAGGTTACCTCAGTGTTACATTTCACGTGTGCCGTGTAGGGGAAAGGCAGGAATAAATCAGAGAAATCACACTCTTTACCATGCATCAATTTTCATTATACAGCAAGGTAACAATAAAAAAGCAGCAACACATATATTATCAGCTGGCTCTGTCTCCCTGTGTGACATCATCACATATACACATGCATACCGTAGGTTATTATGTAACACCTAAAGTCATGCATATTCACGTTACATTATAGTGACAACTAAACAGAGCTCTTCACAACAAAAAGCCAAGGGCGTTTCTGGCTAATTCTGATATAGCAGCAGGCATCACCCTTTTAACTTTCATTGTGACTGGTCAGAATGACTCATGTAATTTACTCACATCTAATACTCACATGGACAGGGCAAGACAAAAAATAAATAAATAAATAAATAAATGTGGCACCACTACACCACCAGAAGATAGGAGGATGGATTGTGTTTACTCAAATATAGGTACAATACATAACAGACCATGGGTGTTATCACATCCTCAAGTGAGGATATGGAATTGGTGAATATTAGTAAGAGTAGTCTTTGTTCAGGATGTGTGAGTGTGCACTGTGTCCTGCAGTCCCACCTTTGGAAGGAATTCTGTGTCCTTTGGCACATTTTTGCACATTATTTCCCTCGAATTACTCTCCAAGCCACAGAGGGAGAAAACCTTAAAACAATACATATACTATATGATACTACATGGTCAAAATATTATGATACTATATGGTCAAAATATATACATCTATTCAATTTTTTCCCATCCTTTTAAAAAATGAAGTTGTTCAAGGAATGTGGGGTCATCTTGAATCTTCTCATGTACTTCCAAAAGCCCCCTCACCCTGTGACTGGTCTGTGCTCTGAGAACAATGCAGTCAAATAGCATTGTTGGCAGAAACAGAACAACTTCTCCATGTTTGCCTCCGGCTCTTTGTGAATGCTGGTACTCAAGGTAACTTTGTTTCTGATAGTGGGGTATCTATCATGCCTAAGATATCTTCCTGTTGATTGACATCAACTTAGTCAAAGTCTACTTTCAGGTCACCATGAAGTGCCTTTTTACAACAAAAGTGCCAACAAAAGTGTCTTTCAGAAGATAACCTAGTGCATATAATTTGATTTCTGTCCCTTCCGTTTCTCACATGGACAGTCTAGTGTTGGTTTTGTGAGTAAATTTACACTGATAATGTTTGTTTGACTAAACATAACATTATCAGTGTAACTTTTTCTTCCAGGCAAAGTCTACACTTATGTCATAGGCCTATGTCAATTCTGTACACTCTGAGACTTTTAGGCACCAAGAATGAATTACATCTGGTTCATATTGTGTAATAATATTTAATCAATATACACAGATATCCTGAAACTAGAAACTGCAGGGGAATCTGTAGAGCCATGCCACTATTGTCACTTATTGTTACTTAATCTGTAGCAAATATGTGATGGAAGCTTTTTCAAAGAAACAAGATTCATATTAATACTGCACCTTTAAATGTTTTCCTTCAGGCAGTTTTGTTGAAAGCACATTCAAGTTCATATCATCTTAAAGGGTACATTCACATAGTTTTTTCAAGGCTTATACTTACATTCCTGCATGCATAATAATGAGCCAAACCCTTGGGCAGACTGACAGAAGCGAGGCTGCCATATCGCACCATCAGCCCCTCTGGCCAAAACCAAAGTGTCTTGCCCAAGGACACAACGACCAGGACAGAGAGCCCAGGGATCGAACCGGCGACCTTCCGGTTACAGATACGCTTCCCAACCCCCTGAGCCACGGTCGCCACTGATGACAGGTAAGTCATGCAACTGCAACAATATATTACTCACAGCCCAACTCAGCTGAATTTTAGTCACAGTAACTCTTTCAGTTTACATGCAGACATCTTAACACTATTCAAATTCAAATTAGATCCAACGAAGAGGCATATTTTTTGGATAGAGGTTCTAATACTAGTGTGCTCCCCTCTCTTATCGCTCAATGAAGTGTTGTGCATGGTTGGCCAAACTAGCCCAGATCACTTGCCTAAAGCTGCTGCTTCTAAAAAGGATTACAGTGGTTCACTTACTGCTTTAGCTGACTCTGTCAGAGCAGCCTCAGGTCTGTCTGCTTTACTGACTCAGACTGACTGTAGCAGCTGATTTCACTGCCTCCTAACAAGATGTCACATTCAAGCACCTCAGAGCTCAGCCACATGTGCACACAAGGCATACAATTAAGACATTCAAACTCCTTGTATTGTGTAAAGTTAGACCACAACGACCTCTGACCCACTGAAAAGCAAGCCTCACTGAAACAGAGAATGATTGCATTACACTGAGATCAAAAGGCTTTTAAACTCTTCACATTCAGTCTTATCACCAGTGACAGGAATGCATGTAAACTGGTGTTAACCCCTGCATTTAAATGGCAGCATATTGTCCCCATTGATGGAGATTGTATGCTAATGGTGGTATCAATATCTGCACAGTGAAAAGGAGGCTCCTAAAAGAAATTAGCTGTTAATCTTCCCTTGCTGTGTTTTTGTCCTTTCACAAGAATGAAAGCCATTTTGCATACTCTGTGTACAAAATTTCATTCGGCCCTTCTACTCTTATTTTAATTGAAAAAGAATTGAATGTTTGCTCCCCTTTCATTGCTTATTCCAAATTTCTATCCCAGTAATATTAAGGGTGTGTTATATGGCTTCATGGATAGATTAATTTGGGTGTCATCTGCATAGTAGTGAAAATGTATGTTATGCCTTCTAATGATACTGACTTTGGGAAGTTTGTATTATGTAAACACAACTGGTCCTAACACGGAACCCTGTGGTACTCCATAATTTACCTTAATGTGTGTTACAGAAACAAATTGGAGTCTAGTAAATAAATATGATACAAACCACTGCAGGGGAGTACCTGTAATACCTACAGCATGCTCTAATCACTGTATTAAATGTTATGGTCAACAGAACGCTGTTGTGAGGTCAGGACAAGAGTTCACTGTCAGAGGCCATAAGAAGATCATTTGTACCCTTCGCTAAAGCCGTTTCTGTATTGTGATGAGCTCTGAAACCTGACTGAAACTCTTCAAATAAACCATTTCTCTGAAGATCTGTTACACTAAAACTACTCTTTCAAGAATTTTTCAGATAAAAGGAAGGCAGGAGATAATTAATATATAATATTATATAGTAGCTGTCTTAGCTATATTAGCTATAATTAGCTAAGACAGCTGAGAAACTACTATAGAAGTTTCTGTTAACAAAAAAAAAAAAAAAAAAAAAAAAAGAGAACCTTTTCTGTAACTTTACACTGCTTTTTCTTTACCATGTATAAAAACAGTTAAATATGTAACTAAACTGACAGAAACCAGAGTTTTACAGGTCCGGCCCGATTAAGATTAAAGTGGTCTGCAATGTAAAATGAGTTTGACACCCCCTAGAGTGTGACTAAAGTGGTGGGTGGGTTCTTTTGCATTTTGAATTATGCCAATTGAGTCTAATAATAGATTAAATGCCGTGTTGAGGCTGTCATTTTTAGTATCTACATGGATGTTAAAATCAAGTCTGAGAATTCAGACTAAAACTGAGTAAGGCCCAGGTGGATGATAGAAATGTTTTGAGTTTTCCAGCTAGGGTTGACAAGGCTAACTGTCAGGTTTTCAAATTAATTAAAACTCTGTCTGGGTCTTTGGTTGATTAACAAGATAGTGTGGGAGATTGCTGCACTGGCTACGAGCCTGGGTAGCTACAGGTTTTTCAAGGGTGCGAAGCTGGGTCTCCAATTCAGTGATCATGGCCTTCAGAGCCGCAAACACGCTACACTTGTTACAGGTATAGTTATTGCTAAAGGAGGCCGAGGAGTAAACATCTGACACAATGAGCAGGAAAGTGCAGGAGGGACAGGTGAAGAGGCCATGCTGCTAGCAAATTGGCTACAAGCTAAGCTAAGCTAAGTTAGTGAATCCCTAAAGACACAGTAAGTGAATATTGTGAATATAATTAAAGGGTGAATCAAGAGAGAGTGTGCTTTGGATAAAGTACGTTAAGATTACAGTATGAAATAAGACAATTTTTATACATTTTTTAATCAAATTGGCTACTGAGATAAACTACACATAAACACCACTGTGCACTGTAACAGGAACAGGAAGTGATACTCTACCACAGAGAAAGCCAACACCAAGTGAGTGCTTAGTGATAGCCTATTAGATATCACCTCTGAGCTATATCATTGACAACACAATAAGAAATTTATCAGGCTGAATTAGAATAAAGTTAATTGGGTATTACTTCACATAGAGACACACACCGCTTGCAGTACTGATTTGTGGGATTGATTTTCAACAGTGAGATCCAGGAGGAAGGAAGAGGAGTGGCAGTAAAGGTCAAGCTGTGTGTTGTTTTCCTGACCTCATGCACAAAGACCAGCCCAGTGACCTTTAATTGCAGCTGGCTATCTGGTAAGATTCAAAATGAGGATGCCTCTGGTTTCTTCCTGAGAAAACAGTGCCCTTTGTCACTGAAACCCCGGAGACTTGGCAGATTTGAGGTGAGATTAAGGAGATGGTGTGGTTATATCGGTGCTGTCCTGTTGACTAGAAAACAGCAAGGTGCCAGATATTAAGCATCCACCCCTTGTTCCCTTGATCCATAAGCTCTCCAACTCCTCCTCCTCCTTAACTGAAAAACCTATTGGATGCCTGTGGAGGAGAATGAAGGCACCTCTTTCATTCAAGCTTTTGTGTATACTCTCGCACAGCCTCTGTGCATGCCTCAGTGAGAGGTCTTCCAAAGTCTTTAACAAGAAGTCTTTTGATTCTTTAATGACAAGGGATTGGAGGAGGTGGGTGGGGTGTTAAATAACTTGCAACTAGTGTCTGCAAACTGTCTCAGAGATCAATTTAAAAAATATTTTTAGTCGATTTTAATGTGTTTGTGTACCTCTGCTACCTTTGATAGTGAGCTGTGTAAGATAAAACAACATCTTATTCGAACTTCTTGAAGAACAAGAACGAGTCAATTAGAAAAGGATTAAGAGATGAGAAACTCTTCTCTTCCAGAGAGTCTGAGACTCTCTGGACAGACCGAAGGGTTATCAGTCAGCAAACCGAGAAGCCCGTCTGTGTGTCTGAGCCAGCAGACAAACAACAAAGCCAAAAAAGTGTATTCTCATATCAGCTTTCACAACGCAGACAGACCCAGTACAGTGCTGATGTTAAACACTAATTTTGATCAGTGGGCCAAATAGCTTGAATTGTGCCCATGCAAGCAGACGACACAGTCATTAAAAAGGCATTTAGGTATTTTATTGTTTAGCTGGAACACATTCTCCATATCATTTCAAGAACTACAACCTGACAGTCTCATACACTTGAACATCACAAGTAAACTCTATAAGTCATGAACAGGTTGATGCTTTGCATTCAGCACTATTCTTGGAATACATAAATATCAACTGCAGTCTCATATCAATATACACATTCATTACATATATAAATACATCAGTGTACAGCATAGAAATATAACGTGAAGCCTTGTGAAACAATGGAAAATATACAGATTCCTTTTGCTAGGTCATCACAATAAATCTTCCTGGAAAATGGCACAGAATACATAATAAGCCCTCCCAAACAAATCAGTGGGGTGTAATTCACAGTCGATAACATTCAGTGCCTTCCAGAGCCCATACTACAAGCCATGAACACAGTTCTGTGTTGTCATGATTACGTAGCTTACTGAACTTTATGTGTCAAAAACTGGGAAAAAAACAACAACAACAAACAAAAACAAACAGATTGACTGAGGTGTTTGCATGTAAATTTGGCAAGGTCTGTTTTGTGCATGTATCTCGTAATAAACATGCAGATTTATGCTAATCGTGTTTGAAATGCATAAAATTAATAATGCTGGTTTGACAAGATATGCTGGTCTGTTCTCCAAAGTATAACTGTGTCCTTGAGCTACAGACACTCTCAGCCATTTTGTGACCTGCAATTAGTATCGCTGCATCTTCATCTTTCCCTCTGGTGTAAGTTGCCATGGGGTGGGAGGAGAAGGTTTGCAGCTGCTCTTAGGTCAGGCTGTAGTTGTCCTTCGTAAATGTTTTCAACGCTGGATTCTGGCGGGAAAAAGGCTTGACCTAAAACCCTCCCACCCTTTACCATACCACCTGCTAGCTGAGTGGCTGCAAGGGAGTCACCTGACAGCCCTGCGGTGTGCCCCTGGACCATGAAAGAATGACCAAGCTGCTGACTCCTTTGACCACCGCCTTTGAAATGCAGCTTGGTTTTATGACTCAGTTCTGCTATTTATAACTTTATGCTCCACTAAGAATAGCACACCATGTGCCAGTTCACAGGCTAACAATGGCACTCAGAGTGTAAACTTTCTGGGACTCACTCTGACATTAGGAAAAACAAAATTTACCTGACACTTGACAAAGTGCAATGAATTATAAAGTGTATGTTTAGGAGGATGATTTGGAATCTTAGTGAATGCCTAAACGTGTGCGCTGAAACCAGTTCTTATGACACATTCATAATGCTGAAATAACACCTACTGCTTCATTATACATGCATGAGTGCTTTAATAAACCCTTACAGCACCTTTCGTAAGGCATTACTAAAACACCTTTGTCATTTGTGTCATAAGGGGGGGAACACCAGGTGAGTCATGCCTGCACTACGATATGATCCGTCATCTTTGCAAACATGAGATGAAGAGGTTACAAATTCGGGTTTGACTGATTGATTGGTGTGGAACTTTTTGTGTTTATGAATGTCGCAGTGCAGCATGGGATACCTCTAATTGGGCTCGGACAGTCCCAAGGCTATGGCAATGGTGGTGAGGAGGATGGCAGAGTTGGCGAGGATCACTGCACTTCCTGAGCGGTACACCTTCCGGCCATTGAGGGGCTGAACAGGTCTGAAATTCCCAGTCATCTGCTTGCCATCGTTAAACTGGAGTTTAGAGAAAGCTTGGAGCTGGGGGAGCAGAATATTAACATGAGTGTTAGGCTCCAGGTTGTGGAAAGAGATCATAAAGGAGTGCAATTACAGTAATGTTTCTGAACATGCAGAAAAATGTTGGAAAGTATTTGTACTCTAGCAGAGCCTTTTTATGTTTACTCCTGCAGTTCTAAGAGATGTGTACCTGTGTAGCTCACACTTATCATTACCAGCGAGTTTGCAGATTCAGAATTATATTGAAAACTATATGATAGGCTTAAAACACTAAAGTTTAACCATGTAACATTAAAAATTAAGGCTTAAGGCTGAAATATATATTTAAATTGAGGTGCATTCTTGACCTGTTCTATGCTCAAAGGAATGGGGTTCTCAAACAGAGTCCAAATCACAGACTCTGTACACCCCGGGGTGGTCAGAGAGCCTTTATAACGGTAGTAAGCAGTTAGATTTTTCTCAGACGGGATCAGCTGTGCCAGGGAGATTGAAGACAGAGACGTATTGCCATCTGAAAACCAAACAAGACAAAACTCCACAGTGGAAACAGAAAGCCAAAGCTACACAGCCATGAGTCTGATTGTTTGAACATAAACTGGTACCTACTTGTTGCTTGGATGTTTTGCAGAGCACTGATGATGCGTTCATACTTCCGGTTACTGCTACTAGACAGCTGAAAATGAAAATAGCCGCATTTTTAGTACATTTACTTTTCATACTTAGGTCTGGAATAGTTTTTGCATCTGAGGTGAAAAATTTAAAAAGGGGACCTCATAGAAAAATCCAAGAACGGCAACTCCCTCTGTATCACTCAGTGCTGTTGTCAAATCAGAGTAAGCTTTCTTCATGTGAACAATGTGCAGCTGTAGACAAAATATTTGTGCTGTTATTCAATTATGGTAAGTCACCATGAGTACTTCTGAGTACTTCTGTAGTTCAGAACAGTAACGGTTCAGGCTTTTGGACCAAGTTTAAATACCTCCATGGGATACTGTTCCCCGTCAATAGTGTGTTCGGAGCCAGGCCCTCCATTGGCTCCCCAGTGCAGGTGGAACTGAACAGCCTTATACTCATCAGGCAGGTCTCCATGTGATATAGTAGATACAGTAGGAATCTGGACCTGAGCTGGAACAGACAACACAACAAGCATGAAGAGCTTACACAACAGCTTCAAAACGTTGCCGAGTTAAATTGTAATGGAAAATAAGCTCACCGGAGTGGCCATTGTTTATGATTGTGCTTGTGAAGATCTCCTGGTAATTCTGAAACTTCAGAGGAGTCAGATGATCATCTTTGAAAGTCTTTCTGGTGACAATGTTAATGGGCGACTGTTTTTGTCCTCCACATGCTGAGTTTACATGGGTCCACTTCTCTGGTACTAAATCACAAAAAACACCAAACAACCATTTTTGAATGATTATTTTCAGTCTGGAGGAGTTTGTAGCACTTGAAACTCCACTTTTTTCTAGTCACTAATATACTTAACAATCTTCCTGTTCAAGAAGAAAGCGGCCAAACATCTAGTTTACTAAAAGGAGTCATTGATTAAATTAACCACATGCATGGAGTACCACAAGGCTCAATGCTTGGTCCTTTAGAGTTTTCCATCTACATGCTGCCTTCAGACTAAATATTTCAGCAGCATGATATCAGGTTGTGTTTTGCTGTTTCTCTTTTAGTTTCAGCAGTGTGTTATAACAGCATGTTTCCTCGTGCAGGTCTTAAAAACTGCTTTTCACTAATTGCAGCATTCCAATAGGTTATTCGAAAGCTAACTTGTCAATCTATCCACAAACCTACAACAGCACTACATATAACAACAACTGTAGGATTCTCATTGGCTTGTGTACATTTTAATATTTTAGTAGGCCATATATAGCACTGCACTGTACTGCATTCCTCACTAGCTACCCCATCTAGGGATGACTGCGTCAATGATTCCATCAGAAATCTTACCATCAGAAATGCTTACCATTGCACGGATGACCACAGGTAAACTGGGACTGATAGCACCAGTCTGAAAAAAAGAAAAAGCTTTACTGATAAAATGCATATGCATGCTAAAAGGCACAGGTTTGATGCTTGTGACAGTGTGACAGAAGCATTAACCCTAGTTGACACATTCTGTTGCGAGAGCAGACTGGGATGTTTCCTCTTGCCATATATTGTAGAAAGCCTCATTGATTTACCAATAGTTAATTTTTCTCTAAAAGCAAATAGTGGATTGTTCTCCTATTGGATTAAGATAGCTTTTATTCATGGCCACACAAAACCCCCTAATAGTCTGGAATTGTCTTCTTATTTACCAAAAGAAAAGAAACAGTCAGTGTTCGTGCTTTATCTTTCTGTGCTATTGAAATTAAACTTGGAGCCAATTTCTTGTATCAACAAGCTCCCATTCTGACTTGTTTGTCTGAATATTTATTAAAATTTCACAATCGGTTTGAATGTTTCCACCGCTTACTCTAAAACAAATATCTGCAGCTACCCAAAATATCAAACATTTATAAAAATATAAAAGAAAAAATATGAAAAACACATATGCCATTGAAAATTATGGGAAGGGTCTCCTGATCTGTATTTGAACTGTATCGGTTCTTCTCAGTGTGTGTGTGAAGGAAGTCAAAGCTTGGTAACTTTGCTATGTTGGCAAGCCTTTTCCTTCTGCTCCATCACGATAATGGCTACTGGAAATAGACAAGGCAGGGGGAAAGCATTTGAGGGGGTACAATCAACCACTACACTGGCTCCAGTACATACATACATGTCCAAGTCTTTCTTGTTTGATTTTTTTGTGAAAATTGTAATTATTATTTTCTCTTGTAGCAGAATTTGCATGTGAGTGTGAGTGTGTGTGTGTGTGTGTGTGGGGGGGGGACACATATAATAGTGCAGAAATTTCTAATTAAGCTCAGTGTCTTTGATGCTGAACATAATAAAGGATTATGATTAATTGTAAGCCTTGACTGAGTGTTGCTGTCCTGAATGCGGATGCTGCAGCTGTATGAGTCCCACAGAGACAAGCTGAACCAACTGCTTCGTGTAGCTGTGAGATGCAGAGAACTAGTTTCTTTTCACTGAATTCTGTTAAATCCAGAATTGAATTTCAAATCCTCTCACAGAACATCCTGATTGACCAGATCATATTTTAAACCACCATAGCATCCCTGCTCCCCGCTCTCACAGCTCAGGCTTAATTGTGAGTCATAGATGTCCAAATGTGGCATCAGGAAGAGCCCCCCTTCCCCCCCCCCCCCCAATCACCATTATATATAGATTGAATGGACCATTAAAGGGTAATGTTATTTAAACCACTCCAAGTACATTTGTCTTACTTTTTTAAATGTCAATTTTATGTAATATTTTCAAGTTGTAATTTTACAGATCGCTGTTTGTCGTTTTCCTTGACCAAATACTGGCGAAACCAAGTAACTTCCTCCATTAACGGAATATCTAATTTTATGGCCGGCTCTCGCTCCTTCATATTTTGGCCAATCAGATTTCGGTCCGCACAATTCTCCACCAATCGGCGTTCGGCTTTGATCTTCGTGTGACTCGGAGACAGAGAGAGTAAACAATATGAATGATTTTCTAAAGACCCGAAAGCTGTGCCAAGAGGGCAAGCTGAGGAAACCGTCAAATAGAAAACAAAAGGCAGTGAAATGATAAACTAATTAGTCGTCTGACAGTGACATGTGAACACAGGCAGAGGGAGACAAGCTTTTATGACACTGTGCTATATGTAAGCGTGTCATAGAGACAAACAGACAAATACACTTGTGTTGCTTATAATTGCATTTCAGATTTTACCCACTCGTGCCAAAACGGCTCAAGATTTAGAAGGGTTTTTTTTTTTAGTCTCTTATTAATGGATACAGAAAAGAAATGTGGTCCAGGCTTCCAGCGCGCCGGTCTGTGGGACACTGAGGTGGACAGCTATCACAAATAAGACCCTGCAGCTTTCAGAGCTGCTCCATGCAACATGGAATAAATGCACGGACACAAAGAGATTTCTCACTGACAAGTTCTGATTATGGATGGCGCATTTATAAGCGATCATTCATCAGCTCACATGCGTCTGTCTGCTGCTTATTTTAAGAATCGCAGACGTCCCTTTAGTATCCAAACACTGGATCTGAAGACACATTTGATCCTTTTTTTTCTTTTTTTAAAGATAAACATAAAAATGTTTGGGGTTTAAACACGTGTGAGCCGGCTCTCAGCGGTAATCCGCGCCTCGTTACCCACTGCTGTGAATTTGGAGACACTGGTGCTGCTCGTGGCGCGCTTCTCTGCGGCAACTGGGACGCAAACGTCTATCATTGGCTCGGCCTGGTTCCGAGCAGGTGCACGAGAGAGAGAGCGCAAGAGAGAGGTGTCCGAAACACAGAGCCTCAGAGGGAATGTGGGCTCTGCCTGTTTTTGACTCAGACTCAGCTGATGCACGATCTCTGTATCCTTCCCTGCCCTACAACATTCAGTTCAGCGGTGTAAATATCAAGGTGCAGATTGGATGAGCCTGACACACACACACCAACACTGCCGCTGCTACCGAGGCGTGATGGACAAGACAGGTGGAGCGCTTCACGTAGAGGGGCATTTGGTACTGCGGAAATGTTCGCTTTTTATTTATTTATTTATTTTTATTTATTTATTTATTTATTTATTTACATTTTTAGCCAGTATATATAAACTTATTTAACTGTAATTAGAACGACTGAAAGACAAAAACGGCCATACAATAACGGAATAATAAATAAATCGCCAATCTCTCTCTCTCTCTCTCTCTCTCTCTCTCTCTCTCTCTCTCTCTCTATATATATATATATATATATATATATATATATATATATATATATATATATAATTTTAAGGACTGGAAGAGTGGCAGGATTTTTTTAATGTAAGAACTAAAAATAAAGACATGCAGTTGCTTCAAATGATCTCGAGCTGTGAATGGAAGCAGACTTACCTCCTGATCCTGTGCAGACTGTCCAAAAGGATGCCAGGAGAACCGGCAGGATGAGCTGCTGCATTTTGGAGCGTCTCCGACTCGACACAGAAGGCAACACAGCGACTTGGGGTTTTTTTTCCAATGTGATGGCATTCTTGAGGGGGTTTTGTACTTATCTATCACCAAACCCTGACAGGGAAGAAAGTGTGGCCCCTCCCCCTTCGGGCATCGCCTCTGATAAAGCACCGCACCGAAAGGAGGTATGATGAGAAAGGGCCTGTATCACTGCAACACGTTGTTGTTTACATTAATATCACGCTCCTGGACTGAGGTTTCTGTGGAAATAGGGGAAATCAGCTCGAGTTAGTCAACATTGTTTTTTACTGACTGCTCCACAGGTAGCTCAAGGTGGCCTTCAGGTGATTAAATAATGGTGGGAGGTTCTTAAAAGTACATTGAACTCTCATGTCTCCTTGTCCCTTTTACATATAAGGTTAGACAAATCCCCATGCAGTTATACACATTGTGTATCAGGTTAATGCAGCTCCTGACAGAAGCTGTAGGACGCTTACGCTCATGACAGTGCAGTATTTAAACCCTTTGCCTGAGTGAATGCATGTGGCAGAAAACAGAAAGGGCTGTGTATTTTACACAGTTTGAAGTTTCAACCTGAGCTATAATAAATCTGTATTTATTATAAATATAATAATATTCAAATTTTTCAGCGCATTAGGCTGATCCCACTGAAACTTTTTGATCCCTCAGTAATTACAGCTTAAAATTATGTGTCCTGTTTGGGTTTCAGTATCGAAAAATCAGCTTTTAAAGCTATTTTTCTCACACATGCGGGCTGTTTTCTGCTCAGATCATTGTTTCGTATTCATTAAGGACTACACAGCAATGTATGCAAGAAATATGATGTGCATGCACACCCATGCATGGGTTATAAAATATCATATCTCCCAGGCTAATTTACTTTGAAAATGTGTGTGAAGAATAACACAACAGGACACTTTATCCTACAGAATTAATCTCACCCCAGACCAAAGACTGCACGTGCCCCGTTCAACCTCTGCCTGACCTCCACTCATTGCCAATAAAAGGAGCTCCTATACACAGAGGCACAGCTGAGGTGTGAGCTCACTGTCGCCAACAGTGGCCAGTCTGTGTAAACTCTATAAATAGTGTGGAGCCCTGATCTACTTTGCAGGAGCTGCTACCTGGTACACGGATGAAAGCTGGATCAAAATAAAAACACACTGAACACACAAATCATGTGAAGAGCAACACTGGGGTCAGTCAGGAAGTCGTGAGTGGAGAAGTGCGACCTTCTTGGACCATGCAGTGGACATGTAAGATGGTGGGAACCCAGCAAAACCACACACCAACAGAAAGCAGAAAAGAAGCAGAATGGAAACACATTTTAATCATTACACTGCAATAGTTGTTGAAAGCTTGGAAGGATCTTCAGTAAATACATTTCTCTGTGCACTGCTGAGGCAGAAGCTCATGGACCCTACCCAGGCTTAAAAGCAGAGCAATGTCTTGCATGCAGTTCAATGCACATAACAGCTGAAGGGATGCTCTTCTGAAGGAAACACAGGGATGGAGAAGAGTAAATGTTTGAAAGAGGCAGAGGGAAAAAAAGACGTGGTTTATGAAACCACTATCTGCCCATTACAATGTAGCCCTAACATGTTTACCAGTACAGATTAGTATCTACTCAACTTGGTGCATGTGACCCTAACTATTCACTTCATGGCTGGGCAGGTAAGTAACTCACTTGTAACTTTATAGACTGAGAAGTTAATAAGCTCACAAAAGCTTCGAAACTTGGCCGTGCCCAGCAGCCATCAAACCTCAACAGGTTTTTTGGATGAAAGGTGAAACGTCTCTGAGAAACCCAGCTGCTGTCGTTTCTACTCTCAGAGATACCAGGAATATGTGTGTCATTCATGGGCGCTGGTCACTAAAATTGAAATGGACTCCTCTCAGAGTATTTCTAAACATATGAAATGAAAAATGTTTCACAAAAACTTGCAACGATGTTAAACAGCAAACAGAAGAGAGGTATGGAGAACATTCATCCTCTTAATATTTGTTAACACAAACAAGGCAGCATGGATTTTTAAAAGGGGGAAGAAGAAACAACATCAGGCAGAACAAAAATAAAAAGTTGGGAACAAAATAACTGATGAGGGTTTAAAATGCATTTTCCATGAAATTTCGTGACGCTTACCGGGTTCTTCCTTTGGAGGGATTTTGCTTGGAAAATAAATGTAAACTAAAAACTATTTCTAATAATGGTAAAAGCTTAAATTCTCAATGACGGAGAAACTATAGGAAAAACAGACCAAAGTGCCTACATAAATTTTACAGAAGAGGTGTTTTAAAAATCTGTATTTAAAGGAAGGACATACTGACATTTAGTTATTTATTCAGAATTTTAAGAATAACAGCTTTAAAGCAAATAACAAATGGATAGTAAAAACTAAACACCTAAAGGTAATGAAACTGAAAAATATGACACAACAAGTACAATGTATAGAAGGGAATCACCCGCAAAATAAGAACTATGGAAGATCTAGTTGAGACAAATAGACAGTTAAAATGGACCTTTAATGTGCCTTTTTTGATTTCTTTTTCTTTCTTCTCTAACAGCATGTTGAATGCCAAAGCATCAAAATCTGAGTTAAGTCTGGACTTTTTGTTTGTTTGTTTGGATGTGGACTTGCTGCTGTGTTTCATTTCTTGCTGGATAGCTTAAAGGCACTTGAGCTTCAGGGCATGAGCTGATGGCCGGACATTCTCCTTCAGGATTTTCTGGTATAGCGCAGAATTCATGGTTGCATCAATTACAGCAGGCTATTGTACTTTCTACCACGACATTTTCTCTGTGACTATATATGACTATATTATTCAAAACTGTGTGATTATTGGTATAAATAAAAGCTTGAACATGTTAAAGTGGAAACTTCAATACATTTGTTCTTGGCGCAGTTCACAACAGTCAGTGCAAGGTTTTGCGGGAAAAAAAGCCCAAATTTCTTTTCTGCTTTCTCACAGAATAGATTGAGCTGTCAACTTTATTTACATTCACTAAGTTGGACCCTAGAATAACCTGAGCCTGCATTATTCATCATGCTGAGCAGGTACACTGAAGGACATTACCAAGAGTCCCTGCTAAAAAGCGTCAAAGAACCTGAATTGATGTTTCTTAGAAACGTTGACACCAGCAGCTCATCTGAAAACAGTGCTTTGGTATGGTGTATGAAGGACCTGCTCCATACACATCTTTGTGGTGTGAAGACACAAAACATAATAAGTAGCAAGCAATGAAGCTTCCTCTTCTGCCTCCTCCATTCAGTACCTGCTTCTACAAAAGAAGCAGACTGTTTCATGTGATAAAGATGAATTTTAGTAACTCTTGAAAGTGGGGAAAGTGAGTAAATCTATAACAGTGAAATTGTGCAATGAGCCTCTCTCTTAATTGGGTCAAAGTTGCTGCTGAAAACAGACACACCTCTGTTTTTCGCGGAGAAAAAACGCCATCTAGTGGACAAATGCAAAAAAGCGCTTTCAGCACTGAAAGAAGATCCATTCAAATCCATTAATCTCCTTTACTTCGAAAGCTTTTGCTGAATGACACCCTGCAAAGTGTGCATTATATTTCTTATTATCATTATTAGTAGAACACTCCTTTAGATTTTTCAGGGCCACCACTACTTTTATTAATTCACTTATTCAGTGTTTCAAATAAAAAAATAAAATAAAAATGCATTGCAACCTGAAACTGGCTTTTTCCTTCAGGTACCGATGATCAGGACTGGACTAAAAATAAGTGACAAAACAGCCCATGTCCAGAGAAAACCTCTGGAAGACCTTCAGAAAGACTGAAGAACTATTCAACAACAGCAGTTTAAACATTATAAAAAAAAGTCTGGCTGCTAATATAAAGAAACAAAATGTAAAGAAAAGAGTGGTGGATCAAAACTTTGTGTGGTGTCCTTGTGGCAGCAGAGATACATCAGTGATACATAACCATTGTTTGGCAAGCTTTCCGCCACAGCTTCAAAAGTGTCCATTTTTCAGCCAATCACAGAGCAAGCCTTCCTGATCAGTTCGGTGTCACCAACTTCAGTGACACTCCCCAAGCAGATCATAAAAAGGTACACTCTGCTCACCAAAACAGACACTCTGTGAGAGGCCCCCTGGGAGCACATGCCTTTTTGACTGATCTTGATAGGACTCATTCCATAGTATAACTTGCAGCATAATTTGGAGCGAGCCCTACTACCATCTCAAATTCAAGGTCAAATTCCGTACAATGAGGACATCAGAGACAGGCCACAGAGTTCCCAGCCTCCTCCTTATTGTTAAATCATGACCTCTGAGCTTAACTGAGGAAAGTGAGGACTGCAGTATCTTTAGATGTTTAGAGGTTCTTTTGTGACCTCCTGGATGAGTCGTTGATGTGTTCTTGGAGTAATTTTGGTAGGCCACCTACTCCTTGGTAGGTTCACCACTGTTCCGAGTTTTCTCCACTTGTGAATAATGGCTCACTGGAGTCTCAAAGGCTTAAAAATTATAACTCTTTCCAGAGCGACAGATGTCAGTGACTTTGTTTCTGTGGCAGTAGTCTTTAGATCATACCATGATGTGCTGCTTTTTGAGCTCTTCACTTTGTCAGACAAAGGGACAATGGGACATTAAAAAAAAAAAAAAAAAAAAGCAAACAAACTGCATTTTGTATTTACTCAGGTCAGAGTAATAGAGTCATATTTACTCTATTAAAATTGCGCAACCCCCCCCCCCCCCCCCCCCCCCCCCAAAAAAAAAAAAAAAAAAGAAATCAAGAAGGGGGCAAATAATTTTTCACAACACTATGGAGGCGATTTAAATACTTATAGACAAAAGAAAATGAGATGCATACTGTAAAAGAAAAAACAAAATACAGGAAACCAGATCCATGATATAATCCTTTATTTTAACCCATGGGATTTCATTTTTACAGTGCATTTCTTTACAACAATAATTCATTAAGTGACAGGTTTTAGCCACCACTACGGATCAGATAACTATGTATGTTACATTTCTGAGCTCCTCAAAGATTTCAACTTCATAAACACCGTGCAAAAGATTCCAAATATTAGACGATGATAACTACAAAGATAACGAATGCAGTGATATCTGATTATCCACTGACACTGTTAGCCTCTTGTTATCAAACTCTCAGTTAATCTTTAGTCGTCTCAGTGTTATTAAGCAGCTAGCTATCTGTACCATTAAACATACAGAGAGGTGGCCGATTAGAAACCTGCTGCCATCCATAACAAAGAAATATCCTTTGAAAAGAAAAAAAAAAAGAGAGAGAGAGAGACAAAACAAAATATGGCACCATTGTCTCAACAACCAGTAGACAAACATTTTTAAGGGGACTGTTGCCAAGCTACCCTTAAAAAACAAAAAACTAAGAGCTCTGTTCAGTCCTCAGCATGTGGAGGAGTCAGTCAGATGGACATAGAGCTTTATGTGGACACCAAGCCATTCGACTAGAGGAACATCAGCACAACCCTTCAGTCACATCTTCCAAGCACCTTCAAATGACTCATCTGAAGAAGACTTCACAGAAACCTGCTGCCTCCCACCCTCCTTCTGTCCCCACAAAACCACATCAGTGTGCGCCACACATCCCTCAGAGCGTTGCACCGCGACTATACCAGAGAAAAGCATAGATAAAAGACACAACCACATCGACCTTGCACATACAGAACACACTGCAGCAATGAACATGTACACGACCTACCAAATGCACGTTAACATAAACCCAGTCCAGTTATCCATCACATGTTACATTCAGGCTCCGAGAGGACAAAAAAAACAACAACAGCAAAAAAGATGCAATGGCAAAGTAAACAGCAGATTTCTCCCTTTTGCTCAAGTTTGGTCACAAGTGCCCTCCATTACATGACAGCTAGTAGTGCACAAAATAAGAATACAAAATTAGACTTTTAAATACTGTAGCAGCATTTCTTTTCTTTTAAAGTTGAAAGCCTCCAGTAGTACAGGTACAGGCTTTGGAGTCCCCCGACACGTGGAAGGGTGAGCGATTGTCCTCTGAACTGCGAGACGGTGTCCGTCAGGAGGGTGCAGGTGTTTGGTACTAAAAGGTGTGTGGACAGGTTGGAGATGTGTCTCAGGCGGGGGCACCACTAGAGGACTGAGCCGTGTGGAGGCAGCAGGACGCTGCGGCGCTTAGGCCTAAAGATGTCTTTGACCAACCCCCTCCTCCACCTGCTAGCATGCCTTAGCAATCCCTTCTATTACAGTCTATACGTACACCTCCGTTTTTAAAGCCCAGCGTCCCAAAGAGTAACAACTGCCCCTCATTCCCGCCCCTGCAGCCAAACTAGAGCTGATTGGCGGTAAAAACAGCGCACAGCTCATCAGTCCCATACGAGCAGGACAAAGCCGAGGCGACAATGCTTCAGAGGTTTCTCTCAGCTGGAGGCTGTAGCGATGGCCTTCTTAAGCTGCTGGCTACGGATCTCGCGGGTGCGGGACTCGAGGAGCAGGTCGTGGCAGGTGTTGCACACCAACACGGGGTCGTAAAGCTGCTGGTCTGGGATGGGAAGCTTCAGGTGACAACAGTCTTTACAGAACACATTACCACAGTTCCTGAAAATGGAGAACACATGTAACGTTATTAATAGGACAAATAATATTTGATGTGTAGGTTTCTAAGACACTTTAGATACCAAACGTATAAGATTTCAAAATAAAAGATCCTCAGGACCCAAAGAGGGCAAAAATGAAAAGGCTAAATGCAGATTATGGATTGATGAGCAGCACAAACAGCTTTACGCTTCTTCCTGAAGCACATTTAAAGGTCTTTTCACACATGGCAACTTTACTGCATTCCATCCGTCTTATTGCATTTGGGAACGGAAACACAAGTCATTGTTTACATACATTATAAATCAGCAGATTCTATTTATTACATGTTGGAAAACTTGCTGTGTTTAAGTTACATAAAAAATGGATCTAACAGTTGAACACATGCCCTGCTCAGAGTGCTGCTCTGCCTGTGAATATGAATTTCCCCCCCTGCCTAAAATGTCTCAGTGGAGCATATAATTAATTCCCCAGTGAGTCAAGAGCCTTTGATGCTGAAACCAAAGCTTGGGAAATGCACAGCAAATTGTCTTTTAAAGGCATGCTGCTGCTTTGGCAGAGTCACTGTGCAACTAAAGAGTGCAGAGAGAAACAGGCATACAAAATATACAAACACAACCAGCTTTTAAAAGGAAACACTCAGATCTCTTAGACAAGTGCTAATCGTGAAGCAGCTTCACTTCAAATGCGAAAAAATATTAAGGCTTAAATGTTAAAAAGGATTTGCACAGCATTTGGAAAATGTACTTATTCTTTCTTGTTCAGAGTGAGACGATGAGACTAATCTTGTACTTGATGTTAACCAGCAGCTGGTCAGATTAGCTTAGCACAAAGACTGAAAACCGGCTGAACAGTTTGTCTGGCTTTATTCAAACAGCAACCAAATTTGCCTTCAAAACTGCGCCAGAATAAAAGGAATGGCTGAGCACATAATTGCCCAGTAACACAGCAACAAGATGCTTTCACACTGCTGACAGCTAGCAAAGCTAGCATTAGTTAACCTGAGCTAACAGGCTTATGGCTTCACATTTACTTTCTTAATCTGAGCAAATACGTAAACACAAATATTTCCACACTAATATTAATCTAGTCTAATCTTGGCATTTATCTATTTTTTCCTCCAAGTTTGAGCACATGTTGGAAAAATTAACAAAAAAAAAAAAAGAAGTCTCTACCTGCAGTGGTGACGTCTCTTGGCTATCCAGAACTCACAGTCACAGTTAAAACAATGGGAGGCCATGTGGTCGGGCACCCACCTCGTAACCTACACACAGAGATAGATAGATAGAGATAAGTATCAGAAAAGTGTGAGACATAGCTCTGCTCCTGGACATGCAAGTGAGAAGTGAGTGGGAACAAGAAAGGAAGAGTGAAGACAGAAGCTCTGTAGGACACTCACCTCAGTGTCCCTGGGCTCCACTCGATCCCAGCTGCCCTCGGACAGACGGTCCTCGCTGTGGGTAGACAGAGAATCTTCCTCATTGCTGTTGTCTGACTCACGCAGACATGTCTAAGGAGAGAACAGAATGAGATCAGAGGATGGATACAAATAAGAACTCTTCTGAAAATAATTGAGAGTAAATACTCTGAAGACAAAGAGAAATGCTTTTAGCTCTTTCAGTAAAGTCTGTGCTTAAAAAGTCACTCACAATGTCATCCTCGTACTCGACGTATGGCTCTGAGGGAGGGGTGCCATACTGTTGACTCTCAAGCCTCATCTGCAGCTGTCGCACCTGCTGTCGGAGCACCTCAACCTCCTGCTTGTAACCTGCCTCAATCTGACGCAATCTCTGCTGCACGGCATCCATCGGCACAGGCAGCCCGTCGTCATCCAGGTAAGCCAGGGCCTGGGGAGGTAGTGGCGAGCTGGAAGCTGAGGGTGAGGAATAAGAGGCTGGCAGGAGCTGATGGGCTGCCAGTGAGTAGCTGGTGAGGGCAGCAGGCCCGCACAGTCCAGTGTAGCCTGCACTCCTGGTAGGCCATCCAGTCTGCAGCGCACTGCTCGGACAACAGAGAGCCTCCCTGCGGCAGCACTGCGAGCCATTGGCAATGGCAAAGCCCTGGGCACGGAGGAGTTTACTGGCAAGCCGGCGGCTCTGCTGGATGTTGGGGTGCTGGGCCCGGCTGGCACCAGAGGCAGACTGGACCAGACCCTGGACACTCTCCCAGTGGGAGCTGAGCAAGCACAGGTCCGAGAGCTGGCTCTGGGAGATCAGAGGGCGAGCAGTTAACTGGATGCAGTCTACAGGAGCTGCCGCTAACACGCGCTCTCTTCCACTCGCCCCATTTGTCCTCGTGTCCTCCTCCTCCTTCTGGGGTTGAGCTTGTGGCTGAAACTCAGGCTGCTCCTCATCATTCAAAGTATTCTGCGTAAATTCCTGGGTCACTGCGGAGGGCGAGTTGGGGGGATGATCATTCTCACCTGTAAGAGTCTCAGTGGAGTCCCCCATGGGAAGGAGTGGTGTTAGCTGCTTTAAAGCCAGCAGGCTCTTTGACTGACTATCAATTTGTCCTTCAAATACAGAGGTTGGTGTGTTGGCTGCAGGTTGAGTGCTTTTGCAGGGCAAAGGTAAGCAGGGCTCTGATTTATGAGTGGGTGATGGTATACTCTCAGCAGTCCTACAAGGGCTCTCAGCCTCCATTGGAGCTTGTTGGAGTGGAGTATCTGTGATCTGATGCAAAGCTTGCATGAGGGCAGGAGTGGAAAAGGCAGTGTGAGCAAGTGTGACATCCTCACTGAGGGGAACAGGTGAGAGGGGCAGGGAAGGCAGGGGCTGCGTAGTGAAACAGGGTCCATCCACAGCCTCTTCAGCACCCGCTACACCTGGGACAGCTTCTGGAGTCGGATGCACAGATTGTCCCTCTCCACTGTCCACCGCAGTGTCAGGTATGAGCTCGTTGGAGACTTCTACAGCGGGTTCTTCCACAGCAGGTGAGGGCTCCAGTGCAGAGCGACCCTCCTGGCAGTGCTTGTTGAGATTGGGGTCGCTTGATGTTCGTGTCAGGGGCATCCCATTCTCAAAACCTGACAGCAGGTCATCCATGGAGCGGGTCTTAGGAAGTCTGTAAATCACCAGTACATACAGATCTTATTTTTTAATGTGTATAAAATGCAGTAATACAGTTCTCCATTTTGAACTCTAGAGGGCAGTCTGACTGTTAACATTACTAGTCAGACTGCGGCAATAGTATTGCTCAGACAAACAGACCTGTCCAGGGAACGGGAGGTAAGCTCATCTCCTGTGATAGAGGGTGGGAGGTAGAGATCCACAGAATCATCCACAGCAGTGCAGGGGGAGGAGGTGGTCAGGTAGACGGCTGTCCACAACTGTAGTGCCCGAGTATGGCAGACTGGCTGCAGCACCTGGCAGACAAATACACCGGGAGGATAAGTACATAGTAATGGCGTCTAAGATCAAAAGTCTTTGAACGTGCATCAGAAAGGATGGCAGGGAAAGTAGGATAGATTTAATCTTTAATCATACTGAAGTTCAAAATCGGAGTCACATTATCCCTTAATCAAAACACTTATTGTGCTCACTGAGATTGTGACTGAAGATTATGATCATTACTATGATCAACTGTTTCCTTCAGCAAGTCACCTCACTGAACACTAACTGAAAACCACAGTGGCTTTAAAAGGAAACACTCAGGAAGCAACTTCCAGCTGCAACTATACTAAACTACAGGGTGGGCCATTTATATGGATACACCGTAATAAAATGGGAATGGTTGGTGATATTAAAGTCCTGTTTGTGGCACATTAGTATATGTGAGGGGGCAAACTCCTCAAGATGGGTGGTGACCATGGTGGCCATTTAGAAGTCGGCCATCTTGGATACAACTTTTGTTTTCTCAATAGGAAGAGGGCCATGTGACACATCAAACTTATTGGTAATGTCACAAGAAAAACAATGGTGTGCTTGGTTTCAATGTAACTTTATTCTTTCATGAGTTATTTACAAGTTTCTGACCACTTATAAAATGTGTTCAATGTGCTGCCCATTGTGTTGGATTGTCAATGCAACCCTCTTCTCCCACTCTTCACACACTGATAGCAACACCGCAGGAGAAATACCAGCACAGGCATCCAGTATCCGTAGTTTCAGGTGCTGCACATCTCGTATCTTTACACCATAGACAATTGCCTTCAGATGACCCCAAAGATAAAAGTCTAAGGGGGTCAGATTGGGAGACCTTGGGGGCCATTCAACTGGCCCACGACGACCAATCCATTTTCCAGGAAACTGTTCATCTAAATGGCCACCATGGTCACCACCCATCTTGAGGAGTTTGCCCCCTCACATATACTAATGTGCCACAAATAGGACTTTAATATCACCAACCATTCCCATTTTATTACGGTGTATCCATATAAATGGCCCACCCTGTACAAAAGCTGTGAAAACCGGCAGGTACCATGTCATGAGAAGGGATGTAGAGGAAGTTCTGGAAGTTCTTGTTTGCTGTGCGAAGCAGAGACCACACAGAGCAGGTGCGTTTGTAGATGTTCTTTGCCTCCCTTTCACGAGCGTTGTTGCACAGAAACGTGCCGTAAAGACACGAGTATGTGTGCTGCACCAACTTGACCTGGACATGTGAAGAAGATGCATCAAGTCAGGCCTTTAATTACAGCACTGATTAACTTTAACTCTCATTGTCTGTGTGTGTGAGACAGCTGACTGATGTGAAACATGACCATGTGACCCAAGACTTTATTCATTAGGCCAAATGTATGGTTTCATGTAATCCTGGCCACTTTTTGAAGTTTAAAGAACATATAGAGATTAATGCGTAAGACAGACTAGTATAGAGTGCTGTCCAACCACCCACCAGGAAGGCCTCGTTGAATTCAAACAGGCAGGGGAACTGTTTGAGCAGCTGGTGAACACAATCCAGCCACTGCAGGAAGACGGGACACTGCTCGCTCACATCGTCTGAGTTCTCCTGGTGGCCACAGCGGTCCCCAAACTTATGACCAAAGTCCAGCCATTCAGTCTCTACGAGCACCTGGAAACCCTGTGGATAGCACAGAAGTCAGTACCAAAAGCAACAAGAGAATCCAGCAAAATAAGTGCTTACTATATCTATGAGAATATGCCTGCATGTCATCTAAAAATCAAATACATTAGATTAATACTGAACTGTGCAGATGCTCACCTCTAATGTCCTGTAGTAGGGGTCCAGCAGGACCTTAGCGAGGGCTACAATCTGAGGCGTGCGGTCCCACCCGTCTGAGCAGTGTACCAGGACAGGACGACCGTCCCGCTCGACTGCTGAACATACCAGAGTGGCAGCCTTCAGCATGACCGACAGGTGCTGCAGCCAACGGGTGCTCTCCAGTGCAGAAAGCCAGCTGGAAACACGAGAGGGGGTTGATTAGGCAACAACTAACCTATATGGAATATGTCATAACTGAGGTAATCTGAAGACTGGATACAGCATGGATTGGGTTATTTGGGTTAACTATGACAGAGCAGGGAGGCACCTCTCTGGAGGCCTTTCTGCTTCACTTCACACATTCGATGTAAAATACACACAGCTGACGCACTGAAAACACATGTAAACATGGGAACAAACGGACAGCCATAACACACATGTGCTGTTGGTTGACGTGTACAGACAGACAGCTGGCAAGCCCAGCAGGAACAGGACTGTGTTCCTGTGCCTGTGTGGTGTTGCCTTACTGTGTTGTGAACCCACTTAAACAGAGAAGGTGGAGGGAGGTGCAAATGAGGCCAGAGCCGCTCAGAGAGAAAGGTCACATAGATCGACTTACTTTCCTGGATCGGGGATCTGACTGCAGACAGCCCTGAGAGCCTGGAAACTGTTCCGGATAGCATGGATGTTGGCCATTCCCATGAACATGACCTCACAGCTGGGGTAGTACTCTGAATACAAACAAACAACAATTTGCTTTCAGTGCAACATTCATAGTCATCTAACAGTGACTGTGTGTAGTCACTGGTAGCAATAATATTGTCCATTTAGTCAAACTGGACTGCACTAAATGTGTTAGCAAGTCACTGTAGAGAGAGGGGATTGTTTCCAGAATGGAAAAGCAGCACTTTGTTAAACAGATGTGTGATCAAAAGCTACACGAAGAACATTTTATGGTAAATGGTAAATGGCTTGTATTTATATTTTAATTTTAAACTTGCTCTGTAAATGATGATTTCTATAAGACAGGTCTAACAGCATGAGCACTGACAAGAATTAAAGTGTGTGCAAAAGCTACAAATCACAACCAATATGCTCTAAACTTCCATCATAGCAGAGCCTATCTGAAAGCCATTAGTTTTAAATATTCAAGCTGATCAAGGAAAAAATTGAATTATGATATAATTACCCATATACTTGTTCAGCTGGCTTTAGTATTATTCAAATTGTTTCTGATTGTTACATAAGTAATTAAAAAATAATTAAGCTCCATAGAGCTGAGAGGAATTATAAAGTTGGATATTAAAATTATGTTAAGTCACCACAAGCAGGCAATTTTAGAGTTCTGAGTAAAAACAGTTTTACTTCTCACTGAGTTTCCTGTCTGCTTGACTCAGTAGAATCAGACGCCAAATGATACACACACACTCCAGATAAGGTTCACAGATGACAATGTTTCAAGTTTAATTTGACTTTTTGAAGATGGTGCAAAAATGTTTGGGATTATGCCAACCTTCACATTCGCAGCCTCCGCCTTTAGCTCGGTTAGCCACTGCAGCAGTGTATGAGCGAGCATCCAGAATCAGCAGCTTCTGTGTCACAGTGTTGTCATTGCAGCTGGAGCCACCCGTCAGAGATGAGTCTGGGGAAAGAGAAGATTCTGATCATTATGAGCAGACAGTGTAATGCGAATCGACCTGCCAGGGAAAGGAAGAAAGAAAAAGTGTGAAAGGAGGAGGACGGTGTCAGAAGTGTAGGGAACATGATTAAGAGAAACTGACTCTATTTGTAACCTACTGAAAATCAATATCTCCTCATGATGAACACCACTGTGTTACCTGGTAAGTCAAGAAGCCTCCTTCCCACAGCTTCTGCAGAGAAATATGACTGGAACTGAAATACTTCTCTCTGCACCCTTCTCTAATTGTGTTAAAAGCTCTTTTATCACTTTCTGTAATTTAACATATCTGTGTGTTCCTTATAAGTTAATATGGAGGGAAAAAAGGAAAGCAAAACCACTGAAAAAGATACAAAGAGTTGTTTTTCTGAACTGTGAAAGCTGTGCTGACAGCTGTCCTATTTTCTGTAACTCACAATAATTACAATGCAGCAACACTGATGCATGTACTTTCTGTTAAAAAGGAGGACATTAGCAATGGAAAAAAACAAAAACAAAAAACACATTCCCAGCCCTGTGAATGCTTGCAAAGCTCTGAAAACACCAGAGTCCTAGCTATTAGCGGCTGTTTACAACCTGGAAATTTACTGATCTCCTCTCAAAGTTCAAAGTGCTGATTAAAAAGAAGCTAATTAAATTTATGGTGTGCAGAATAAAAGCGATTCATGTTAATCAGCTACCTTTATACTTTAAATTGGTGATGATGTATTTATGTATTTGCAGGTATTATTGAAAATGCAGTTACATTACAATTTATTAGGGGAGGGTTTTTATAATCGATTTATCGATTAAAATCGATTCTGGCTTGGATAACGTAAAATCGATTCATTAAAATCCTGAATCGATTTTTTAATATAAATTTATTTTGCCCGAAATGCCAGAATCTCTGGTGAAATCTCACAAAATTTCAACAACCACCAAACAGCTAAAACAGTAAATGAGAGCAGGAACACGGATTCTGCACAAAGACTTAAACACACAGCGCAACCCGCTGATCAGAATCAGTTAGATGTCGCCTTTCTCACGGTCGGGGCTGAAAGCCGACAGCTCGCTGATTCTGATCTGTCGGCGGGTCCGCGCTTTGTCTTTACGCCCTTTATGCGCTGATTCTAAAGCTGTTAGTTTGATGTCTCTCCAAACAATATTGACCGAACCAACAGCAAAAGAAGATCCAAACTAAGCTTCACATAAACATAGTCATGTATTCACTCTTACTTTTACTGTTTTGCTTCGACCACGATGCACATCTCTCTCTCTCTCTCTCTCTGTGTACTGTTTTCTGCATTATTCGCTTGCTTGTTATGCACAAGTCTACCGTTGTTTACAGCGCTGTCGGCCGACGATTTTTTTTTTCCGTTTTATAAACTTCCGACAAGAAAACCTAATTTCTGCAGTTCAATACTGAAGAAATTTAAACTTTTTAAAATTATGCAAAATGCAAAACGCTTAGCCGTGTCTCTAATAAAGAGTAACTTCAGAGGTAATGTTCATGCGTTGATTAATGGTTTTCTTTCGTTTTTGATGTACTGCAGAATATTTTTATAAAATCCCAGGCCAGGAAAATCGCCTTCATGTTTTTCTGTGTTTTATCCTGAGCTACTTTGACACAAAGGCATCTGCTGTGATGCTCACACCTTTGATAAAGTCCGGAAAGTGTCAGCTTCCTTTTTATAGATACAAAAATATGTAAATGTACTGATCTGAATTATAATATTTCTGACTGTCAAAATTTCCCATATTCAAATCGAAGTGAATCGAATCGAATCGAATTAAATCGAATCGTGGATCGAATCGATTCGGGACCTTGTGAATCGGAATTGAATCGATTCTAGAAATCAGTGACGATACCCAGCCCTACAATTTATTATGTGTTGGTTCTCTTGGAAGTAAAAATTGATAATTAAACAACAGATAAATGCATCTCTTTCTCTCTGGTCAAAGTTTGTGAAAGAAGTCTAGAGTTAGAGAGTGTTTGGCCAGGTTTGCACAGCGTGATCTGCTGTTATGTATCTGGATGACTGCAGAGAGAGAGTCTGTTTCAGACACTCACTAATGGAAGCACTCTGTTTGGTATAGGTGTGTGGGCTGCCTGAGTAGACTGCAATATGATGCGATCACTAGCTGTGACTTTAAGAAAACAAGTGAATTTAGACCCTGGATGGTTTAATTTGACAAACAGGGTCATCGTGTAATGCAGAGATGTGCAAATGTATGGGGAGTGCAAGTATGGACATGCAAAGAAAATCAAACAGCAAGATTACCAAAATCACCATCGGAAGAGTCAGTAGCTTCCCCGCGTTGTCGATTTGTTTGTGCACCCTTGGTTCCGCTGTCCATCTGACAGGCCTTAGCGATGGACGTAACTAGATACTCATCATCTGTGTTCCTCCAGCCCCACCAGCTAATCTCAGGCTGGCTACAGCGGGCGATCACTGCCCCGTTCTTCTGGTGCCTGCAAACGAAGGTTACAGAGTTAATTAACCTAAAATGATGGATTTTCTTCAGCTTGCACCCATATAAGCTGAAGAAAACATGCACACAAAGTTACCTGTAGACCACCACTGGGATCCTCTTCCAGGATCTAAAAGAAGCCACACTCTCCAGCTCCTTGTCAGTGATCCAGATTGGAATCAGAAGCTTCTGTGGGTAGCTGGAGCACAGCCTACAGGATGAACAGGAGGTTAGAGGTTCTAAAGGAAGTTTTAAAACCATTTATAATGCTGCATTATCTTTTGATGAGGAAAACCAAGATGAAACTGGCTGCAAAAGGACATTCCCTAAAATGTTCTGGTTTTCAGGGTCACTGCAGCATCAATATCTCAGCTAGTCCAGAGAACAAATCAGAAACCTCCATCTGTCTCTGCTTTCTCCTCTTTCTCTCCCAGGATACTTTCTTCAAATTCTATTCACTTGCTCAGAGTCTAATAGCAGGAGGGAGAGAGACTGTGTGTGTGTGTAAAATACAGTGCTGAGTCATGGGCCTCAGCAGGCTGTGACTTGTTTAATTAGCCAGTTGTCCTATGTGTGTGTCTGTCTCAGTGGGGTGTGTTCTCCTGGGCCCTCCAAACAGACTGACCTTTTGTTTTGTAGCATTTATTTACCCAGACTGCAAAGGAGACCCCGATGTACAGGTGCGCACACTCATACACCCATTCAGTCTAATGTTTCTACTTAGGTGACTGCCTTAATACAGTTTATCTTAGGCTGAACTACCCAACCTGGTAGCCTCAGCGCACACACAAACACACGCACACATACACACACACACTAAAGCTGTTTGTTTCAATGGCAGGGAAAATTGCAGCTTTAAAGACATCCTAGATTATGTCTGAAGGTTCTCAGTCATCCAGGTCATCGTAGTCAAAGGAGCTTGCAAAGAAAAGCGCCTGGACTTCTTTAAGTTACTTGAAGACGTTTCACCTCTCATCCGAGAGGCTTCTTCAGTTCTAAGGTCAAATGGTGGAGAGTCCCACATATAAACCTGGTGGGAGTGTCCCCCCACAGAGGGACAAAAGGACCCCCTGATGATCCTCTAATCGCCTGAGCCAAGGTGTGGAACTGGGTGTGGGTCCCAATCAGCCAGAGTTTCGGGTGAGTTCATTGTGAAACCTGGCCCCACCTTATCATGCGAATTCCTGAGGTCAGATGGCCCAGGGTGTGAGTGGGCGTTAAGGCGTCTGGGAAGGGATCTCAAAACTGGATTATAGATGGCAGAGAGTTGGTGTCGTAAACCACCGCCTCTGTTCAAAGATGGTCGCTCACAGTGGACATAGATGGCTTCTTTCACTCCTCTTTCAAACCATCTGTCCTCTCTGTCCAAAATGTGAACATTGGCATCCTCGAAAGAGTGTCCTTTATCCTTAAGATGCAGATGGACAGCTGAGTCTTGTCCTGTGGAGGTGGCTCTTCTGTGTTGTGCCATGCGCTTGTGAAGTGGCTGTTTGGTCTCTCCAATGTAGAGGTCTGGGCATTCCTCGCTGCACTGTACGGCATACACCACGTTGTTAAGTCTGTGTTTTGGCGTTTTGTCTTTCGGGTGAACCAGTTTTTGTCTGAGTGTGTTGCTGGGTCTGAAGTACACCGGGATGTCATGCTTGGAGAAAACCCTCCTGAGTTTCTCTGATACACCGGCTACATAGGGGATGACAATGTTGTTGCGTCTGTCCTTCTTATCCTCCCTCGCTGGTGTCTGATCTTCTTTTCTGTGCATCTTTGCTGACTTTAAGAATGCCCATTTAGGATAGCCGCACGTTTTGAGTGCTTCCTTTACATGCACTCAAATGCACTTACATGTTCCTTCTTTTTCCCTTCAGGCTTAGAGGGAACATGTTCTGCCCGGTGGTGTAGGGTCCTAATTACTCCAAGTTTGTGTTCCAGAGGGTGATGGGAGTCAAACAGGAGGTACTGGTCCGTGTGTGTGGGCTTCCGGTAAACTTCGATGTTGAGGTTGCCATTCTCTTCAATGTGCACAGCGCAGTCCAGGAAAGGCAAACAGTCGTCCTTTGTGTCTTCCCTGGTGAACTTGATGTTTTTATCCACAGCGTTGATGTGCGCAGTGAAGGATTCCACTTCTTGTGTCTTGATTTTGACCCAGGTGTCGTCTACATATCTGTACCAGTGGCTGGGTACTCTTCCTTTGAAAGAGCCAAGAGCCTTCCTTTCCACTTCCTCCATGTAAAGGTTGGCTACAATAGGTGACACGGGGGAGCCCATGGCACAGCCATGTTTTTGTCTGTAATAGCCTTCATTGTATTTGAAATATGTAGTGGTGAGGCAGAGGTCTAACAGTGTGCAAATCTGATCGGGTGTGAAGTTGGTCCTGTCCTCCAAGGAGTTGTCTTCTTGTAGTCGTTTTCTGGTTCACCCGAAAGACAAAACGCCAAAACACAAACTTAACAATGTGGTGTATGTCGTACAGTGCAGCGAGGAATGCCCAGACCTCTACATTGGAGAGACCAAACAGCCACTTCACAAGCACATGGCACAACACAGAAGAGCCACCTCCACAGGACAAGACTCAGCTGTCCATCTGCATCTTAAGGATAAAGGACACTCTTTCGAGGATGCCAATGTTCACATTTTGGACAGAGAGGACAGATGGTTTGAAAGAGGAGTGAAAGAAGCCATCTATGTCCACTGTGAGCGACCATCTTTGAACAGAGGCGGTGGTTTACGACACCAACTCTCTGCCATCTATAATCCAGTTTTGAGATCCCTTCTCAGACGCCTTAACGCCCACTCACACCCTGGGCCATCTGACCTCAGGAATTCGCATGATAAGGTGGGGCCAGGTTTCACAATGAACTCACCCGAAACTCTGGCTGATTGGGACCCACACCCAGTTTCACACCTTGGCTCAGGCGATTAGAGGATCATCAGGGGGTCCTTTTGTCCCTCTGTGGGGGGACACTCCCACCAGGTTTATATCTGGGACTCTCCACCATTTGACCTTAGAACTGAAGAAGCCTCTCGGATGAGAGGTGAAACGTCTTCAAGTAACTTAAAGAAGTCCAGGCGCTTTTCTTTGCAAGCTCCTTTGACATCCTAGATTAGCCATTAGCTTGTCTTGTTTAAAGTGTACCTATTGGACATCCATTAATCAATTAAGACTTCTAGTCACAGTGGATGATCACATATCTAAAAGATGTGGAATTTGCTTCTAGGTGTTGCCTTTCACTTTGAGGTACCCTTTTCTTCCCTCCCATCCCTGGTGACACTCTCCTTCTGAAAAACCTTGGATCTCATCAAAAAGTAACTAACTCTAAAATTCAGACACTTATTTTACCAACCAGAGTTCCCACTCTGGCAGAGCTCTCAGAAATCTCACAGAAACACTGCCATTCACCGTCAACTATCCAATCATTACTCTTTATCATGACACCATTCTATACTACTAAAACTAGATGCAGTCATCGGGATATACCTGCTGTGCTTTTCATGGTTAAGCATCAGTGACATACTTGTAGTTGCAGTTGATATCAGACACTCTCCAGATGTTTTGAGTATCGAAGCCCATCCTCTTGACCTCCATTTCCATTCTCTGACGTACATGATCACCTACAAACACACATAGAACATGGACCGAGGGTATAAATGAAAAATGCCCTCTCAAACATTTACTTGTTCTAAAACTGTGAACAAATGTGTGTGAACCTGGGCGACAAAGATGAAGGTGCTGATCTTCATCGTCAGCGCTGCCTCCTAGACACCACGCGTGATAGGCCAGGGCAAACAGGTCCTCCAGCCGTGATGGGTGTGCTATGGCCCGGTTCAGACGTTTGACCCACTCCTGGCACTGCTTGAACGTTGCAAAGTGGCATCTGTGGAGATTAGAAAGATTAGTGAGATCCAACAAACCCTTCATGCACTGGGGACTAGGAGAAAAAAAACAAAACAATAAATCAGCTGTTCTGTGATTTTCCAGCCTTTAAACCAGAGTAGTAATGTGGTTGCTTAATAATGAGGAACCAAAATGCTGCTGGGCACATCTGCTACAGAGTATGCAACGGTTCCACTGGTTTTAAACTTTACAGATGTTCATGAACACATAAAGATGAGAATTTACCAACACCCTTTATTACCTTTGAAACCTTAGTTTCAAAGAAGTATTACCTACATATTATTTTACATTTCCTATCTAAGGTGGGCGAATGACAGTGCGTCACAAGTTGTGACTGAAATCATCAATGACTACAAGTACAGTTCAGTTCTGCAAAAACACATAATTTGACTCTTTCTCCATGTCAAGTCCTTTACATTATTGCTTAATTTGATCTCAAGTCAAACTGAACTCCAAATTCGGTCAGTCTGTTGTAATGTGTACAATTTACAATTGGTAATGTGTAATATGAACAGTTTCCTAAATGAACCCATAATATTACTAATTCAAATGTGTATCAGAGTACTGTGCTGTAAGAGAGTGTAAGTGAGGGGCTCTCCTTACCTGACCACTTTAGAGTCTTTGCAAATGATGTGCAACTGGAACATATCTCTGCTCTCTACACTTTCTATCAGCCTGAGAGGCACCTGCAGAGGGAGACAGAGAGCATGTGCATTTAGCCTGATGGCCCACTGTGTGAGCAGACAGCACACTGGCAGAGAAATTACCACCCTCTGGTCTAGTACAGACTGTATCCAGGTTAGACACACTAAGTAAACCTTTAACCTGACTGCAGAGGAACAAAAGGCCTCACTGGTGTCCCAACTTTGCCTCTAAAACTGTTATGATACCAAGTGACAGCTACAAACCTGCTGTCTCTTATGCTTTTCAAGCAGGTAAGTGGTACTTTAGAGTAAGATGTTAATGAACCCCCGACGAGGTTTAAAAAATCCCTTATGGACAAACCTTTGAGCATAAGGACTATGTATGTGCACTTTTTACAAATAATGGCCAGTTTAATTCATGAGAGAGAGTGCTGGCGACACAGTCATTTCACAAAATGATTAATCCATCTACCACTCTGCTGAATGTAAATTACAGTTTGGCCTCAGTGCATCCCAATCATGTAAAGTGAAGAGGAGCTTAATGACAGCTGTCTAGACTATGGCAGAGGGTGATGTTTTATCATATGGTACTCACAGATATGTCAATGTCCACACCTGGGTAGGTCTAAAACACAGTGACACCATGGAGCACAGACAAGGAGAGAAGGAGGGAGGGAAGAAATAAGACAGGAGGAAATGGAAAAAAAACAAAACAACAAACTATTAAACCCAAAAAGGAGGCATTGGGAAATGAAGAGTTAAAAGGAAAGTAAACACCAAAGAGGCAGCGAGATGAAAAGACAACCGAGCGGATCACGCTGTGCACTATTTGTAGCACATGGCCAAGTCAAATGGAAATCATGAAGAGAAAGACAAACACAGGCGGGAGCAAAGGGCAAGAAAACAGCTTAAAAGTAAGAGGCTGTAAAGAGTTGTGAAGGGGAGGTGTGGGTGAAAGGTTGTTTGCTGGCATTCATGCAGTTCATGTGTGCTTCTGGGGTCAAGGCAGGAGTCTGTCTAAGTAGGAAATCAGTTTGATAAGGACTGTTAGTCTGTGACATTTGAACTTTGTGTGGTAATCTCACTCTCCTCTGCTTAAAGTTAAGGTGAGGACGTGCCTCGGTGATTGGCCCTCGCCACCTCCTTCGTTTTTAAAACTGTCATCTTTTCCAGAAGCTGAATCCTTCTGGAAAAGATGACATGGATCGGGGAAGAAGGATTTTCACTGCCAGTGAATGCAAACAACCAGCCTGTTTGTATTTGAGCAAGGCCTGACGTCAGCAGGAGCGAGCTGGTGGAGAGCACTGCCAGCCTGGATGTCACATTAAACCTTTGTGGTTTCAGGATTAGAGGGTCTAGTGCTCCTGTGATTTCACCTTGGTACAAACAACTACATGCCAAGTAAGCTAAAAGTGCTCTACGGGTGCCCCATTGAAAGTTTATTTCCTTGTTGCCACAGTTATTTCTTAATAAAAACTTATATGGGGGAAGGGAAAAAGTCTAATTGCATCCAAACTAAACATCCTTCCCTCTCCTCTGCTGGTGGCATAGGGCTCTGGCAGAAGTGACAGTTCTGTGATTCTTTGTTAGGTTTGTTGTTGGAGACATGCACTCACATTGATCACTGAGTCCTTGAACTTGATGTGAAGTCTGTAGTTAGAAATGGCAATGATGGCTTCATCAGCACGGCCAAGATATTCCACACCTTCCCCCTGAAGAACTGGGAACGGCACCTGCAAAGACCCAAAAACAATGGAACTGTTTAAGTCTCATGTGCATGAAACATTACACCAGCACGCATTTAACAGCTTTATTCAATCTACTGGAAGTCTAATCCTGACAGAACATATTATGTTATTGCCGCGTCCTCAGTTTTGGTGCAACTCATTCTAAATATTGATTTTGGGAATGTCATTTTTGGACAATGACAAATTAAATTTAACTTTGACTGAAAAGCCAGACCATTAATGTCTGTACTACTGTGGATTTTTTTAGATGGTCAAAAAAAGAAAAAAAAAAGTAATCTCAGAGCAAAACAGCAAGATATGTGACATGATCTGTTAAGCTCCTTGTCATACTTTTAGAGGTACTTAAACTCAAATATCATATTGGCATGGCATTTCATTTTTATAAGCAATACCCAGCATAGCAGACAGTTTGTGATCATCCTGTCAGAGTAATATTGAAGATAAAAGAAAAAGAGGGACATGAGAAAAAGTGTGCATGTGTAGCTGTCCAATTAGGGCATATGAGTTTTACAGAAGAGCCTTTGTTAGCACAGAGGGGCTGGTTGGTGGGAGGGAGACTGTCTGCTCCGGTGTAGAGGGAGAGGGATCCCAAACTGTCCATTAACATTCCATGGCCATTTGATTAGTCGCAGCCAAGCCCTGGCTTCAGCTGCAACGAGACCCCGACATTAAGGTAATTGCTTCCCAACAGAGGTTAACAGAACATTTTTCATTTCATTCTGAGGCAGGGTATTATCTTAAAAGTCGACAGAGTGGAAGAGACACATGGTTGCACGTGCAAACTCCTAAAACATCTTTTCATTTATCTAAAACCGGAAGCTTTTAATCAGTTTCAGACCAGCTGCTCTTGTTGTTATTCTGTTTACTTACTTTACTGCTTTTTCAATATAATTAAAAAAAGATGCACTGAAACAAAAGATCTTGAATAAATGGTGTTGACCAGGAGCACAAGTGTTAGATTATAAAATAACTTTGTGAAACACTCTCGGCTTGGTGATGAACTGGGGGACTGTGTTAGGTCCATTCCGTCTTGACTATAACACACTTTTTTTCCTTAGTTGTCACTTGGATGCGATTGGCACGAGCACAGTTATCGCTATGGCTGCTTCAAACTAATGAAAAGTGCGACACCGGTCTTGTTGTTGAGTTGCTAAGTAGTGAGGAAAGTGTTGCTTAGAGACAACATTACCTCATTCTGTATTAGCATGCACTGCTGAGTCACGCTGAAGAGGACCCACTAGTGCATGTTAAAAAAAAGACAACATGCAGCAGAGCAAATGCAAGGCTATAGCAGGCCCACTTGAAACAGCTAACACTGCTGAAAGAAGAGCTCCACAGCACAAAAAGCTAAATGTGACCGATATTCCCATCACTCCATCTAGTCCAACAGACTATTTACTCTCATGCCAAATTGCATAAAACTCTAAAATAAAGCAGGACTATTATGTAGAAATCCCATCGAGTGGCAAGAGGTCAAAAGATGTTGATGATGGCTGATCCATAAAAATGTTGTTTTTTTTAAAAGCCCTGATATTTATCACTGCACCTGCTGCTCATCAATAACTGAAAACTTCCACATGAATCGAGACAGGAAGCATGACGAGGGAAAAAAAAAAAGAGTGTAGCTTAAACTGGTAAATGGAGCACATAGTACTCTGCGCTCAGACATCAGCAGAGCCAAATATAGGAGCAGCAGCCCCCTCCTTTTCGGCATAATAGAGCGGGACTTTGAAATATTTTTGGGATTAAAATATTCCAGTTTTTCAACTGCAGCTCAAGCAAATTGGAAGTGACAGGAGGACAAACGGCGCTGACACCTAGGTTAAGCTTAAAAACCATGTAGCTACTGACTGAGGAAAAGGACTGACGATACCGTTTTACAATATATAAAAGGAAAACGCCACAAAAGCAAAGGAAAGGTATACGATTTCATTAAATACTGGCTCAGTGGCAATAGAAATAAACAAATTCAGGTAGAGAGTGTACACATTTCTCTACTGTGGAAAAGACTTGAAGTGTGTTGCTAGGAGTGCCATAGTTAACATGCTGTACAGACTGCAAGCTGCATTAAACAAGCTGTGCTCCAAAAGTAGGTGCATGAGTCACTGGCAGCCAGCAAGTGCAGCAGAAGATACTGTGTCACGTTTCCTCTATGAAGCCTTCAGCAGCAGAAATATGACGAGAGAGAGAGAGAAAGAGAGAGAGAAAGAGAGAGGAGGGGAGGGAGGGAGGGTAGAAAGCCCCATTTAAAGAGGAAAAAAAAGAAAACACTGACTTCTGAGTCGTGACTTCCAGTTTAAGCAGCCTGCCTGTTAGGACATGCACGTGAGCAAATGTACGCGCAACTGAAAGCATGCTCCATGACTTGCACGCACGCAGGAGGGAAGGCAGTAGGGTAATAAATACAGTGGGGTGGGGAAATGCCTCCAATTTGTCCGCAGTAAGAGACATCAGCTGTCAGTGAAACCATCATGGGAGAGCCTACACATGCACAAAAAGTCACACAAAAGCACAGAGACAATGTGTGACTCCATGTGTGAATGCAAGGGGAAGGGAAGCAAGCGTAAGAGTGCAGAAACAGAAAGATTCTGCCATAAGAATTCAGCAGATTAAAAGACACTCTCATAAACTTTGCTAGCAGACTATGATACAGCCATGCTTCCTTTGCACACTGCTCAGCTGGAAAAAATATACAAAAGACCTTTGACACACAGAGCCCTTTAAAGCATAGCACTTTAATAATAAAACATTTGAACAGGTTGATACTCCCTGCAGTTCACTAGAAACCAAGTGGCTTCAATTGAAAGCCACAAAAAAGAAACAACAGATAGTGACCCCAGGCCCCTCCTCCCTCCACTTTTCCTTTGTCCAGTGCTCCAGACACATGATGCTAAGCTCCATTAACCAGCAGACAGCCACAGAGTGCCAGCTTAACACCAGAGGGTCAAGCGCAAGTTAGCCATCACAGTTCTGCTACTTGTATCCTCACATGGAACAGACTTTGAAATCCTTCTCAGTTAACTGACCTAAATGTTTCTGAACCTTTTTATCCTCTGCAGCGGCTTCTAATTTATTTATGTAAAACATTTTTGGAACAGCTTGGGGTAGTTTATTGCAAACTATGCAATTGCAGTATGGCTCACATATACAAACCTCTCAAGTAAAGTCTCTACTGTATTTAGAAGTTGATCTTCAACAGGCCAACTACATATATGTATTTAGCCTTTTTATGTTAATAATATGAACATTTACATTTATATTCATAAAATAAATGCTTTAAAGTAGGTCAAGCACAAGTGCTCCTTTACAACCAATGCACTTAAAGAAAGGCCTGAGCTACAATTCAGTCCTTTCATATGTACATGCAAAACAACTTCCTGCTCTCCTTATTAAAGCTTTGCATAAAAATATCCCTTATCTTTACATGCCGGCTTAATTCAGAACCAGTTTTAAAAAAGTTTACTGAAGAGAATTTGTTTTCTTATTAGAACTCTATGATACTTTATCTGTAGAGAGTGTGGGCAATTGCTGCATTCAAATGGAAATACTTGCTATTCTAATTGCTAATTAATTTTGTCAGTGTTTAGCACAGGAAAAAGTTGAGCTACATGACAGTGAAAAAAACAAAAGCATTCCTCTGGGTCCCCATCACCATCACTTCTTCCATGTCTGACCTCAAGCCTGTCGGGTTGAGACTTGTGCAGTAATATCTCGGAAATCATGAGATGACCAGGCGTCAAGGTGAGGGTGTTTCAGAGGAACATTGATTTTATTAGCCACCAAGATTTAACATAACGTCACAACCTAGAAGCGCCACACTTGTTCCTGGTTTTCTAATATTAAGTCATGTTGCTGGGCGTGAGAGCAGACGGGACCGTGCTGTAGAAGTGGTTGTCACCTCACCTGAAGGCTTTCATCCTCCTTCACCAGCTCCTTCTGGGGGAACAAATCCTTGGCCTTGATGTACTCCAGACTGGGAGGCCCCTCTTCACCCTGTCAGACACAAACACAATCCAGCGATAGAAAGATAAATACTTCCGTCATGATTCATGTCAACATATCAATGTGAGACTACATATGAGAAACTGAAGCAACACACAAAGTCCATATAGTTTGTTGATAGCAATACTGAAGCAAGTGAAGAGACATGAGACGATCAATACAACCAAACCCAGAGTTAATATTCTCACTGCTTTTATCCAGGTCATTAGGCTTTGGTAGTTCATTGGTTCATACATGCCAGGTAGAGTTTTGCAATCTCCTGCAGCCAGCTCAGACATCACGTAGGAGATTAAAAATTTACTACAAGGGCCCTAAAATTGTACATTTGAAGAAGAAAAAGAAAAAAAAAAAAGTAGTACACAACCTTGTGTTAGGTCAATGTGCCAAACCATTTAAAATGTTTATTACTTGCTTATGACTGACAGTTTTCCTGCCTGATGAATACTAATGCTGAAAAAGAAATGCAACTTTTGATGTTTGCAGTGTGTTTGCTTTGGCACTGCAGTGCAGGTGGTTACTGCAAGTGTAAAAGGTGACTGGGTGTAGTGCAAACAAATATACTGTGATTAACTTGAGGATTTTACCTTTTTAAAAAAAAGGTTTTTCATGAGTCATGCTTCACTATAGTTTAAAAAGTTCCTTGGGGCATAAAAAAAATACATACAGATAATAAATGTAACTATTTTGATTGCAAATATGATTTGCAAATATTTCTGCAGTTTCTTAGAAATTACAAAAACAAAAAACAAAAACAAAAAAACAGCTGCAGTCTTTTCAAGTTCACTTCTCTTTTAATAGATGGTCGGCTAAAATTAGACTGCAACACTTTAAGGAGTGGCGGAGATGAGAACGAGAGGAACAAAGAGGGCAGTCGAGTCTGTCCTTGAAGCTTAGGGGCCTGTGTCCAACTCGGGCTGAGCAAATATGTTCATGAGGTCATACTTCAATCACTGGACTTAAAGGGGTGAAAAGCAATCACATGATGAAACTGAAGGACATGCCCTTGGCTTTTATTCTCTTTAATCCCTATTCTAAAAACACCAATGTTTTGCAAATAATTTTTTATAATCTTTTTTTTAAAACTACATAATTCAAAAGTAAGCACATTAAGCAAATTAACATCTTCCCCCAATATACCATTCTATACTCTATAGTGTATATAGTAGAGCAGGGCGATCTGACCAAAAATATTTATCACGATATACATTTGAAAATTTGCGATAAAATTTGCGATAACGATATAATTAATTATAACTGACAATATAATTGACACTAAACAAAATACTTTACAACTCCACAACTTTATTAGTGCAAAAAAACCCAAACATCAATGTATTTTCACTTAAACAAGCAGCTGTTTTTTTATGTGCATTAAATTTATATAAAAATGTAACAGTGCAAATTCCTTGCTGACAGTTTAACCAAAAGGCATTTCTGGTGGCCGACATATCCTCAGCATAACCATGTTTAATATCCACAAAACTTAAGAGGTTATACACACAATACGGTAATATTATGTTGAAGCACAGTACGTATCACTCCGCCAGGTTCCTGCCTACGATAGCCGTAATGCTCTGACAATCCATCAAGCGGTGTGGCTTCGTAGCTTAGCAAAGTCGTACTAAAACATTTGACAGATTTTCCAGCGCCGTGTACGACATGAAATCGTTTCGAGGTCAGTAAACACAACCAGAATTCATACATAAGGCACACGGGATTATAAGGGGCACTGTCGATTTTCAGAAAAATCAAAGGATTGATTTTAAGTGTGCCGTATTTTCCAAACAACACGGTAATACCGACGGCCCGCTAGCATGCGCTACCAAAAATAGTGCTTTGTTGTGTATCTGACGGACGAAAGCTAAACCAGTTTCACACCACTGAAGTTGCAGCATTTTTACAAACCAATTCTGGTTGATCCGTTTCATTTAACGATCCACTTTCGCTCTTCTCATTCTGCGTCGCCGCCATGTGCGTATGTTAACAAAGGCACTGCGCATGCGCATTTTACCCATATTCTATCTCAATATTTCATTTTCCTATCGTTGCCCAAAATTACACCGGTATTACCGTGAACGGTATGATATAGCCCAGCCCTAGTATATAGTATGGTGCATTAGTGCGGTACATGTCCAACAATTTTCTAGCTTTGTGCTATAACACGAATAAGTTCCAATCCTTCTTGTTCAGGTGCTGTGTCATTTCTGCCACTTTACTGCTCTGCTGGATTTTTACTTTTCCATTTGAGTACGACCCTGTGTCATTTTGGTTTTATGATAAAATCAGAAATAGAGGCCTAACTGGGTGGTTTATTTCTGTGAATCATATCCACGGAATCTTCTAGCATCCCACCAAGATAGTTATAGTATATTTAAAAAAACAAATAAACCACACAACAGCAAAGTATCAGTTAGGTGAAATTATTGAATTTTAAAAAGCAAAATGAAAAAAGATCCCATGCATATTAAACCAACCCCCCCCCCCCCCCCCCCCCCCAAAAAAAATGGCACGAGGCGTCGAGATCAATTACAGTATTGTGTTTGAAAATGTTGTTTAATTTTAAAATACGGATTCGAATACAAGACAATAAGAACAAAGTGAAATTAACCTGAAAATGAAAAACCTTTAACACTGCATCCCAAGAGGAGGACATGCTGAAATTTCAGGAATTATATCAGAAACCAACTGATGTCTGACCACAGAGAACTCCTGCCGTGTTTACAGTGGTTACATCTTTAATCCGGAGGCTCAAACTGGTAATTAAACCACACGATAAGCATACCACCCATTGGGCTGGTAACAGATGGACATAGTGTCCCTACAGTGACAACCCCTCACCTACAAGTCACCAATCACCAACATTTTCCTAAAAGCATCACATCACAAGTAATAATGACAATGCCAAGGCAGTATTTTTCAGCTTATGTGACATAGCTCCATCAGTAGGTAATAATTACAGTGAGCTAAAAACATACATCTGTGATAGCACAGGTGCTGTCATGGATGATGAGAACTTTTGGCCGATGATGAAAACAGTTGGCACCCCAAGGTGGCTAAGCAGTGGAGGAGAGGATGGCTGGATGCAGCTCTAGATTTAGGTATTGCATGGACAAAACAGCACAGGTGTCAAATTCTTGGCAACCCTTGGAAGGGAGAATATCCAGCTACCAGGGCTTTCCCTCTCTCAAAAAGGGCCTTTTGAGGTAGGCACGGGGGTGGAAGTCTGACAATGGGAGAGAAAAGTGATAAATCCCAACTGAAAGTCATCTGTTAATTTATTATAGTATAAGTTGCAATAAACAGTGGTGGTGATGATTGCCACAGAGGTGGGTGTCATGGTGAATGTGTCCATGTGAGGCATTTAAACCCCCTAATGAGTTGCTCCAGTGGTAAGTGCTATCTAGCATTACTGCAGGCTCCGTTTCCTCCAAATGTTGCCTTCACATTCACGGTAATGCTGTGTTTCCATCTTCATATAAATGCACACTCAAAATGAGGGGAGAGTGGTGGTTTTGTAATGCAACGATCAAGTAAAGTGTGCTGTGTGTGAGGAAGAGGAAAAAACTCCTGTTCAGTGACTATCATCTATATTTAGACCAGATAAATATGCTTTAATGAGTGTTGTTGTTTGGTAACAAACAGAAATCTGATAGAAAATGGGTTGAAACTCCTTTTAGTTTTCATGTAAATTCTAGCAAAGCCACCATGATGACACTCATTTGTTGTTCTCAGTAGCTCTGAATCGGTATCACAACTTGAATGTTAGCATGAATGTCTTGATGCATTCTCAATCATCCAGGAAACTAAATCTCCAAAAAGTTGATTCTGTTCATCTGGACGTAGCGTTTTGTGGGAGAAACGTTTCGTCACTCATCCAAGTGACTTCTTCAGTCTCAGCTGACTGCAGGCTGAAGAAGTCACTTGGATGAGTGACGAAACGTTCCTCCCACAAAACGCTACGTCCACATGAACAGAATCAACTTTTTGGAGAGGTAGCATGAATGTTTTCACTCCAGTTGACTGCTTGTAATTAAGATTATATAGTATCACACGAATGGCGTTTTCCACCAAATCAAATGTTAAAATCCTCAGTTTAAAAACACCAACTTGTGGTGCCTCTCTAAGAAGAAACACATTCTGGTTGTCCCAGAATGTGGTTGTCCCCTCCTCCAAATCCTTTTGAAATGCAACCCCACTAATCTGTTGACCTTTTACCCTGAGCCAACAGGTGGCATCACACTGACGAGGCAGTTGTGCAACATCAACATTACTTATGTTCACCTGAGAATTGGTGTATTTATTATGACTGTGGCCATCAGTCAGAGGGGTCCTATGAGGTCATCACGCGCTGATCGACCACCACATCAAATTACTTCAGCCACTCAGTCCCTCTGAGAAATTCAATTACAATCAATTACTCTAAAGTTAACCAAAACCAACCTCCAAATCAGTTTTTCCTGTAAAAATGTGTCAATTTACATCATAATATCTTACAAATAAAAAAAAAAAAGCAAACGCACTTGGACCACAGCCACACACTTTCATCTCCCATCAACAATCCATCTAATCTGGTTTGGTTTCCAAATACCCCAGGCAGCATTACCTGGTAGACTCTTGGCCACATTTATACTTTTCTCTTGCAGAGCTATGACACAGCATTTCTCTGATTCCCACAAGTACACGATGTACTTTAAAGACAAGAAGAGCTAACTAAAAGTTGCGTATGTGTTGCCCTAGAAGCACAAGACACTACCTGATGAGCTACTGCTATTAGCTTATATTAACAGCAATAGATTTAAATACCACAGGAACAGACTCATTGAACTACATGAAACATGGATATATGCACATTTCAGCTTCATAGATTCTTTGCACAAAGATGATGCTTAAAGACCTAGCTTTAAAAACCGTCATTACATTTGGAGACTTTTTTGGAGGGAGTTTATTTTGTCCATATTGTGATTTTTGTTTCCACAAGCAGACAATCAGCTTACAGAAGATTAAAGGAAAACAGGGATGCTCTCACTTCTAAACAGCTCCCAAAGATGGAGCACAGCTTGTCCTGTGCCCAACACGTTTTTGCTTCGTCACTGCTGCGAGCCTGTGCACCCTCCCCCACCTTTGTCCAACCAGCTCAAAAAGCTGGAGCTGACAGGCATGCGCGCATACGCCTCCGTGCATTTACCAAATATAAATGTCAGAGTTGATAGCACATGAAACATCAAGATAACAATAATAACCAAAACAGTATCAGCTATGATATCAGCTACTGTAGCAGCCAATGAGACAGCCGTGGCAAGGCAGATTATTCCCTCCACATGCACGCTGGTAATGCACAGTCACTTTTTCCAAGTTTTACTTCTCTGGAGAAAACATGTGTGAAAACGGTCCTGCATGTATGCAAATGGAAACAGGACAGAATAGGTAGACAAAGTAAAAGAGACATTGGCACAGTGTTCATGAATAAATGTCTGGTTTCCATGGATACGACAGCCTCTTTTTAGAGGCCCTTTCACCCAAAAGCTTTTTCTAACAATTTTCTGTCCTTACTCACCAGATTATTTACTTAATCTGACTGGTGCTTTGTCCCAGAGTTTTTCGGATTAGAGAAGCACTACAGGATGCCGAGGTGACCTCCTGAATATGTGGACAACACGCACTTACATCTCTGCTTTTAACTGTTCGGTCATTTGCCGTGTTGGACATGATAAATATATTAAACAATGATTCTAAATAAAAAAGTGAGGGGAAAAAGGACGAAAATGACTGCAGGCAGAGGGTGCAGAGACAGGGCAGAATGAAAAACATTTTATATAAACATTAAAAATAACCAGGCCAAAGATATTTTTCTGAGTAGAGCTAGGGAGCAGATTCTAAGTAAAAAAGTCAAGATCAAAAATGGCAGACTATGACAAATCTCTCTAAATACATTTCTTTCTCCTTGTCCCGTTGCCGCCTACATTAATGTTCAATCGATCACTGTGTTCTAAACAATCAATCCCATTTTTGTGTTATAACTGGGCAGTACTCCAAGTACTGAAAAAATAAACTGGGCAGGGTTTTCTTTACGTGAATAGAATTCATCCAAAATGCACAAAATTGGAGTAACACTTTGTAGCACAGTAAGAACAAATCAATCAAGGTAAACACACAAACAAGCGAGTTAAAGCAAAAGCATGAACCGATGGCCCTGACAGTCTAGGTGTCTGATGGCTCTGATGTCTTGCGAGGGACATGTTGGTGTTCTGGTTTAGACACTTACAAGACAAGTCACTGCTAATCTATAAAAAGTTCTCCTGTGTGGACCATTAACATATTAAGTGATTTGTTTGTTGCACTTTACTTTGTGGTATTTGCCCTACTTATCAACCAGTGGTATATGTCACTCAAATTGGTAGTCAAGTCGACTGACTGCCTTCAAGTTGACAATTTAACTTTCACATTTAACTATCACTTTGCCTGTTGCCTCTTGAAGATGGTGCAGTTGATCGACATTCCACAGTCTCTTGTCACTATCTGTATGGACGCCCCTTAAACATTTCTATCCTCTTCCAGGAAGACAATACCTATATCCACAGGACATGAGGCATCACTGAATGGTTTGACTTTCAAAACACCAAATGAGGAAAAGGGTTATGGTGGCAAAAGCCCTTACTGGGACACATTTGTGTTAGTTTTCCCTTTAATGCTTTACCCCTTGAAAGTCTTCTAGGACCCGTGAAGGTCTGTTCTGAACTGAGTGGTTTCTGCCATATTTCAGGCCTGTCTTTAAAACAGAATGACTGGGTGTCATTCACAGAGGTGGTTGTCTATATTGGTGAACCACAAAGCAATATAATAAACTGGCTGGCATTATCCCAAAAAAGGTTTGCATAAACGTTCACATAGGTTAGTACAGACTTTGGTTTGGTATGGCTATACTGAGACAACAAATACAAATTAAGTACCTTTCCTTTCAATAACTTGCTACGCACTTTGCTTTTTCCCCAGTCCCTCATCTCTGTTGTGTTGTCTTCCTCGGGGGTCATAACACAAAGTCTGTTTACCGTTTATTTCCACCTTGGCATTAGGCAGAGAGTTAGCATACAGCCTGATACAGCCTAAAGGCACATCCACCAATAAGCTTTTGGCTTTACTTACACTGCTGATTTATTTAACTAGTGGGAATAATAGAATCTGAGTCATGGAAAAATCTTATCCAATTCAATTATATGTTTATAGTTCCATTTACTGCAGACAACATTGCACAGTGTACATTAGAATAGTAACTGAAGATGCCCCCGCAACTGTGGGATCACAACAATGGTGGCCATGATGAAAATGATGGAGCCTCCTTCCACAGGAGAAGACTGACAGCGCTCTGATCCACTTAAGCAACAAAGGATGGGGATACTAAATTATACAGACACTGACGCAGGAGAAGTGCCGACTCAGCTGCGTCACAGACATATTGGAGAGAGATCATAAATTGCGGAACGCCTGGCTACATCTGTTCACAGAGAAAGGAGAGGGAAAATGAGCAGCTGTACTCTTCCTACCTGACAGCTTTTCAAACAAAGCTTTCTTTAAAAAAAAATTGTGACAATATAATTTTCGCCAGTATTATTAAAATCTTTTTTGGAATCTGTATTGTATAAAGAAACAGAGGAATAGCTCGATAAATCTCTAGGTGAAATATATGTGATAATTCTGAAAGGATCTCAGCATGCCAGTCCTCTACTGTGGCTTAACCATCTGAAACACTTTGGATCACTATGAAATACTAGTACAGACTTGCATGTGTCCCAGTGGCTAGATCAGTCTCATTTTCATATTTTATAGTTCCCAAAACTTTCAAAAGGTTCACATTTGTAGTTTTTGAAAAAAAATATTTTGTTCAACTTATCATTTCCATGAAAGTTTTTGAAATACATCTTTCCCTCTAGATGTGTTATATACCTGCAAAACTACTGATGCTTTCTTGGTGCTAAGTAACATTTTTTATATTATATTATATTATATTATATTATAAAACGTGGAAGGGCTAAAATTTCACTGATTCTTTTATCGACCACATACTCAAAGTGTGATAACTGAAAGAATGCTAGCTTTATAATTTGCGAGTAATTAAGTTTCACCGAGTGGTGAAAATAAACACGTTCACCTATGAATTCACAAGATTAATGATTATTTTCACCACCTGTATTTCCTTTGTTGTTTTCTTTTAAATATCCTTTAAAAAGTTTCATCACCTGTTCCTCTGATAATGTCTCTGGCCAAAGCAGCTGGCTCTTGATCTGCCCATTTTGTATGGGAAGAAAGTAAAATCCAAACACCCCCTTTTATGTGAGCATGAAACAGAAAGTCTGAGTTAACAAAGAAAGTTGATAACTACAGTCCTCATACTAGTGACAAAATAGCTAACACAAAGAAAGTCTGGCTATGGAAAGTCTGCTGGCTTCAAAGGTAAGTGTCATTTTTTTAACAATGTATATCTCAAATTACTGGCATTTATGTGTATGAAGATTTTTTTTTTATTTACTGGGTATCTTACCAGACATTGTTTATATCAGCCTCAAAAAATGAACTTTAGGTGGCTACTAACATGGGACTCTTGGCAGGAAAGTGTGATTTGATTTAATGCGTAGTTGAAAAGCTGACCTCCTGAAGGTTAGCAGTTAATGGCCACATTGTACTGCCTGTGCTCATTACCTGCTAACCTTGAGGGGGTCAGAGGTCAACATCCTTGGTTGTCAACCTTTTCTTTACCATCTCAAGGCATAAACAAAAACAAACACCTGTTCTACATGCCTCTTCCTCATAGCCCATGTACATCCTAACTCAAAGCAGGACCTTCACTGCAGTGAACACTTTGGTGCTCCGGGACTGCAACAGAGAATGCATGAAAACATCTTACCCATCCTAGTCCCAGCAGCTCCCCACCCCCCTCTCCTCCCTGTCAGTCAACATACCAGCAGCTCAAAGCTGTCCATCCGACAGAGGTGAATGATGACAGCAATAGAACCACCTTTTCATCGCCTCGTACTCTAGAACATTCTGAGATAATTCAATTATTTATATTAAGTTACTGCTGTTACTTAATAACTGCAGCGCTCGTGTGTTGAGCAGCACCCCCACCCTCCACTACCTGGAAGGGAGGCAGAAACAAACAGGCGGATGAGATAGAGAGAGGAGGGCCCTAAAACACACCCATCGGAAACAAATGAAACACTTACAAAGCAGTTGAGCATGGAGCAGGACACCCTTACTGCGAGGCTCATGTCGAGGAGAGGCAGGACTGTGCCTGAATGACACGCAGCCTACGGAGGAGCAGCACGACCAGAGCACGAGGAGCCGGCATAACCATTCTTCTCCTGAGCCTCTCCACCCTTCGTTTGCTTCGACCCCCTCTGCCTGCCACCCCGCTTCCCACCCCCCCGCAGTTTTTGCAGGTTTGCCCCTTATCTAGAGGTTCTGTGGGACAACACAGCAGCCCTGGCTCTAAGTCAGGATCCCACCCCACCCCACCCCCCCACCACTCCCAGAAAGGGGTGCACGCTGGTGTCTGAAGACAGCCCCTGTTGCACTGCTGGCAAAAAGGATGATAGTCCATAAAAAAAAATTGGAAAAACAGTACAGAGAGGCGCAGCAGTCCAGTGGATCAGCTGAGTTACAAGTGAGACAAAAGCAGAAGAGTTGAAATGACTGCAGATGTGCCCAGCGATGTGGATCAGGGGAAACTGTGAGAAGAGAAAACAGGAGAGAAAGGAAGACGGAGGGAACTGCCTGATGCTAAGCTCCACCCTCTGCATGCGCATCTACCTCCCCCCTCCCTCTCTCACATTCGCATGCTCGCATTTCTCCCCATCTCCTTCTCATCTCTTCCTCCTCCCCCCACCTCCTCCTTGTTCACCCTTCACCGACATCCCTTCAGAAATATGCTTCTCCCTCAGCAACAAGGTGGTAAAGCCTCGAGTGCATCGCTGACCACCAGAAGATGCTCCGATTGCCACTGACTGCAGTATGCTGTGGCTCAAACACACACAGTTTACTGATAGCTGTATGCGCAAAAAATGCCCCCAAAAAAGAATGCACAACCTGAAGCCAACAACAGAGAGACACAACGCATCCCACTGTTGGGACAGTATCCCATCACAAAACGGTCACACTAGCAGCTACTGATGTAGCGCAGACGGCAAATACGTGGCAGAGAAAAGAGGGAGGGAGGGCAACAAGAAGAGACGGTGAATGCAGAGATTGCTGGTGACACAGCATTTTACAGACATTCTTCCCCACTTCCGAGTGTCATTGTCACATTATCCTGAAACAATTTTAGATACTATAAATCCTGCACGTCACTGTATCATATCAAGGACACTGATTGCACATACACTTCTAGGCGAGACGTAGCTCTTCCTCCCTCTTACCCCAACCTCCTTCCTGTTAGAGTCGTGACAGCCACTCACCTACAGCTGTATGACCCCACATTACGTAACGCAGTACATGCAGCATAAGCTAAACACAGCACTATTAAATAGGATTAATTTCACCAGCAAAAGGTGCTGCCTCATTTTAACAGGATGAATTTCCACATGGAGGTAAATGTTTATTGCCCTTAAGTGCAATTTGTGTAAAGAAACCATCAACACAAGTGTATTAAGTGAACTGCTTCAGCTGACAGTGTACAGCTGGTGCAGAGACATAAGTCTTATTCACTGGCTTTACAAAGGAAGTTAAATCAATGCTGAAACCGTGGATCATGAGGTCCACACATTTACATATGCCTGGATATTGGATGGATATAACTGAAACTAGGAAGCCGGTTGTAATGCAGTGTGCTAGTAGCTACAATATGATCAGGAAGTCTGTATTTTAACAGGGAGGTATCCCTAATATTGTTACATTTGCACCCAAGCAGTTCTAACACATTTATAAACACAGAAGGACATTTTCACAGGCAGCTTCATAAAACTATAGATGCAATCCTGTATACACTGTGTGTACATATATAGAATATGTACTTTAAATTTGTTTACTTTCTGCCTTGAGAACATAATTTTGATAACAGTGGATTGTGTCCTAATATCAGTGAGAGAATGTAGCCTGAAATGCATCTGCAGCAAATACATGTGAAGCCCAGTAATTGGTGGTAATGTCCTTGGCTCTGGGTCATTGCATGGTCAACATTTCTCGTGCTTAAGCACCACTTTGGCAATGTTAGATTTTGATTATCTCTCTACCAAGAGAACAACATAGTTCTAGGCTTTTGAAAGCAGAGAGTAAAGTATGCTGTCTGCAACGGTTAGTGGCCAGAACTTGAACCTCAGAGGCAGAAGTAGGGCTTACAACTGCCATGCTGACACCTGCTAGGTTTTGAATTGTTCTAAGCGTTAACATTTGGAATCCTTCCCGATCGTACATACAATACACAAACATCACATTGGGGAGACAGGTCAGGCTAGGTAGCTGGCCGGTCAGCCGCACGAGCAGTGGCCCGGAACCTAACAACAATGGAAAATGCACAACATGAGGAAAGTCGAGAAGAAAAAAAGAACTCCCCCCAGACTGCGTTCCAACAGGGAGTGAGTGTAGGTCTGTGTCAGTGTACATGCGTATATGTGCGTGTGTGTGTGTGTGTGTTCCGTGTTCAACCGAGAGAAAGTGTCCCTTCACCCGGTTAAGCAAAAGTCAACAATCTTTGGTCGACGCGGGTGACCTTGAATGAGGAGGGAGAGAGTCATAACAAACAGTCTTATTATCTAGGGCAAGCCTATTCAAATGGCGGCCCAAAAGCAACATGCGAGTGGCCCTGCCTGTGGTCCTGGCAGAAACACAGAGAAAATGCAAAAAATTAATTCATTAATTAATTTTAAAAAAATTAAAAAATTAAAAATTCCTACAGTGCAGTGTAGACTGTGAATGCAACACTCCTAGTAGCCTAGCAATATTTAACCCACAATGCACCGTGATGTAAACATATTAAACAATCATAGTAATATATGATGCGACAACAGCATGTCTTTCTCACTCCAAAAGCGCAAAATTGACAATGAAAACTGTCGGTTTAACCCTGTCTGGACTGACAAATACTTATTCATTTTACCGAGTTTAATAATCTTACAGCCGGAGTTGTACTACCATGGTGAGGGTCCTGTACAGCCCAAGAGAGAGCTGCAGCATCTTCCCTTCGTGTTTGCTTCTTGGCGAAGAAGAAAAGGCCTTTCACAGATTCTGAAACAGTGAAATACAGCATGCTGGCCATGGTGGATGCGGTGAAAAGTGATGAAAAAATTAAAGTAAGTGTGACATCTGCTATTAAAAACGTACCCCTGTAGGACAGTTCAAATATTCGTAGAGTTGAAGTTCTGGCGTCAGAGGAGTTTGAAATGCTGTTAAATGACCTGAAGAAAACTGATGTAATGTCTATAGCAGGAGATCACAGACAGAACTGATAATGCACAGTTGTGCGTATATGTCCGTTTTTTGGATGGGAAATTGGTCGGCTTACTACCGTTAGAGGGACACACAGCTGGCGAAATAATGTTTGAGAAGATTTAAGCTCTTTTTGAGGAAAATGGTCTGGATATGAAGCGTGTCTGTACACTTGTGACGGATGGGGCTCCATCCATGGCAGGAAAAGTGAGTGGTCAGCGAAATATTTATTTTAATTTGAAAGGGAATTATCAAAATGTTTTTTTGTTATTATTATTATTATTATTATTATGTCAAATGTGCAAAAATAGTTTAGTTATAGCTCCCTTTTTTTAAATGGGCCTTTTGGTGTGCATTTGTGAGAGGTCACCAGATTTACAGGGGAATAGGAATAAAAAAATTACTTGTTTTTCAATACAGTTGTGTGGGTTTGAAATTGATCATGATCTGCTGCTTACTGGCTTCAAAAAAAATATCTGGCCCAGATAAATTCCTCGGTTTGAAAATCTGGCCCAACTAACTTCGTAGTTGAATAGACATGATCTAGGGAGAATTTTTTATTCCCGTCAGCTTTTGCCTTGAGCATCCAGGGGGACCACATGAGATGAAGATGGTGGTTGTTTTGGTTAGTGCGAACAAACTGCTTCCAATTTGGTCTAATGTCCGTCACTGGCCACCAGGTCTCTCAATTCCCGTTGTTCTTTTTCAAGATGTTATCCATATAGCAGAGCCATGAGCTTCTCCAAGATCTTATCCATATTGCGTTAAAAAAAATCAAAAAACAAAAAAAAACAGTCTGAGCACTCACAGCCCTGCCCATCGTCTATCATGTCGGCCAGCCTTGTGGGATTTTGAACAGCTGTAGCCACTTCTTATTCTTCGATAAGCCAGGTCCGAGCCAGCTCCAATCAGCCAGAACTCTGTTACTGTAGTTCAGAATTGGTAGATGTCATTCAAAGTCCTCCATCGAGAGTGTTGCCAGACACACGACGCAACCGACCATTGAGTATCTGGCAGCAAACGTCTCCGTAGAACAATCGGGCTCTCCCAAGCCCAGGAGGGTGTCAATTCCGTGAAGGGACCAGTTGATCAAATCCATAATTCTTCTTTATGTTTTTAGAGAACAAGTCTGGGAGACTCTCTTAGGGTTAGAGAATAAGTGAGACTATACAAAAGACATGAGAAGCCAAGCAGGAAATATAAGGGAGAAGGAGAAAGTGTGACCGCTTCTGTCAAGAGCCAAGGAGGAGAGGTCCAACATGATATTGGAATTAATGCCTAAGGTGATTTCACAGACTTTGACAATGTAGAAACAAGACATTCCCACTTGGAATTCAATCATATTTCCCCTGCACATCAAACAGTTTGGCTTCTTCTGCAAGTCTTTTATAGGAAGAAGATCTCAATGTCCATGACACTGTTTATGCAACAATAGACAAGCTGCCCAAGGTTACATATTAAATCGATCAATGCAGTAGATTATTCTAGGTTATTCTGTTCTATATAGGTCTATAAGCTTTATCTAATGTAATGTATACAGTCTGTAGAGACCATGGGAAAGGAAGCAGAGAAGAAGGGATGCAATCTACTTGTGTGCAGAATGGTTTCCATTTCATCACGTTAATGGGAGCATGCATCTGCTGCTATAAGATCCACCTCCATAAATTAAACAAAACCTTACAGAGAACCATTTGCATGTCACGGTTTGAAACTGTGGCCCACTACATTTATTTTCCACCAGTGGAATGAAGAAGTGAAATACAACAGTACAGCTAAGCCCAAACACGTGCCCCTCTCACTGTAGCTTTATCACACATTCATGGCTTTGGAGAAGAAGGTGGTACACTCTAGGAGCTACACTAAGTTTTCTGATGTCTGCTTAGCAACTCAGTCTAAAGCGATTTCTTTCCTTTGGCAAAATCCCAATGATTAAGACTTCTCAAGTCTAGGGATGGGTATTGATAAGATTTTCACGATTCTGATATCCGTTTTCGATTCTGTTTAACAATACGATTCTTTATCGATTCTCTTATCGATTCTTTTTTTTTTTTAAAAAGGAGAACACTAAGGTCGATTAGCTTAGAACTTTGTTTTATATCTTCTCTTTGAACAAGATAGAAATTTAGGAGTAACATGGCCTTACAAACTCAACAGTGAGATCTTAAGAGATCCACAGCCTACGGCTCTTCAATGGGGTGTCACAGGGTCCCCAGGAAAAAAAAAATTGTAAATGTAAAATAATAAAATAAATATTCTTCTGTAGCAATAACAAAGTATAACATAAATTATTCTGTAGCAATTACACAAGAATATCCAGTAATGTCCCTGCCTACAATTAAACACATTCACTTACCAAAAATTGGGGGCATCTGCTGTGGCAAATGGGTGCAAGCCTTTGACCACAAACACATTCGTCTATCCTGGCCTGAAAGGAGACGCTAACGGTAGACTGCAGCGAGAACTGCCAGCATCTGAGCCAGCCAGACTGTCTGTCTCTCTCATCATGGTCACCTAAATGCACAGTAATGGCAGGTTTTGTAATAAGGCAGATCGTGCTAACATAGTATGCACTGTTACTTGATTATTTACCTGCCGCATTAACGGGAGAGGATGTGCAAACGTTACCGCTGCTGCGTTGAGATTCACGAGTCCGGAGCAGAATTAAAAACACGACATTCATTTAAGGTTATTGCGTGTTTTGTGAGCAAATGCTTTTGCATATTCGTAGTGTTTCCTCCCTTAAATGAAATATCTACTTTGCAAGTATTGCAAGTTGCCCTGTTGTCATCCGTTCTCGTAAAGTATAACCAAACTTTTCAGCATTTGAGCCGCTTAGGTACCATGTTCCTTGCCAGGTAAATGACGCTCCGCAACGTGGTGACATCATTCGGGCGACTGGAATCGATAGGGGAATCGAAAAATGGCAAACAATTCCAAGGAATTGAAAGAGTGGGAACCTCTCAACAAGAATTGGGTTTCGATACCCATCCCTACTCAAGTCCCAAATAAGTTTGATACCTCATTACCCCTGTGAGTGTAGGGGGCTTTCCCTTTATGAGCTTAGCTGAACTTTAAAGATCTCCAGCTGCTCTGACTCATCATTAAATCTTATATTAGAACTGTAGCATGTACATCTTTGAAAATGTATTTATTTAAAACCTGGTTATTTTTTGACTGGCAATATCTAAATGAAAAAAAAAAAGTATATACAACCAAGAGTTTTGAATCATCGGTTCACTGAGCAGGTTGTGAAGCTCTTTTTAGTTCATTTATGGCCATTAAAAATAAATAAATAAATGTATTTAGGATCACTACTGACTAATGTATCATTAACTGGTCCAGAGTCCAAATACTGAGCTATAAATTCTCTCCCTCTGCTTGTCCAGTACTGGCTGAACCAGCCGTAGAAGTGAGCACCAGATTTGGGCTCCTCTGTTTCAGGTTGTATTTTAGGAAAGGAGGTCAGCCAGTAACCAATGCAGGGTGTCAGCCTACAATGTTGACACACAGCTATAGAAGCAGGATATGAAAAAGACACGAAGCATTGGGAAGGAGGGCCAAATGAAGCTAAGTTTTCAGAAATTGAGTATTTCTGTAAATACATGTATGTGTTTGGATGCCTTTCATAGACGTAATCAAAGTACTTGAAACTTAAGTAACAAGTAATTTTTAAGTAGTGAAGCAGTAACAAGGAGGTGTGGGGGTTTGGTGTACAGTTAGTGTTTGGAAGTGTGACTTCAGTCTGGACAAGTATTTAGCTCAATATGATCCATTACAAACATTAAAAGAATTCATCAGGCATATAAATGTAGGCCGTACATTTCACTGACATTTGTCACTAGAGTAACGTCTGACTGGCTGCCAGGCAACATCTTAAATAAGATTGAGCTAAGCAGGCTCTGATGGGAAGTGTTGCGGACACACACACACGCAAAGCTTTGAACAAAAAATAAAGTTAACAATTATCTGAATGGAATGAAAAGTAGGAATGAGGAACCGGAGACAGCCAGCCAGAATGATTTAACCTAACCAAGATTAGGTTTGAGGCAAAGGTGCCTTCAAGTAGGGCTGCGCTCAAATCATTAACAGCCCTCGCTTTAACTACAACCCTAAGTGAGAGCATCATGTGGCTTTCCATAGTGCTGCCACATTAACTTTGCCTTCCAATTGTGCACAACCCTTATATAGTAGCACTACGATGCACGCAGTGTAGGCAGAGTAAAAACAATCCTGCTGTACCTGTTTCCGTGCTCCCATTATCTTGCTAACAATGCAATAGCATGAGTGGACAACAACATGAGCTCAATATTTCCCATTTTGTTTCAGTGGACGGAAAAAAAGCAAGCTCAAGGCTGGGAAGCAATTAAACACTGCTTCACATAGAGGATTAAAAACGATCATATTACCTGAGGAACAACTGTCTCACAATCCCACCTGAGAATATAACCCTTAGCTCAAAAAGGTAATGATACTCCCATCTGTCCTCCCTAACTGTGGCCACTGGGCAACTTAAAAAGGTCCCATTAATGTAGTTTCTTAACATGTACAGTAACGATTACAATTTTATATTTGATTGAACACTACCATCATGTACACATTTGTAAATCACAGTTGTACTTCAAATACTGCTTAGGCTGATCTGAAACATTCATGCCACCTAATAACAGTTTGAGCCTTTGATTACTCATGCAGCGCATACCTCTGACCACACCCAAACCAAGAAGAGGTTACCTTTCCTATAAATGCATAAACACTCTTCAACCCAAGACAGCGAAGCACTGCATCCTCATTGTATGCTCCTGTGGGCACATTGTTTGTTCATCAGCTATGCCAACAATTAAGCACAAGGCTCCCATAAAAAGGCTGGGAGTTGGGCATCCAGCCACAGTGACATTCTGTGGACCCATTTGACCAGAACCTTGGGATATGTATCCTCTTGTTACACTTCCTATGTCTGTCCCATAAAAGTGGTTCCCATTAGTTTCAAGAGGAATTTGTCACTCATTTGGTTGTTGCTCCCGCTCTTTTAAAGCACCATTTACTCTGAAGCCCATTCACTGCCCGACAAGGCACAAGCAGACGGCCCATCAGGTGACTAAGGGTGTCCTAAATTACTCTATGATGAAGCAATTAATTAAAAATAAGAAAAAAAAGAAAATTACAAATGCATTTTGTATACTGGATACTTAAACTCCTAAAGGTTATGGATCTCCTTAAATTGAGAAGCTCTGCATGTCTTAACATCTGAAAATAATATGCTGTACTCACTAATCAGGTTAAATTAGGACTAAAATACACAGTCGCATGGCTCATTTCAAATACATGTAGTACTGTTATCCACAAATAGTCTCAGATCTGTGTTAAATTTTCTGTACTCAAATAGAATTAAAACCCTCAGGCCAACATCTGCAGTGCGATTAGACAAAGAACCGCAAAATGTGAGAATCAGCAAAAACAGATTCAAAACAAAAATGCATGTAGAAGCTTGAAGCAGCACAATTCCACCTCCATCTTTTTTATACCAATTACTGTTATGACCTTACATAACACAAAGAAACCATTTAGTCTCAGTTAAACCACAGAAATGAGTAGCCAATAGTATCCACTAGAGGGCAAACAGAAGATAATCAGCATTTACTGAAGTAGACACCTTCACCACTTGGCTACACTAAGAGCATTTTAATCTACATTGAGAGTGAGCATTCAGCTCTTAGAGAACTAAATGCTCATTGCCTTGTTCAGGACTTGTGCTTCTCATATTCTGAAATGCCACGTGTAATGCGCTGAGCTCCTTCATGTAAATAGGACGCCAACAGGTTTTAGTGTATTCCAAAACACAGTTGTACGAGGGCCACGTGGCAACAAGCTACATCAAAGACTTGTAACATCTGTTAGGTGCTACATAGCACTTTCATGAAAGCAGAAACACGTAGGACTAAACAACAGGCCAATGAAGCTGGATCCCTGCTGAGAAAACTAGTGTCTGGGCGAGGAGACTCTGTAAGAGGACGATCTACTTTCACCTAGCTACTCTAAATAGTGTTCCACAAGTCCCTGTTTAAGACTGGGAAGGGATTTTACACCATATCTCTCCATGGGCACCTTTAAGAACCAGCTGGAGTCACTAATGCACTGGCTTCCTACACGTAAAACATGCTGAGCTTAGAAATCTGTTGTTTGCAGCAAAATCATTTCAGTTTTACTGCTTCATTGCTATATTTTAGTTTGCAAGTAAATCCTAACATTTCTGTATTTCTGATTGAAAGTGGTCAGAAATGCAAACTGATACAGTATAAAAGGAAATGTCCAAACTTTTTTTTTTTAAAGAAACTGGCATTTACAAAACTGCTTTAGCGTTGTGTATTGTTATATGTGTTGCAACAGTCTGTGCTTTGTTTTGGCTTGCAACTGCATTCTGCCATTTCCTGTGTGAGTGTAAAGTCCCAGCTTGCCAGTTTACCATGAAGAAAATTATGTAGGGAGTTTGGCACCTGTTTTAAAAGCAGTCAGGCATCTGCAGCAGAGTACATATAAACATATACAATAGTGAGGAGTCAGGAGTGTGATTGGCTCACCATGCTGTCAGCCAGTGCTGTAGACAGTGAGTCTGGGTGGGTGTTCCTCTTCAGATCCCTCCCTCTCCTCTTTCCTACTGGGCTCTGTCGGGACAGCGATGCCTCCTGCCAACATAAAAAAAAAAAACAACAACCTTCATATTCATATATATATATATATATATATATATATATATATATATGTTATTTTATAATCTGGTTATAATAACAATGGATTGCATTTATATAGTGCTTTTCAAGGCTTTTCAAGGCACCCAAAGCGCTTTACAATTCCACTATTCATTCACTCTCACATTCACACACTGGTGGAGGCAAGCTACAGTTGTAGCCACAGCTGCCCTGGGGCGAGGCTGCCATATTGTGCCATCGGCCCCTCAGGCCAACACCAGTAGGTGGGGTAGGGCGGTAGGGTGTCTTGCCTAAGGACACAATGACCAGGACAGAGAGCCCGGGGAACGAACCGGCGACCTTCCGGTCACAGATGCGCTTCCTAACCCCCTCAGCCACGGTCTGATGGGTTATGGAATGTGTGCCATGGTGTGAACGGCCGGATTTCAAACCGTCTTGGACCAAAGTACAGAATAAGGAGCTGGCACTAAAATAATAAACCTGTTGAGGAAGTTGAGTATGGATATACTTTTATTTTACAGAAATGACTCAACACAAAACCTCGTGGCCCAAGAGTTCTTCACAAAATGTCAGGCATGCAAGTTTAACTGGTTGCCTGGGTCAAGAAGTTCCCTCTCCAGTTGTGGTCAAGTCAGTGTAACAACACGGCACACATGCACGCAGGCACATGTGTGCTGTCTGACAACGTGAAAGAGACTTTGGTGCAGATCTGACGTGGCCAGAGGGGAGAAGCTCTGATTTACAGGAAATGCAAACTCAACATTCCTCTGAAGATTATCAGCAGCCGAACAGATAACAACACGGGAGCTAGACAGAAGATATGACCAAACTCTGCGACTTTTCTTTCCACCAAAATCATTAAAAACAAAAAAAGGTGCTGAGGTGAATGTCCGTATCCTCTAATAGCTTCTAAACCACCTCACAGACAGGACACTGTAAACACCATCTGTAAGCACAAATCTGCACTTTGTAGGTTTGTATTTTCTACAGTGACTGTGTATTGATGTGCATTTGTCACAGAAAACAACCTACAACTCATTTACATCTCAACACTGCAGAAACATAAGCGGGCTGAATCTGCTGCACCTGGATTGGACAGTGTGCCATATTGGTACAGCGACAGGCAATGATCCAGCAGCTGTACACAATAAAAAAAAAAGCACTGCCCTGAAAACAAACACTTAATGACTGCATGAAAAGTGACACTGATATTGCACTCTTACTTCCTGTGCATATACGAGCCAAGTCAGGAGGGAGCGACTATGTTCAGTGGAAGTTTACTATGAAAAGAGTGGCACACAGGCAGTGAGACAAAACATAGAGCCTTCACTTCCTTGGGTAAACAATCAGACTTTAACAACACAGTGATTGCATGCAAGGACCCAGCTTTGAACTAGATTCTCATTGTGCAGTGCCTTCATCTCACTTCCCTACACCGCTTTTTTTTTTTTAACCCGACACACCCCCTTTTGCACACAGCTCAAAGCTCAAAGAACAAAAACCAAACACCAAAAAACTACTCAACTCTCAAAATTGTCTCAAAGCAGACTTCTCTTACCTGTTCAAAGTATCGAATCAAACTTTTGCTTTAAGCTTCTGTCTAGCTTTTGGGGTTGATTAAAGCTCAAGAGTTTTGCAGAGTAGCAGCAGTCTCCGTCTCCCAAATACAAACTGGTTGTAGTCCAGTGCATGGCACGCCTCCCTCCCTCCCTCTCACGCTCTGTCTCTATTGCTTACTCTTTCTCCCTCCCACTCTGCTCAAAGTGAAAGAAGCCATACTACAGGACAAACACTCTTAACAATTCACCCACCTACAACAAACTCGTGACTCATGATCAGAAGGGACTGCTTTTGTTGCTAATCAGTAATAAATACAGAAATCACATGCAGGCAACCATTTTCAGGAGAGGAAAAGGGTCCAATATTGCTCTTCAGGTAATGTGAGTCATCTATTGACTCAGCATAAATAGCCCCATGAGATTTAATTAAACAAAAACTGAAATCTGATTTGAATTGGTTGAAGCTTTAAAAAAAGAAACAAAAAACCCCAAAACAAAACAAGCAAACAAAAAACAAACACATTTAGAAGAAAAACTATTAAATAAAGCTATTAATTCAAAAAAAATTAAAGCTATATATTAAATAAACTTATATTTGAGCCACAATATTACAGAAATAGTTCAAAGCAGATTGAGGGTTAAATATAAATGTCAGTTACAGTTAATCTGAGTGCAGCAATGTTAGCATGTACCATCCCGGTTGTGAAACTGAAAGCAAGCAGGCTGTAAATCTAAACACCGACTACATTTGTGCTGAAATACCTTCTCACTCACTGACACCAATGTACGGGAAATGCTTGTGACAACAAATATTACCCTGAAGGCAGCATCTGAGCTCAGGTAATGTCGTGCTGATGGTGAGTTATGTTTGACATGACTGATCTGGAAATCAAAACTGAAATTCCACAAACGGCAGTGTTTATTTTGATATTAAAGATAAGGAGGTGATGTCACAATTAATTCCAGGTACAAACCACACCTATTCTCTGAAATGTGCATGATTATGCATGTCCAATGCTGTTTTGAGACACTGCTCAGTTAAAAACAGTCAAAGAACTATATAGTATGTAGTTGATATTAGTTAAAGGGGTGGTATGATTTGAATTTTTCTGGTTAACAAAAACAGATTATGTAACAAGATCTCAAAAAAGGGATGAAATCAGGAACTGTGTCGTGAAATGGGGAAACAGAAGTATGTATCATTCAAGGCCATCATTTGTTACTTTGAGTCCTCTGCGCTGTGGACACATTTAAGGAATAACTGAAGTATACTGCAGTATGCTGTTGAACACATAAATCTGATTAATTCTTGTCCTTCAAATTTGGAATGAGCAATGACAGCAACCAAGCAGAAATGCATTCATTAATCAATAAGGTGGTCAAACAAAAACGAGTCAGTCCTTTTGACACAATTGTTTTCTTCTCAAAACTGAGAAGATTATTGGGTGTTGAAAACAAATTATCTTCTGGATTACTGATTGTTTGTCAAATGAACAAGATAATTTAAAGGATTGGAATTTCAAAATTATGAAATTTTTATGTTGCCATGTTCCACAACGCAACAAAATTTATACTAATCTGCAGCTCAACCAGTGATGAAAATAGTCCAGTTTTGCAGCCCTATTTCACAATTGATCATTACAGTTGGAATTACTCAAAATCAAGACAAAACCCATTTCCAAATTAAAGACCAAATCAAAACTAAACTGACCAAACAACAAAAAAAGCTCCATGCAAGAATCACAAACATGTCTACAAGCTACTCAAGAAGAGACAACCTGATAATAATTTTGACAAAACAAATTTAAGTAACGCTCTCCCTTATTTTCTGTCAAATATTTACCATTAAAGATGTGGATTAAACATGAGCAAAGTTTTACATAGATAATCCCTATGAGCCAGAAGCTTAGGCTTCACATTCCTCTGATTCGGAAAGGTCAAACTCATTTCACATGATGGGCCAAACGCATCCCACTTTAATCCTAAGTAGGCTTCTCGTCACAGAGAATGCACCATTTTATTTATTTATTTTAACTGTGGAACCATTGTTTTGTTTTGTTTGTTTTTTAAAAACACACAATAAAATACAAAACGGAAACAGTAGATTATTTCACTGTTAACCTTACTCACATACTACTAACTTCTTATTACTTAAATACTTTAGTGTAGTATGAATGGCCATGTGGGAGGTATTTATCAACAGGAAAACCTGTCCAAGTTACAGCTGAAAGGCCAAAGTTTATGCCGTCCTTCATTTTACCCAAAGCTGTCCAGTAGGCCAGATTGGAGTTTTTGTTGGCCAATTCTGGTCCCTGGACCTCATGTTTAACACTCTCCCTCTAAACACTCTGTTTCAGGGTTGTTGTTTTTTTTGCTCTTGGCCCCTTATTATGTCATAGCAATGAGATAACCATAATATAGTTAACTCAAACACTGAACTCTTTGTTTGCATGATCCACCAATGAGAATAGAGTTAGCTTAAAGGCAGGGGAGCTAAAGCAGCTTGTTCAAGACGGGGCAGTCCCTCAGTTTATCCCAAGGGCCAGTATTATAAATAAGAATCATTTTAAATGGAATCCCGTAAAGCTACTCTACTGCAGGCCAAGAATAAAAATATGGAGCTTTTGTATGTCCACTTTACATCAAGCAAAAAGGACAAACATCTAGTAACCAAAAACAGCATTGTGAGCATCTTGTCTTTGACTCGTGTGACAGCAAAATGAATACCTTTAGGTTGTGGACTGCTAGCGAAACAAAAGCAACACTGAGCTACAGAAGTACATTTTGAAGAAAAGCTAGGTACTAGTTTCTTCACTTCTCCATAGGAGTAGTAAAGCTGCTAATTAAAAAAAAAGTGCTCTGACGGAAACTGAGGGGAAATTTAAAAAAAATCAGGAAGTGACAACAATAAGAGCCATTTGTTTTGGGGAGCCGGTTTTACTTTCCGTATAAGAATAATTTCCAAGTACAGTGGGGGATTCCGGGGTGTTTGTCCTCTGATCATAAACGGTCTAGAAATTTCCAGCTTTCTTGACTGTGAGCTCCATTTAAATGTCAGGTGACCGGTTTGACTGGCGACAACACAACAGGTGTTAACCGATGACGAGGAGGCTGAAGTAAAAAAAAAAAAAAAAACGTATGGTGAAAGTGAAAGTGGACCACAGCCCCAGCACAGCCTGGCACTATACTAGGAGCCAATTAGTTGGTGAACCGAAAGTGTGCGTGTGTGCGCGTAAATGTTAGCACTGTGCTAGCTACCGGATAGCAACACTGACACAGGCTAGTGACTAAAATTCGCTCATTTGCCCACAAAAACGACAAAACCGCTCAAGGTCCACAAGTTCGAGACAAGTCTGACGGCCTGAGAACATGTCACATGCAATATATCATTTAGAAGTTACTTCATTTTAAAAAATTAAATCGAGTTACTCACTCAGAAACAATCAGCTGTCACAACGGTGACTCAGTAGACTGCACGACTTCCGCATTCTCGCCCGATGACAAAAGCCGCAACCAATAATCGAGTAGGTAACCGAGCACTAGGAGACCAACGACGCTGCAGAATTCTCACCAACCAATGAGAATTGAGAGCAAACAAGCCAGCGGGTCAAACACGCCCACAGCAGAGCCAACCAGGTGCCACTACACTCCTGAAGCGCACCAATAGAAAATCACAGCGCGGCACCAACTGGAGGCACACAAACAACGTGCAGTACGTGAGCTCGGCACACAGACACACACCACCTGGAAAATAGCAGGGTTTTCACATTAGCGGAACACGCGAGATGTACGCTTGAGCTGGTTGTTTAACTGAACTATCGATGATTTATCTTTAAAACAAGAAATCAAACGAAATAATTTATTTGTAATATAGCTATTTAAATAAATAAACTGATACTTTATTGATTACACGAGGGAACTTTTGATTACACGAGGGAACTTGTTGTATTACAGCAGCAGGATAAAGAATAAAAACTGTATAGTCTACAATAAATAAACAAAATAGTCAAACATACGTGCCACAGGCGCATAGTCAAGGCCTAATAGGGTGAGAATAACTAAAAAAAACAAAACAAAACAGAATAAAAATGCAATTACGTTAAAGTAGAGTAAACAGTAAGACTGAGATTGCGCAATGCATTACTCTCTTGCATATAGTGTAAGCATGTACACTATAAATCTAATAAATAACTGTAAGATGTGAGTTATATTGGAATATATTTGATATCTGATATTAAATATGGTTAATTCAATAAATAGAATAATTAGAAAGTATTGATTAATTTGTAGCGTGAACAACCAACCCTTTAAATTTACACTTAAAACCTTTAATCATGCGACCAATGCAACTAGTTAGTTGCACAGTTATCCTGAAGCACCCAAGACACTACAAGCATATATATAAATACATAACTAGATCGATAAATAAACACTACAGTATATGCTTGTTTAAAGGGATGGTTTATTTGCCACATACCTTAATGCAAAAATTAAAAAAAACTGAGTGAAAATCTGTTTTCAGTAAATGTATAACATGTAAATGTCTGACTCTTAGCACAATGTATGGAGACAGTAAGTCAAATCACATCACATCCAAGCTGGCACAAACTAATCTTACAGAAAGTGCTTATTTTGTCCGGCAATATTGCTCCCTCTGGTGGTGGAAGTCAGAAACCACAGAGGGCTTTCAGAAACTCAGGAATATTTTTATCCTCACCTTTAACAACACCGCATCTTTGCTTAGTGCAGAACTCCCAGTTCAGTTCTGCACACTGTGGATGCATTATGATTGTTTTTTAGCTTTTCATCAGCCTCAGTTAAATAATACATTTTTAAAAGTTTGTCTGTTTATTTCAGTGGTAAGTGGCAAGTTTAGTTTCAAGAAAAAGATCTGTGTCTGTAATGTTTTCCCTGGCTTTGTTTATTATGTCTATGTTTCTATGACGACTGCATGAGTACGGACTGGACACTGATTAGACACAAAAATGACAGGACAGATGCCAAAACCTGGGTCACTGCTGCCGAAGTTTCAGGAAGCGAGGAGGTGGACAGGTGGGTGTAGACCCCAAAGGACCAATCACAGCTGGTGATAAGGCCAGTACTTATCTGCTCATTTTTGGCTTGGCCCTGATTTCCAATCTTTCTCTTCTTGAGCAAAGCCCCATCTGAAATCGCAGTATGGTAAGGAGACTCAACTATAATCAAAGCCAATTATAATGAGCAGATGCTGTCAGTTGTGGGACTCTGGGCCTTCCCACAGCTGAGTAATTGTGGAGCTAATGGTCTCTTCAGCAGATAAGAACCAATTAAGTCACATTAGAAATACGAGATCAGTTGACTGCAGGTTTTTGCTGACCGCGTGTTAATGAAGCTATTATGATTTTCCTCTTTTCCTTCTTCTTAGACAAGCTACACAGACAAAGGAGAGAAGGTGAGATTAATATTTTCTCTGTGGTGTCTGATGTTTTGTTATGTGTGCTACTGTGTTTTTGCGTAATATTCACAGCTGGTTAATTGGTGCAGGAAAAAATAAACCATCCCAGAGTTATTTTCAAACTACCCATTATAACTGGTTACTGTGTTACTTGTCACCTGAAGAATTTGCACACATTCCAATGTCAATCTTGAGTTCTGCTTTTACTTGCTAGCCTGCAAGGGGAAGGTTTGTCAGGTTCCATCATATCACCTTCTGGGTCGGCAACGCCAAACAGGTCAGTATCCAAACCCTCTATACATGACCAGAAGCTCACTGTTAGTTATTCAAATCTTTACCGTATCATCCATCTGTGAGCTGACTTTGAGCCTGTACAGACTCATATACAGGTCAGAGAGCTGGTTGCACCAAAAAAAATAAAATGTCAAATTAATTAAATAAATAAACAGAATAATCAGTAAAAACAGTTTTATTGTGGATTATTGTTCAGCATACAGGTGAGACTACACATTACACTGTGGCATGTCCTAGCTTCAGTATGTCTCGCATTGTTAGATTTCATCAGACTAACAGTGTGGTTACTTCACAGGCAGCCTCATTCTACTGTGATAAGTTGGGCTTCGAGCCCCTGGCCTACAAGGGTTTGGAGTCTGGCAGCAGAGAGGTGGTGTCACATGTCATCAGACAGAATAAGGTACGAACAGTAACGTTCACAGAGTGTTCAACCTGGCAGAAGATCTCACCCTCAGTGCAAAAACATAACTACTCCTCTGCTCTCCTCACAGATTATATTTGCATTTGAATCTGCTCTGAATCCTGGAAATGAAGGCAGGTTTTCTCATCAGATCACTTAAGATTATAAAAAAGGTGACATGACGGTATGATTTATATTCTGCTTTATAAATCATTTATATTCTGCCCCCCGCCTCCCAGAGATGGGAGAACACTTAGTTAAACATGGAGACGGAGTTAAAGACATTGCCTTCCAAGTGGAGGACTGTGACTTCTTATTCAAGGTAAGATGACAGATTGTTTTCAGATAAACTTTAAATCTTTCTAGCGTGAGAATAAAATAAAATTTAAAAAACAACAACAACTTTTTGATACTGTGGGGTTAAAATAGTCCCTGTCCCAGTTGGCTTAACTGAAGGACACAGAAATTTAGTACAACACTCTAAATTTCCGTGTTTTTCTGTGTCCCTTGAACTGTGCAACTGGTTGTGGTGCGCGATTGTGGATAATTCTACACGGTAAACCAACATTAGCCATAAAGAGACAGTGATGGGGAATTTGTTTCATTTTTTATCTGTTAGTTTCAGTCTCCGCTTATCTAGACTAAGATAAGATAAAAAACTTACATGCTTGTGACAAAAGTTGGGTAATATAAAGTAGCTGCACTGATCCACTGTTTGTCTGAGGTTCATATTAATAATACTAGGAGATAGTAAATAATTAGAGCTCCACTGTGCTCACATTAGCTCACTTCTGTGACTGAGATTTAATCCTCTTACCTCATACTATATATACTGACATGGGGTGAGGAGTGTGTTGAAATTGGGGTAAACAGGCAGTGTTGTGACAACTCCTACTGCAGCCTTGAGCTTTAGCTGCTCGTGTGAACTCTCTTTACCTCAGACAAGGTCAGGCAAGACATAAACTGCCGTGTGGACTATCAGGTGGCTGCAAAGATACCGAATCAACGCGCACTTACTGCAGGGATCAACAGCCTTTGCTCTCTGAACCACCATTTTGTAGCTTCTTAGGAAGATATTTTCCCTTTGGCCACTGGAGGGCTTCCAGGAGCCACAGAAACACAGTTGTTTCAAACTCCCGTTATCTTACACCCATCCTGACATCTCTCCAATGACAGACGGCCAAGGAGCGAGGAGCTGTGGTCGTCAAGGAGCCCTGGGTGGAGCAGGACAGCCATGGGAGGGTCAAGTTTGCAGTGATTCAGACGGTACATAAAGGGTGACTCACATTAGAAAGCCCTGTGTAAATACATTGAAGAAACTGAAAGCCAATAATAATGCTGTGCAAATGTTTTGTCCTCAGTATGGAGATACCACACACACACTCATCGAGTACCTAAGTCCCTACAAGGGCCTTTTCCTGCCGAGCTACAAAGAGCCTCTGTTTAGAGATCCCCTGTTAGCTAATCTGTGAGTCTCTCCCACAACACCACCTCATCTGCTACAACCTGTGCCTTTTTTTCCCTCTGGTGTTTTTTGTGCATACACATGGAAGAAGTAAGATGAATCTAGATTTCACCACTGTCAGTCCCTGATAACATTTTAGTACACATTTTCCCTTTTCTGTGGAATTATAGACTAAAAGATTATCATAAAATCACAACAAAACGTGTATTTTGATCACATCTGTATATCATTAAGCAGCCTGACTGCTTATTCTTCTTTTCTTTCAAAGTCCACCAACAGGTCTGAACTTCATCGATCACATTGTGGGAAACCAGCCAGATGACCAAATGGTGCCAATTTCAGACTGGTAGGTCTCCTGTCTCCAGTGCACGTACACTCGCTGCGGGTGCAGCAGACACACAGGGCAAAAGGACAAAGTAAACAAACACCACAAGCAGTCACTCCACCGCTGTTGCTGGAAAATGTTGGTGCATTTATTCCAAACAACAAGCCCTCATACAAAGTGACTTCTCCATAAAATTCAAAGATTGCTTCAAGAAAGAAGGAACAAGAGGAAATGTAGTTCCTTTTTAGCTCCAATGATTAGTATTGCTTAGCTCGTATTCCTGAATTTCTAGGTACCAGAAATGTCTGATGTTTCACCGGTTCTGGTCAATCGATGACAAGCAGATCCACACACAGTACAGCGCGCTGAGGTCTATAGTTGTCACAAACTACGAAGAGACCATTAAGATGCCAATCAACGAACCTGCCACGGGGAAAAAGAAGTCGCAGATCCAGGTGAGGCTTTCAGAGGTTTGCTCTGTGACATGGATCCCAGCAGCCCGAGGGGTCTGATACAAAAATGTGTGTGTGTGATGTCCTGTGTTGTGTCCTCACAGGAATACGTCGACTACAACGGGGGGCCAGGTGTTCAGCACATCGCCCTCAACACATCGAACATTATTGAATCTGTGAGTCTGTGTAATTAGCAGGAAAACTCCAGGCTATTTTGAAGCTTCATGCTTGCAGGGCCTGTTTTAGATTTGTCTTTTTTCTCCCTCTGTTCTTGTCACTAAATAGATAGTGAACCTGCGCGCCCGAGGGATGGAGTTCCTCTCAGTACCTGACACATATTACGACACCCTGAGGAAGAAACTCAAAACTGCCAAAATCAAAGTGATTGAAGACCTTGACCGTTTAAAGGTGAGGACTGCTTTTGGCATGGCTGATTTTTTTTTGTTCTTTTTTCTTTGTGTCTTTAAATCTAAAAGATATTTTGTTTTTCTTTTTAAGGAATTAAAAATCTTAGTGGATTTTGATGACAAGGGCTACCTCCTTCAAATCTTTACCAAGCCTGTGCAGGACAGACCAACACTTTTCCTGGAGGTCATTCAGAGACATAACCACTTTGTAAGTGACCAGTTAGGCAGTCTACTGGTATAACTTGTATAAACAGAGAGTAGGGCTTTGCTATATCTAAGGCCTCTCATACCACATCTGTATTAACCCCATCAGTATGGAGGGCAAATATTTTAGTTGGGCACAACTTAACTCTGACTAATACGTTTTTTTGGACCGAATTCACAGTTTACTTGAAGATTTTTTTGCTTCATTATGGCACTTTTTGGTTATTGACTTTTTGAATATTTAAAAATAGTCCTTTAGACTATTTTTGGGACATTTTATGATGTAAATGATCTATTTTCAAAGAGTTTCTGCGTGGTAATTATATCAAAAGATGGAAGCGATGTGATATAACACATAAAACACAGTTAAAACCACTGAAACCACATGTTGACAATTCTCTCTCAGGTGATGCAGCTTTTGAATGCTGCAAACTTCTGATAAAGTTTTTACTGAATAGAAATATGGCTTTTGAAGGGACCAGACCTTTGGGACAGTTGCCCACTGTGCCCAGTATGCATAGGTAATCTAGCCTTTACTGGTGGGATTTACAAGCCTAGGGCTCTGTTTCATGCCTCTGCCACCTTCAAGAACCTGAGGAAGAACACCTGTTTACAGCTCCCACCCAGCATGAACACTACAAGAGCAGCGTACTTGTAAAAGCTCAGTAAATCTGTCATAGATGCAGATTAAAAGGCTCACTGCTTCACAGCGAGGGGGATCTCTGGATTGGATTGCACCCTGTGGCACTCAATTCATAACACTTGGCGCCCGTTCTGCTTGTCAGAACACGCTCATCTTGTCACTCTCCAGTGTCTACAGATGTGGATACAATGCATGAAAGTGAGAAACTGCATCTGAACCACAGCAAAGAATTTCTCAGAGGAACCACCAACACTTGATCTTTGTTTTTTGGATTATCTGTGAAAATATTTACATGATTAATTTGCGAGCGCCCGGTGAGCGCAGCTTGCTGTCACAGAGGAGATGTTTGAACCTTGGGAGGATATTTATGTACCATTTGTGATCCAACATCAAAGCGTTAAACACCCTGAACGTTGTCTGAGAGAAGATCCCTAGAGCCATAACAAATGACACAGAAGAAGGTAGATCTTTGGGTAATTAGCCATCTGTGTGTGTCTGTTCTTTCACCAGGGCTTTGGGGCAGGAAACTTCAAGTCTCTCTTTGAGGCTATTGAGAACGACCAAGACGCCAGGGGCAACCTCACTGTGCTGACACCCAAAGGGCAGGCCGAAGCCTTCTACTGATCCGCTGACGTCTGATGCTGCCAAGCCACACTGGGACTCTTATCTACTCGGCTGTACGTTTCAGAGGCGGTCGACAACACCCACCATGACTGCAGCACAGCAAACACTTACGCAGTGTTGAATATCTGAGTGTGACAAGCTGAGAGTGTTATCAGATATGCTTTTAGCTGTCAGGAGATTGCACGGTGTTTGGCTAAATAAAGAAACAAATGTTCATGTGGGCTGGCATATGTGGTTTGTAAATAGAGGTTCAAATATTAAAGGAATAGTCTGACACTGCTATGCTTTATTGTGGAGGGTTAGCTGTGAAGACTGACATGCTCACATCTTCATGCTGAACCACAGCCAGGAGACAGTTAGCTTTGTACGTAGCTATGTGTGTAGGTACTATGGTTGTACGACACACCACTATTACTACAGAAATTCAAAAGAAATATAATCAAAAATCACCATGATATGTACATAAATTAAAAAAAAAAAAATTCTCTGTTTTGCTCCAAATAAAGTTAAAGTGTGATTTAGTATAGTGAGGCAGAGAGAAATAACCAGACAACAGTACCAAAGGAACAATTGCACACATCATTCATACTATAATATGTGGGATATGAATTTTTCATTTCATATCTTCTTTGCACAAAGACTGGAAAAGAGGCCAAAGAGCCAGCTGAGCATGTAGTAGCATGTAATCCCTCTAAAAACTAAAAGCATTATCCAGGATTGATCATATGTCCATCTTACACTTTAGGCTTTGTGCAGATTGCTTTTCAAGGTGAAACAACAGTACTACTAGAGCTACTAAAACTTACACGCCTCTCTGCAGCTTCTCTCCTCCTGTTACCCCCCCCCCCCCCCAACCCCATGTCCATAGAGACTGTGCCAGTTCCCAAACAGACAAAAAAAACTAACTAAAAACCAGCAACAAACAACTTAAACATAAAAAAAAAAAAAAAAAATCACAAAGAAAGAACAACACAGTATCCACATCTGAACCAAAGAGTAAAACAGTGAAATGTGGATTATTAAATATTAGGTCTCTCTCCTCCAAGTCTCTGTTAGTACATGACTTAATAATTGATCAACAAATCAATTTACTTTGCCTTACAGAAACCTGGTTGCAGCCGGATGATTATATTAGTTTAAATGAATCAACACCCCCGACTCATTCTAACTACCAGAAATCTCGAGGCATAGGCAGAGGGGACGGTGTGGCAGCAATTTTTCACACCAGCCTATTAATCAACGAAAGACCAATACTTTTAATTCATTTGAAAGCCTGATGCTTAGCCTCGTCCACCCCAGCTGTAAAACTCAGAAACCAGTCTTACTTGTTAACATCTATCGTCCACCTGGGCCTTACACAGAGTTTCTGTCTTATTTCTCAGACTTTTTATCTGATTTGGTGCTCAGCTCAGATAAAATAATTATTGTCATGATTTTAACACTCATGTAGATGCAAAAAAGTGACAGCCTCAACATGGCACTTAATCTGTTATTAGACTCAATTGGCTTCTCTTAAAATGTAAAATAACCCACCCACCACTTTAACCACACTCTAGATCTTGTTTTAAAATATGGCATAGAAACTGAACATTTAACAGTATTTCCTGAAAACTCTCCTATCAGATCATTTCCTGATAACATTTACGATAATGATTACACAGCAGTGGGGAGTAGACTTCATCACAGTAGATGTCTTTCTGAAAGTGCTGTAACTAAGTTTAAGAATATAATCCACCCACTGTTATCATCTTCAATGCCCTGTACCAACACAGAGCAGAGCAGCTACCTGAACGCTACTCCAACAGAGGTCGATCATCTTGTTAATAATTTTACCTCCTCACTACGTACGACTCTGGATACTGTAGCTCCGGTGAAAACTAAGGCCTCAAATCAGAAGTACCTGAGTCCGTGATATAATTCTCAAACACATAGCCTAAAGCGTGAAGTGAGGACGCAAGTGCAAGCAGAGGTTGGTATGAGGAGTAAGTTTATTTAAGGTGGAGATGACAAGGACAGGGAGTAAAAAAAATAAATAACTAAACGGGGAAAACCTAAATATATAAAGTGAAACCAAAACTCACAGAGTAACATGCAAATGAACACAGGACGTACCACGGAGAAAACACAAGGAGACTCTGGGTAGACATCACAGACGAACCAGCAACAAGCAGGAGAACACACAGGGCTTAAATATTCACAGGTCTAATCGTAGGATGGGAGACAGGAGGGGAACACACCTGGGAGAAATCAGGGCTGACGAGACACAGACGTAAAGCTGAGAACACTCACATGAGACAGAAACCTTCAGAATAAAAACAGGAAGTACAACAGGTATGCACAGACACGAGCTTAACACAAGACATGGCAACAGGGAGGGAACACAAAGATGTGGGACTAGGGCAGGCACAGAGACACAGAACAAAAGGAGCTTGAAATACAAAACAGAAACAAAACCTGAGAACAACAACAACCAACAAGAATGAACCTAAAACATAAGATAATAATCAAAACCAAAACCACTGAATCAGACTCAGGACCATGACAAACCCTAGGTTTCTCTTCAACACAGTAGCCAGGTTGACAAAAAGTCAGAGTACTGTTGAGCCAACCATCCCTTTAGCGTTAACTAGTAATGACTTCATGAACTTCTTCACAAATAAAATGTTAATCATTAGGGAAAAAATTACCAATAATCATCCCACAGATGTAATATTATCTACAGCTACTCTTAATACCATTGATATTAAGTTAGACTCTTTTTCTCCAATTAATCTTTCTGAGTTAACTTCAATAATTACTTCCTCCAAACAATCAACGTGTCTTTTAGACCCCATTCCTACAAAACTGCTCAAAGAAGTCCTGCCATTAATTAATGCTTCAATCTTAAATATTATCAACCTATCTCTAATAATGGGCTATGTACCACAGGCCTTCAAGCTGGCAGTAGTTAAACCTTTACTTAAAAAACCATCTCTAGACCCAGCTGTCTTAGCTAATTATAGGCCAATCTCCAACCTTCCTTTCATATCAACTTTTATTATCTTTTTATGTCCTCTGACAGTGGACTCCTCTCTGTGCTTGTCCTGCTAGACCTTAGTGCAGCATTCGATACTGTTGACCATAATATTCTATTAGCGTGATTAGAGCACGCTGTAGGTATTACAGGTACTGTGCTGCAGTGGTTTGTATCATATCTATCTAATAGACTCCAATTTGTGCATGTAAATGGAGAGTCCTCTTCACCCACGAAGGTCAAATAGGGTGTTCCACAGGGATCAGTGCTAGGACCAATTCTGTTTACATTATACATGCTTCCCTTAGGCAGCATCATTAGAAGACATAGTATTTTTACATTTTCACTGCTATACAGATGACACCTAACTCTATCTATCCATGAAGCCAGATAACACACACCAATTAGTTAAACTGCAGGAATTTCTTAAAGACATAAAGTCCTGGATGGCCACTAACTTTCTGCTTCTTAATTCGGATAAAACTGAGGTCATTGTACTCGGCCCTGAAAATCTTAGAAATATGGTATCTAACCAGATTCTTACTCTGGATGGCATTACCTTGGCCTCCAGTAACACTGTGAAGAACCTTGGAGTCATTTTTGACCAAGACATGTACTTCAATGCTCATATTAAACAAATATGTAAGACTGCCTTCTCCCATTTGCACAACATCTCTAAAATTAGAAATATCCTGTCTCAGAGTGATGCTGAAAAACTAGTTCATGCATTTATTACTTCCAGGCTGGACTACTGTAATTCATTATTATCAGGATGTCCTAAAAACTCGCTGAAAAGCCTTCAGTTAATCCAAAATGCTGCAGAAAGAGTCCTGACAGGGACTAGAAAGAGAGAGCATATTTCTCCTGTATAGGCTTCCCTTTATTGGCTTCCTGTTAAATCCAGAATTGAATTCAAAATCCTGCTCCTCACATACAAGGTCTTAAATAATCAGGCCCCATCTTATCTTGATGACCTTGTAGCGCCATATCACCCTATTAGAGCACTTCGCTCTCGCACTGCAGGCCTACTTGTTGTTCCTAGAGTATTTAAAAGTAGAATGGGAGGGAGAGCCTTCAGTTTTCAGGCCCCTCTTCTGTGGAACCAGCTTCCAGTTTGGATTTGGGAGACAGACACTATCTCTACTTTTAAGATTAGGCTTAAAACTTTCCTTTTTGCTAAAGCATATAGTTAGGGCTGGACCAGGTGACCCTGAATCCTCCCTTAGTTATGCTGCAATAGACGTAGGCTGCCGGGGGATTCCCATGATGCATTGAGTTTTTCCTTTCCGGTCACCTTTCTCACTCACTATGTGTTAATAGACCTCTCTGCATTGAATCGTATCTGTTATTAATCTCTGTCTCTCTTCCACAGCATGTCTTTATCCTGTCTTCCTTCTCTCACCCCAACCGGTCGTAGCAGATGGCTCCGCCCCTCCCTGAGCCTGGTTATTCTGCCGGAGGTTTCTTCCTGTTAAAAGGGAGTTTTTCCTTCCCACTGTCGCCAAAGTGCTTGCTCATAGGGGGTCATGTGATTGTTGGGTTTTTCTCTGTATCTATTATTGTACGATCTACTGTGCAATATAAAGCGCCTTGAGGCGACTGTTGTTGTGATTTGGCACTATATAAATAAAATTGAATTGAATATTTTGATAGGAAAAATGGGAAACTATTGTAGTGATTTGTTGAAACTTGCAAACATAAAAGGAAACACAGTTTATAAGGCAAAAACAGAGTTTGTACAAGTCTAAAACGCTTGAAAGTCAATATTTTTGTACAAGCAACTTTGTTTTTCAGCACAACCTGAACTCTCCTAGGGAAGCTTTCTTGTCATTTCTTGTCATAGTCTTCAGGAATAGTTGGAATGTCATTCATGCATCTTGAAGGACTCTGATTTGAACTAAAACATTTCAAATTTCATCACTCCATCAGACCTGTTGCCACTGATTTTCAGTACAGTTCTTTTTTAATTTAGCAGTTTACCTCAGCCTGTTTCTCTTTGTGATAAATGGCTTCTCAACAGCCACGCTTCCATGGAGATTTTTGGTGATGAAGCAGTGAATAGCAGATGGATCAACTAAAGGCCCAGGTGTATCATGTTCTGTGTCAGGTCTTTTATTGGATTCTCCCCCGATTTCTTAAGGACATGACTTTCAGATACCTCTTCCATCTGCTGTAGATTGCTAATTCTTATTTCATCCTCCACTTGCTCAGTTTCCTCAATTTTTATAAGGTAAATCTACACAACATACTGAGATATTCTAAGTTTTCCGCTAATATCTCTTTGGGAATCACCATGTTGGTGCAAAAGTACTATTTTATGTCTGCCAAACTGTGTTACCTTTGGCTGTTTTCATAAACTCAACTAAAGACATAAGAACAAATGATGTGTTTTTGCAACAGGCTCCTAATAAAGCTACTAAAATTACAGTTTGAAATGTGTAGATAAAACACTGGTTAATTTTTTGGATAAAGCGCCTTTTTTATGATTAAATGATTCATACTGTGAGTCAGTGAAAATAGTCAGGTCCAATGGCTGGACTGAAAATGCATTTAAAAGCAGCCGGGGTCCAAAAAAGCCAGAGTACTGGCTTAATGCATTGCTGTGTGCATCATATTTAAATTAATTTAAATTCAATGTGAACATTGTTTTAATCCCCTCCTGTTCAACTCCCCAAGCAACTCCAATTTGAAACCAAACTGAAACACATCTGGACACTATGGAGCATTATCTTGTAACTTAACACAAAAAAAACTGAGTGTCCGGTCAAATCTGATATAAAGATTATTTAAAAGTTACTCACAAATAAAGTTTTAAATGCCTTCTCTCCTGGAAGTTACATCACTACCACCAACTTTGCTGCTGCAAAATATTTCCATGCATTTCTTCCATTACAACTTTTCCGAGTGAGACAGCTGTAGCTAGCAGAAACACTGTGCGATCACTGCTGAGCCATTTCAAAATAAGTTAGCTTTTATGCTAACTGCTTTTCTGTAACCCTACCTGGATGAAATGTATATGTTTGTTAATGTTAGTTTTGGGGGCTTATTTTAACTTGGAAAGTAGGGTACCTTAAATGATAATAATACAGGCCAGGCATAAACCCCTTATAGGCTAACAATGAGAGTATCAGTATCAGCATCAGCAATACTGGCCCTGTATTTACTTGGTATCAGATCAATACCAAAATCTGGAGTATTGCACAGCAATATCAAGCAAAACAAGAATAACAAAATAATGAATTGAGCAGTGAGGACTTATTTCAAAATAATTTATTTGCATATAATTGGAATGAAGACAGGTTGATACATCTGTGATGGCACCAGTCAGTTTCCATATAGGAACATTCAGTCTATACAGAAACCACTTTCAAACCTGGGCAAAATGGATAAATATATTAGTAAATAAATATATTAGTGACATGTCACTACATTGAAATGTTCTATTATATATAAAATACAACACTATTTCATTTTTGTTTTTGTTGTTCACTTTTTTATACACAAAGTATCCAAAATATACTGACATATCCCTTAAAGTTCTGGAGGGGCTTTCTTTTTTCCCCACTCTATTAGAAAAGGCAGTTTCAGCTCATTATTCTTGCAAAACATAAAAAAAAACATACAAACACATAAATGACACAAAGAGAAAGATCTTGAACAGGATGAAATCACACTAGATATTGTGTGGCATCACTTAATGCAATTTTTTTCCCATGTGCTGATGGTTCCGGGCTTACTTTCCATTAATACTATATAAAGTTTTATGTTGGGTTTTTTTTTTTTCTATAAAATTTACTTGAGCCAAAGTGCTGCTTGTCATTCAGTCATTTCCATCTCAGTCTCTGGGACCATTTGGACAGAAAAAGGAAACCCTGATGCTTTAGCTAAAGGACACTGAGTTGACACATTCAAAGTGAGGTATTGGTACGAGGGACCGCAGGCCAAAAAAAAGCTTCCAAAAATAATTTCCACTTCTATTCTAGCATGTCCTCTCTTGTCAGTGGGAGCACACAGTGGATCCAAAAGATGGGTGGGAGCAGAAAAAAAAAAGAAAAGAAAGGCACAACATATTAAGAGTTCACTGTGTTCAAGAAGTTGCCTCTTTGGTTAGACAGGTAAGAGCTTAGTGTGTTCCTGTTTACATGAATAAGGCACCGGTAAGAGTTTAGTAAGTGCTAATGGTTACATGGCCAATGTCCATGCTTTCTCTGCTCAGTCTGCAGTCTGACTGCAGGTAAAATCCTTTCACATTTTCGCTGAGCCTTGAGAGGAATTCCACTCTAAAACACAATTCCTACTGCTCTGATCTCAGATTTTCTAGTCTGGTACAACAAGAAGAAGCCTGTGGTTAATTAGAAAAGAAGCAGGTCATTTTTTTTGATAGCGTCAGGCCAACTGTTATCTATCAGAGTGGCTAGAATAGGCTTTACATAAAAGATGGATGTGTGGCCATTACAAAAAGGTTTAAGGCACTTCCACATGGGCTATGCCCATTTTTTAGATACAGCCTATGGAGGATAGATGGGAAACCAAGGTAACAAAGGTTTAAAAGTTAATTCTATCAAGTGTTCAGCACAGCGTGGATGTCTTATGATTTGAGGTGGCACTTTCTTCATGATTGGCACAGAATAAAAAAAATTTATTTTACTGCTTTGGGCATTTTATTTTGATTTTTCTCCAGTGTCTGATTGCTCCTGAGACATTCCTCGGGATCTACACATTGGGAAAGCAAAAGAAGGACACTGGTGCTCCTTAAAGTGATGTTCAGGACTGCTAGGTGTATCTAGCATGGCTTTACTCCATATTTCTACAGCTTTAGGTGCTGAAAGACAAGTGGAGAGTATGAGCTCTGTGGAGGACAGTACAACATTGTGATGAGTTTAAAGCAGCAGATGACCGTCCTTCTGCTGAGGCCCATTCACTGTGCACAGATCAGGGGGTTTAACAGCACTGAGGTCAAACATGTGATGTAACCACTGGCAAAAGAAATGACAATACCAAGACGATAGCTTGTAATGACGATAACATAATTCAGTCAAATCGATTCATTTTGACAGATGAAATAAAAAGAAGAAAATATACAGCTGCCATATTTGTAATAGTGAAAACAAAAGGCCCATGCAAAGCTCAGCAACCTCAGTGAATGCTCATTTGCTTGAGGGGCTGAGCATCAACCTTTCCTCTCTGTTTGGACAGGTCAGACTGCAGAGAGATTTTGTTGAGTTTGTGGGAGCTACATGGTTGTGACATAAAAAGGAAAAATAAAATCACTACAGCAGTACCTTTAAGGACCTCGTGTTTGAGGCGTGTTAAGAAATCTGAGCTGAGGTAGGCTGGAGAGAAAAGCATCTCTCAAGCTGAGACTGGACTCAGCGAAGGAAGACGAAGAAGTGAAAATGAAGTACCTCTAAGATAAATCAAGTTATTATGTGAGAGAAGAGAGTTTGGGACACGCTGCAGAGACAGAGTCTCACTTCACGAGGGCTCAACACCTTCAGCAAGGACCATTTGATAGCTGTCACCAAGATGCATGGGAACTTGTGATAGCATGGGCGTTCTTCCTACGAGGTGATAAGGAGTAAATGCACAGAAGAAGGGCGTTTCCTCTGTGCTATATGAACTTTTTTTCCTCATCTTCACATATTCCTTTTAGTATATTTTGATATTAAATATCATAGAGGGTTGAGAATGACTCTAAAATTTCATTTAATTTCACTTTTAATAGTGACGATCATTTGATTGCTTGAGCTTGGGGAATCATCTGTGTGAAGGCACTGCTGGTGGAAAGACATCTGTGGAAGACATGAGAGCCAATGAGAGGCTTCTCCAGTCTGGCTCCTGTGTAGCAGTGTGATAATGGGGATGCAATACGTTCTCACACTCCAGACTCCTCTTCTGATCCTGTGGACACACACAAAAAAGCTCTAGTTCATTCTATGATGATAAACACAGTAAATAAAGAGGCTTTAGTTTTAGACCACACAGCTAGCAATGGCATTTATGACAAAGAAGTGACACCCACCCTGATTGTGTTGTAATGATTGGCAGTATAAACAAATGTCTGTGTTGCACTCAGCAGCAGGCCCCTGATGGAACCTACAGGGTGGCCTGTCCATAGAGGTCCCAGGCCCCAGGAGCTGAGGTTCTGAGTGGGCCTGCTGCACCCGTTTTTGCCACACAACATGGGCCCCAGCACAGCAAGGCCAGTCCTCCATCCCACCAGAGTCCAGAATGAGGGGCACAGGGAGCAAGGTGGGGTGCAGCTCAGGAGGAGAGCAGCAGAAGCCCGGGCCCTGACCATAGTGGATGTGGATGCTGCGGTCATCCTGCAGATCCATATTCTGATGGAAGCGAACAGAGGGTCCTTCAAGCACACATCCTCCCACTCTCCCGAGAGGAGCAGGAGGGTGTCCGTGTCCCTGGTGGCAGCAGTGGGGCTGGAGTTGTAAGGAGATTGGGGACATAAGCACAGGAGGTCCTGCGGCGCTGCCGGCGTCGTGGTCTGGACACTCAGGCCCTGGGCTAGGCCGATCGGTGGAGTTTGCTTTGGGGCAGTGGCAGGGGCTGTGCTTAGGAGGGGACACGGTTGAGTCTTTGTCCGGGACAGGAACAGCAGGTGCAGCTGTGGCAGCGGCGGCCACCTGCTCCTCGTCTGAACCTCTGCTCGCACCCTGGCTGTGCTCCCCCTCCTCATAGTGGTGGTGTCTGTGACGGTGGTAGTGGATGTGGCTGAATACAGTCTGTGGCTGTTCTTCAGGGCAGCCTGCTTTGTTCACCACAGAATCCAGGGACCTGGGTCGGGCCTGGGCACCAGCCTCCAGGCTGTTCCTGCGGGGCGCATGTCCGGGACCTGGTCCACAATAAACAAACGGGTCATAGTCACTGCTCAGAGAGCTACGGAAGGTGGACCAGCTGCCATAAACTCCCTGCAGGGACACATCAGTACAGTTGAGAACTGAGTCACTGGATGAGCCGTGGCACGGCCCTGAGCTGGAGTCGCTCGCTGGTCCGTCAGCTAAGTATCCGCTGCGCTCCGTACGGTAGCTGCCACCCGAGCAGCTTCCCTCGTCCTGCCGGCTGTGGGCAGGTGCCCCACGGGTCTGTGGCGTGAGCGAGACCGTGTGATGCAGTCTTGAGCTGGATGCGCTGCGCTGGCCTGGGCAGGATGAGCGGTAATTATAGCAGGACCGGCGGGGGGTGTAGTGGTGGGTGGAGGTCCTACAGTTACCACCAATCCTGTGGGGCCTCCCGGGAACCTCCGTGGGAAGGTGGTACCCACAGGCTGAGCCCAACGGCCTGCTGGTGAGGAAACGTACAGTCTGAGTCTCCATGGGAGAGGAGCCACTATAGTGGCCCAGATTGGGATAAGGTCCAGAGGGTCCACGAGGATAGTGGGGCCTCATAGAGAAGGGGATAGCATGCTGGGGGAAGGGATGGTTGTGGGGACTGCTGTAAGGCTGAGGATGTAAGAAGCTCTGGCTTTGCTCTGTGTTCTGCTGGAGTCTGTTCCTCTGGGACTGCCGCTCCGGCCCTGTGAACCAAAGCAGAAGGTAAAATAAAGCAATTACTGTCAAATATAGCACTTATTAAGAAGAATGTTACATTTATGATATGCAAAAATATTTTAAAAAAAAAAATCAGGCTTTAGATTTAAGATCTGGATCACAAAATTCCACCATCAGGCCAGGCTCTTTCTGTGTAGTTTGCATGTTCTCCCTGTGTTTGTGTGGGTTCTCTCCGGGTACGCTGGCTTCCTCCCACAGTCCAAAGACATGCAGTTAGTGGGGTTAGGTTAAGTGGTAACTCTAAATTGCCTATAGGTGTGAATGTGAGTGCAAATGGTTGTCTGTCTCTATGTGTTAGACTGGTGAACTGTCCGGGATGTACCCTGCCTCTCGCCTTAAGAGAGCTGGGATAGGCTCCAGACCCCCGTGACCCTGACAAGAATAAGCGGAAGAGAATGGATGGATGGATGCTTTAGATTGGTCAGTTAAACTTTGTTTGTCTTGTAAAGTCAAAGAAAACCATCGGTTTTTGCAGCAACTAGAAACTAGAAGTGTGCAACTAGAAATGTGCTTGTCCTCACCCATGATGTTGTGCATGCAGAGCGGGCAGGTGCGGTGCTGCAGCAGCCACGGGTCAACACAGTCTTTATGGAACTCATGAGCACAGGAAATGATCCTCAGAAGCTGGGACGAAAAGGAGGTGGTTCTTAGAATGTCCAACTGAAAAGCGATGCTTAAATCTACAGCTGCAAGGTGCACCCTCACCCTCTCCTCTTACCTGCCCGTCCTGGAACTCTTCCAGGCAGATGGCACAGACGGGGCTCGAGTTGGAGCTGCTGGCCGAACCCCAGGCTGCACGGTGGCGCTGCAAGCCCGAGCAGCCCTGAGAGCTGTAGATTTTGATCTCCAGTTGACTAATAGCCCGCATGGTCTGCTGATGGACGGAGTCCTGCACGCACAAGAGGAGGAGCGTTAGGTAAACCTTTGAATCCATTTTAGTGGGCTTTCCTACCAATACTACTGCTGTCACTCACCAAAGTTCTGTTGGACTTGCACTTGTAGCGGAAAGCAAAGATCAGGATGATGGTGAGAATAGCCAGGACAATGGTGAGCAGGATACCAACATCATAATGTGGCTGAAAAGGGAAAAGAAGATTGCACTATACACTCGCTAGATTCATATTAAAAAGACATAAATAGATAAAAAGTTGCCTCTTAACTAAGACACTTGAATTTTTTAGATTTACACAGCTTTGCAGAAAGCATCCGGCTTGTTCCTGCATGCTTACCCATTTTGGCTCCATCTTGATCTCAATGACAACTTTGGCTTCCTCGTTCTTGTTGACCAAATCCATCAGCTCCTTAGCATTATTATCCTCCACCAGCACAACTGGACGGGGAAGGGAGTCTACTTCTTGCAGCTGTGTGTGTGTTACAAAAATATGATAGTAAACAAAGCAGGAGGAGACAGAAACATCATACTGAATGTGAAACTTCAGCATGCTTTTTCCTTATTGGCAACTCTAGCTTTAGCAGGGTCTGAACACTCACCTCAGCAGCAGCACTGGCATCGTTTCTGATATCAAAGATCACCGCTTGAGCTCCTTTATCCAGTGCCATGCGAGCCTGAAGGGGACAGAACAGGGAGACAGCAGTGTGTCAGTGTGAGTTCTTCAGAGGCCAGATATACAGCGGACTGTTAGTGTCTTAAACCATCACTGGGTGGCAGTCATGTCATGAGACTCAGGCCTCATAGACAAAGTGAGCTCTAGCTGACTCCAGAAGCCAAACACAGACTACAAGTGTGTTAATGGTGAACATGAAGGCATTATTTTGTCTGACTGCCAGCTACAGTGTAGCTATAGTGCAATCTGTCTGTGCCAAGATTATTAGAAATTGTATTAGAAAGTACTACAAAGCAGGTTTGGAGTACTTTGGCAGGTGTATATATTGCTGATTGTCTATAGATTGATTACCCAAAAAACAAAGAAACAAACAAACCAAAAACAAAAAAGAGCTTCCTATTCCCTAGAACAAGTGTTGTCGAATCTGTGGCTCGCTGTTAACTTAGTAATTTAATATTGCTAGTAACATATCTTTTAAAACTATAGTCCTCACCCTTAACTGATGGCAGATAGCTGCCCCTCCCTGAGCCTGGTTCTGTTGAAGGTCTCTTCCCGTTAAAAGGGAGTTTTGTCTTCCCACTGTCACCAAGTGCTTGCCAAGTACTGTTGGGGCTTTCTCTTTATTATTGTAGAATCAGTCAAGAAAATTGCAGTTGGTGAAACTGTTTTAAACCATACGTGTGCTCACGTGAGTAATATACTACCCGGGCTACTGGCCAGGTTCTAAGTCCTCAGAGCTGGGTTTGCCTTATATCGTCCTGTGCATGTCAGGCCTGCTCTCTGAGCCTGCATTTCTATACCCCTCTAAATTTTCCCTTTTTAATCTAATTGCTCCACTACAAAAGCCCAGAATTGCTTTCTGCACCATCGCCAAATAGCAGCTGTCTCATCACATGTTCTTAAGTGTTTGGCATCTGCCAATGCTTAATGTGGCCAATGTGGGTGGCTGTAGCTCAATGGTAGAGCAGGTCATCTACTGATCGGAAGGTTGGTGGTTCGATTCCTGGCTTCCCCTAGTCTACATGTCAAATATCCTTGGGCAAGATACTAACCCCAAATTGCTCTCCGATGCATCCATCGGAGTATGAATGTGTGTGAATGTTAGCTATGAAGCACTTAGAAAGATGTGCTGGTGTGAATGGGTGAATGCACAAGTTGTGTAAAGCGCTTTGAGTGCTCAGATGAGTAGAAAAGCGCTATATAAGAACCAGTCCATTTACCATTACCATTTAATAAGGACAAGACATGAGTTTAAACACCTAATGACACGGGCCAGCCTTCAACAGTGATTCCCAACTTACTGCCCCCGGCCCAGAGCAGGAAGGAGCACGCACACTGACACACAAAACATTAACAAAAGAAATTCAAGTGAAAAACATGACTCACTTGATTTATTAATTAAGTTAATGAAGAGCTTCTTAAATAAAATAACAGCCCTGATCTCTTCTCAACACTTCAAAAGAAGAGAGTGTCAGCACATGACATTTAGTATGTATAAACAAAATGTAAGACGCTTATCACACCTCCACCTATTTCCTCATAGCAGCGGGTGCACCAAAGGTGTGCAGGTAGGAGTGTGCACAATAGGAGTGTACAGAAAAAAAGCATTAATGTAGAATTATATTTGAGAAATAGGTCAAGTAGCTTGTAGCTCTGGTGCTACAATTTTTGAACAGTAATTGTAGTACATGCATCAGCCTTAAATGTAGTGTGGTCACACAGAAGGAGGGGAAAAAAGAAAGAAAGAAAAAAAGGCTGGACTCTTGACATGTGGGAATTTGCTTCACGTTCTCTACACCGCTATGAGCGTTTATATCCTCTAATCGTGGTGATAAATGCAGGGACGACTACTCTTGTGGTCCAACACACACACACACACACACACACACACACACACACACACACACACACACACACACACACACACGCACACACTTCAGACTAACTGTGGCCAGTTAGGGAATATATCATAATATGCTCTACAAATGACTGCTGCTGTGGTCTTATTATATCTCAGTATTAGTAGTGGTGTTACCACAGTGTGGTCGCAAAACCACAAGCTGCTGCTGAGCTACAGATCCGGAAGCGGGCCGAGAGGGATCTTGTTACATGATTAATATGAGATATATTTAAACTTTATTGGCGCAGTGAAATGAAAACACTTGTCTGCTTCTAATGAGACAGTTGAGAGGACTAGCAATGCAAGTGTTTCAACATCTCCACGTTCGTTATGATCTGAACTGAAACAGACATGGCTGCAGTTTGGTAAACACCCATCCTCAAGAAGTGCAACTTGGCACATGTGATTACACACCATTTGGCATGTGAGCCGTAACAATTGCTGCAACGACTGTGGTTTGCAGAGTTAAACAGCAGGGATGTCAGGGAAAAAACTAACAAACAACAGACCGCACAATAGTCTGCTTCCACTTCTGACGATGACGGATTGTTGGCGAAGGGTGTGAGTGAAGCTTTTGGTGCGTCTTATTGAGAGTAATTACTTCAGATGAGATGCCGCTGAGGAGTGGCAGCAGGTAATGTGGGCCTTCCTGTCACAAAAACAAACACACCCGAGGGCGAGTAGCCAGAGAGAGGCACTGTGAGGTCATGAAGGTAAGCTTTCAACCCTAGCGACCTAGAACTAAAGAAGCAAATGTAATCTGGTTACTGAGCTCGTTCTGCAGGCTCTTTATTCACAGCACATATCTCCACAGCATGAAAAGCACAGGTTTATAACTTGAACGCTTATTGTGATGTTTTTATATGTAAACCTTAATGAAATGAAGCAGCGCTGTAAAAGGAGAGTGGATCAAAATTTCTCCACGAGGATGTGAGAGACTGATTAAATCATACAGAAAATCATTTCAAATAACTTCAAGCTACTTCAAGCTACTGCTGCTACAGGAGGCTCCATAAGCTTTACGCTAGTTTTCTACACAATGCTTCTGCATTTTTGCTGGGGTTTTGTTAAAATAGTGGAATCCACTGGGATTAGATCTAAATAATTTTAGAAACTGGTGAGGACCAGATGATTTTTTATTATGTCTGTAGTATTGATTAGTGGTCTGTAGTGTCAGTGATTTAACAGTCTAATTTAAAGAGTAAAGCTTCAGATTACACTGTGCCGCTTGCAACATAAGCATTCAAAATGCACAGCATAATTGTTTTTGTGCTCACATTATGTATAGAATAAAAAATGTACTTTAAATTCCTTCCAAATATTGGTATCCAGTACTTTATACCACAATCCCTTTAATAAGGGATTAAACAATATATGTGGCAGCTCCCCACAAAACCAAACTGGAGAAGCTGATAAGAAAAAGAAAGCGTATATAATCAGGCACCGATACCTTGGTCTACCATTCATGTCGATATTGGCCTTGCTGGCATCAGCAAATAAGGTGACATTTACAGATGTCAGATTGATCTGTTTCATCACATCAGTTTGTCCTAAAAAATAATTTTTTAACACTTCTATTAATATTAGGCCAGACTTTCCCAACAATGTATCCCTCCTCCTAATAGTGTGGTTTTCCGACACTGTCTGAAAACACAATATTACATAGCTGCAAATAAATACATGCTTTAATGCTGCAATCATACAACATGAGGTGGGCTTCAAGTAGCAGAAGAGAGGAGCTAACAGGAAAAAGTGACTCACACAAACAAACCAATCCAAAATCTGCGCATGTCCCGCTTTACTATGAGCGGCACGTATCTAACCTCCATATTAACTGCAGCTCATTGTGCGTAAACATCAGCTGGAGCCAGTCATCTTCTCTCTCCAGCAGTGGGTGGCCTGCTGTTTTTGTTTACATCCCAGACGAAGTGCACTGTCTGCAAGCCAGGTCTGGCATCGCAGCGTGTTTTCAACGGAGCAGAAACAAATTATGCTCTTCTGATGTCCTCAGCTCCGCGCTGAGGATTTTTCTGTCGCCTGACACAATCTCTTTGCTTGTAAACGTCTCAGTGTTTGTGCTGGGTGTAATGCGAGGCCCATCCAGCAGCCAAACTCCATTCATCTGCAGCCATGTGTCAGCGTAATGGAGAGAAAAAGAAGAGGGGAATGTTGAGACACACAGATTCAGTCTCGTCTGTAAAGGAACATCTGCTGTATTAGTCGAATGTCTTTGATTAAACTCAGAGTTTTGAACTCTATAACATTTGACTTTTGGATTCAGAGTTTTTTTAAAAAGTTATTCAGGCTTTATAAACCTGCTGATGTTGAACTTTATTCGCCGTTTAAACCCAACTTTATGACTTGTCCATAGGTCTAACATCCCAGCATGGCTTTCCACAGTGTCCAGCACATGAGTAAATTACACCCCGCAATAAGGAGTGAAAGTGAAAGGGCTAAAAGAAGAAAGAAAAAAACCCCCCCGAGATAAACCAGGAAGGAGGCGAGCTGTGGTGCTGCTGCATTAAAGTGTCTAATGACAGAGTACAGCGCTCCGGGCCTACAGGTCTGAGGCTGACTCTCTGCTCTGTCATTTCTCCTGAGCGGCCCGGCACGCTGGAACCATTACTGAGGCACCAGGACACGCCGCACGGCTAAAAGAGGAGCAGACGGAGGCGGGGGCTGGTGATGATAGAAGGGGCGAAACGGCATGAAAAACAGGTGCAGTCTGCGGTGGGATTATTATAGGTGCAGTGTTCAAATCGACATCTGATTTGGGATAGTCTTCAAAACCTTTAATAGGCCTAAAGAGTTTTGTTATTTTATGTCACATGGATGGTGTGACAGTGGATTTTCCTACCAAGCATGGCATAATGTGCAAAATAATGAGGCCATTTTTTTGTGTGTTCCTGGCTCTGTGTGATGTCATTGAGAGCTGACTATTTGCAGGTACAGAGCTCCTTGCTGTTCACGATTGTTTATGAGGAGCAGCCAATCAGAAGGAAGGTTTGGAGAGAGTTTGGTTCAGGCAGAGTGAACTGAATAAATAGTGATCATTCTGAATGATGAGTCCTGCAAAGCTAGAAGCCAAGAATAAAAATATGGAGCTGGAAAAGACCACAACAGTAAAGTGTAAAATACCTGTAAAGTACCTAAGGAGAATTCTAAATTGTAAAAAGATAGGCTGTATTTTTCCCTCCTGTGCTAATAACAAAGCTCTGCAGGCAGCCACGTGGCAGGCAGGCAGATCCCTTTAACTTATTTAGCAGCTGAAATACTTTCCCCATGTTTGGACCCATTTAAATCTACATTGGCTACATTGGCTTGGCTCAGTCGATAAAACAGAGGCCTGTTCTGAATAACAGCACTGTAGAAAAGCACGCTTTACCTGTGACCGAATTACGAGCACAAAATGAAATATCGGATAAACTTTCATTTCGGATATAAGCACTGAGGTCAGTTTACATAGTGCACGTTAAAAAGACGACACAGACTACGTGACTGTGGGCATGTGGACGATCTCAGTATCTGTGTTTTCATCATTTTAACCTGATAAAAATCCAACTGGGGTTGGTACTTCAATCAAACTGTGTGGCAAAAACATCTATAAATGAAGATTCTAGCAAAAAATAAGAACAATGTGGGCGCTCGCTCCACTTGTTTCAAGTCCATTTATCCAAACTCCCAGTGTCCACACCGCATTCTTAAGCGACTGCATTGCTGTGACTTCTTTTGTGTAAACTACATCAAATTGAACCAGAACTACACAGCCTTTCCTATAAACACTGTTTAGCTATAACTCTGGAGCTGTGTATTTAAGTCTAATTGTGTGTGAATAACATGTCTGTGTGTGAGTGAGCTGATTGCTGGGTGATCGCTACTGACTGAACCAGCAGTGGAGTCAGTCAGAGGAGGGAAGGGTGTGGCTCTGCTGGGTATCCATTACTCACACCGGCACTTTGATGTGGGGTGGGGGGGCTACTGTATGGAGGGCAGGGGGGAGGGGGCATGCATGTCAGGGCAGGTGAGTGGATTCTGTGTTCTCAAGAAAAGTATTAAGCCTGAGGGGGTGGGCCTGAATCACACACACTCCTCCTCCTACCTCTCATTCATTGTGCCACACACACACAGAGAGATATTAAATCCAGAACCAGGGCTTGGCCACCTTTCTCATGCGGAGGAGAGAGGCTGGAAAAAGTTATGAACCTGATCTGCCTGTTTTGAGGTGGGAGCAGTCATTTTGAGAGCTCTCAGCATTGAGGGTCGGGCTGGGCCTCCCTCCCTTGTTAGCAGTCGCCCGAGCTGCAACTACTCCACACATTTGAAATGCAAAGCACAAGGTGACAGAGGAGGACAAGTGTAATCTGATACGCTATCACTTGTTAAACACATCGTGCAGACATCAAAGGAAATAAGCAGCCCAAAGCCCGTGGTGGGGGCGGGGGCAAGCGAGAGTAAAGCAGCGATGATGGAGCCGCGAGGCCTGACTCCACTATGTGCCCTCACTGATTGCTCCTTAAAGTCAACAAGTCTAGTTGGGGGTTAACAGTGTGCTAGAGTATCAAGAAGTAGAAAAGCCAGCCAGTGTAAGCTGTGTTGCTCCAGAAGAATAGTTCTAGGCTGATACTCACATATCCGTACTCTAAATATAGAAGCAGAGCCAGGAGAGAGCAAGCATGGAAGATGAAAGCAGGGAGAAAGCAACAAGCATTTGTAATTAACACAGTCACATCAGTTATTCAGTTCCAATGTTAAATGAAAAATATTTACCATGACAGAAACTTTGTTGTATAAGTTGCTAACTACCTCCTGGTTCAACCATCAGATTTGAAGAAGAGAAACAAACATTTCTGATCTTCTAATTTGATCTGACTGAATCCCAGCACCTGACTAACCACTGGTAGGATCCCCAGCTTTTCAGGGTAAAACACACACTCTTCTCCACAGTTCATAATGTATATACATATACACATTTGAAATATGCAGTAAAAAAAGAAAGAAGTAATAAAAAACAAATCACACGTAACCTACATGGATTTCTACACCACCACTAGGGGACAGCAAAGATGAAATTTTGCTACATTACATGATGAGGGTGATTGCAAGGCTGCAGCTCATTCTATTAGATATTTTCTGTTCTTATTGGATTTATTATGATCCAGCATCACAGCAAAAAAACCAACCCAACTTTTTCTTATTGATTTGATGGGCAGCAATTAGAGACTTTTCCCCATTTGTGCTCCCATATTTCTTTTAAGGATCACATATTTTTCAAAATCTTGGTTTCACTGTGTAACAGCTGCCAAACTGCACATGCGATAAATCTGCAAGCATGCAAAATATGCACATCAAGTTTTCTGCACACGCTGCTTTGCAACACTTTGTAAAATAAGCTAATGAAGTTGGACAGCACTGAACACTGGTTTGATTTTGATGCATAACATCAGCTGATGAACAGGAAAGATTAAAAAAATCTTAAATCATCAGCTGAGTAACATTTTTTTGCATGCTTATATCCATACAAAACTGCATTCATAAATGTGGCCTCTGATTCATTTTAAAACATATGTCTGATCTTTGGTAATAGGCTGTGCTACTATATTTGACAGGTTACTATAATTAACTAAGGCAGCGCAAGCATATGAAAAATTAATTGTAACTATCATGATATACAGCAGCACTTGACTGTAATAAGTATAATTAAGTAAACCAGATCGGTTAACTGACGGAGGTGGAGAGATGTAAAGAGGAAGAGCGGACTCTTCTGATCTAGACCGGGGAATGCACAAACATACCAAACCCCACCTCTGATGCTTTCCTCTCGCTCTTCTCCAAACATCTAGGGGGGCCTTTTGTAAACCTCAACTGCGAAACCTGCCACATGAGAAGCCCTCTGATGCCACAGAAGAGCCGCTATCTCCTTACTGTTTGCATTGCACTTAATCAGAGATTCATCTAGCTGTAATCCCCCTTTCAGTGGAAAAAAGACACTCTTTTTGCAGGCTCAATAGCGGTATGTTTATAAATTCCTTCCTATAGTACTGATGAGTGCAGAGGAGGTTGAAAAAAAGTCCTAGGTCTTTTTTTTTTTTTTTTTTAAACTTTGGTGACTAGCTCTTACTTATGGCGGCAACACAGAGACTCGGGGGAAGCCAATTAGAGGGCCTTTCCCGGCCTTTTAAGAGGCAGATAATGTTCTTGTTTTCATAAAGCATCCTGTTATTTAATCAGGCCTGTAAGTGAGAGCCTGACACCCCTCCTACAGTGCAGAGCTGCCTCCCTCCCATCATTCCTGCCCTGAGCCCTCCATCTCATTCATCAGCTCTTGTAAGCCTCCAGGAATTCATTCTTGGAACAGGCTGTGCAGTAAGCCGTGTCTTTCTGCAGAGCAAACACACACACACACACACACACACAAGCAGCACAGTGACAACTGAACACACACACTGCTTGTAAATGACGTTAACATAGGTACAAATAAAAGCTGAAAAAAAGCACCTTTTTTTATTTTACTATGACAATACATGAATACCATATGACATTCTGTAGTGGTCAACTACTGAAAATCAATGCAAATCACATTTTAGTTATGATCCTCAGTGTTTGTTCACAAAAATGAGCTGTGCCTCCATTTCATTCTGATCAGCTACTCTGTTCACCTAGCCTCTGGAGGAAGAGTGGTAAAAAAAAAGACCTACTGAAAAGCAGATGTCGCTTTTTATTGTGTTACATGCGAATCCTCCTTTGCTCTCCACATGGACTACTTGCCTACATGCAACCAAAGGGACACCAGAAAGCTTGTCCCCTGCCTACAGATTCTATGTGTTGATATCCAGACGTGTGACTGAAGTACAAAGACAAACATGGAAATTGTTTCGTTTTCAGCGATGACTTAAACCCAAACAAACAAAGTCAATTCCTCTAACATGTCATCAGCAATATGTGCTAAAAACTATAACCCCCCCCCATCAAAAACACTCAATGTCAATATTATATTGCTGTGTTTATCATTCCTATAATACATAACATATGATACATGCATATATTCAGCCGACCCTCATTTCTTTATGTTTTGCTTCTAAGCAGCCCAACCTTTTACAGTGCTCATTTTTGTTTGTTAAGCCACTTAAAACTTACCTATGAATCATTCAAATATAAAAAGGCTCCTAACTCAAGAGATGAACCAGTGTTATATATACACATAAAAGATGACTTAACAGTGAACCAATTTTAAATGGTATCTTTTGCCAATTTATTATCAGCAGTCTGTTGGAAAAAAATCATTGTTTGTTCACACTTCTTTAGTTGAATTCAGGAAAAATGTCAAAGAACACAGTTTGACAGACATAAAATTGTATTTTTGCACCAACAAGGTGATTCCAAAGGAGCTATTAGCCAAAAACCTGGATCTCAGCTGGTGTGCAGTGAGTCCTCATTATTTTTGCAAAAACTGGAGAAGCAGAAGACAAAAGAAGAAGTGGCAGCCTATAAAACTATCTACAGCAAATGAGCAGTATCTGAAAGTCATATCCTGATAAACACAGGAAAGAAATCCAGCAAAGACCCGACAAAGGACCTAGGAGATGCATCAGGACTGTCAGTTGATCCTTCTACTGTTCAATGAAGCCTCATTCGAAATCTTCTCATTGGCAGGGTGACTGTCAATAAGCCATTTATAAGGGAAACATTGAGAAAAGACTGAGGAATGCCAAATGCCATAAGAACTGGACAGAAAATCAGTGGCAACAGGTCTGATGGAGTGATGAATCCAAGTTGGTTGAAATTAAGAATATGTACAGATTAGGCCAGGAGAAAGGTACAACAGTGAGTTTCTACAGTTATTTGTAGGGGCCTCCCCCTACATCTGTCATAATTTGTGCTGCATTTCGGCCAGTGTTGTGAAATGCAGGTGAGATCTCACATATAAAATGCCTGCGTGACTCAACTAGTACACTAGACAACTAGACACTCACTTTAAACCCGTGGGTTGAAAAACTTTTTTTCCTAAATTTCTAGTCATCACTAGAGCAATGACACCTCGTTTGAGCCTACCCAACCTGAGTCAGAGTTGAACTGGTTCACACTGCAGCAGAGAAAGAACTTGCTCTATCTCTCTGCCTGAAGTGTCAGACTCACAAGACCTGTTTGCCACTGTGGTCTAAACTCTGGGAGATGCTCAGCGCTCGCCTGCCTGGGGAAGTAGTTATTGGTAACACAAACCTGTCTACTTTCCACTTCACTTTCAGAAGCAGGCTGCCCTTGCCCAAGCCTGCAGTGGGCCAGAAAAAAAAATATGGGGAACAAAAAAAAAAAAAGACAAGGATGAAGAGAGAAAAAGGTATGAAGGCAGAAAGAGAGAGAGAGAAACAAAGAGAGTGAGCAGGGTGAAGGGACACGGAGACATTTCTGTTTTATGGGAATGTTTCACTTAATCTCATAAAGGCAGCGTAAAAACCTCCATCTGTTTGCTAAGCAGTTCAAAAGAGACTCCACATGCCTCCGCTTGCTGCTATATAAAAACAACATTCTAATGCAGATCTTAAAGAGGGCCAGCGGCTCAGCCTGCACAATGAGAGCTGGGATGTGCCAGACACGCCGATGGAGGATGGGATGGTGGAAAGAGAATTAGGTAGGTAAACAGGAGGGAATGTGAGCAGCACAGAGGGGCCGCAAAAGAGAAAAAAAGAGATTTGAAAGAGGAAAATCAAAAGTAACAAATTTTTCTGCCAGCAGTCCTGCTTCTGACGTGGCATACGTGACCTTGAAGCAGGCGGAGTCAGGGTCAGCGAGGGTCGCCCTCTGGGCCTCGCCTGCCACTCCCCTAAATCAACCCATTCACCTCCTCTGCTCCCTTCTCTTCTCCCTCTTCATGTTTCACCCTGAGACTTACCATTCGCCTTTGTCATTAATAGAGGAATGCCCTGGCAAGAATGACATCTTGTGGTTTATTGGGGCTCCTTAGCAGGGATTCAAGGACAGCACCTTTATATTCGGGGTCTTTGAAGATAAAAGTGGGCTTTCCCCTTCACAATAAAACCTTCTGCAGCAGACACAAGAATCATCAATCTCCAAATAAATATAAACCACAATATACGATAATAAACGACTTCTTTGATCCATTTAAACAAGACGGGCCAAAATGCAGCGTCTCTGTAGTCAGGTTTTCCTGCACATTGGTGCCTCTGCACACCTCCGGGCCTCCTCTCCCCATAGCGGGGGCAAGACCAGGCCCGAACGCATCTGCTAAGCTATTTTGATGAGCCACCCTTCTAAAAAACTCCAGGGTTCAAAACTGCTGGAAGATCAAAGGACTAATATTGCAGTAATAATAAGTTACTGCCCTATGAACACCTCATTCATCAGGGAGAGGCAGTGATATAGTACAGTTGTAACTGCAGGGCCATTAAGCACTCATCATCCTATTTGCCATCCTCATGTGGAAAAACATCTTCAGTGAGGACGCAGGATGAACTCCAAAAATCTCAACTGATAAGGAACTCCACACCATCTCCCACCTTCCCTTCTTAGCAGCCAACTGAAGGTGTCTCCCAAGTGGTTGGCATTTTAATAACAGAAATTTGGCACAGTGCAGCATTATCTGGGCTCTGTCATTCTGTGCAAGCATGACACGGCGTCCTATTTTGAGCACAGCATTTTTGTCACATCATGCGTGCCAGCGACAGCCCGATGAAACCCTGACCCTCACACGCTCCCACTGAAGTGACAAGTGAGAGATGTGCTGCCCTAATAGGAACGCTTTGAGAGACAAATGCTTTTCATTCCTTAAAATCGGGAGACATGTGAAAGGTAGGCAAATTTTGCCCTCAGGCAGCAAAAAAACAGCCTAGCATGCATAGATGCTAATATGGGGGAAATGTATGATGCACGTGCAAGTTAAAATGCACATGTTCTTTTCCCTGCCTTATCTTACGGGGAATATATTAGATGGCTTTATTAGTAAACAAGTGTGTTCAGAAGCTGAGATGCATTGCTTAATGTGCAAATTGGGCCGATTTTAAGGTTTACTTGTATGTAAAAAATTTCAACCTGGTTTGATGGAAACATGCTTTTCAGCTGATTTCACAGAGCAAAGTGATTTGGGTTTTTTTTGTTTGTATTTTTTTTAAAAAGCAAATGCAATTAGCTCAGTAAGCGTGAAATAACAGACTAAATAAATTTTGATCAGTGGCATAAGGATCCACCAAGTACCAGTAGCAGGTGCCTGCAGAAAGTTTTGTTGGCGTAGTTTGGCCCATTGAACACACAGTTAAGTAATGGAGCAGCAGCTGGTGAGAGCAGTTAAGGTGCTTTGAAGCAGGTGTAACTTACAAAAACATGTGCCTGTTCTTCACATTGATAGGTCCATTGTAATTAAACCCAGAAATCAAAGACAATCCAGTTATTTGTGATTTCTGCTAAAATTTGCTAGCGGGGTTCTTCAAGCAGAAATAAAGCCAGTGTGAAAGTGGCATAAACTGCAGTTGCTAAAAAGAGTGAGTCACTCCTCACAGAGTCCCCATTTTAAAAGGCCATCTTTGGAGAACTTAAAAGCATGTTTACAGGCTGATCCAATAAATGATTTTAGCCTCTCTTGGTTAATTTTCCTTTTCACAACAACTGTTTGTTAAATACATGATTTTAGACGAAGGGGACCGTAGATTGACAGGCGAGACACAGAGAGCTCTAGGCAATCAATCTGGAAGGCCTCACCTCCGATAATGAGAGTCACTAAACTGGATCTCTTGGATGTTTGTTCTTTTGTTAGCATCACTAACTATAGCCTTTGCAAAAAAAGATTTGTGAAATTGTACTGTTTATTCACTCTGCATGACGGCTCACTTTCATGTCAACTTTTACAGTCTTCTTTCAGGTTGCTGTGACATGTTCAGGGTCATTACTGCTTTTTCCAGGGTTGTTACCAGGTTACTTTTTTAATGCATGCACCAAGTATTTAGAGTTAAAGACTTGCTTATGTGAGTAATACTTAGTGAAGTTTGTCCCCATTTCCCTCTGTGTAACATGTAAAAGAGCAACCAAGTCTGCATTTCCACTTTTCATAGAAATATAAGTCAGGAATATTAGGCAGACCCTGCTAAGAGGGACATATTTTACAATCCTCACACATCCACAAATATTTGAGAATCCACCTGTTCCTATTTTAGAGCGGTGTATCTCTATGGACATCTCACTGTTTGGGTACAAAAGTTTTGTGGTGCCATTAACGACAAACTCCAACTGGACCACAAAGGTTGTGTTAGCACCACATGCCTACAGTAACCAAGCCGGGCCAGGACACAGCCCCTCTATCATTTCAATGAGAAATGATAGGAATAGGATAGGAAGGGCAGGAAAGTGAGAAAGTGGGACAACAAGCTGCTAATCGGTGGCCACTCAAAGCACATCGCAGCTAAAAGCAAACAGAACATCTTCCAGATCTTATGTGCATGTTGGGAGGGAGGGTCGGTGTTTAGCTTAGCAACGCTGGCATCGTCTTAGAAAGCCGACAAGATGTGAGAGAACCAGCGGGGAGAGAGCAGCAGGCAACAGGCAGGCAGGCGAATTACTCGCACCTCTGTGGCAGAGGTGATGACAACGGTGAACTGAGCTGAGCAGCAACAATGCTGACATCTGTGAGAATGTCTAACCTCAGACTTTTCTTGTTGCCAAGCTAAAATTTCCAGGTACCTGCAGACAGTAATATGCATGAAATTCTTCCCGCTTGCTTCCCAATGCAGCACCAATTTAAACAACTACTCAGCTTTCACGTATCTGCAGACTTCCTTGATTAATTAAGAAGTCAAAAGTGTCTGACTAAGATTCCAGCCCATTTTCATACCGTTCCCAGGTAAGATTAGAGGACCTAATCCGTACCATGCCCTGATGTCCTTTTTTTGTCCCACCTGCTCACTTGAACAAGTGTTTTCAGCCTCTCGCAGGCGACCAAATCACCATTTCAAAATCCGCACGTGACTGTGAAATGTAAAGCACACCACCTGTTTTTGAAGTGGTGACAAAGAAAAAAGGAATGCACTTTCCCATTAAGTAGGGAAACCTGAAGTATTCTTCTCATTGTTAGGCAGCCCACAAAGCCCCCCCACCCCCGCCCCCAACACACACACACAAACACACACACAATTAAGGCTTGTTCCAGAGCTTTCTAATCTGTCACCCTGATGGACAGAAACTTGCATTAAAGTGCACCACTAAACAGTATAGATACTGCTACTCCCCTGTCCCACCTTGTGTGTAGAATACTAACCAGACGGCAACCTCAGGTGGAAATTTCTTTCAGGTAACAGTGAGGAAGCACCAGCACTGACGGCACAGTATAACAGAACAGTATAAATACAACATTTAAATGTTAGGCTAATGAGTCCAGCCGTGGACTCATTGTCCATGTTCCCTTATCAAAGTATTTTCCTGTCCTTGGAACAGCTGCAGATTTGCCCTCTCAGAATTTGTTTTCGGCTTCCTCCCTTGTCCTATAGTACAGTTGCTGACCATTTACTCAGAGAGCGTGCCTGAGTATGGCTCTGCAAAAAGGAAGGGTGCACAGACCAAAATGACAGTGCTTTATACTGGAAAAAAGCATAGTGTTGTCCTCTAAAATGTCATGCTTAACCACTTCAAAGGTGCAAAATAACACAATCTATCATGCAGACAAACTCAAAGATTATGCTTTATAAGAAAAAGGATGAAGTACAAGTGACATGTCTGCCTTTTTTTGACAGAGCAGTCACTGTCAAGTCACAGAATCAGAAGTTATGCACGTTCAACTTGTAGCTGCAGTATTGTTTATCCTGCTGTGCTAAACTACAAACAGAAGAGTGCAATTTTCTGCAGAAAAATTACAGGTTAAATGATGCAGAGTTTTCATTTTCAAATGTTAATGGTGCTCACTTGTATCCCAAAAAACTAGCTAGTGCACATGACTAACCAGTTGGCATCTAAATGCAACATAAATCGTTGTTTGGCAGTGTGCGCTTCACCCAAACTGCACCATGTGTGACTAAACAAAGCGCCAGTAAGTCCCAAAAACTACAAATCTTCAAATGGCCTCTATGCATACTTTTTTACCTTTATATCAACCCTATAGGTAGAAAATTTGAAGCACAGACATTCCAAGACGTTTATGTTCAGGTTTTGATTAGTGAAATTCAACCAATTAAGTCACATGGCTCCGTCTTTTATATACAGTCTACAAGTTCAATTTACTGTCAAAAGGACAACACCAGTTGCAAACTAGCAGCTTCATCTGCAGCCGACTAACAACACAGTTTTCTTCAGCAACTTTGCAACATTATTGGTATCAACAATATCATAAAATTTTTTGAGCATTTACTTTCCCAAATAGCTTATTTACTTTGATATTATGGCACTAAACCCCCAAAATTTTGAAAATGTTTTATTATGGAAAAACTGTGTACATCCTGTCCATTTTAGCCAATTCTTGATTGTTAACACAACCAATAACTGGAATGTGTCTACGTCACATGGTCTGACATAGTTCATTTCATACAGACGCAGTTAGTACGCAGGTGCAAACAAAACCTTTCTTCCTGTGTTGAAACAACACCATGTCTCAAAGACAAAATAAATGAAATCCTTGGAGACGGGCTAATCAAAGTACAAATTACATCATGACCACAGTAATGAGTGCACTGACCTAAAAGACGGCAGCGGACTCAAAACTAAATACTTCCTACTGATTTATCTGCACAGTGATGTGGTGAACAAAGACATGGCCTAACTTTAGCAATGGGGAAAAGGGAGGAGAAAACGGAGGCATCTGGGTCACAAAGACAGGAATGTAGTCACTTTTTAAAAATCCCATCATTTCAAAAAATAAAGAATCGGATAGAGTGCAGTGTGGGTTTCTGCGTGTGGTGTACCTGAAAAGGCGAACAGTCAAAACTGGAGAAATATTTGAGATGTTTAACAGTGCAAGACTGCACATTAACAAGGCCACCCTTTCACTGTGCTGCCTGATAAAAGGGAGTCTTGTTGGAGATAAGCCCAAAGCTAATTCTATATTACTTTTGAAGCACTCACATTAAAGATGAAATGATCAAAGCCTTGTAAACCTATCTCACAATGAGCTGATGGAATATTACCCTAAGGATAACAGGAAAAAACAGGCCCGTGTCTTTTGCATTGACAACTGAAAAACTGATTTTGAACTGTCCCCGCGTGGTTTCCAGACTTTTTATGTTGTGATTTAGAGTTTATCTCAAACTGGAAGCAGTAAAAATGTGACGCTGTCGGTGCTTTTGTGTGCTTCAAAGAATAAAAGACAAAAATTTAAGCTGCATGCAACAGGTTTAAGAGGTGCACAGTCCTTGCCGGTCAGCTTGTAATGTATGGCCAAGGTTGCAAAAGTTGGTATCCAGCTTTGAGTAGCTGAAGAAGGAAACAGAAAAGTCATAGTTTATCCCTTTGAAGGCAACCGAGCAACTGTCTGGCACAGACAGGCAAATAATGAATTTTCATGGGAGAGAAATCAAAGCAAATCCAGAAGTCTGCTAACGATGACGCATTTCATACCAGCCAAAATGTCCATTGTGTACCTGCTGCTTTTTGCATTAACTCTCAAAAGCTGAAATATCCTCTTTTTTCCAGATGTTCCTCTGTGTTACTCCTCCTCGACTTGTCTCAGATGAGCTGGAGATGTTAGACTCGGCTGCCAAAGTAAAAGCAGATAAAGGCAGCTGCCACTGCACTTCCAGCCAACGTCTTTGCTTAAAAAACATATATGCCCACTGACATGGGCCAAGTCAGCGTTGACCCTTACAGAGAATAACACACAAGGAGACAGAAACCACAACTCATTCCTCCATTAGTGGGTTTCCCTTGTTTTCAAAATGCTTCCTTTTACTGAGACTACACTTCCTGGTCTGAAAGTTCAGGACACAAGAGGAGTGTTTATGGCATTATACTGTCACCAATTCTTTATGAAATCCTTCAATAGCAACAGAACTGAAGTTCTAATGCTGGCAACTGAGTCCCATAAGCAAACCAAACTTCAGTGGTCATTACGACCCAAATGTAACTTTTTTAATATTCTATCCCATTTTTCTGTGAACAGAACACAGAAAAACTTGTCTCAGATGAGCTGGAGATGTTAGACTCGGCTGCCAAAGTAAAAGCAGATAAAGGCAGCTGCCACTGCACTTCCAGCCAACGTCTTTGCTCAAAAAACATATACATATTTTCTGTGAACAGAACACAGAAAAATAGCTTAATATAACAAGCACTTACTAGTAAGTCTGTAAGCACCGAAAACATGGAGAAAATTTATTTATTCTCATATTTTATTTACCTTTCCAGATCAGCAAACTGCAGAAAGTGACAAAAATTTCAGTTTCTCTGATGTCAATTTAGGCTGCCTCCAAAAGTGAGTCAACTCCATATACCCCGTGTTAAACATGTTAATAGCTTTAGAGCAGACTAAACACATGCAGAGCTTGCTAGCAAAAAATCTTTTGGACTCTGTGGCTAATCTACCTCTTATTAAATATAACAAATCAAAAGGCTGTATTTTATTGTTGGTGATAGGTGTGAAAGCACTGCTCCAGGTGTCCTGGTGACTTAGTATAGATAGCAGGAGGAGCAGAAGCCTGGATGTAAATAAGGAGACAGCAGCCTATGATGCACTGCAATCTCGGTCCCACAGTCTGTGCACATCTGTTCCATAATCCATCTGCTCTTGGTTACTTTAGTTGGTTAAGTTGAACCAATGTAAGCCTCCCTAAAATCCCACAAACCCCTTTATTCATGAGCGATTCTTGCCAGCTCTCTATCTACTCTGACAGCTTCAGTGACTCTACAGAAACCCGAAGGTTGCAGGTATCCGCTGCCTTCTCGCACCAGTAGTTTTGCACACTATCAAGCCACAATTATACACGGTGCTTCCACTTAAAATTCGGTGCAACAAGCACCAGGGTGTTTCAAAATAACCGCAGAAACCTTTTTTGGTTTTGTGCACTTCAAGCATGTCGTTTTTGATTTATTATTCCGCCGGCTCTACTGCAAGTCATGGGGCGTGCTCTATGCTGACACACTGGAAGCAGTTCACACAGCCTCATAAAAAAAAGAAAAGAAAAGAAAAATCCTAGATCAATTAAAACTTCTCTCCCTCAGGACCATCCATTCCTACAAGTCCTTCCCTCCTTCCAAACAGGAGGTAACCAGGACGACAGCTGCACACATCAGCTTCTCCTTAAAAAGTCTTTAATTGTCGCCTGGAGGTAGACATGTTGCTGCGATCACCAACATGATGCGACAGAGAGGGTTCAGGGTTCATTTTTATAGGCGCTCTTCCCCACAGGCAAAAGAGTGTTATTTTTAAAGTTTTTATTTATTTGTGGTGGATAACTTCCAGGATCAGGTTTGTGTCACAATCTGAAGATAACAAGTACATATTTAATTACTCAGATTGTCAGCAATGTTTTGGAGGGTTTTTTTTTGTATATAAAAAGAGTTCAAGTTAGAGAATCATTTTAGCACTGCATTTAGTTCCCGTTCATGTGTGAATACAGTATACACACTGCCGGACTTAAATGAATTATTGTGAGGACAAATAAAAATGGCATTTTCAGTGTATTCAAAAAGGTGAATGCTCATGTCAGTACACCTGAGTTGCAGTAGTTCCCACATGTTTCCTCTGAAACACTATAGAATTCCCAAACTGGCAGTGAGTCATCACAGGGACGGTATTGTACTTAAAAGGGGATAAAAGCCTAGCACACCCAATTTTAATGTATGTATGCATGGTAATGTATTCCTCCTGATCCCACCTGATACCAAGAAAAATCAGAGGTGCACCATAGTAAAACTGGATATGAGAACAACGAATGCTCTTTTGGCTCGTCCCATTACACTGGAAGGATATGCTTAACCACCTTTAGTCTCCAGCAAAAGCTTCACTTAAACTGCATCCACATCATGTAGTTTAACTCTTGTTAAAAGCCACCAAGTGAGAAAAAAAGATATACTTGGAATTACAAGATCAGTACTTTCTAACTCACAATACAGGTGAAAAGAACTACACAGTCGCTAGCTTCACCTCCACTGACTGTCCCCTCTGTTTTTATAGGGTTGGTGTCATTGGAGCATTTTAATTGCACTATCTGGGAAATTTTATGACCCGCTATGAGGTTTAAAACTGTCCAAACTGTCCATCTGTGCTTCGGTTTTACTGAGTGAAATTCTACTATTTTGTGGTGGTGGCTATGTCCATCTTTTAGCTACAGTATATGGGTTTACCCCAATTTACCCCAATTTTTATATATTAGCAGGTCAACATTTGCTTATTAGCACAACATGCTAATAAGCAATAATAATAAGCACAGTCCATTCACAACGTGTTTGAGACCCTTGAGACCAGTTGTCTTCCTAACATTAACATATTTAATGTATTGTTAATGCTGCCCTCTGGCATATTTCAGTTAGACCAAAGTAGTAGAGAGACTGACAGACAAGCACAATGATCCACAGAACGATGTTGCTATCATATATTTTTCGAGCACCAGTCACAAACAGTATTATCAAACTGATGCCAGGCGATTCAGTACATTAGACAAACACAGTCAGTGTCACCTGACTCTTGACCCATCTGACCGGCATTGTGTTTGTGCCAGATAAAATTTGCAAAAACATACTTGAATTCATGTGGCCTAGTAATACGCATCCACACACACACACACACACACACACACACACACACACACACACACACACACACACACACACACACACACACACACACACACACACATAAAAGCCCCAGTTAAAGAAAACAGGATTACTGAACAATCAGGCCAAGAAGCCTTTTCATCTGAGAGGAGCAGAATCAATAAGCAAGGCTTTCTATGAGAGTCAACAAGTCCAGACATGGGCCAAACTCAATCACTGTAAGAGCTGTTTTCACAAAACCACTTCGTGTTCATCGTGTTTCACAGAGGTGAAGTTTGAGTGGGAGAATGTCCGCACTTTCAAAAAGCACAGATTACAGCATTTATTCAGAGTAAATTAAGCTTGGTGTGGAGTTTAGTCTAGTACTCCTGGCACCACCGCAGTGCCTTTTCTCTGAATCACGTGTTGCCCTGTGACTTAAGCCTGAGAGCCTTTCCATGGCTTCAGTGTAAAGTGAAACAAGCAGACAGCAAACAGATTGCTTCTACCATAGCACAACATGCAGGAAGAGAGAGCTTGTGGCCTCTGCTTGTTTCGCATTTTGCAATGATGCAAAACCACTGGAGCAGTGAACAGTTCTGATTCAGGCATTTGCAAATAGCTGCAACAGATTGATGGGACATAACTGTAGAAAGAGAAAGCTTTCCCCCTTTTTTATAACTTCTATTAAATATGTTTAAGTTCACTTTGTAAAGTTCATCCATCCATTTTTTTCCACTTTTCCAATTCGGGGTCATGGCGCAGGCTGGAGCCATTCCCAGCTGCCATAGGGCAAGAGGTGGGGTTCACCTTGAACAGGTGTGTTGCAGGGATAACGAACTTAATAATGAACTTACTGATTCAGAACAGCTCAATTTATCATTAATACACTGTCTCTGCCTACACTGAAAATCCTTTTCAGCTATTAAAAATGCAGCATGTGGGATTTAGTGGTATCTTGTGGTGAGGTTGCATACTGCAACCAACTTAATACCTCTCACCTCATCATGTCCTTGCAAAATGAGAACCTACAGTAGTACCCTCACACAAATTCAAAAACAACCCTCTCAAGAAGGTATATGGTTTGTCCAATCTGGTCTACTGTAGAAACAATACTGGTGTGGCATGGCAGACTCGTTGGAAGAATACCCTCTGAAACAGAGTTGCAGAGTTTATTTTTATTTTACAGAAACATTTTTTAACCAATACATGGCAGAAGGTGAAGTCAGGCTGAAAAACTCCTACAAGAAGCTGTTAAAATATTTCAGTTTATAAGGGTTGAGAATAAAACCCTCATCTCTATGTTCAATTAAAATGTTAAAAAAAATTCATAATAATTAATCATTCTTAATAATTTATGAAATTGACCTCGTTCTAGCTTTCTTTGTTTTATGTTGTATATGTACTGTTACGCTGCTTGGCCAAAGTCTCAAATAATGAAGTCACTGTATGTAGAAGTTTTGGGTTTTTTTTGGGTGGGGTGGGGGGCTCTTGGCCTGAGCATATTGTGATAAAGTGCATTATTTTCTGTAATGTACTGATAAACATTAGACTTTCATATATTTTAGATTCATTACACACAACTGAAGTAGTTCAAGCCTTTTATTGTTTTAACATTGATGATTTTGGCATACAGCTCATGAAAACCCAAAAATTCATCAGCTACCTCACAGTAGTAGCGAGGTCTCATTGGCTGTATCCCAATACAGCCAATGGCTATATCCCAATACAGCCAATGGCTGCAGCCTTAAAGGCTGCATTTTAAGGCCGATTACGTCATAGCGACGCGACGAAGGCTGTCCCAATTCAAAGGCTGCTCGACGGCGGATGAGGGGCGCCCAAAGAGTAAACTTTAAGGAAGTACTTAATATTATGTCACTTATTTATGTGCAAATGTTTACTAACGAAGAACATTAAAACATTACTGTTGGCCACATGTCGGCAAAGTTATGTGACATTAGTGAACGAACTTGGTTTTAAAGCCTTTAAAATATACGCCGTTCAATAGCTGACCTTAATCTTACAGAGAATGATCAAAGCTCATGTAGCAACAAACAAACAAATGAACAAAAGATTTTCTCCTTCATTTCTGTCAAACAAAGCTGTATGAAACGTTTCCAGCTGTTAGTATCATGGTTGCTAGGCAACCTGGGCAGCGCGACGGAGGCTAGACTGTCCCATTTCACAAGCCTCTCTCACTTCCGGCCTTAGCGGTCTTTGAGTACGCGGCCCTTGTGGACCGTTAAGGCTGCGTACTTTAAGGCTGCAGACCCTGAATTGGGATACAGCCCTTGTCTCTCGCTGTTAATGTTTTTGTCTCACTAGTTTTCTCGCTTTCAATTAACCTCACCTGCAGTGTAATCTACTGGATGCTGGCTGCACCTACTAACATTCACCAAGCCTGCTTGGAAACTCCTGGAAAAACGCTACTACTCATGGGACTCACCTGCGTGCTGTCACTCCTGGATTCCTGTAATCACCAGGTTGGGAAATCTGGAACCTTTCATGCATCCCACCATTCAGATAGATGCTCACTCTATCCCTAACCCCCACGTGCAAGTAAGCCTAAACCGATTAAATTCATACTCACCTCCAGCCACCTGTGCAGCTCTGGATCTAACCACCCTCTCCTATATTTCAGTGCCTCCACGTCAGAGAACCGTGCTGCGTTTCTCTCGTCGCCCTTTGTACATATTCCCGTAAAACATCAGCTTTTTTTGTTCATTTAGTCTGTCAGTCACACACTCCTATGACATAATGGAGATGAGCATACAAGGTTTCCCAATATCAGTTTTTGTTTCGCACTGAGTAACAATCAAGGGAAAACGACCCTGATTTTTACAGCATTGTACTTTTAACATAGACTTTAAATCACTGAGGTAGAGGCACACGTTCTTCTTCACGTCATACAAGTTCATGAATGTATTTGAGAGATGGTCAGCAATGCTGGAAGTATCACAGCACAAACTTTCCAAGCTGTTTTGATGCACTGAATGAGGCAGCGCGAACTGCTGCAAATCAACAAGGAAATCTCCCTGCAAGGTTGGATATAAGAATCCCTGAAAACCAAAATAAAAACAAGGAATAACAATGAAATGCTATCCCTCGGGGTTTTGAGCGTCACTTTGTTTGCTTTACGCTCTATTCTGAGTGTGCGTGGTGCAATCCGAACCCTCTGCGGCCGTCAGAGTATCTATAGATCAGCGAGGCGGGTTTACACTCAGACTTAGCTGTAAACAAGGCCCATCCAGAGACCATGGCTGACCCAGCACCGCACATCCCCAAATATCTGATTCATCCCTTCAAAAGGCCAAGAGCAAACTTCTCAGCAGCTGCATGCTGAATCCCCAATAAATCCACCAGACCAAAAGCTTTGAATCGTGCTATGAAAACGACGATGCAGGTGGCTGGAGTGGAGTTTAGTGCAATACATACTTTCCAGACAAGCCAAACAAAACAAACACACACACACACTTCTCTCCTTCCTCTTTCCCTTGCTTCTCAAAGGCGATTTGCAGGGAGGAAGAAAGCACTCGGAAGCGGCGGCCTTTTGTTCTTGGATACTTTTGCATGAGGGAGGAGAGTGTGTTTTGTTTATGGGACAACACAGTGTTGCCATTAAGGCTTTAATCAGAACTGTTTTCTGCAGTCAGCCTGGAATGACACCCCTCTTTCTCCGATTTGGTTCCCACCGGAGGAGCAAACAGGAGGAGGAAGAAAGGAGCGGGGAATGTGGGAATGTCTCTACATCGTCGCCACGGCGGGCAGCTCCTAAACATGGCTTTAAATTAGGGGAAAAGAAAACACAAGCTAAAAAAAGGCAGGCGCTTAACTATACTCCTGCCTGCTAATTTGTCACCACTTGAAAAACGGGGGAAAAAATAGCAACAGTTTTAAATCACACTATTTTAAAGTCAGGGTATGCCAGCCAGTGTGTATGGTAGAATGCTTAAACACAAGGGAGATTTAGGTCACCTCCGTCAAAGTTACACATACATCTGAACCACTGTCAGTGGACTCTATGGAGTTCTGGCTGCGTTCATATTAGAGAGAAGCAGAAATGGAGAACACTCAGTGTCTGGTTCTGGTTGGCTGGCTGGGATCTGACTAGTGACAGCTGGGGCTTGAAAGCCTTACATCCAAAGCCAGGGCTCGATGCCACTTGCTACATAGCAGCGCTGAGCTAAGCCCACCCCCTCCTGTCCAAGCCCTCACTCAAAAAGATCACTGTACTGGACAAAACATCAGGCTCCTGCCAAATAAAGGATCATCTCTTTAAAGTCAGAGAGCGGGAGGGGTGCTGGAGGCAAGACAAAATGGCAGTACGGTCGATCTGTCTGCTGCCACGTCTGAGACGAGGAAGGGGGTCACGGAGGGAGGAGTTTCTCAGACCATTAAACAAACAAACAAACAAAAATAAGCTAAATTCAACACCACCTGTGTGTCAGTGTGCGCAATCCATACCTTGTCGGGCAGTGGCAGACAGTGATGTACCCTGTGCTCCAGTTTGACGATGGTGATGAAGTCACTCTCTTGTCGTTCATCCTCACTTGTGTTGCAAAGAGACAGAGGATGATACTGCAAAAAAAAGGAGAGAGAGCAAGGGGTTAGCAATATTTTTTCTTGCTACAATGCACACTCCAGAAGCACGAGCACAAAGTACACAAACAATGAATCTGGGAATGATGTACGGCTTACTGAACTTTCTTTAGAAATGATGTAAATGAGGCAAAATTACTCAATCACACTGAGTGCATGCAGAAGCAGTAGAGACAATTTAAGGCATTAACTATTACAGAATCACCAAAGCTTTCTGATATATTCAAGTGTAGTTTGGTGGGGGTTTTGCCATTACAAGGGACTACTTAAATTTAGATTTCATTTTTTTAAATGAAATAGTAGATAAATAACTCAGTGTTATCATATCTACATTTTTCCATATCTACCCAAAAGACAACCTAAAGTGTGTGACCTCAAACCAAAAGCAAAATAGAAAAAGAAATGTTCACAAAGATGCTTTAAAAGACAGTCTGCACAAAAATGCTAAAGCTCTTTTTCACACCACTAGAGAACAACAATTGCAATTTATGGAAGCCTTTATGTGTTAAATTAAATGGTTTCTTCCTAAACCATACCCAGGCTGACATCAAGAGGAAAACTTTGGCACCCTACGAAATCAATGACATGGATGGCAGTATTCACTCCCACTTAAAGCCTTGAGGACTGAAAGAATGAGAGATAGTCAATCTTTAGTGGAACATTTGATCCCTTCTGAAAGGAAGGAAATTCTGAGCTGCTGAAAGGCTGCATTTAAGAGCTCAAGGGATCGCAGCAGTGCTTGCAAGTCACAGACATGCTGTCACGGGCACAGGGAGTTGCACGGCAGTCGGGAAAACAGCATCGCTAATTTGCCTGGATGACATGAATGATAACACCTCAGGTACAGGTCCTTAAAGTTCACAGATCACTCTGCAGCACCCGGTCCCTGGGGTTCCTCCCTAGCCCTGTCTTGGCCTGTCCTTTCCTAGCCCTGCTATGAGCTCGTCCCAGCCTGGTTCTGCCACGGAGGGCCTCTTCATGTGGCTGTGGGCTGAGGTAATGGGGCTCCCCCTCATCTCACCCAGCGGAAATCCCTAAATTAAAAAGACCCAAGGGTGACATCAACAGCTGGCGTAATGACGTAATGTCCCGCAAAGGGCTGTTGCATGTCTGTCAGAGGGTGAAACAGAGAAACAGAGAGAGACGAGAAGAAAGCAAGCAGACTTGGGGAATCAGGGTGGGATAAAAGAAAAACACAGGGGGTGGACCTTCATCACAGCGGCTGTTCAACGCAATGGATTAAAATGAAATAACGCAGAATGTTATCGAGATATCGGCTGTGATCATTGGCATAAGAAACACCAGTATTGATGCTAAATGTCTGCCTAAGATGCAAACAACATGACAGAAGAAGTGCATTAACATAGTCACTGTCCACTGTTTTAAGGGGTCCGGTTCCAGATGTAAATTTCCAATTCATTTTCTCTTCTGATGATTCACAAAATCCTTGGGTCAAGAGTTTTAAGCCAAGCCAACCAGCTATGAGGTGAATCATAAAAAGATTCAAAGATTTTGATCTGGATAAAAAAGAATAAAGGGAAATAAAACAAAAAGACTAAGGTACAAGACTGTGTGCATAACGACTGTAATTTTAACAGAGAAGGAACTACTCATCCCATAATGCACTGCAAATCCCAGATTCCACAATGAACAACGTCCAGCCTTCTTGAATGTAATCCTTTTCATTATTGTGTTGTATAATAATAGATTTTAGATTTTTAGATTAGATTTTTTAGATTTGTGTGTGTGTGTGTGTGTGAGTAGTAAAGTTTTGCACTCTCTTTCTTCTTTTCCACCTGCCTGTTTTCACTCTCTCTGTGTTTATACTGCACTTTGCATTTAATCATTAATTACTATTATTCTCTGGCTCTCTTCCACATTTGTCCTATTCCCTCCTAGGATTGTTATGTTATGTCTCATAACCTAAAATCCTATGGAGACTATGAATGGGATGTTGAATGTTCTTTAAGAGCCATTCCTGAATACTACTCAAAGAAATGACAAGAAAGATTGTCTAAGACCGTTCAGGCTGTGTTGGGGAATAAAAGTGGTCATACCAAATACTGACTTTCAAGCTCATCTGTTCGTTCATATACTCTATTTCCATGAATGTGTTGTTTCACATGTTTTGCTGCAGCTACTTTCCATTTTCCTAGTCAAATATAAAGACTAATTAGCACTTCAGCGGCAACCAAAACAGTATACATTTTTGTGTGGTGGTACTCAACATCCACTTTTAAATGCACTGAAATGAAAGCGTCTAGAAGATGACAGGTGTGCTTGACCTCACAAACAGAACCTGTTGTGAATTCTCAGACCCTTGCATGCTTCCTTAATGGCAGCCACTGCTCAACAGAAAGGCAGGCAACAAGACAGCATGGACTCTTGGCCAGCCTTGCATGCAGGGCTGCCAGCTGCCTCTACCAGTCTGCATTTACTAGGCCCAAATTAGAGGCCTACAGTTGAACTTGGCCTTTAACAAAGAAAAAGAAAGAAAATAAAAAACAAAAATCCTTTAATGACACTACTTCACAGATGCCATGACCTCTGCTCATTTTTGCTAACGGCTGCTTGGAAATGACGAGAAGAGCTGCATTCAGAGTCTGATTTTACAGTAAAATTACAACACTCATTTGTATCTTAAGGCTTATATGATCGTGTCTGGCTCTTGCCATGACATTAAACATGTTGATGCATGGGAGTGTACAATCGTAACTACTAAAGCAGATAATAATCCCAAAGCTGAGCCAAGCAGGCTCATAAGGAGTGGCTGCTTTTAGTTTCCTCTTTCTGATGCTCTGAGGGCAACCACCTCGATGGTCACAGTGTCTATGATTTGCATAGTCGGCAAGACTAAGCATTATCTTCTATTTTAGATATGCCCACACAACTTATGATCGGATGGCTGTGAACGCTCCCTGTGCCACCATTGGTACCATTTACCACTTCGAAACACTCCGCTGTTGGACTATAAACAGCAACCAAGACAGACTGAAACGTCTTCATTTGGTTTTTGTATGGCCCTGAGAAAAAGGGGCCTGGGAAACCAAATCACTGAGCCTCTATTTCACAGGCACTAGAAACCACAGGGCACACAAACAGTTCCCCACAGACTGTTAACAATGCTCACTCCTCCATTCCTCCTCCTCCTCCTCATCTGTCTAGATCTGTTGCAAAACTGACGAGGACATGTCCCTCGGTTCCTTTGTAGCCACGATTAAAGGCATTCCTTTCCAGCTCAATCAAAGACTACCCCCAAAATATTCCCAGGCATGAATTTAACAGCCTCAAAAACAAATACATGGAAAGAAAAAGGGGAAAATAAATAGTAGCTACAGTGAGAAGTCAATAATATTTTTCCCCCTCACTTAGCCCTGCGGATCTTCTTTTTTCATCTGCCAATAACCAGCAAGCGAGCGTTCTAGTTCATCTGCTGCCAGCAGGGAACCGGGCCTATGCAGTTATGTCAGTGTGCGCTAAAAGGGGGAAACAGAAAAGGCTTGCACCTCTTATCAAGCTACCGGTCAATTAACAGCTGTGCAGGTCACAGGGCTTCTGAAAAACTGGTGGCCAATCAAAATACATGCTCGTTTAGTAGGAGGTGAAACAAACACTCCAGTAAGTGCTTTTTCTGTTGTATGACTCGAGACTAGGACTGAGGAAGGTAAAAGGTTTAATCAATTGAACTCTGCCTCAGGGCCTAGTAAGCCTGCCAAGTTAGAGAATATCAAGGAAGAATTCAATCAACTCTGCCACATGCAAACATGCAGATACACACACACCCAGTGGGTGAATACATTTTCAATGCCAGCTGATAGGGTGAGAAAAAAGTCAGCATGTGATCCAGTTTTTTTTTTGTTTTTTTTTTATTGTGACCACAGCTTTTTGTTTCTAAAGTTAACCATGTTCTAAACTGCTGTTCAAAGTGATACTCAATACTTGTTTGCACGACAGGTCTAATTAGACTCGCTTCTCTCGGCAGACAAAGGCAAATGTTTGTTTAAGCAACAGGCAACAGGTGTTGTGGATGCTACGTGACCCATTAAGCTAATTTCCAGCTCCATATTTTTATTCTTGGACTATGCTGAAGTTGCTTTGCTTGATTTACACTTGAAAATAATCCCTCCTATGCTGTGCATATACTGTTCATCCAAGCTCTTAAGTACTCTCCCCTTCATTATAGTTATTATGTAACTAATTATATTAATCATATTCTACAATAACAGGAAAAAAAACAGTGAAAATGAGCATCCAGAACAGTTAGAAGCCCGAGCTACTGTAACAGTGTATATAGAATACTATAAAAGGGAAATATATACAGGTCCTCTTCAGAAGAAAAGGGAGCCTGAGTTGGCACGAAAGACTGAAACATTGACCCTTTGGGAGCACATCAGGTAGCACGTTTGCTTTAATTCTGTGTGTGAGAGCATGGGCAAATGAGTGAGAGCATAGCTATGTATTGTTGCTAGAGGCACCTGAACATGTGCTTGCATGTGAACCTCTGTGTGCAAAAGTTTGTGCCTGTTGATCGACAGTTTTGGTTCTGCAGAGGAGTGAGTAACTCATCTCTGGGTGGAGGAGCGTGTGTCGGAATCTCAGCAATTGCTGTAGGGGTGGGGGCGCTGAAAGTCTAGGTGCTGAGCCTTTTCTCAAATGTCAAATCCTTTCCCTGTATCAATAATCGTAACACACACACTGTGGTCAGTGCCATAGATAACACAGATACACGCTGCTCAATCAGACTTCATGTATCTACACTAATTAGATTTACATGAAAGACTGATATAAGAGCAGTGCCCAGCGCTGAGGGGAGCAGAGCGGTCTTTCTCTGTCAGAGCATCTGGAAAAGTACACCCTGAGGCCCTCGCCTTGTCTCTCTTTGCAAATGCAAACGAACAGACGGTATTACTGCTTTGGTCCTGTCAAAACAAAAGACGTGTCATCTTTCCTCCCGCTTTATTGACAGTGTCAGACCCATATCCAGTAACGGTTACCACAGAGAATGACTTGGGGAAACACGATCCCATAATGAGGCCCAAATAATTACCACCAGCCCCAAATTTCCCGGGCCCTTTCTTTAAGTACGAATACCCCCCCACCCCCAAACTCCCAAACTCCAGGCGCGTCAGGCTGTCTCTCTCTGTTCTATTAAAGGGATTAGACAGAGAAGAAAGAACCTGAAGAGGGAAGAAGAAATGGTTTTAACAAAAAGGACACTGATGAGTGAGCTTTCGGTTCGGCTTGGTAAAATGTCAGCTGAGGGAGTAACTGTTATAAATCATATTTCCACAGATCAGAGTGTTCATGTGGGGCGCTTCACACTTTCCTGCTTTCCTTGTTTCTAATAAAAACACATAGAAGCACAAAAGGGAGCACAAAAGTTCAACCGGGATGAACTTTGCACACCGAGGACCTGGGCTGGGTACAGCTTTACCTGTGCACAAAGGCAGCACATTTTTTTTCATCAAACCTTGTTGAAAATCCTCTATGCCAGAGCTCCGCCCTATCCACATTTACATAATGTTAATCTAACCACACATACAGCTGCTGTTTTTGGTTTGCGTGTGCAGATAAAGTGGACACATGAGTGGTGAGTGGTATGCTGTGGATGTAGATTTCGAAAGAATCTGGCAGTGCGGAGAATTCTAAATAATGTATACTTCCTGGGTAAGGTACATAGAATTCACACTTACCATATGTGCAGGACTGTGCAAGGCTCAAATGTACTCAAATACAGTGCATAGTGTGAAAGCACCCCTCATATTACTAATAGTCTAACAGGCTTTGGATAGAAAGCTATAAGAACACAAAATAGATATACATATATCGTCAGTGGAATTCACTTTCATTTATACAGCAAATCACAAGAGCAGTCACCTCAGCAGTCACCTCAAGGTGCTTTAAATTTTAAGGTAAAGACCCAATAATCAGATGACCCTCTATGAGCAACTTGGCAACAGCGGGAAGGAAAAACACTCCCTTTTAACAGGAAGAAACTTCAGACAGAATCAGGCTCAGGGAGGGGCATCCATCTGCTGCAACTGGTTAGGGATGAGGGAACACTCAGTGCATCATGGGAAGCTCCCAGAAGCCACATAACTGCAACATAACTAAGTTCAGGTTTACCTGATCCTGCCCTAACTAAATCCAAAAGGGAAGTAAACTTAAAAGTAGAGAGAATGTCTGTCTCCCAAAGTTGCCCTTCATTGCTTCTGACCAGGTAAAACCTAAGTTTTTACCTAAGCGTGTCAGTGAGTAGACACGCACTGACACATGCACTGTTGGTACACACCACCAACAACTCAGGTCACTGCATCAGCCTGAGGCCAAAGCTGCGCTTTACATTTCAAAGCTCTGAGTTAAACATAAACACAGCACTTCCCTGTCATAACAAATCTGAGGCTCGGCAACACAGCAGTTTGTTAGTGTTGCAGAGATCCTTCTTCCCTGTAGACACAGCGGCCACATCTACACAGCCTCCAGGCTTCCTGCGGCACATCCCCAGCCTTCAGGACAACTCTCAAGTTCTCTCAGGTTACCCACACCAGTCAGAGAAAACCCACACGCCTCCATATGTCAGTCACTCACATTTGGGAGCTTAAGGTCAGCTATCTGGAAATCAATTAGTTGGGGAGAGTGAGGATGGGAGGCTCCACATTGTGGCAGAAAGAGAGGAATCAGGCAAAAAGGAATGTGAGGCAAAGAATCCACACCATAAGTCCTGTCCAAATAAGGTTAACACTAGCCAAAAGGCAACAACATGTGGTTTGTTTTTCCCGTAACAGAAAGAATTGATTATTGATCATATTGGATAGTGTCAGTGAGTAATATATATGCAAAATATACACGTAAAGGAGGCTGACAAAAAGAGAATATGGTGGAGGCGTAACAGGATGGAAGTGAAGAAAAAGACATATCTTGTATAGCTGAAATAAGTTTTATATTAGATGTATCACCTTAGTGTGTAATATTAGCAATTTGCCTATGCCTGCTTGTTAGCATTAGAATCTGAACACTCAATGGAACTAAAAACATGCAAACTGTGCAAAAAGTATTATTTCAGCCCTTATTAATAATCTATCTTTTGCCAGAGAAACACTACTTGTTTCAGGAGTTTGCAAGTAAAAAGCATCCATGGTCTTAAAGTAATATCAACTTGACTGGAGGATGGCTGTGTACAGAAAGTCTAGAAATCATCTTGTCACCTGACATCTGTACAGTATTACAAGAAAATCTCCGCCAAGGCAGCTCACTCTCTGGGCAGTATTTACTTTTAAGGGAATAGTATTGTGTTTTTCTGTATTCATTTTATTTTCTTTATTCTTTTTAAACATACTTTAAGATTGTAGTGCAGCAAAAACACCTGCAGAATGCAGGCTTTTGTTATTTGCCTTACTGAAACCCATTTTTATTCACTTCACTTATTTTTTTTTATTTATGTGGTTATAGTAACATTGAATGTATAGCATTTATTTCTTTGTTTAGTGAAATTTGTTAAAAAAGCTAATTTAAGCATTTCACCCGAACTAGGCAAGAAACTTTGGCTCATTGCAGGGCCTTAAGGAAAGATAAGGGTCTGAGTGAAGATCAGTTAAAACAGGCTGGCAGAGGATGCGGTTTCAAAATAGAACCAATGCATGAAGCTGAAGCCCTCTCCACAGACAGACAGTCAGGGGCACCATCGCAGAGTTTAACTATAGATCTCTTTAACGAGAGACAGGTGCCCTCTTTACACACTTGCACATAAAATAAAATACAGTAGGCTGAGGGGGTGGTGGTTAATGCCACTCTTTTATTTGGAACACAATCCCATGCTCACCCCCCCCACCCCCCACCCCACCCCACCCGCATCCATGAATCCACCAACCATCATGTGTCTTTTATAGCAATATGCTGTTCTTAAAGAGGGGTCAAACTTTATTATAGCAGGTGAGAGGGAGATATCTTTCTTCTCTCTTGTTGCTCTAGCTTTCAAGCCATTTAAAATGCAGCTCATGGACTGGAAATGTAATGCTACCTTTCCAGTGGTAAGCAATACCACTAGTTTCAAAAAGAAGCATAATTATATTGAAGCCTGTGGGAAAAGCCCAGCTCCCGCTCCTGTAACGACTTCAATAAAGACTTTCCTGATGAGTAGTTGTAAGTACTAACTACTTACATTCAGAGTCCAGCCAGAACCTCATAGATTTGAAACAGAAATTGCACAAATTTCAAAGCAGTTTCTGCAGCATGATGGTTTAACTGCAGAATCCAGACTTTGCTTTTATATTGGAATCTAACCAGAATATAACCAATTGGCAAACAGTTGAGTTGAGTCACCTAATGCAAACAAACATGTCACAGATGAGTTGCGCTTATCAACACAGAATGACTCAGATTAATGGAAACATGTTGTCAGTCTGCCTGCTTTTATAAATTAGATGGAGGTTAGTTGTAAACATTTCCCAATCTGTCTGAGATTGATTACAGTCAGTCTGAGCCACAATTGTTCAGACACAGCTTACCTCCTGCTGTGTGACCACATGACAAACAAAACTGGTCACACAGAGGTTGAGAGTGTTGTACGGTCAATCTCTAGGTGACCAACCAATAAAAGCAGATTACTGCTTTTAAAATGAATTTCTTAGTGAGCACATATAATATATATACTGTCTGTGTGATTATGATTTTTATTTAGCTTATGACTTGACAGCAGGTATGTTCAACCAGCACAAAGAGGAGGAATTAACTAAAACGGTTGCAGAGACATGTTTAAGCACCAGGTTTTGCTTTGTACCGTAAATCCTTTTCCAGAAATGGTCAACCCATCCTCCCAGCTGCGCTGAACAAAATGACAACCAAAAAATGACTTAACCCACTGACTCTACAGATAATTCTTTTAGCATGTGCTCCTGTGTATCTTCACTTGCTGCACACCACAGAGTTTCACGTAGCTGCTTGTTCAGCCTTAAATCTTGTTTTCCTGGAAAGAAGATATCTGCCATAAAACTAAAGCAAGGCAGGCAGATTACTCAACTAGAAAACAACTTCTTCGAGTGGTCTCCCCATGGTCTCCCGCAAATTTTTTAAATAGCTGGAGGTTCCAAACTACATCAAAACACTTTTTCAGATGGATATTTTTGCTGTGCAGCTGTTATTACCTAGTACACTGTCATGGAAGATCTCTAATTTGATCTAGTGGAAAGGAAAAAAGAAAAACAGTGACATATTTTTCTGCATATGTCAATGTCTGCCACCAACCCTTCAGCCCACCCCACACGGGATCCCATAACCACCTGTGGCCAGTGTCGGAGAAATGCCGTCATAAAGGCTTTAAGAGTGGGTAAACACTAACCAGAGGGAGTTTTTGTGTTATTTTTACTCATCGCAAATGTTTATGTAAACATATTGCACGGACAACATGGCTTCATCCTTAGCAACCTTACCAGTAAATAGTCACAAAAACATCAGCACAGAAGCGCTCTGATGTGGCCTGCAGACTGGTTGCAACACACCTTGTAATTGGCAGCATAATTGTTTTCTTTTTTACTGCTATATTTCACTTTTGGCTGCAAGGCAGGCGTTGAAGCCACTTGATTTATGGTCAGGGAATGCGCTGAGAGCTTTTCAAGACAAACCAGTGCAGATGTTTCGGTCAAACATCGGGGAGGCTCGAGCTGCATATCCACCTGAGTCCGTCGGGGGAGTGGGAACAAGTGAGGGCAATCTCCTGCCCTCCTGTGGTTCGTGTCAGACCTTTATTTTTTGTTTTCTTTTTTGTCCTTCCTTCCTTCCGCCCCCCCCCCCCCCTCCTTTCCCAAAAACTTGCCCCTGCTGCTGCTTCTGGGTGCTTCAGTTCCAGCTGGGTTCTGTCTTGTTTTAATGGCCAAATCAAGTGTACAGTTGTGTGTGGAGAAGTATGCATGCTCTATACTGTATGTGTAGGGGCAAGGGGAGGAGGGGTGGGGTAAATCTGCATGGCACATGGCCAGGAGTGCTGAGCTCTCCGTGGAATGCCATGGAAAAATGAGACAGAGGAATGCAGACTCCACTGAGCAGTGTAAACAGGCTGGGCTGAGAGAATGCTGCCCCGCTGCTTTGAAGTCGCTCCATCTCCCTATCACACACACGTACACACACACACAAACACACAAATATATATCCAATACCTATTACTGTGTGATTAACCAGGAGAGCACGATGTTACCTAGCGAGCGGTAGGTTGGACATTGTTTGGGGCCGAGGCACTAACAGGACCTCCAAACACAGCATGTACAGCATGCGTGCATTTAAGATGTCCAGGCCGGAACACACACTCTATTTATTACTCAAACACAGATGCACTCACTTCAGCACATGGGCGAACATACACACCCACGCACATGCCTGCGCGGCCACACACAGCACGTCCCCACAAACATATACAGAAGCTCACACCTGCTCTGGCTCTGCAAGCAGGACACTTCAAGAGGCTTCCGGGACCGCTAACTGCAGTGAATTTTACGAACCATCTATCTCCTCCAACCCTCCCTCCCTGCACTCCCGCTTCAATATGGCCTTTCAACATCTTTGTTGAGCGTGTGGCAGTGATATCAGGCTAAGAATGTTTCCAGTGTAGACAGCAGACACGAAGGCACCGCAGCCTACACCTCAGCGCCTGAGCCAGCCAGCTGAGGAATCCACTCAAGTGGGCAGGTAAACACCGGTGCCCTTTGGAACGCCACTCACTCTTTCTCTCTCAGAGAAGCAGAGCCTGTGCAAGTGCTCTACAAATTCACTCTGTACAAAGTGTGATGGTATTCAAAACCTGAGGGTTCGATATATAAAAGTGTTTTTTATGGGATGATTTCCTGCATAAAATGGACGACAAAATATGATTCTTGTTCTATTTGTATATTGAAATTGGGATCCTATTACATTATTTGTTTTGTATTTTTAAATATCTACAGTGTAATAATGTTGGATTTTTATATAAAACATAATCAAAGTTGCAAATAATAAACAGTATGTGCGAAAAATCCCTGTGATCCAAAAGCTCACATTTCAGATTTCTCTAAGCACTCTGCTTCACACAAATGTTCTACTCTTGGTTTAGTTTGAAGTAATTAGGGGATATCCCTAATGTAGCTGTGAGGATAAACAGAAGCCCAACAAATCTGCTTTTCAAATCGTAAGGACAGCCAATCAGAAGACAGCTGGCTTAAAGTTATGCAAAGGCAGTTAAAAAAACAGTGGATAAACTGAGGGGCTACACCAAGTGTAAATCATGTAAGACCACTCTGGCAGGAATGAATAAAACCAATTGGAATTGTGGGAATAAGGAATAAATAAGCTAAAGAAGAAACAACAACAAAAATGTTTCACTATTATGGACTTAAACTACATATTCATAGTGAAAGCTTCCCAGTACACAAAGATTTTATTCAATTCAATTCAGTTTCATTTATGTAGCGCAAATCCAAACAACAGTCACCTCAAGGAGCTTTATATTGTAAGGCAGGGGTCTCGAACTCCAGGCCTCGAGGGCCGGTGTCCTGCAGGTTTTAGATCTCACCCTGGGTCAACACACCTGAATCAAATGATTAGTTCATTACCAGGCCTTCAAGACATGTTGAGGAGGTAACTTAGCCATTTAAATCTGCTGTGTTGGATCAAGGACACATCTAAAACCTGCAGGACAGCGGCCCTCGAGGCCTGGAGTTCGGGACCCCTGTTGTAAGGTAATAATAATACAATAATACAGAGAAAACCCCAACAATCAGACGGCCCCCTATGAGCAAGCACTTGGCGACAGTGGGAAGGAAAAATTCCCTTTTAATAGGAAGAAACCTCTGGCAGGCTTAGGGAGGGCCAGATGAGGGTGAGGCAAGAGACACAAAACAAAAGACAGACATGGCTTAATAACATGGATTACTAATGATTTAATGCAGAGCGGTATAAACACACAAAGAGTGATAGGAGGTGAGTGAAGAATGTGAATTATAGCTTTCACTGAAATAGTTGGAGGTCAGTAGTCTCAATAGTGGTGATGAGGATGGAACAAGTGTGCTTTTTAACTTTTTCCACCATGTCTTTTCCTACTAGATTGAGCGACCTTCAGCTTTGGTCACTGTAGCAACTCCCTTATTCTTACCCCTTACTTTGTCCTAATGGCATTTTTTCCCCTTTGAAGTTGTCTAAAACACGTCTATGACTCCCTGCGCTGGCATCAGTAGTGTTTTGATTTAGTTCTTTTTGGCTTGGAACTGTACCTAGAAGTTACGCTTTTCCTCCATTCTCTGTAATTTATGCTCCCCTCTGGCTTCTCATTTGCATTTGCCATAAAGCGGATCCAGGCTAAACAGGCTTGGCTAACCTGACTAATGTGCCACATTTAACCACAATCTGACATCCTGCCAAATCATTTCTTTAAAAACTCGCTCTAAAAAAGCCTGTGCTCAATCAGAGGAACATCTCGTACCAAAATGAATGTGTGCTTGGCTACACAGTCGCAAAGAATCTTGAATGAACCAAATGCAAAATTCAAGATCTTTCAAGAATCAGGCAAAATTCTGCAAATACATGACAAACAGTGCTTATCTACAGTGATAGGAGTCTTAAATAATGGGAGCAGACGCCCGAATCGTTGCCTAACATCTGCTTGCTCCAACAGCACCACGCATTCAACATATCCATATATACACTCATAAAGTCTTCTGTAGTGTATATACACATAAGTCACTAGTCCTATGTGGTAACAGTATGTGTACAGTACACACAGACACTAACAAAGTGCAGTTAAGTGGTGGCTGCTGCGCAGCCCCAAGTCCGATGAATGAACTCCTCTGGTGGCTTTGCACAAATTACATTTATGTAGACATCATTCCTCATTAAAATATATTTGGTGGATAATTACAGAAGTGCATGATGAGTGTGTTGAGCCTCAGTCAAAAAAAGCTCTGTCCACCGCAACGGCGAAATTAGTGTGCAGTACTTTAAAGGCTTTTTAGCGCTTGTTTACTGTCTCCGAACTCTGTGGGATGGAAGGTAAGGAGAGAATGGCCTGTCATCACAGCTGCGCTGTCGTATCATAGGAAAACTTTTAAATTGGTACTTCTGCTGCATGGTGTGGCAGGTCTGCTGGTGTATTCTGGTACCTGCTTATCTTAATGAAGAAAGCTGATTCACTGCCTGTGATTTAGGGGCCAGCCGGTGCCACAACCAGGCATCGCTCCGCTACTGGCACAGAGTGAGAGAGACTTTGGTCAGAAGGGTAAGGTGCATAAAACCCCAGAGGCAGTTCATCTCCCTCTCCATGCCTTACACTCTCCGTCTCCTCCTGACCTGGCAGGTCTGTGGGCCCACAGGCAAAACACTGCTGTACTTCTGCAGATCTCTGGCACCAACAGAGAAGTACTTTTAATTCAATCACAGAAAAACAGAAACTGTATTTAAGCTTACATTCTTACTATCACTGGCCAGGATTCCTTGTAAACAGAGATTTGGAATCCTCAGCGTCCTCTCTGTAGAAAAGAGAATGTATGTCCCTAACTTTGCTGCTTTCTTAGCCTCTGGGAAATGAGTTAACCCATCTGGGGTCAGTTCCAGGAAGCTCCTTAACTCATTTCCTGCTGGAATATTTATGGGGTCACTTTCTTCACTCCCGAGTCTTTTGGGCCCCAACGAGACATTCCCCTCTCTGTCCCTGCACTGTTGTTAGAGATCCACCCTTCATGTTAGTTTTGTACTGTAGCTAATGAATTACAAATAATAAGTAGATCATTTGCTAAAAAAAAAAAAATCGGTATTTCAGTCAATTGGTATTGAAGCCAAAGCTTCAGAAGGAGTTTTCAGAAGTATAAAAAATTGTTAAGTTAGGCACCATTAATCTTTGGTTCATTGTGTATTATTTTGCTGTGCCAACAACCCGGTTCAATATAAAGGACATTAGCCCAGAAAAGCAATTTCTGATGTAACATGTAACTGGAACCAGTATCTATTTTCAAGTCAAAAAGTCATGAATGGCATACCTCTGAGACACAAAGGAATTCAAGTTTCCACTGTGCCATTCTGCGGTTAGCACCTACAGGCATCTCCGGGGATCTGCGACACAAACTGACGGATGCGAGACCCATTTACTGAGACTGATCAACTCATCTTTCTAATACAGAGCTAGCTGCCCCCGGCAACCTAATCTCATATCTTTCAAGAGTCACTCAGCAGGCCCACATCAGACCTTTACACTTCCTCTGTGGGGTCTCCTTCCCCTGGCCCTGAGGGTATGAGGTCTCTGTGAGTCTCTGTGATGGTTTGTGTGCAAAGACACAAAAGAGGGTGACCTCATGTGACATGAACACAGACTTGAGAGCCTTGTCTGTATTGGACTCAACTGGAGTGTCCACAGTACTGCTGTCTTCTTAATGTTTTAAATTGAGTGTTTTGTGGTCGGAGCCAAACTGCTGGCTAACAGTGACAGTCTATAGCAGTGCAGGTTCATCAAGAAATAAAAAAAAAACTAAAGGGATGAAGCAGATCCTTTGGTACATACAATTTTGCACTTTGTAGTTTTAGTGTATTTAAAAATGGTACATCAAAGATATATCTCAGGTGAAGTGGTTAAGAGACAAAGTTAGACAGGCAAGGCTGGGATGGTTCGGACATGTGCAGAGGAAGGACAGAGGAAATACTGGATGGATGCTACATGGTAGAAGGAAAAGAGGAAGACCACACAGGAGGTTCAAGGATGTAGTGAAGGAAGACATGCAAGGGGTTCGTGTGATAAAAGAGGATGGTAGGTCCCCTAAAGCGAGAAGCTAAAGAAGATGATTGTATGACATAATATCAATTCTTTTTTTTTTGTCTTTTTGAAAGTTTTTTTTTAATTTCAGCTAACTAAAATGAATTTTCATGTAGTTACTACATGCTTAGATAAATCCTTTCTGCGCAGATTATTGTTTATACACACTAATTCTGCTAACACAGCATCTATTAAAATGCTGAAAGTGTCAGCTTTGTATTTGCTGCTGTCGTTAATTTATCTTTACTGACTCCACCGCTGACTTTTCTTTCATGTTAACTCGTTCAAACTTGGATGCCTGCTAGAGTTATTGTCACATGTCATCTTTACGGTTGAATTCCTATCAGAATGGAAACCTTGCCTGACCCGTAAAGCACTTCACATTCTCCACTTTTATTTTATATTTTTCTAAAGTAGGGATTTGCATGTACTACTGCTAAAAACTCACCTGTGATCAGACAGACATTTAAACTCTCCACAGATGATTGAAATGAGAAGCAAACAAAGACAATGACTGCTGGAATGCACTGCTCTACTGAGCGGCTGGCAGGCAACAACAACAATGTGGGAATCGTTTTTGGGGTTTTTTTTCCTGGAGCTGTGGGAGGGTTAGGATCTCAGTTTGTGGCATTTATTGCTATGTGAGGAGGAGGACACAGTATAAAGTGAAACCAGAATTTCCTGATCCATTTTTATGTCAGTGCCATTGTAGTCAAGCCAACATCTCCACAGTCGAATGAGCACACACCTGCACCCGGCGGAAAGGAGACGGAGAAGAGAGAAACAAAAAGCAATGGAACTTAAGTGTAAACCACAGCAAATAACCACATAAAATTAAACTGGATGAAAATGATAAAGGCTGGTGGGGAAAGCACAGTATTTTCCTTGCAATGGGCCCTTCTAAACTGGGTGGGCTGTAAATCAAAGTCAGCTTTGAACAGGAATCGGTGCTGTGTGGCAAGTACCAGCTGCCACTCCACCAAACTACATCAACGATCCAGCTCTCTCCTGGCAAACCACATCACAGCCAAACCTACAGCGACCCTGACTTTTCAGACCACTCACTGCCTCCTGCCTGTCACATCCCTCCCATTCCCGCTCACACCTACTTATCATTGCAGGATAATGACAAAATAACAGAGCGGTGCATTAGCATTAAATGGTTTCATTAAACAGCTCAAAATAAGCTCTTGTGGGTGTTATACTTATGTTAAACAGCTGTCTTTGCCCATAGGGGTAACAATAAAGGCGAGGAAAACACATTTTTTTCAGATCTTTAATCATTACAGCATGTTTTTAATTGTGCAGTTTGCAATAATATCGACCTCAAACTATAAAATAAAATGGTGTATCTAAGAAGGGCAGCGGCAGGAAACTGCTAGTACACAGCACAGGGCATGCTGGGTTTACAGCATGGAAAGGCTGCAAAGCATCATATTGGAGAAACTGCAGAAAGACAGTTTGGAGAAGTATAACCCACAACCCCCTGGTGGACCCTAAAGGTAGTAGAAGGTGACAGTGTCATGTTGTTTACTGTATATAAATAAAATATTGAATTTTTAGTTTTATAGTCCAATGTGTAACTGCCATTCAATATTTTGAACATTAACAGTTGTCTTAAGGTGCTTTATATTGTAAATTAAAGACCCTACTATAATACAGAGAAAGTCCCAAAAATCAGACAACCCCATTTGAACAAGCACTTGGCAACAGTGGAAAGGAAAAACTTCTTTTCAACAAGAAGAAACCTTCAGCTACTGCTACTGCAGATAAGGAGGTGGTCCGCTTGCCTCCACCCCAGAGAGAAGGGTTACATCTCCTGGGTTTAGGTGCGGCTTGCCCCTCTGGGGGCGGGGGTACCTGGACCTGGGATATAGAGTATGTTTGGGGAGTGCGACTGTCTGTGCAGTGTCTATTTGTGTCTGTCTACACGTTGGGTGAGTGCCGAGTATTTGGTTGTGTATATGGGGTGGGAATGCACGTTTGTGTCCGCATGCGCCTGTTCGTCTGTGTCTATATGTCAGGTTGGGTCTTGGACTCAACCTCTCTGGGTACATCTCAGGCCCTCCAAAGTACAGACGCCCATCTCCCCTCACCACACTCCCTGCCGGTGGCTGATGCCCTCAGACGTTGGTGTGTTGGCGGTCCTTGACAACTGGGGCTGGGCGCTCATGTATGTACCGGCTCACTCCTGGTGGCCGATTGGCGGGGCCTGGTGCCTGTGGCCCGGCTGGGCCCCTTCCGGGGGATGGGATGCCCTCAGGCCTCTGGCCTCTGGGCCTGAAGCTTGGTCCTCTCTGGCACAGCTGGCTGCTGGCAGAGCCCGCGTGCACGCCACTGCAACCCCCTCTGGCCTCTGCTCCGTAGCTGCTGGGTGACCTCTCGTTTGGGGCTCTACTCAGCTCTTCCCAGGAGGGTGGCACGGTTCCCCCCCTTTTGGTGGTCCTCCTCGGGTCCTTGTACTCTGGGGCCTCTGGATATCTGGGGCCTGGATCTCCTCCATACCTACTTCATACCCTGGGGGACGGGGCTATGGCTCCCCACACTCCCTAGCAGATCGTTACATGGAGAAACCTTTGGAATACAAGCGTGCTGATCCACACAGGTGTGCACACAGGTGTACACACGGGTGTTCACAGACGCGGACTACACCTTTCTTGGCTGCTGCCTCAAAGCACATTGTGCGCTGTCTATCTTGCGTGCTACACAATATCGTTTAATATTTAATATCTACTGTTATCTACTGCTAGCTAGTTTATTGTGATGGTGCTGTTTTTATTATGTTGCTCTTTTTTTGTTTGCTTTCTCTTCTGTTTTTTTCTCCATACAGGTGATCCAGGTGTTTTGTTTGTTTTTCTTTCTTTCTTCCCCTCTTTCTCACCGTCTCTTCTCCCCTCTGGTTTTCTTTCTCTCCCTCTCTTTCTTTCATTCTTTCTCCCTGTCCCATCCCCCAGTCATGTCTGTCCCGTTTGTAGCAACCGAAAATAAAATAAATACATAATTATAATAAAGATCAATCAAATGGACCAATATGGCAAGGCCATGATGATCCACTTGGTAAAATAAATCCACTTGGCATCTTTCTTGGCCTTAAGACAACAATTCTGATGGCTACAGATCCAAACGGGACACAAAAAAAAAAGAAGAAACCTTCAGCAGAAGCAGGCTCAGGGAGGGGCAGCAATCTGCTGCGACTGGTTGGGGAGTGAGGGGTCAAGTGCGTGCTGCAGGGCTAGTGTGAAATAGGCAATTAACTATACCTGCTCAATATGCAAATATATCAATAATAATAATAATACATTTGATTTAAGAAAGCGCCTATCAAAACACTCAAGAACACTGTACACGAGGCTATTGTGAACAGGTGAGTTTTGAGTCTGGACTTAAAAAGAGGGAGGGAAGTGATGTTTCTTATCTCAGGACGAAAGGAGTTCCAAAGACGGGGGGCAGAGCAACAGAAAGCTCTGCGCCCCATGGTGGCTAGCCGGGAGGAAGGGACGGAAAGAGAAAGAGGAGGAGGATATGAGACACCGAGAAGGAATGGTGATCTGAACCAGGTCAGCGAGGTATGAAGCCGAGAGATGATGGATAGCCTGGAATGTATACAAAAGTATCTTGAAATTGATGCGGTATTTAACCGGAAGTCAATGAAGCTGCTGCAGAGCAGGGGTGATGTGGTGCATAGAAGGGGTCCTGGTGATAATACGAGCAGCAGAGTTCTGGACACGTTGAAACTTAAGGATAGATTTTTGACTAAGACCAAAAAGAAGAGAGTTGCAGTAATCGAGCCGGAAAGTGACCAGGCTATGAACAAGAATGGCAGTGGCATGTGGGGAGAGAAAAGGAAATTAATGTTACGGAGTTGGAAATATGCAGACCGAGTGATGTTATTGATGTGCGAGTTAAAAGAGAGTACTATCAAGAATGACACCCAGACTTTTCACACATGGGGAAATGGAGACCGGCGAGTTATTGATTGGAATAGAAAAGCTATTAGTTCTGGATAGTGTTTGTTTAGTGCCTACCAGGAGAAGCTCAGATTTGTTACTATTGAGTTTGAGAAAATTGATAGAGAACCATGAATTTAGTTCGGCTAAACAGAGGGTGAGGGAGGATGGGGGAGAGCAGAATCAGGTTTAGTGGACAAATAAAGCTGGGTGTCATCGGCATAACAGTGAAACCCAATATTGTATTTAGAAGAAGGCAGATAATGAAAAGAAGGGGCCACAGGATAGATCCCTGAGGCACGCCTGCGACCAGAGGAAAGGGCTGAGACGTGAAGGATTTAATTCAAATAAACTGAGAGCGATCAGACAAGTATGATTTAAACCAGGCTAGTGGAATATGGGAAAGACCGATAGAGGCTAGCCTACTGGGGAGAACTGAGTGAGAAATAGCATCAAAAGCGGCAGTCAGATCGAGAAGAATAAGAATGGAGAGTAAACCAGAGTCAGCAGCCATGAGAAGATCATTGGTTATTTTTATTAGCACAGTTTCAGTGCTATGGAAGGGGCGAAAACCAGACTGGAACTGTTTATACAGATTATTGTTAGTTAAGTATGAGTGGAGTTGTGTGGCAACTATGTTTTCAAGAATTTTTGATAGAAATGGTAAATTGGAGATAGGACGGAAATTATTAAAATTATTGGGATCTAAGCCTGTTTTTTTCATTACCGCAACTTTGAAGGGAGCAGGAACAGTTCCAGTGGTAAGTGAGGAGTAAATGATAGCAGATATGACGGGAAGCAGAGAGGGTAGATAGGCTTTGACCAAAACTGTAGGAATGGGGTCTAGCTGAGAAGCAGAAGATTTTGACTTACAGATGAGATCTGAAATATCAGTGACAGAGGGAAGTTGGAAAGCAGAAAAACAGCGTGATGGGAGAGGAATTACAGAGGGAGAACTACAGGCAACTTCAGAGGCCAGGACTTTCTCTTTCTCAGAGAAAAATAACATTATAGAGTCGCAAAAGGAAGATGAGTAAAGGTGAGCAAGGAGAGGATCTGGTGCTCTAAAAGAAGAGTTAAACAGTGAAAACAGTATCTTAGGGGAATCTTCGTTCGAACAAATAATGGTAGAGTAGTATGCAGATTTCGTTTGACTGATACATTCCTTATAATGCAAAACATGATTATTAATTTCCTTGTGGACAGAGAGACCAGTTTTCTTATAGAGACGTTCAAGCTGTCGACCTTTTGCTTTCAGACGCCTGAGTTCAGATGTAAACCAGAGTGCTGAGTGGGAAAATGATACAAATCTGTTTTTTAGTGGAGCAACAGAGTAAAATATTATTGAGACTGTGGTTATAATAGGAAACCAAATCCTCTATGGTGAGCAGGTCATTAAAATGTAAACAACCAGAGAAGGCAGTAAAAAGGGTATCAGGGTTAATTTTCTTAATATTCCGGAAAGAGATGGAGTATGGATTTTTTTGGTTATAGAAAATGTCATTTTGATATTGAAAGAGAGAAGCAAATGGTCAGAAATAATAATGGTCAGTGTAACACTGTGAGTTATTTTTTAATTTACTGAATTACTGAATAAAATATGTTTAAAGAGGCATTCAATGGGCTGCCATTATGGCTTTAATCACTGCACACTGTTGGATATATTGTTTACAGTAGTACAGGATACACCAAGGGCGTAGATTTCGTTTTTGGCATTGGTGGGGACGAATGATTCAGGGTTTTTTTTCCTTTTTGTCTTTGCTTCTTGATAACAAAAGGAGAAATGTACTTGAATATGCTATTCTACATGCTTTTAACCCATTTAAAATTACAATTGATAGTTTTATATGTGAGTTATATAATGCTAAATTACAATTAAACAAATGACTAAGTATTTTAGACTTTAGTTTACTTCAGCCATATTCAATATAAAACAGGTATCATACAAAAATAAAAATAAATTCAAATTCAGCAGGGCTGGACTGGGACAAAATATCGTTATTTTGACTAGTGACCGGCCCACCATGGTATTATAGGAAAAGTCATAAATCCTTTAAAGCCTTTATAATAAGCTTAAACCTACACCACCTTCCCTATTCTGGTATTCTAAACAGTAACACCTAATTTATAATTACATATACCTATAACTAAAAGGGTTGCCAACTCCCAGGAAAAAAAGAAAAGAAAAAAAGTAGGGAACCACTCCCGCACCCTCTGCCTCAAGATGCTTAACTAACAAAACCAATTTAAATTTAATGCACGTATAAAACAAATGCACATAAATCTATTATTTTTATCCAGTGATTAAACAGATTCAACATCTTTCTTCAACAGAATTGCAGACTGCACAGATGGTACCTTAACAAAGTAAAGAATACTATAACTTACTAAGGTATATACTAACTAGACTTAATATTTACCGAATACAATAATGGATTTCTATACATTTTACATCAGATGAAAACGTTGGTTGAAAGATTCAGATAATTATTTGTTAAAAGCGAGACATTTTAAATGAGAATAAGAAAGAAAAGTATTTCTTTGTGCCCCCCTTTCCCTGTTAATGGCCTACCTGGCCCCCTGACAAAGCTTTGCTAGATCCGCCCCTGCACAGTTACCAGCTGTCAGCTACACAGAAAAAGGATCCTGGTGTTATTTGTCTCTCAGAAACAGTTCATAAACTTCCCTTCAACTCATGTCACCTAAAAGGTAAACCTGTTTCTCCATCACCTGTTCAGCTCTGATGATTCAGTAAGGACATCTCCTGGTTTCATCTTCATGTTTCCATCTCACCACATATCCAAACC